>NC_090646.1:11265288-11875288 GCF_040937935.1 Hyperolius riggenbachi | reverse complement strand
TGTGTGTGTGTGTGTGTGTGTGTGTGTGTCTGTGTGTGTGTATAGGTGTGTGTGTGTGTGTGTATAGGTGTGTGTGGTGTGTGTGTGTGTGTGTGTGTGGTGTGTGTGTATAGGTGTGTGTGTGTATAGGTGTGTGTGGTGTGTGTGTATAGGTGTGTGTGTGTGTGTATGTGTGCGTGGGTGTGTGTGTGTTTGTGTGTGTGTTTGGGTGTTGTGTGTGTGTGTGGGGGTGTTGTATGTTTGTGTATGGGTGTCTGTGTGTCGTGTGTATGTATACTCAGGGCCCGATTCACAAAGCGGTGCTAACAGTTAGCACGCTGGTGAAAAGCCCTTTATCATGCCTAAACTCAGTTTAGGCATGATAAGTTTAGGTGTGATAAGTTTAGGTGTGATAAGTTTAGGCATGATAAGTTTAGGTGTGATAAGTTTAGGCATGATAAGTTTAAGCACCAACTGGGTTAGCACCGCAGTGCACAGCTGATCAAAAGTTTTGCGCTAGCAAAGTCTGGTGCACTTTGCATAAAGTTTAATGGCACTGCTTTGCGTGCTGGACTTTGCAAGCGATCTAAACTTATCATGTCTAAACTTATCACACCTAAACTGGCTTTTCACCAGCGTGGTGCAATGGTTATCATGCCTAAAGTCTCTAACTGGGTTAGCACCGCTTTGAGAATCGAGCCCTCTGTCTGTGTTGTGTATGTGTTTATGTGTGTGTATAAAGTGTGTATAAAGTGTGTGTGTGTGTGTGTGTGTAATGTGTGTGTGTGTGTATGTGTTTATGTGTGTATGTATGTGTGTATTTAGTGTGTGTGTGTGTGTGTAGTGTGTGTGTAGTGTGTGTGTAGTGTGTGTGTATGGGTGTGTGTGTGTAATGTGTGTGTGGTGTGTGTGTGTGTGTATGTGTGTGTGTGTGTGTGTGTGTGTGTGTGTGTGTGTGTGTGTGTAGTGCGTGTGTGTGTGTGTGTGTGTGTGTGTGTGTGTGTGTGTGTATGTGTGTGTGTGTAATGTGTGTGTGTATATGTGTGTGCGGTGTGTGTATGGGTGTGTGTGTGTGTGTGTGTGTGTATGTGTGTGTGTGTAATGTGTGTGTGTATATGTGTGTGCGGTGTGTGTATGGGTGTGTGTGTGTGTGAGTTTGTGTGTGTATAGGGGGGGGGGGGGGAACTGTCCGTTTACTTTTAGTGGTAGTATGCAGGTGGCACTTAGGGTTAAGGGCCGGTGCTCCCCCGTACTAGCAGCAGCAATATTGCCATCCCCACCACATTGGCCATCCCTAGAAAGTGGTGAAGTGAATGGGGGACTGTCTCCACCCATTGGCATATGCAGGGGGTATTACAGCTGCCCAGAATCCCCCCTCAGACCGGGGTTGGTGCAGTGTCTGGGGACAGAAACAAGGTGAGACCCCAGAATATCTGCAGGCATCCTGCAGCTCACAGCACTGCCCCCTTTCTTTCCCTGCTTCAGTTGACTTTGGATGTAGCAGCAGCATGTGTACAGAGCATGGAGCAGCAGTGTGTGTACAGAGCATGGAGCAGCAGTGTGTGTACAGAGCATGGAGCAGCAGCGTGTGTACAGAGCATGGAGCAGCAGCGTGTGTACAGAGCATGGAGCAGCAGCGTGTGTACAGAGCATGGAGCAGCAGCGTGTGTACAGAGCATGGAGCAGCAGCGTGTGTACAGAGCATGGAGCAGCAGCGTGTGTACAGAGCATGGAGCAGCAGCGCGTGTACAGAGCATGGGGCAGCAGCGTGTGTACAGAGCATGGAGCAGCAGTGTGTGTACAGAGCATGGAGCAGCAGCGTGTGTACAGAGCATGGAGCAGCAGCGTGTGTACAGAGCATGGAGCAGCAGCGTGTGTACAGAGCATGGAGCAGCAGCGTGTGTACAGAGCATGGAGCAGCAGCGTGTGTACAGAGCATGGAGCAGCAGCGCGTGTACAGAGCATGGAGCAGCAGCGCGTGTACAGAGCATGGGGCAGCAGCGTGTGTACAGAGCATGGAGCAGCAGCGTGTGTACAGAGCATGGAGCAGCAGCGTGTGTACAGAGCATGGAGCAGCAGCGTGTGTACAGAGCATGGAGCAGCAGTGTGTGTACAGAGCATGGAGCAGCAGCGTGTGTACAGAGCATGGAGCAACAGCGTGTGTACAGAGCATGGAGCAGCAGCGTGTGTACAGAGCATGGAGCAGCAGTGTGTGTACAGAGCATGGAGCAGCAGCGTGTGTACAGAGCATGGAGCAGCAGCGTGTGTACAGAGCATGGAGCAGCAGCGTGTGTACAGAGCATGGAGCAGCAGCGTGTGTACAGAGCATGGAGCAGCAGCGTGTGTACAGAGCATGGAGCAGCAGCGCGTGTACAGAGCATGGGGCAGCAGCGCGTGTACAGAGCATGGAGCAGCAGCGCGTGTACAGAGCATGGGGCAGCAGCGTGTGTACAGAGCATGGAGCAGCAGTGTGTGTACAGAGCATGGAGCAGCAGCGTGTGTACAGAGCATGGAGCAGCAGCGTGTGTACAGAGCATGGAGCAGCAGTGTGTGTACAGAGCATGGAGCAGCAGCGTGTGTACAGAGCATGGAGCAGCAGCGTGTGTACAGAGCATGGAGCAGCAGTGTGTGTACAGAGCATGGAGCAGCAGCGTGTGTACAGAGCATGGAGCAGCAGCGTGTGTACAGAGCATGGAGCAGCAGCGTGTGTACAGAACATGGAGCAGCAGCGTGTGTACAGAGCATGGAGCAGCAGCGTGTGTACAGAGCATGGAGCAGCAGTGTGTGTACAGAGCATGGAGCAGCAGCGTGTGTACAGAGCATGGAGCAGCAGTGTGTGTACAGAGCATGGAACAGCAGCGTGTGTACAGAGCATGGTGCAGCAGCGTGTGTACAGAGCACGGAGCAGCAGCGTGTGTACAGAGCATGGAGCAGCAGCGTGTGTACAGAGCATGGAGCAGCAGCGTGTGTATAGAGCATGGAGCAGCAGCGTGTGTACAGAGCATGAAGCAGCAGCGAGTGTACAGAGCATGGAGCAGCAGCGTGTGTACAGAACATGGAGCAGCAGCATGTGTACAGAGCATGGAGCAGCAGCATGTGTACAGAGCATGGAGCAGCAGCGTGTGTACAGAGCACGGAGCAGCAGCGTGTGTACAGAGCATGGAGCAGCAGCGTGTGTACAGAGCATGGAGCAGCAGCGTGTGTACAGAGCATGGAGCAGCAGCGTGTGTACAGAGCATGGAGCAGCAGTGTGTGTACAGAGCATGGAGCAGCAGTGTGTGTACAGAGCATGGAGCAGCAGTGTGTACAGAGCATGAAGCAGCAGCGTGTGTACAGAGCATGGAGCAGCAGCATGTGTACAGAGCATGGAGCAGCAGTGTGTGTACAGAGCATGGAGCAGCAGTGTGTGTACAGAGCATGTAGCAGCAGCGTGTGTACAGAGCATGAAGCAGCAGCATGTGTACAGAGCATGGAGCAGCAGTGTGTACAGAGCATGGAGCAGCAGTGTGTGTACAGAGCATGAAGCAGCAGCATGTGTACAGAGCATGTAGCAGCAGTGTGTGTACAGAGCATGGAGCAGCAGTGTGTGTACAGAGCATGGAGCAGCAGTGTGTGTACAGAGCATGGGGCAGCAGTGTGTGTACAGAGCATGGAGCAGCAGTGTGTGTACAGAGCATGGGGCATCAGCGTGTGTACAGAGCATGGAGCAGCAGTGTGTGTACAGAGCATGGAGCAGCAGTGTGTGTACAGAGCATGGAGCAGCAGTGTGTGTACAGAGCATGGGGCATCAGCGTGTGTACAGAGCATGGAGCAGCAGCGTGTGTACAGAGCATGGAGCAGAAGTGTGTACAGAGCATGGAGCAGCAGTGTGTGTACAGAGCATGGAGCAGCAGTGTGTGTACAGAGCATGGAGCAGCAGTGTGTGTACAGAGCATGGAGCAGCAGTGTGTGTACAGAGCATGGAGCAGCAGTGTGTGTACAGAGCATAGAGCAGCAGTGTGTGTACAGAGCATGGGGCATCAGCGTGTGTACAGAGCATGGAGCAGCAGCGTGTGTATAGAGCATGGAGCAGCAGCGTGTGTACAGAGCATGGAGCAGAAGTGTGTACAGAGCATGGAGCAACAGTGTGTGTACAGAGCATGGAGCAGCAGTGTGTGTACAGAGCATGGAGCAGCAGTGTGTGTACAGAGCATGGAGCAGCAGTGTGTGTACAGAGCATGAAGCAGCAGCATGTGTACAGAGCATGTAGCAGCAGTGTGTGTACAGAGCATGGAGCAGCAGTGTGTGTACAGAGCATGGAGCAGCAGCGTGTGTACAGAGCACGGAGCAGCAGCGTGTGTACAGAGCATGGAGCAGCAGCGTGTGTACAGAGCATGGAGCAGCAGCGTGTGTACAGAGCATGGAGCAGCAGCGTGTGTACAGAGCATGAAGCAGCAGCGTGTGTACAGAGCATGGAGCAGCAGTGTGTACAGAGCATGGAGCAGCAGCGTGTGTACAGAGCATGGAGCAGCAGCATGTGTACAGAGCATGGAGCAGAAGTGTGTGTACAGAGCATGGAGCAGCAGTGTGTGTACAGAGCATGGAGCAGCAGTGTGTGTACAGAGCATGGGGCATCAGCGTGTGTACAGAGCATGGAGCAGCAGCGTGTGTATAGAGCATGGAGCAGCAGCGTGTGTACAGAGCATGGAGCAGAAGTGTGTACAGAGCATGGAGCAGCAGTGTGTGTACAGAGCATGGAGCAGCAGTGTGTGTACAGAGCATGGAGCAGCAGTGTGTGTACAGAGCATGGAGCAGCAGCATGTGTACAGAGCATGGAGCAGCAGTGTGTACAGAGCATGGAGCAGCAGTGTGTGTACAGAGCATGAAGCAGCAGCATGTGTACAGAGCATGTAGCAGCAGTGTGTGTACAGAGCATGGAGCAGCAGTGTGTGTACAGAGCATGGAGCAGCAGTGTGTGTACAGAGCATGGAGCAGCAGCGTGTGTGTGGAGAGCAGTGTGTGTACAGAGCATGGAGCAGCAGGGTGTGCACAGAGCATGGAGCAGCAGTGTGTACAGAGCATGAAGCAGCAGCATGTGTACAGAGCATGAAACAGCAGCATGTGTACAGAGCATAGAGCAGCAGTGTGTGTACAGAGCATGAAACAGCAGCGTGTGTACAGAGCATGGAGCAGCAGTGTGTGTACAGAGCATGGAGCAGCAGTGTGTGTACAGAGCATGGAGCAGCAGCGTGTGTACAGAGCATGGAGCAGCTTTGGGGAATTTAGAGCACAGAGCCAGGTAAAAGCACAGCCCTGTGTGACCGCTGTGTGAAGGCTTCACTTTCCCCTTGAGTACCAATGTCGGCTGTCCTCATTATTATCTGTATCCAAACTGTTCCTGATAGTTCCCGGTCAGTCAGACAGGAAATTGCATTTTGTGTACCCAGCATGATGTCCTTTCATATTATTATACTGTATTGTGCGTGACTGAGGGAGACCTTTCAAGACCCCCCCCCCCCCCTTAAAAATCCTGGGTTTGCCCCTGCCACCCCTCTCCCTGCTCATCACCAGCCTTGTGTCTGAGACAGAGCTAGGGTTACATGGTTATGAGCTGCAATGCTCTCCACCCCTCTCCCTGCTCATCACCAGCCTTGTGTCTGAGACAGAGCTAGTGTTACATGGTTATGAGCTGCAATGCTCTCCACCCCTCTCCCTGCTCATCACCAGCCTTGTGTCTGAGACAGAGCTAGTGTTACATGGTTATGAGCTGCAATGCTCTCCACCCCTCTCCCTGCTCATCACCAGCCTTGTGTCTGAGACAGAGCAAGTGTTACATGGTTATGAGCTGCAATGCTCTCCACCCCTCTCCCTGCTCATCACCAGCCTTGTGTCTGAGACAGAGCAAGTGTTACATGGTTATGAGCTGCAATGCTCTCCACCCCTCTCCCTGCTCATCACCAGCCTTGTGTCTGGGGCAGAGCTAGTGTTACATGGTTATGAGCTGCAATGCTCTCCACCCCTCTCCCTGCTCATCACCAGCCTTGTGTCTGGGGCAGAGCTAGTGTTACATGGTTATGAGCTGCAATGCTCTCCACCCCTCTCCCTGCTCATCACCAGCCTTGTGTCTGAGACAGAGCCAGTGTTACATGGTTATGAGCTGCAATGCTCTCCACCCCTCTCCCTGCTCATCACCAGCCTTGTGTCTGAGACAGAGCTAGTGTTACATGGTTATGAGCTGCAATGCTCTCCACCCCTCTCCCTGCTCATCACCAGCCTTGTGTCTGAGACAGAGCCAGTGTTACATGGTTATGAGCTGCAATGCTCTCCACCCCTCTCCCTGCTCATCACCAGCCTTGTGTCTGAGACAGAGCCAGTGTTACATGGTTATGAGCTGCAATGCTCTCCACCCCTCTCCCTGCTCATCACCAGCCTTGTGTCTGGGGCAGAGCCAGTGTTACATGGTTATGAGCTGCAATGCTCTCCACCCCTCTCCCTGCTCATCACCAGCCTTGTGTCTGGGGCAGAGCCAGTGTTACATGGTTATGAGCTGCAATGCTCTCCACCCCTCTCCCTGCTCATCACCAGCCTTGTGTCTGAGACAGAGCTAGTGTTACATGGTTATGAGCTGCAATGCTCTCCACCCCTCTCCCTGCTCATCACCAGCCTTGTGTCTGAGACAGAGCCAGTGTTACATGGTTATGAGCTGCAATGCTCTCCACCCCTCTCCCTGCTCATCACCAGCCTTGTGTCTGAGACAGAGCCAGTGTTACATGGTTATGAGCTGCAATGCTCTCCACCCCTCTCCCTGCTCATCACCAGCCTTGTGTCTGAGACAGAGCCAGTGTTACATGGTTATGAGCTGCAATGCTCTCCACCCCTCTCCCTGCTCATCACCAGCCTTGTGTCTGAGACAGAGCCAGTGTTACATGGTTATGAGCTGCAATGCTCTCCACCCCTCTCCCTGCTCATCACCAGCCTTGTGTCTGGGGCAGAGCCAGTGTTACATGGTTATGAGCTGCAATGCTCTCCACCCCTCTCCCTGCTCATCACCAGCCTTGTGTCTGGGGCAGAGCCAGTGTTACATGGTTATGAGCTGCAATGCTCTCCACCCCTCTCCCTGCTCATCACCAGCCTTGTGTCTGGGGCAGAGCCAGTGTTACATGGTTATGAGCTGCAATGCTCTCCACCCCTCTCCCTGCTCATCACCAGCCTTGTGTCTGGGGCAGAGCTAGTGTTACATGGTTATGAGCTGCAATGCTCTCCACCCCTCTCCCTGCTCATCACCAGCCTTGTGTCTGGGGCAGAGCTAGTGTTACATGGTTATGAGCTGCAATGCTCTCCACCCCTCTCCCTGCTCATCACCAGCCTTGTGTCTGGGGCAGAGCCAGTGTTGAATGGTTATGAGCTGCAATGCTCTCCACCCCTCTCCCTGCTCATCACCAGCCTTGTGTCTGAGACAGAGCCAGTGTTACATGGTTATGAGCTGCAATGCTCTCCACCCCTCTCCCTGCTCATCACCAGCCTTGTGTCTGAGACAGAGCCAGTGTTACATGGTTATGAGCTTCACATGCTCTCCACCCCTCTCCCTGCTCATCACCAGCCTTGTGTCTGAGACAGAGCTAGTGTTACATGGTTATGAGCTGCAATGCTCTCCACCCCTCTCCCTGCTCATCACCAGCCTTGTGTCTGAGACAGAGCCAGTGTTACATGGTTATGAGCTGCAATGCTCTCCACCCCTCTCCCTGCTCATCACCAGCCTTGTGTCTGAGACAGAGCCAGTGTTACATGGTTATGAGCTGCAATGCTCTCCACCCCTCTCCCTGCTCATCACCAGCCTTGTGTCTGAGACAGAGCCAGTGTTACATGGTTATGAGCTGCAATGCTCTCCACCCCTCTCCCTGCTCATCACCAGCCTTGTGTCTGGGGCAGAGCCAGTGTTACATGGTTATGAGCTGCAATGCTCTCCACCCCTCTCCCTGCTCATCACCAGCCTTGTGTCTGGGGCAGAGCCAGTGTTACATGGTTATGAGCTGCAATGCTCTCCACCCCTCTCCCTGCTCATCACCAGCCTTGTGTCTGGGGCAGAGCCAGTGTTACATGGTTATGAGCTGCAATGCTCTCCACCCCTCTCCCTGCTCATCACCAGCCTTGTGTCTGGGGCAGAGCTAGTGTTACATGGTTATGAGCTGCAATGCTCTCCACCCCTCTCCCTGCTCATCACCAGCCTTGTGTCTGGGGCAGAGCTAGTGTTACATGGTTATGAGCTGCAATGCTCTCCACCCCTCTCCCTGCTCATCACCAGCCTTGTGTCTGGGGCAGAGCCAGTGTTACATGGTTATGAGCTGCAATGCTCTCCACCCCTCTCCCTGCTCATCACCAGCCTTGTGTCTGAGACAGAGCTAGTGTTACATGGTTATGAGCTGCAATGCTCTTCACCCCTCTCCCTGCTCATCACCAGCCTTGTGTCTGAGACAGAGCCAGTGTTACATGGTTATGAGCTGCAATGCTCTCCACCCCTCTCCCTGCTCATCACCAGCCTTGTGTCTGGGGCAGAGCTAGTGTTACATGGTTATGAGCTGCAATGCTCTCCACCCCTCTCCCTGCTCATCACCAGCCTTGTGTCTGGGGCAGAGCCAGTGTTACATGGTTATGAGCTGCAATGCTCTCCACCCCTCTCCCTGCTCATCACCAGCCTTGTGTCTGGGGCAGAGCTAGTGTTACATGGTTATGAGCTGCAATGCTCTCCACCCCTCTCCCTGCTCATCACCAGCCTTGTGTCTGGGGCAGAGCTAGTGTTACATGGTTATGAGCTGCAATGCTCTCCACCCCTCTCCCTGCTCATCACCAGCCTTGTGTCTGGGGCAGAGCTAGTGTTACATGGTTATGAGCTGCAATGCTCTCCACCCCTCTCCCTGCTCATCACCAGCCTTGTGTCTGGGGCAGAGCCAGTGTTACATGGTTATGAGCTGCAATGCTCTCCACCCCTCTCCCTGCTCATCACCAGCCTTGTGTCTGAGACAGAGCCAGTGTTACATGGTTATGAGCTGCAATGCTCTCCACCCCTCTCCCTGCTCATCACCAGCCTTGTGTCTGAGACAGAGCCAGTGTTACATGGTTATGAGCTTCACATGCTCTCCACCCCTCTCCCTGCTCATCACCAGCCTTGTGTCTGAGACAGAGCTAGTGTTACATGGTTATGAGCTGCAATGCTCTCCACCCCTCTCCCTGCTCATCACCAGCCTTGTGTCTGAGACAGAGCCAGTGTTACATGGTTATGAGCTGCAATGCTCTCCACCCCTCTCCCTGCTCATCACCAGCCTTGTGTCTGAGACAGAGCCAGTGTTACATGGTTATGAGCTGCAATGCTCTCCACCCCTCTCCCTGCTCATCACCAGCCTTGTGTCTGAGACAGAGCCAGTGTTACATGGTTATGAGCTGCAATGCTCTCCACCCCTCTCCCTGCTCATCACCAGCCTTGTGTCTGGGGCAGAGCCAGTGTTACATGGTTATGAGCTGCAATGCTCTCCACCCCTCTCCCTGCTCATCACCAGCCTTGTGTCTGGGGCAGAGCCAGTGTTACATGGTTATGAGCTGCAATGCTCTCCACCCCTCTCCCTGCTCATCACCAGCCTTGTGTCTGGGGCAGAGCCAGTGTTACATGGTTATGAGCTGCAATGCTCTCCACCCCTCTCCCTGCTCATCACCAGCCTTGTGTCTGGGGCAGAGCTAGTGTTACATGGTTATGAGCTGCAATGCTCTCCACCCCTCTCCCTGCTCATCACCAGCCTTGTGTCTGGGGCAGAGCTAGTGTTACATGGTTATGAGCTGCAATGCTCTCCACCCCTCTCCCTGCTCATCACCAGCCTTGTGTCTGGGGCAGAGCCAGTGTTACATGGTTATGAGCTGCAATGCTCTCCACCCCTCTCCCTGCTCATCACCAGCCTTGTGTCTGAGACAGAGCTAGTGTTACATGGTTATGAGCTGCAATGCTCTCCACCCCTCTCCCTGCTCATCACCAGCCTTGTGTCTGAGACAGAGCCAGTGTTACATGGTTATGAGCTGCAATGCTCTCCACCCCTCTCCCTGCTCATCACCAGCCTTGTGTCTGAGACAGAGCTAGTGTTACATGGTTATGAGCTGCAATGCTCTCCACCCCTCTCCCTGCTCATCACCAGCCTTGTGTCTGGGGCAGAGCCAGTGTTACATGGTTATGAGCTGCAATGCTCTCCACCCCTCTCCCTGCTCATCACCAGCCTTGTGTCTGGGGCAGAGCTAGTGTTACATGGTTATGAGCTGCAATGCTCTCCACCCCTCTCCCTGCTCATCACCAGCCTTGTGTCTGGGGCAGAGCTAGTGTTACATGGTTATGAGCTGCAATGCTCTCCACCCCTCTCCCTGCTCATCACCAGCCTTGTGTCTGGGACAGAGCCAGTGTTACATGGTTATGAGCTGCAATGCTCTCCACCCCTCTCCCTGCTCATCACCAGCCTTGTGTCTGGGGCAGAGCTAGTGTTACATGGTTATGAGCTGCAATGCTCTCCACCCCTCTCCCTGCTCATCACCAGCCTTGTGTCTGGGACAGAGCCAGTGTTACATGGTTATGAGCTGCAATGCTCTCCACCCCTCTCCCTGCTCATCACCAGCCTTGTGTCTGGGACAGAGCCAGTGTTACATGGTTATGAGCTGCAATGCTCTCCACCCCTCTCCCTGCTCATCACCAGCCTTGTGTCTGGGACAGAGCCAGTGTTACATGGTTATGAGCTGCAATGCTCTCCACCCCTCTCCCTGCTCATCACCAGCCTTGTGTCTGGGACAGAGCCAGTGTTACATGGTTATGAGCTGCAATGCTCTCCACCCCTCTCCCTGCTCATCACCAGCCTTGTGTCTGAGACAGAGCCAGTGTTACATGGTTATGAGCTGCAATGCTCTCCACCCCTCTCCCTGCTCATCACCAGCCTTGTGTCTGAGACAGAGCCAGTGTTACATGGTTATGAGCTGCAATGCTCTCCACCCCTCTCCCTGCTCATCACCAGCCTTGTGTCTGGGACAGAGCCAGTGTTACATGGTTATGAGCTGCATTGCTCTCCACCCCTCTCCCTGCTCATCACCAGCCTTGTGTCTGGGGCAGAGCTAGTGTTACATGGTTATGAGCTGCAATGCTCTCCACCCCTCTCCCTGCTCATCACCAGCCTTGTGTCTGGGGCAGAGCTAGTGTTACATGGTTATGAGCTGCAATGCTCTCCACCCCTCTCCCTGCTCATCACCAGCCTTGTGTCTGAGACAGAGCCAGTGTTACATGGTTATGAGCTGCAATGCTCTCCACCCCTCTCCCTGCTCATCACCAGCCTTGTGTCTGGGACAGAGCCAGTGTTACATGGTTATGAGCTGCAATGCTCTCCACCCCTCTCCCTGCTCATCACCAGCCTTGTGTCTGAGACAGAGCCAGTGTTACATGGTTATGAGCTGCAATGCTCTCCACCCCTCTCCCTGCTCATCACCAGCCTTGTGTCTGGGGCAGAGCTAGTGTTACATGGTTATGAGCTGCAATGCTCTCCACCCCTCTCCCTGCTCATCACCAGCCTTGTGTCTGAGACAGAGCCAGTGTTACATGGTTATGAGCTGCAATGCTCTCCACCCCTCTCCCTGCTCATCACCAGCCTTGTGTCTGAGACAGAGCCAGTGTTACATGGTTATGAGCTGCAATGCTCTCCACCCCTCTCCCTGCTCATCACCAGCCTTGTGTCTGGGGCAGAGCCAGTGTTACATGGTTATGAGCTGCAATGCTCTCCACCCCTCTCCCTGCTCATCACCAGCCTTGTGTCTGAGACAGAGCCAGTGTTACATGGTTATGAGCTGCAATGCTCTCCACCCCTCTCCCTGCTCATCACCAGCCTTGTGTCTGAGACAGAGCCAGTGTTACATGGTTATGAGCTGCAATGCTCTCCACCCCTCTCCCTGCTCATCACCAGCCTTGTGTCTGGGGCAGAGCTAGTGTTACATGGTTATGAGCTTCACATGCTTTGAACAACTTGAAAATGGAACACATTTGGACTAAGCAGTGCTGTTGTTATGTGATAAAAGAGAATCAACTAACAGCTGCTTCCTGAAGGTCTAATATTCATCCATAAAGTGAGGTGAAAAGAAACTGATGAGATAGAAAATTGTATCTATCCTCCTACTCATAAAAATTCCTTTTTTAAAGATATCTCACAGTTTTATCTTCTGCTTAAAAACAGAAAATTAGATTAAATATTTTATAGTCACTGCTCAAGCACACAGCCAGATCTAAAATCAATGACCTATTAACTTCTAATATACAATATTGACATCTAATATTGTTTTCAGTACAGGAAGAGTTAAGAAACTCCAGTTGTTATGTATGCAAAAGAGCCATTAAGCTCCACAACTTTCAAAGTGGCAGAGAACTCTGTCTTCTGAAGCTTGTTATCTCAACTGTCAGTCACTGTATTTTCTTATTCTTTCCAGGATACAATTCAAAAGTTCACTAAAAATGGTCTGAAATTCTGACATGACATTAAAAAAAAAAGTGTTTTCCTACTTTTTATTACTCATACAGTTATCATATTTGCCTTTGTGCATAAAGTAATATTGTCTGTTTACAAATTACAAGTTTACAAAGTGTAGTTTATCTTGCCCTGAAACCTGCCATTGCATTTTATTCAAACTGCTTTTTATTGTATATTAACATCTTCTAATTAGCTATTCTGAGCTGTTTGCGTGCTTGAAGCACAGAGAGCTTCACAGAGAGCTCCTTTTTACTTGTTACACTGTGTTTACACACATGTATCAACATTGGAATGCAAACAAAGATACTGTTATCTCCAGTTTGTTCTGCTATTCAGCTTCCAATCCGCATCCAAAGTGCTTCGTTTAACCATTTCAGTGATGTTCTGCTAAAAAAAAATTCTGGGATAGTAGTTTTCAAGCTGTGAGGAAAACCTTAAACAAACAAGATGTAACGATTTGTGTCAGCAAGCGACAGAATTCTGATGATGAGGTGATCTGCAGTATCACCTATAATGCAGATATATACCTGATTATAAGGTGATCTGCAGAATCACCTATAATATTGGTATATCAGAAGCTGCCGTGACAACAAATACAAGAGGTGTTTGGTGCAGCAGTAATACTGATAAGAGTAACACCTCACCAGAGGAGCTGGTGGGTACAATCAGTATAATGCCTCTCACCAGAGACAAGGGCCCTCTGGTGAGAGTAGAGTGGTCAGACAGATCGGGTTTGGCAACAGACAGGAAGATACAGTACAAAATCGGGAGGCAGTGTCAGAAAGATATAACCAGGCAGGGTTTGACAACTAGGTCAGATGAGCAAAGGTACAGAATCACTTAGCAAGAGAGAGGTCAGAACGAGCCAGAGTCATACACAAATAATATACAGTAAGGTAATGATTAAGGCTATCAAACAATTCCTAACTTGTGTGAAATCCCCGGTTTCCTCCCGGATCAAAGCACACCGGAACTATCTAAGGGTCTGAGCGCTAACACGTAGTATTCGCAACAGCAGACAAGTTGCGAGTGACACAGTATGGCTTATGAAGCAGAGGAGACCCTCCGGGCACGCCCCCAACGATCATCCAATGAGGAGCGGCCTCTGACGTCAGCCGACCAGCCGGTCAGCTGACGCACCTCCTCCCCGCGTAAAGGTCCCGTCTACGCACGCGCTCGCGCACGACAAGGCAACCCTATGTGCAACTGACAGTTCCGTCCTCGGCGTGCTAGACGCCTGAGGCCCAGACATGCTGCTAAACAGGGGGCTGGAGGCCGCTGCGGTGGTAGCGCTATTCCCCGCAGCTGCCACTCCAGCGTTTATTACACAAGAGCAGGGAGAGACAGTTTGAGAAAAGTACTTCAGAAAATAGCATTACTCTCTGAATAAATTAGTCGGAGAGCTCAGAGAAGCTCTTTTGCATAGATAACACCTGAAGTTTCTTAAAGTGAACCTTAAGTGTCCCAAAAAAAATGAGTTTTACTCACCTGGGGCTTACCTCAGCCCCCTGCAGCTGATCGGTGCCCACGACGAGTCGCTCTGATGCTCCGGGTCCCGCTGGCGGCCACTTCCGGTTTCGCCGTCAGGACCCGTCAGGCTGGGGAACGCGGCTGATACTACGCGTTCCCAGCCAAAATAGCACCCCTATGCGGCCATATGTCCGCATAGGCACCCGTATGCGGACATATGGCCGCATAGGGGTGCTATTTTGGCTGGGAACGCGTAGTATCAGCCGCGTTCCCCAGCCTGACGGGTCCTGACGGCGAAACCGGAAGTGGCCGCCAGCGGGACCCGGAGCATCAGAGCGACTCGTCGTGGGCACCGATCAGCTGCAGGGGGCTGAGGTAAGCCCCAGGTGAGTAAAACTCATTTTTTTTGGGACACTTAAGGTTCACTTTAACTCTTCCTGTACTGGAAAAAATATGAGACTCATATTTGTGCTACTAATGTCTTATTTCTTAGCTGTACTACACATACAAATCATTAAATCATAAGATTATTTTCACTTCAGATTCCCTTAAAGGACTTCCGAGGCCAAAACAAAAAAAAAAAGTTAAACAGCCTGTAGCGTTGGCCCTAGAGCTGCGCAGCCGCACTCGCGGCTATGCGGACTGCGCAGCCGCGGCGAGCTCATGCGGCCATGTTTGTGGAGGCAGGAGAGCCCAACCCGTGGGGTTGGGAGTCAGCCCGGGGGGCTATTGAGCGGCGGGGACCCGGCGGAACGGCACGGAGGGCGCGGACAGCGTCCTCCGTGCCTTCATATGCGATGCAGGTATTTAACTTTTTTTTTCGTTTTGGCCTCAGAAGTCCTTCAAAGCCAGGGGTGTCAAACTCAAATACAAAGTGGGCCAAAATTAGACATTGAAACCTTGTTGCAGGCCAACCTCAATGTCTACTGGCCACCTTACTCCCTTATAAAGTTCCCTGGTGTCTAGTGGCCCTCCCTCCCCTATATAGTTCCCAGGTGTCTAGTGGCCCTCCCTCCCCTATACAGATCCCTGGTGTCTAGTGGCCCCCTCCTTCCCCTATACAGTTCCCTGGTGTCTAGTGGCCCCCTCCCTCCCCTATATAGCTCCCAGGTGTCTAGTGGCCCTCCCTCCCCTATACAGTTCCCTGGTGTCTAGTGGCCCTCCCTCCCCTATACAGTTCCCAGGTGTCTAGTGGCCCTCCCTCCCCTATACAGTTCCCAGGTGTCTAGTTGTTCTCCCGCCTTATATAGCTCCCTGGTGTCTAGTGGTCCTCCTTCCTCCCCATACAGTTCCCTGGTGTCTAGTGGTCCTCCTTCCTCCCCTATACAGTTTTGTGGTGTGTAGTTGTCCTCCCTCCCCCATACAGTTCCCTGGTGTCTAGTTGTCCTCCCTTCTTATATAGCTCCCTGGTGTCCTCCTCCCTCCCCTATACAGTTCCCTGGTGTCTAGTTGTCCTCCCTCCTTATACAGATCCCTGGTGTCTAGTGGCCCTTCTCCCTCCCCTATACAGTTCCCTGTTGTCTAGTTGTCCTCCCTTCTTATATAGCTCCCTGGTGTCCTCCTCCCTCCCCTATACAGTTCCCTGGTGTCTAGTTGTCCTCCCTCCTTATACAGATCCCTGGTGTCTAGTGGCCCTTCTCCCTCCCCTATACAGTTCCCTGGTGTCTAGTTGTCCTCCCTCATATAGCTCCCTGGTGTCTAGTGGTCCTCCTCCCTCCCTTATACAGTTCCCTGGAGTCTAGTTGTCCTCCTTCCCTTCCCTATACAGTTCCCTGGTGTCTAGTTGTCCTCCCTCCTTATACAGATCCCTGGTGTCTAGTGGCCCTTCTCCCTCCCCTATACAGTTCCCTGGAGTCTAGAGGCCCCCAAACTCTCATATACAGTTCCCTGGAGTCTAGAGCCCCGCACACTCCCGTATGTAGTTTCCTAGTATTTAGTGTTTCCTCCCTACCTCACCCATAGGGCTTCCCTGGTCATCTAAAGTGGGCCAAACATAATTCAAAGTGGGGAAACCACTTGGGGGCCAAATTTAATGGCTCTGAGGGCCAGATTTGGCCCGCGGGACGGAGTTTGACATGTATGCTTTAAGCAGTATAATGGTGCGTCTCCATGAAACGATAGAACCGTAACTGAAAACTTTAATGCAGAAATAAATTTGCACTGTGATTTATTGTTTCTGCAATAGAATGGTTCTGCATCACCACAAAACAAACGACTGCGACACTGTAAACTGTAATGCAGGAATGAGAGCACGCTGCTGTGTATTTGTTGTGATGAACTGGATCATAAAACAAACAGCGACACAAAAAATGGCCGCCCTGTCACAGTACACTGGTAGTAATACACACACACACGGTACAATTAATGCTGAGCACACAACACACAACACACAACACACACCACACAACACACACTTCACCTCTTCTCCTGAGTTACCTTTTTGAAGTCG
Organism: Hyperolius riggenbachi; assembly: GCF_040937935.1. Taxonomy (NCBI): domain Eukaryota; kingdom Metazoa; phylum Chordata; class Amphibia; order Anura; family Hyperoliidae; genus Hyperolius; species Hyperolius riggenbachi. The sequence continues at coordinate 11,858,884 of NC_090646.1, read as the reverse complement.
TGACACATCACACCAAACGCTCAGATCTCCGTGACACGTCGCATATGTATAATAGAATACTAATAACCATAAAATGGATGGAAAGAGTGCATTATCCTGAATACACTTAAAAATGAAGGCTATAAACTTTCAGGAATATTAATAAAAACAATTAATGGGACAGTTAGCCGCGCCCCCCGCCCCCCCCCCCCCCCCCCCCCCCCCACCCCATTTACAATGATAGCACAGCACCGATCAAATTTTTAACCACCTGTTATAGCCGCAGTGCGTCCCCGCCATAAAAAAGAATCACCCTCAGATTCAGTATAGGTAGGTAGCCAGGTATAGGTGCCCCCAGTATAGAAAGTCGGGTGTAGGTCTCCCCCCATAGGTAGCCAGGCGTCAGTGCCTCCAGTATAGGTAGCCAGGAGTAGGTGCCCTCCCTCCATTAGATAGCCAGCTCTAGTTGCCCCCCTGGAAGCCGGCGCCCTGAACGACCACTCGGGTCGCTCAGGTCAAAGGCCGGCTATGCCAGCTCACACTACACTGACAGTCATACACAGTACAATTAGTGCTGCAGTGCTAGCAGGGCTGGGCCGAGAAAGAGGCGAGAGAGGCTCCAGCCTCAGGGTGCAGGCATTATAAGAGGGAGTGGAGCAGGGTGGGGCCGAGGTAGAGGCAAGAGAGGCTCCAGCCTCAGGTGGCAGTGTAGGAGGGGACGCACAAATCACTCAGCTATCATTCCCCTATTGTGTTTGAAGCAGATATACTGTAAATAAGGAAAAGTATACATGGCAGTGACTGCAAGCCAGATAACTAGAGATGTTGGGGGCCCTGGGGCGCCTCTTAGTGTAATAGCAATCAGTGTGTGACGGCTGGGGTGGGAGGGATGGGGGGGCGCACTTTGGTGTCTCAGCCTTGGGTGCTGGAGGACCTTGTCTCGGCTCTGAGTGCTAGTGAACTGACAAGGCTGTAACGTGTGTTAAGTCTGTATAACCTTTTCACATTACATACATATACTGCACAAAGGAAGACAGAAGGACACAGAGTGTAACATAAGGAGGAACAAGGGGACATAAGGAGGTACAGGGAGACAGAAGGAGGGACTGGGGGACAGGAGGAACAGGGGAACAGAAGGAGGCACAAGGGGACAGAAGGAGGAACAGGGAGAAAGGAGGAGGCACAAGGGGACAGAAGGAGGAACAGGGGAACAGAAGGAGGCACAAGGGGACAGAAGGAGGCACACACAGGGACAGACGGAGGTACAGGGAGACAGGAGGAACAGGGGGACAGGAGGAACAGGGGGACAGAAGGAGGTACAGGGAGACAGAAGGAGGAACAGGGGGACAGAAGAGGAACAGAGGGACAGAAGGAGGAACAGGGAGAAAGGAGGAGGCACAGGGGGACAGAAGGAGGCACAAGGCGACAAAAGGAGGCACAGGGGGAACAGAAGGAGGCACAAAGGGGGCCAGAAAGCGGCACCAATGAGGACAGAATGAGAAATAAAGGGGGACAGAAGGAAACGTCTTGTAGTGACATTTTCACAAAGCAGAATATATGTGTGTGTGTAAAGCTAATACAAAATAGGCAACACCACAAGTAAATACAGGAATAACCTCCCATTTCTTCTCCAGGCGCCGGCTAATGTCGGAGGACCAGCAAGAAGATGCAGAGCAGCAGTCTTCCGGCCCATCCTCACCAGACGAGGAAGACCAGGCTGCAGAGGCCACACAATCACCCCCACTGAAACTAGACACGCTTGTCCTAACTTGGTATAAGTTCAAATCAGGCTAACTGATCCAGCGTAAACCGCAATGCTGAGACCTCCAGGACTGGAAAGCATTAAAGTTTACTATCATTTACCTTATATGCTGTCCTTGAGTTGTTTATCTATACTGCCTGTCCTTGTATCACTTTGTCTGCAACCGTTAAGCAACTGCCAGTCTAATTCCTTGTAGGTACAAACTTATTTGGTCAAATAAAAACAAGTCTGCACCTGATTCTGAACAGTTAGGCTGGATCCACACTATAAGCGCTTTTCTGAGTGCTTGCTGAGCGCTTGTGACTGCTGAGTGCTTTCTGAAAGCTTTTTAAAAATCACTCCCATTCACTTTCATTAAAATCACGGTAAAAATAACCTAAACAGCTAAAAAAGGATTTTTACATGATTTTTACCGTGCTTTTAATGAAAGTGAATGGGAGTGATTTTTAAAAAGCGCTCAGAAAGTGTTCAGCAATCACAAGCGCTCAGCAAGCACTCAGAAAAGCGCTCAGGGCTCATTCACATTAGAGGCACTTTTGCCATTTTTTTAAGCGCAGGGGAATTTAAAAATCGCCCTGAAAGCGCTTGTGCAATGATTCCCTATGAGAGAGTTCACATCTAAGCGGTTGTTTCGGATCCGCTCAGAGGAGCGCTGCTTGGGGCATTTTTGAGGTGATTTTGTCTCAATGGAAGGTATAGGAAAATCGCAAAACGCTCACAAAATCACTTTGTGCAGCGATTGCATTTTTAACACTGTCACTGATGTTCTGCTTACGGCGTACATTTAACAGCCTGATGAGATAAATTAGGTGTAAGATGGTGCTGATAGTAGCCTCCCCCCTAGGCCAACCTCCCCTCAATCAACCCCTAGCACTAACCCCTACTACTTACATCTAACATTAACCCCCCCCCCACCTATGTAGTATACTACTCCCTCTCCACCTATGCCTAACACCAACCTCCCTGCTACTTATTACTAACACTAACCTCTTAGATACCTACACCTAACTCTAACCTCCCCACTACCTACTCCTAACACCAACCTACCCATACCTACGCCTAACACTAACCTCCCCACTACCTACTCCTAACACTAACCTCCTAGCTACCTACGCCTAACACTAACCTCCCCACTACCTACTCCTAACACCAACCTACCCATACCTACGCCTAACACTAACCTCCCCACTACCTACTCCTAACAATAACCTCCTAGCTACCTACGCCTAACACTAACCTCCCCACTACCTACTCCTAACAATAACCTCCTAGCTACCTACGCCTAACACTAACCTCCCCACTACCTACTCCTAACACTAACCTCCTAGCTACCTACGCCTAACAGTAACCTCCCCACTACCTACTCCTAACACTAACCTCCTAGCTACCTACGCCTAACACTAACCTCCCCACTACCTACTCCTAACACCAACCTACCCATACCTACGCCTAACACTAACCTCCCCACTACCTACTCCTAACACTAACCTCCTAGCTACCTACGCCTAACACTAACCTCCCCACTAGCTACTCCTAACACTAACCTCCTAGCTACCTACGCCTACCACTAACCTCCCCACTACCTACTCCTAACACCAACCTACCCATACCTACGCCTAACACTAACCTCCCCACTACCTACTCCTAACACTAACCTCCCCACTACCTACTCCTAACACCAACCTACCCATACCTACGCCTAACACTAACCTCCCCACTACCTACTCCTAACACTAACCTCCTAGCTACCTACGCCTAACACTAACCTCCCCACTACCTACTCCTAACACTAACCTCCTAGCTACCTACGCCTAACACTAACCTCCCCACTACCTACTCCTAACACCAACCTACCCATACCTACGCCTAACACTAACCTCTCCACTACCTACTCCTAACAATAACCTCCTAGCTACCTACGCCTAACACTAACTTCCCTGCTACTTATTCCTAACACCAACCTACCCATACCTACGCCTAACACTAACCTCCCCACTACCTACTCCTAACACTAACCTCCTAGCTACCTACGCCTAACACTAACCTCCCCACTACCTACTCCTAACACCAACCTACCCATACCTACGCCTAACACTAACCTCCCCACTACCTACTCCTAACACTAACCTCCTAGCTACCTACGCCTAACACTAACCTCCCCACTACCTACTCCTAACACCAACCTACCCATACCTACGCCTAACACTAACCTCCCCACTACCTACTCCTAACACTAACCTCCTAGCTACCTACGCCTAACACTAACCTCCCCACTACCTACTCCTAACACTAACCTCCTAGCTACCTACGCCTAACACTAACCTCCCCACTACCTACTCCTAACACCAGCCTACCCATACCTACGCCTAACACTAACCTCCCCACTACCTACTCCTAACAATAACCTCCTAGCTACCTACGCCTAACACTAACTTCCCTGCTACTTATTCCTAACACCAACCTACCCATACCTACGCCTAACACTAACCTCCCCACTACCTACTCCTAACACTAACCTCCTAGCTACCTACGCCTAACACTAACCTCCCCACTACCTACTCCTAACACCAACCTACCCATACCTACGCCTAACACTAACCTCCCCACTACCTACTCCTAACACTAACCTCCTAGCTACCTACGCCTAACACTAACCTCCCCACTACCTACTCCTAACACCAACCTACCCATACCTACGCCTAACACTAACCTCCCCACTACCTACTCCTAACACTAACCTCCTAGCTACCTACGCCTAACACTAACCTCCCCACTACCTACTCCTAACACTAACCTCCTAGCTACCTACGCCTAACACTAACCTCCCCACTACCTACTCCTAACACCAGCCTACCCATACCTACGCCTAACACTAACCTCCCCACTACCTACTCCTAACAATAACCTCCTAGCTACCTACGCCTAACACTAATCTCCCTGCTACCTACACCTAACACTAACCTTCCCCTATCTAAGCATAACACTAACCTATCTCCTACCTACACCTAACAGTATCCTCCCCCCTACAATAACCTTACCCCTACCTATGCATAAAACTAACCTACATCTACCTACACCTAACACTAACCTCCCCCTACCTACACCTAACACTAAACTACCCCTATATACTAACCTCCCTCCTACATATGTGTCAAACACTAACCTACCCCTCTACTTACCCCTAACACTAATCTACCTCTACCTAAGCCTAACACTAACCTCTCACTACCAACGCCTTACATTAAGCTCCAACCTACCTCCCCTAACACTTACCTCCCCCATACCTCCCCCTACCTAAGCCTAACACTAAACTCTCACTACCAATGCCTTACACTAATCTCCCCCCTACCTCCCCCTAACACTTACCTCCCCCTAGCTAAGCCTAACACATACCTCCCAACACTTTAAAATTAGAAATCGGGACACAGGCCACACCCCTAGCCACACCCCCAACACAACCCATAGCCACACCCCCTAAACACCCCCAAGTAACGCCTACCATAACGTTTTTTTGAAGATATTTTTTTTTTTAATATTGATGCCCTTATATTTTTTAATAAATATATCCCTGAGAGCAAAAAGCATCTTTAAATTTTTGCTCCAAGGCTCCCCATTGGTTCCTTATCGACCAATGGGGATCCTCCTGATCCCCATTAGTCTGTTAAATTTTAGCATTGGAGCCAAAATTTAAAGATGCTTTTTGCTCTCAGCTATACTATAGCTCAGTGGTTCCCAACCTTTTCCGGGCCGGGGAACACTTTCTGACCATATTTTTCTCCGGGGAACGGCGGCGGCGCGGGGGGGGGGGGGGGGGGGGGGGGGGGGGCGTCACGGGTGTTTGCGCGACCTAGTGGACAGTGCCGTGCTATGGGGGGGGGGGGGGGGGGTGGTGGGGGGCGGTTGCATAGCTAGCATAGTTGCCCCAGTATAGGGAGTTTAGTTGCCCCAGTATGGTTAGTATAGTTACCCCAGTATAGTGCCCCAGTATAGCTAGTATAGTGCCCCAGTATAGCTAGTATAGTCCCAGTATGGATAGGTAGTGCCCCAGTATAGCCAGTAAAGTGCCCAGTATAGCTAGTATAGTAACCAGATAGCTAGTATAGTGCCCAGTATAGCTAGCATAGTGCCCAGTATAGCTAGCATAGTGCCCAGTATAGGTAGGTAGTGCCCCAGTATAGTGCCCAGTATAGCTAGTATAGTTGCCCCCAGTATAGCTAGTTTAGTTGCCCCCAGTGTAGGTAGTTTCGTTGCCCCCAGTATAGCTAGTTTTGTTGCCCCCAGTATAGCTAGTTTAGTTGCCCCCAGTATAGCTAGTACAGTTCCCCCCAGTATAGATGCCCAGGAGGGGGGGAAGCAGCGCTAGAAGGAGGGGCAGTGGAGGCAGCGGTGGGGAGGGGGGGAAATATCCCCCCCCCCCTCACCTGGGACCCCTCCTTCTGCCTCTCTCCCCCTCCGTTTAGCGGTGGCAAGTGCGGCTCGGCGGCGGGGAGGCATACGGAGAATTACTCACCACTTCTGCGTTCCAAGCGCCGGCAACGTCATGCCGTCACACATCTCCGCCTTCAATACCGCCCACTGTGCTTCCGCTAATCAGGAAGAACAGTGGGCGGCATTGAAGGCGGAGATGTGTGACGACTTGACGTTGCCGGCGCTTGGAACGCGGAAGTGGTGAGTAATTCTCCGTATGCCTCCCCGCCGCCGAGCCGCACTTGCCACCGCTAAACGGAGGGGGAGAGAGGCAGAAGGAGGGGTCCCAGGTGAGGGAGGGGGGGGGATATTTCCCCCCTCCCCACCGCTGCCTCCACTGCCCCTCCTTCTAGCGCTACTTCCCCCCTCCTGCACCCTAAAGTAGGTACAGGTCTGGCGAGAGGCCAGACCTGTACGGCACACCGGGCAACATGCCGCGGCACACTAGTGTGCCGCGGCACACTGGTTGGGAAACACTGCTATAGCTGACAGCAGTCAGTGAGCATCAGTGAGTGGCTGCGCGGGCACAGGATGTCTTTGAGGGACCATTAGAAGCCCCAGGTAACTTCAACTCATTTTCCCCCGACCCCCCTACAGTGTCCCTTTAAGGTACAGGTAAGTATTTCTGATGATCGCAAGATAGAGGATACTGTGGTCGTGGGATATAACAGATTATAGCGTGGGACCTTTTCCGGAGGATATAGGCGTGGGAACTTTTTCTTAAAGGTACAGGTAAGTATTTCTGAAGATCGCAAGATAGAGGATACTGTCGTCGTGAGACATAACAGATTATAGCGTGGAACCTTTTCCCGAGGATATTGTTGTGGGAACTTTTTCTTAAAAGTATAGGCAGTGCTGCTCGGATACCCCTTTTCAAAATCCGGATCAGATTTGGATCTGGATACCTCCTATCCGATCCGGGTCAGATATCCGAGTTCAAAATTTCCCCATCTGAATCCGAATCGGATATCCGACCCAAGTATCCGGCGGATTCGGATATCCGGGTAGAAAAACAGATATCCGGATTTTTTTTAGGGTATATGAGGCATGTAGCATTATTCATTTGTAAAGGGGAACACTAATTGATGATGTGGGGACTTAAAATCCCCCCCCCCCAATAAAAAAAAAATGGCTGTCAATTAACATTAGGCCTAGGTTCCAGACAGCGGTTGTGCAGCCCACATTGTGTCCAAGGTCCAACCGCACAACTGGGACATGACAGTTTTCAGCCAAAACACCTCCAAAAAATTATGCAGCAATTGTGCTTTGGGTTAAACATAGGTGGTATCAGTGGCCTGGGGCACCTTGGCCTGGCAGTGGGAGCTGCACAGGCAGCAGGAGCAGGGCAATGCAGCAGCAGCAGGTGTAATGTGTGCCAGGGGCATGCCGGATGTGGCACGTTGCAATTGGCACATAGCACGTGTCACATGGCACTTGGCACGTGTCACTTGGCACTTGCCACGTGTCACGTGTCACTTGCCACTTGCCAAGTGCCGAGAGACAGCCAGACAGCAGAGGAGAAGACACTAGTGCACACTAACTGTCACATTGGCACTGCTCACAGCACAGCAGTTCTGTAGTAAGCTAACACAGTAGTACTACTACTCTAACAACTACTAGCACACTGACTGCAGTACTACAGTACTAACTACACAATAACACAGAAATCCTATCCCCTAATCCACATGTGTTGAACTCCAGGCCTGGAGGGCCGGATCCATACCAGTGTTTAGGATGGACTGAGAAAGAAAGGAATGTGTTCTACCTTATGGACCACACCTTTCCTGATTCAGATCCATCAATTTATTTAAGCTGTATCAAAAATGTGTGAGGATCTCGGCCCTCGTAGGACCGGTTTGATATACCTGCCCTAATCCCTAACCTAACCTATACCTAAGGCTAATAGCTGGCCAGCAGTCAGCAACTGGCCTGGTCTGTGCACAGCACACACACAGACACATAGCAGCTGCCTGCAGCACACACTCTGATTGTCACACAAATGACATCAAGCTAATTCATGAATTAACTATAGTGTAGTGATAGTGAAGGGGTTAATCACTGAACACAGCTTTCAGTTTATCACTGCTAGGCCAGCAGCGCTGGAGCACACACTCTCACTGTCATACAATGACATCAATCAAGCTAATTAACGATTTAACAATAGTGTAGTGATAGTAGTGAAGTGGTTAATTACTGAACAGCTTTAGGTTTATAACTGTGTACAGCACTTGCTAGGCCACCAGCACTGGAGCATATCTCTCAGTGAGCATTCAGTAAGCTAATATGATATGTCTCATCATGGCAGCCCTCCTTATTATACAGGGGGGCTGGCCAGTGTTCCTTTCTGTGATTGGGTGCCAGCCGTTTAGGCTGGGAGCCCTCTGATTGGCTCAATGAGGTCAGGTGGGGCTGGCCAGGGTTCCCCTCTGTGATTGGTTGCTAGGGCTTCTGCTGGGATCCTTCTGATTGGCTCCAGGATGTCAGCTCTTTAGTTACAGTATTTTGGATTCGGATATCCGCAATATCCGCGGATATCCGGGTTATGAGGCCAAATATCCCAGATAGCTAATCTGATCCAGATAGCATAAAAATGGTCGGATATTTGGGTTACCTGGATATCCGGAATCCTGATGAGCAGCACTGGGTATAGGTAAGTATTTCTGAAGATCGCAAGATAGAGGATACTGTCGTTGTGGGACATAACAGATTATAGCGTGGGACCTTTTCCGGAGGATATTGGTGTGGGAACGTTTTCTTAAAAAGTACAGGTAAGTATTTCTGAAGATCGCAAGATAGAGGATACTGTCGTTGTGGGATATAACAGATTATAGCATAGAACCTTTTCCCGAGGATATTGGCGTGGGAACATTTTCTTAAAGGTACAGGTAAGTATTTCTGGTTAATTAAGAACATTAAAGGACCTTTCTCGTTGTTGCATTTTTATTTCATTTAACCATTTATGGAAATGGGTAAAGGGTACTCTGTACCCCTATACTAATTGCTCCTGGGAGGGGGGGGGCCAGGCATCTGGGTTCCCCTTCTTAAAAGGGACTCCCAGATGCCACCATGAACCCCCCCAGGGAGTGGTCGCCCCCACCTCCTCCTGGGGCACTGGAGGTGGGGAAGAGCCCTTGTCCATGGATTGGACAAGGGCTCGGGGGGAGAGGGGAAGGCTTGGCCGCCCCTCTCCCCTGGAGCCCCCATACCATGGACCATATGGGCTGGTATAGCTCAGGGTGCAAAGCCCCAGTCAGCAGGGGCTCTGCATTCTGGCTATCCCAGCCTGCATAGGAGACAAGGCTCGGGAGGGGTGACCCCATGCCATTAAAAAAAAAAATCTCACACTCTGAACATTAAAAAGAATAAAAAATTTTTGATAAATATTAAAATGTTTAAAAATATTTTTCCCACTATCTTTTTAACATATCCTGCAAATTTGGTGTTGCTAGGATGTAAGGGGCCTTTTGGGTTAAAACGCGGAAAAGCCGCCACGTGTACTGGCTGCAAGGCGGCTGATTCCGCGTCCAGCGCGGCGGTTTGCACGCAGCAGCGTGCGTCTGGTGTGGCTGGGCCTGTTAGTTCACACAGGCTGTGTTAGAACCAGGAGGACCTGGGAATTCACACTGAGCCAGATTACTTCTGTGTATTATTGTGTTATACTTCAGACTAGTTCCAGGGTGTTGAGACTAAGGACCTCACACCCAAGATTAGGAACTCTGTGTTATCATTCTGTTATACTTCAGACTAGTTCCAGGGTGTTGAGACTACGGACCTCACGCCTAAGATTAGGGACTGTGAGAGAACGCGGAAAAGCTACCGCGTGTGTTGACAGCAAGGCGGCTGATTCCGCGTCCAATGCGGCGGTTTGCACGCGGAAGCGTGCGTCTGGTAACATGGCAGAACGCGGAAAAGCCGCCGCATGTATTGACAGCAAGGCGGCTGGTTCCGCGTCCAGCGCGGCGGGTTGCATGCAGCAGCGTGTGTGTGGTGTGGCTGAGTCTGTTAGTTCACACAGGCTTAGGAATATGCGCGCGCTGAGAGGCAGAACTTTTATGGTGGGCACGGGGGGATCAGCTGACCCCAGAGCTGGTAACTATTGGTTGATCACTTAGGGGTGGCGCCAGAGAGCACTACTCCATACATAGTTACTGCTGGCCAGTCACAAGTTGTCTGCCGTTGCGAACACTACGTGGAAGCACTCAGACCTTAGTCAGATCCAACGGTGTGTTTGAACCAGGAGGACCTGGGAATTCACACTGAGCCAGATTACTTGTATTATCATTCTGTTATTCTTCAGACTAGTTCCAGGGTGTAGAGACCACGGACCTCACACCCAAGACTAGGGAACTTGTGTTATCATTCTGTTATTCTCCAGACTAGTTCCAGGGTGTAGAGACCACGGACCTCACACCCAAGACTAGGGAACTTGTGTTATCATTCTGTTATTCTTCAGACTAGTTCCAGGGTGTAGAGACCACGGACCTCACACCCTGACTAGGCATTGTTTGATATCTGTTATGACTTATTGCTTTCCTGACTACCCCTCTGATTTCTTATTCGGTACCTTGCACATCTGATATTCTGTTGCCAAACCCTGCTTGCATTGGATACCGAATCAGCCTTCTGTCTTTGTACTTTGTCTGTCCGTGTGTTGCCGACATGGCTTGCCCGACCTCGAGAGCTATCTCTTCCCTTAAGAGATAGTCTCTGGATCAGATAGAGACATACACCTTCTGGTGTCACTCTCTCTGGTCCTTCCTACCACCAGCCTGACTCCACCCCTTGGAGAGTCTCAGGCTGCTGGAAGGTTCCTGTACTCTCTAAAAGCAGTATTGCCTATACTGCCAAAGATCACCTGCTCATCAGGTGTGTTTCTCAAAGTATTACTGTTACACCAAACACTCTTATATACATAGGTGTCCAGAGGTTAGTAATATATCTGTATTATCTGTGATTCTGCAGATCATCAATAATCAGGTATATATCTGTATTCTTGGTGATACTGCAGATCACCAATAATCAGATTCTCTCTGCGTGCTGACACCAATCGTTACAGAACGGCAGACCCAACCCAAATGGACGCACTGTATAGTCATGTTGAAGTCCTGACCGCCGCGGTAAACAATCTTTCCAGGGCAGTTTTGAACCAACAGACCCAGATCAGCCAGCTATTTGGGGCTATTCAGGAACTTCAATCAGCTATAAACTCAGTGCGATCTCCTCCTAGCACAGACATACGTATTGCCTGTACCTGAAAGGTTTTCTGGCCATAGATCTGACTTTCAGAATTTTAGAAATAGAGTGTTATCATACTTGAGTTAAGGCCTAATTCATCAGGAACCATGGCCCAGAGAGTAACCTTTATTAAGACCTTGTTGTCAGGGGATTCCCAAACTTGGGCATATAATCTCCAGACAGGGCATCCGGCCCTAACTTCTGTGGAAGAATTCTTTAAAGCTATGGCTATAATTTATGATGATCCGGACATTGCCTCTACCGCTGAGCGGAAGCTCAAGACACTGCGGCAGGGCAAGGGTCCGGTAGAGAACTATGCTGCAGAGTTCAGGAAATGGGCAGTGTCAGCTAGATGGGACTCATTCGCTCTGCTAGACTGCTTTTTGTCAGGCTTGTCAGACGCAGTTTCTGATCTTATGCTGGGTCATCCTGAGCCGAAGTCTATTGATGAGGCCATTTCATCGGCCATCAGGATTGACCGTCGCTTACGTTATCAAAGACAGACTCGGAGTAGGAACGATATGAGATTAGTTTCTTACGCCGCGCCTCAACCTGATTCATCTCCACCCGCTTCACCTCCACCAGAACCAATGCAGATTGGGTGCTCAAAATTGTCCCGGGTAGAGCAGAAGCGCAGGGTAACAGAGCAGCTCTGTCTATACTGTGCAGAGGTGGGTCATATAGTGCAGAGTTGTCCCAAGCAGTCTTTGCCTCCAGACGATAAACGTTTGCTCCTCCCTTGTACTATATCTTGGAAGGATAAGACAGAGATCACTGAAGCCTTCATTGATTCTGGCTCAGCAGCCAATTTCATGGATTATGAATTTGCTAAGAAATTGGGTATCCCGATCTCCCCATTAAAACAACAGATTCGGGTCACTGCAGTGGATGATTCCCCTCTGCAGAGTAACCACCCTTTGTCTCAGACCCCAGTGTTAAGGGTCACAATAGGGGTGTTACATAAAGAAAGTTTACAATTCCTGGTGTTACGAATGACAACCTCCACGATCATTTTTGGCATGCCATGGTTACAAATTCACTCGCCTCAGATCAATTGGGCTACAGGTCAGCTAACAAGCTGGTCTACCCATTGTTATCATCATTGTCTAGCGAAAGTAACCTTAGGTAAAACCAAGATTCACATGGAGGGATTGCCAGATCAGTATTCAGAATTTGCGGACGTGTTTTGTCCCAAGTCGGCAGATAAACTTCCTCCACACCGTCCTTTTGACTGCCCATTGATCTCAGGTCTGGTTGTATGCCCCCTAGAGGTCATCTCTATAATTTATCTGGGCCAGAGAAATTAGCCATGCAAGAATACATCCGAGAAAATTTAGCCAAAGGTTTTATTCGTCCTTCCCGATCCCCAGCTGGGGCAGGTTTCTTTTTTGTGAAAAAGAAGGATGGAGGCCTCCGTCCATGCATTGATTGTCGGGGCTTAAATAAAATCACAGTAAAAAATCATTATCCTTTGCCTTTAATAGACGATTTATTTACTCAAGTCACCAATGCTAAGATTTTCTCGAAACTGGATTTAAGGGGTGCATACAACCTTGTGCGTATCAGGGACGGTGATGAATGGAAGACGGCCTTTAACACGCCCGACAGGCACTACGAGTACCTAGTGATGCCCTTCAGGTTGTGTAACGCCCCGGCCGTCTTTCAGGAGCTGATTAATGAAGTCTTCAGAGAGGTTTTGGGCAAATTTGTCTTGGTGCATTTAGACGACATACTAATTTCCTCGTCCAACCTCTCAGAGCACAGGAAACATGTTAAGTTTGTGTTATGGAAATTAAGACAAAATATGCTGTATGCTAAGTTGGAAAAGTGCATTTTCGAAGTGACCTCTGTCGCCTTTCTGGGGTACATAATTTCGACCTCTGGCCTCTCTATGGACCCTGGAAAAGTTTCAGCTGTCTTGGAGTGGCCCCAACTTGTAGGACTGAAGGCTCTCCAGGGATTCCTGGGGTTCGCCAACTACTATAGGAGGTTCATAAAGGGTACTCTACAGTGATCTCACCCCTCACCAGTCTCACCAAGAAAGGGGCAGATACTCACCACTGGTCCCCTGAGGCCCATGCTGCTTTCTCCACCCTGAAGAAATTGTTCTGTTCTGCACCCATATTGAGACATGTTGATACCACTTACCCCTTTATCGTGGAGGTAGATGCCTCAGAGGTAGGGGTAGGGGCTGTGCTGTCTCAGCATTCGGGTTTGCAGGGAAAATTGCACCTTTGTGCCTATTTCTCCCGTAGGTTTTCACCCGCAGAGAAAAACTACGATATAGGCAATAGGGAACTGCTAGCCATCAAATTGGCTTTTGAGGAATGGCGACATTGGCTGGAAGGGGCAGAACATACCATTACTGTTTACACTGACCACAAGAATTTGGAATACATTGAGGGCGCTAAGAGGCTTAGCCCCTGGCAGGCTCGGTTGTCGTTATTTTTCTCAAGATTCAGATTTGTAATCACGTATACCCCTGGTAGTAAAAACATCAAGGCTGATGCCTTATCCAGATGTTTTGAGCCCGAGACAGCACAGCCTTCAGCCCCTGAGACCATTCTACCTCAGAAAGTGGTTCTGGCAGCCACTGAGACCTGGAGGGACTGGACAGAGACGTTTGGTCCGTTGCAACAGGATGTACCAGGGGGGAAGCCTGAGGGGGTCATGTTTGTACCATTGCCTTTTCGTATACAAATACTGCAGTTGTTCCATTCCCACAAGAATGCTGGGCATCCTGGGGCCACCAGAACTCAGGACCTCATTGCTAGGTGTGCTTGGTGGCCGTCATTGGCAATTGACTGCAAGGAGTATGTGAGAGAATGTGCAGTGTGTGCAAGGAGCAAACCCTCCCGTCAGGCACCTGTTGGGACATTACAGCCCTTACCAGTCCAGAGCGAGCCATGGACCCATTTGTCCATGGATTTTGTGGACGAACTCCCCAGGTCTGAGGGCATGACGATCATTTGGGTGTACTCGATCGATTGAGTAAGATGGCCCATTTTGTCCCCCTGAAAGGACTCCACAATTTCTGAGGTGTTACGTTGCGGATGCTCAAACCGACTGGGTCAAATTCTTGCCGTTTGCAGAATTTGCACACAACAATTTGAAAAGCTCCTTCTCAGGATTTTCCCCATTTCAGGTGATGACAGGAAGGTCACCTAAGTTCACCCCATTGCCAGTGGCTTCTACTCCGTTTCCAGCCCTGGAGAATTGGCAGAAGTCTTTAAAGCAGGTTTGGGGAATGGTTAAAAGGAATTTGGGGAGGGCTTTTCAGAGTCAGAAGAAACAGGCTGACAAGAGACGTTGGAGTGGGAATTTCTTCCAGGAGACTTGGTCTGGGTAGAGTTGAGCCGAAATTTTCGTAATTTCGCATTACTATAATTACGCATGCGAAATTTGCGATTACGATGTGAAATTACGGTAGCGTAATTGCCATTAAAATCGTAATTGAAAATACCGTAAGCGTAATTTTCAACGCGTAATTTCGCGTTTCGTTCATGCCGTAATTTCGCATTAAACGCTACCGTAATTTCGCGTTAAACCGTAACGCTCCGTATAATGTAAAAAAGCCGCCGACTTTAAGGGTTAATAGCAAAGCCCCCTTAAATGCCAAGAGCCTCAAATTTGGAGAATATATTAAGGAGATCAGAAGGAAAAAGAGGGTTCCTTCAAATCAGAAGGAACCCCATTGGTCTGCTAAGGACCAATGGGGCTCCTTGGAGCCCAAATTCAAAGATGCTTAGAGAGCTCTGAGCTATATAGCTCAGAGCTCTGTCGGGTCTGTGCAGCGCAGACGCGTATGCGGCGGCTGAGCGGCGAGTGACGTCGGGTGCGGCGTAGTTACAATGTAACAAAGTTGTTACATTGTAATAACTTTGTTACATTGTAAGTTACTGATAGAACATTTCCGAGGCTATTTAGAGGGATCATTTATTTAAAGGGACAGGTAAGTATTAATGGTTAATTAAGAATATTAAAGGACTTTTTTCGTGGTTATGTTTTTTGTTCAATTAAAATACTTTTTCTAAGTGTTTGTGTGTTTATTTACTTTTAACTCTTAAAGGAAATGGGTAAGGGGTACAAGTACCTCTATACTCATTTCTCCTGGGAGGGGGGGGTGGGCATCTGGGGGACCCCTTTTTAAAGGGAACTCCCAGATTCCACCATGAACCCCCCCCCCAGGAACTCGCGGCCTCCACCTCCACCGCCCATCGGAGGTGGAGAAGAGCCCCTTGTCCTTGGATTAGACAAGGGCTTGGAGAGGGAGGGGAAAGCTTGGCTGCCCCTCCCCTTCCGAGACCCCCCAATCCATGGACCATGCGGGCTGGTATAGTCAGGGTGCAGAGCCCCACGCGGCCGGTGCTCCGCATTCTGGCTATCCCAGCCTGCATGGGGGACAAGGGGTTAAAGAGGTCTGGGAGGGGGGACCCCACGTCGTTTTTTTTTTATATTTCCCACACTCAGAACGAAGTAAGTAAAACTCTTCCCACTTGGGGGAATCTATGAAAATAATACACTATTGTTACCTGTGCAAAAAAAACTGACATTTTCCGCATTTAAAAGACATTTTTGCCCTTGAAACTTAAAAATCGATTTTCTCAAAAACTATAAGGTCTTTTTAAAAAAAAAAAATTTCCTCTTATTCCCATTGATCCCCTTAATATACCCTAGGATTTTGGTGTTCCTAAACTTTAAGCAGGCTTTGCTATTAACCGTTAAATTCGGCGGGTTTTTAAATGTATACATTTTTACTTTGAAACTTTAACATCGATTTTCTCAAAAACTATAAGGTCTTTTTGAAAAAAAAAAATTCCTCTTATTCCTTCTGATCTCCTTAATATATTCTCCAAATTTGAGGCTCTTAGCATTTAAGGGGGCTTTGCTATTAACCCTTAAAGTCGGCGGCTTTTTTATATTATACGGAGCGTTACGGTTTAACGCGAAATTACGGTAGCGTTTAATGCGAAATTACGGCATGAACAAATAACCATTGTAATGCGAAAATTACGCGAAAATTACGCTTACGCGAAATTTCGTGACATCCTTCTTCATTACGATTATGTACTTACGGCCATAATCGTAATTACACTAATTACGCAAAATTTCGCGAAATCGTAATTATGTCATTACGCTCATCTCTAGGTCTGGGTGTCCACACGACATTTGGCTCTGAAGCAACTGTCCCCCAAGTTGGGTCCTAGATTTGTGGGTCCTTTTCCAGTGACCAGGAAAATCAATAATGTCACTTATGCCATTGATCTCCCCACCAGCATGTGAGGTGTGAGATCATTCCATGTGTCCTTGCTCAAGCCGGCAGTGCACGTGGATTCCTCTCCCCCCCCCCCCTCCTGTGTTGATTGATGACCAACCTGAGTATGAAATTGAGAAGATTCTGGACTCCCGGCTTGTGCAGAACTCCGTGCAGTATTTGGTTCACTGGAAGGGGTATGGCATAGAGGAGAGAACTTGGGTGCCAGACTGTCGTATGCACGCAGAGGAGTTAAAAAGGGAATTCCATGACTTGCATCCTGGGAAGCCGGGTAGGAGATGTCCGGAGTCCACTCCTCAGGGGGGGTACTGTGAGAGAACGCGGAAAAGCCGCCGCATGTGTTGACAGCAAGGCGGCTGATTCCGCGTCCAATGCGGCGGTTTGCACGCGGAAGCGTGCGTCTGGTAACATGGCAGAACGCGGAAAAGCCGCCGCATGTATTGACAGCAAGGCGGCTGGTTCCGCATCCAGCGCGGCGGGTTGCACGCAGCAGCGTGTGTCTGGTGTGGCTGAGTCTGTTCATTCACACAGGCTTAGGAATACGCGCGCGCGCGCTGAGAGGCAGAACTTTTATGGTGGGCACGGGGGGATCAGCTGACCAAGCCGATCAGCTGACCCCAGAGCTGGTAACTATTGGTTGATCACTTAGGGGTGGCGCCAGAGAGCACTACTCCATATATAGTTACTGCTGGCCAGTCATAAGTTGTCTGCCGTTGCGAACACTACGTGGAAGCACTCAGACCTTAGTCAGATCCAACAGTGTGTGTGAACCAGGAGGACCTGGGAATTCACACTGAGCCAGATTACTTTTATTATCATTCTGTTATTCTTCAGACTAGTTCCAGGGTGTAGAGACCACAGACCTCACACCCAAGACTAGGGAACTTGTGTTATCATTCTGTTATTCTCCAGACTAGTTCCAGGGTGTAGAGACCACAGACCTCACACCCAAGACTAGGGAACTTGTGTTATCATTCTGTTATTCTTCAGACTAGTTCCAGAGTGTAGAGACCACGGACCTCACACCCAAGACTAGGGAACTTGTGTTATCATTCTGTTATACATCAGACTAGTTCCAGGGTGTAGAGACCACGGACCTCACACCCAGACTAGGGAACTTGTTATACATCAGACTAGTTCCAGGGTGTAGAGACCACGGACCTCACACCCAGACTAGGCATTGTTTGATATCTGTTAAGATTTATTGATTTCCTGACTACCCCTCTGATTTCTGATTCGGTACCTTGCACATCTGATATTCCGTTGCCAAACCCTGCTTGCCTTGGATACTGAATCAGCCTTCTGTCTTTGTACTTTGTCTGTCCGTGTGTTGCCGACCTGGCTTGCCCGACCTCGAGAGCTATCTCTCCCCTTAAGAGATAGTCTCCGGATCAGATAGAGACATACACCTTCAGGTGTCACTCACTCTCTGGTCCATACTACCTCCAGCCTGACTTCACCCCTTGGAGAGTCTCAGGCTGCTGGAAGGTTCCTGTACTCTCTAAAAGCAGTATTGCCTATACTGCCAAAGATCACCTGCTCATCAGGTGTGTTTCTCAAAGTATTACTGTTACACCAAACACTCTTATATACATAGGTGTCCAGAGGTTAGTAATATATCTGTATGGTGTGGTTCTGCAGATCATCAATAATCAGGTATATATCTGTATTCTTGGTGACACTGCAGATCACCAATAATCATATTCTCTCTCTTCTCTTCTCGTGCTGACACCGATCGTTACAGGGACTCTGTGTTATCATTCTGTTATACTTCAGACTAGTTCCAGGGTGTCGAGACCACAGACCTCACACCCAAGATTAGGGACCCTGTGTTATCATTCTATTATACTCCAGACTAGTTCCAGGGTGTCGAGACCACGGACCTCACACCCAAGTTTAGGAACAGTCTGTACCATCATATTATACTCCAGACTAGTTCCAGGGTGTAGAGACCACGGACCTCACACCCAATACTAGGCATTGTCAGGGGAAAATGAGTTGAAGTTACCCGGGGCTTCTAATGGTCCCCCACAGACATCCTGTGCTCGCGCAGCCACTCCCCAAAGCTCCGGCCCCGCCTCTGGTTCACTTCTGGAATTTCAGACTTTAAAGTCTGAAAACCACTGCGCCTGCGTTGCCGTGTCCTCGATCCCACTGATGGCACCAGGAGCGTACTGTGCAGGCCCAGTATGGTCTGTGCCTGCGGCGTGAGCTCCTGGTAGCATCAGCGGGAGCGAATTCACGGCAACACAGGCGCACAGGATGTCTGCAGGGGGACCATTAGAAGCCCCGGGTAACTTCAACTCATTTTCCCCCGACCCCCCTACAGTATACCTTTAAAGAGGAGCTGTTAGGTATAAGGTCTCAGAGAAAATAAACACATATATCAGTAGCTAAATATAGGCTGTACTTACATTACATATGCATTTCACTGTCCACGTTTGGATTTCACAGAATTTTTATATAGTATATGCAGAGATAGATGCTCCTGACAGCTCATGGCAGGTTCCATGTTTGTCTGTCTCCTATGAAGCCAAATGTGTCGTCATGTCCTGCCTGCTTCCTGATCACAGAAAAGCTCGTACTGAATAACACTAGTTTGCAGTGAATATTAATTAGCCATGTGGCTAGGAACAATAGCGGACTCCTGCAGTGTACTCTGCCAGGAGATTTATCAGTGCTGTGCGCTGGACTGAGTTACATGCTATTGTTACTTGACTCTGTAACTTCTCATTAGCAGCCGAGGGGAGGGCCCCAGAATGCTTTGCAGTATGGTTTGCGGCTTGCGTCCTCTTAAGAGCTTGGGTCTAACAGCTTTGCTGATAAGCACACATCAAATGAAAGAGAGATTTTTATCTTCACTATTGCCTTTTTGGCTTCCATCTAAACTGTTTAACACAGGAGAATAGAGGTTTAAATTAGCTTCTGCAGCCTGACAGTTACTCTTTAAGGAATGAAGAGATAAGATACTGTAACTCTCTTACTGTGTGGAGGTAAGTTTTCTCTTGCCTTATTATCTCCACTCCAGCATGATCTTGAGGCCAACTTTAGAATTCTAGAGTTATTTTAAGGGTTGAAGAGTTAACTTTAGCTTTGTCTGAGGTAAATTGTTTTCTGAATACCACATGCCTTATCACTAGTGTTGGGCGAACATCTAGATGTTCGGGTTCGGGCCGAACAGGCCGAACATGGCCGCGATGTTCGGGTGTTCGACCCGAACTCCGAACATAATGGAAGTCAATGGGGACCCGAACTTTTGTGGTTTGTAAAGCCTCCTTACATGCTACATACCCCAAATTTACAGGGTATGTGCACCTTGGGAGTGGGTACAAGAGGAAAAAAATTTTTAGCAAAAAGAGCTTATAGTTTTTGAGAAAATCGATTTTAAAGTTTCAAAGGGAAAACTGTCTTTTAAATGCGGGAAATGTCTGTTTTCTTTGCACAGGTAACATGCTTTTTGTCGGCATGCAGTCATAAATGTAATACATATAAGAGGTTCCAGGAAAAGGGACCGGTAATGCTAACCCAGCAGCAGCACACGTGATGGAACAGGAGGAGGGTGGCGCAGGAGGAGAAGGCCACGCTTTGAGACACAACAACCCAGGCCTTGCATGAGGACAAGAAGCGTGCGGATAGCATGCTTTGTACCACCATGCAGTCATAAATGTAATAAAGATAAGTGGTTCAATAAACAGGGACCACGCGGCAACGCTAACCCAGCAGCAGCACACGTGATGGAACAGGAGGAGGCGCAGGAGGAGAAGGCCACGCTTTGTGAGACACAACAACCCAGGCCTTGCATGAGGACAAAAAGCGTGCGGATAGCATGCTTTGTACCGCCATGTAGTCATAAATGTAATAAAGATAAGAGGTTCCATAAACAGGGACCGGCAACGGTAACCCAGCAGCAGCAGCAGCAGCACACGTGATGGAACAGGAGGAGGCGCAGGAGGAGAAGGCCACGCTTTGTGAGACACAACAACCCAGGCCTTGCATGAGGACAAAAAGCGTGCGGATAGCATGCTTTGTACCGCCATGTAGTCATAAATGTAATAAAGATAAGAGGTTCCATAAACAGGGACCGGCAACGGTAACCCAGCAGCAGCAGCAGCAGCAGCACACGTGATGGAACAGGAGGAGGCGCAGGAGGAGAAGGCCACGCTTTGTGAGACACAACAACCCAGGCCTTGCATGAGGACAAAAAGCGTGCGGATAGCATGCTTTGTACCGCCATGTAGTCATAAATGTAATAAAGATAAGAGGTTCCATAAACAGGGACCGGCAACGGTAACCCAGCAGCAGCAGCAGCAGCACACGTGATGGAACAGGAGGAGGTGCAGGAGGAGAAGGCCACGCTTTGTGAGACACAACAACCCATGCCTTGCATGAGGACAAAAAGCGTGCGGATATAGCAGCAATGCTTTTTGCCGCCATGCAGTCATAAATGTAATACAGATGAGAGGTTCAATAAACAGGGACCGGAAACGCTAAACCATCCCAGATGTTCATCGGTCATGTTACTTGGTTGGGGTCCAGGAGTGTTGCGTAGTCGTTTCCAATCCAGGATTGATTCATTTTAATTTGAGTCAGACGGTCTGCATTTTCTGTGGAGAGGCGGATACGCCGATCTGTGATGATGCCTCCGGCAGCACTGAAACAGCGTTCCGACATAACGCTGGCTGCCGGGCAAGCCAGCACCTCTATTGCGTACATTGCCAGTTCGTGCCAGGTGTCTAGCTTCATGCCCGGTTTCAGGTCCAGCGGTGCCAGCCACAAATCCGTCTGTTCCTTTATTCCCCTCCAAATTTCCTCCCCTGTGTGCTGCTTATCCCCAAGGCAGATCAGCTTCAGCAACGCTTGCTGACGCATGCCAACAGCTGTGCTGCACTGCTTCCACGATCCTACTGCTGCTGGTGCTGGGTTAGCATTTCCGGATGAGGTACAGCTTTGAGATGCGTTGGAGGAGAAGGAGTCAGAGAGGTAGGTGCTGCTGTTGTTATCCAGCTGTTTGCGGCGTGGGCAACACCCGCGCCGTAGCAGGTGAGGAATCGCTGCCAGGCTCCACAAGGTTCACCCAGTGCGCGGTAAGGGAGATGTATCGACCCTGGCCGAACGCACTCGTCCAGGTGTCAGTGGTGAGGTGAACCTTGCAGGCAACGGCATTCTTCAAGCTTCGGGTTATTTAGCTGACCACGTGCTCATGCAACTCAGGCACTGCAGAGCGCGCAAAGTGGTAGCGGCTGGGAACCACGTAACGTGGGATGGCCACTGACATCATGCCCTTGAAGCTGTTTGTCTCCACCACTCGATATGGCAGCATTTCACAGGCCAGAAGCTTGGCTATGCTGGCTGGCTGTTACTGCCACGGCCCGGGGGTCATTTGCTGGCAATTTCCTCTTGTGCTCAAACATCTCAGAGACAGACAACTCAACCGTAGCGCTGCACACCGAAGGGCTGTTGGTTGTTGTGTTTGATGAACACTGGGAGACCTCAAGAGCACTAGTCCGGAAAGTGACAGTGTCAGCATCGTCTGATGTTTGTGAATGTTGTGAACCACGCAATGGCTGGGCTACTGCTGCTGCTGAGGCGGGTCTGGTGGTGAGTCTGGTGAACCCAAGGGAGGCAGTGTTGCTGGTGGTACCCTGTCCTGCCGCGTTTGCCCACAGAGTGGGATGTTTGGATAGAATGTGGCGGCTCATGCTGGTGGTGGAGAGGTTGTTAATACTTTTCCCCCTGCTCAGGCGGGTCTTGCACACCTTGCAAATCGCCATGGTAACATCCTCAGTGCAGTCTTCAAAGAAAGCCCAGACTTTAACTGGCTGAGGACTCGGACCTCGTGCGTGATGTGCTGGTGCTGCTTAACCCACTGCTGGACGCTTGAGAGGTCATCCAAGTAATTATCTGGTCCTGTTCTTTTGGATCTGTGAGGGTTGTTGTCCTGGACAACATGGGCAGTATTGAGTGGGTTTTCTTGGGTGCTCCCCTGTGGCCTGTACGTGAACCGTCAGGGGAAACACCTCTTCCCTTGCCCCTCCCTCTTTCACCGGATTTCTTCCTCATTTCACTTATCCTTAAAGTACACGCTGACTGGCAGCAGTACAGTGGCAGTACAGAAATGCTATACAGTGGTGGGTGAGCGGTGTACCACTATTGTCGAGAATCTGTACAAGTAATCCTGCGCTCACATGTATCTCCTCCACTCCGTGGTAGTATTATATATAAAAGAAAGAGAAACACACAAAACATAGCATAATACTGTTTCAATGATCTATATATTTTATACAGTCCCCAATGCCTTGCATGCACTCCTAATTCCACCAGCAGTCAGTTGTCGTAGGCCTCCACCGTGTGACACCATCTGCCGCACCACAACCCACAGAAAAGACCCCGTGCAGTAAGCACTCAGTCAACCCTGGCAGAACGTGGTACAAACAGGCACTACCACAATGATCACTCCACTCGTAGGGTCTCACAGGTCCTCACCCTCCACTGTGGCTGCCCAAGCACAGACAGCAGCAAAAGCACAGACCCACGAGCTCGAGTCACCTCCTCCTGTGTGTCGGTTCTTAACCACCACCACTAGCCTCTCACCTTTCAGGCCGCTGTCCAAATTATAAGACAGCAACCACACTTTAGGTTTTTTATCCCCGGCACTCTCCTCAGCGTTTCTTCAGCGGTATAAAAAATCTCCCAGAATAAAATCCATCCAACCTAATGACTGAAGGAGCTCAACATAGTGTAAAACTGTAACATTTATTAAAAGTTAAAAAGTAGTGCACTCACATCTCCCAAGTAAAAACAGCGCAATTAAACAATGTAATCCAGCATGCCGACTCGCCCACGCCTCTAAGCTCCGCCCAACGCGTTTCGTACCTCCGTACTCATCAGGGGCTGGAGGCGTATGGGTAATCGGTGTTTTTATATCCACCATCCTGCATTTGTTAACCTACCGGCGTTATGCCCACCAACAAGATGGCCGCTAGAATGCTTCCGCCCTCAGCATTTCCCAGCAGACTCTTACTGCTTCCTGTCCCTGCGTAATGTTACCCAATAGAGAATGTCCACGTCAGACCAGGCGTATCTCTAGTCCCATCACCTGCCTTCAGCAGCAGAGCTCCGGTCCGTCCCACCTCGGACGTCATGAGATTCCACCCCCGGCATCATTTAGTAAACATACTCAAAAAGAATATATGAAATACAAAAACGGGATCGGCTCATAGTTAAACAAAAAAGGAGCCGGTACTAAAACTACGTGACTTAATTATTTTTCATGTGTCCACCAGAACGAGGTGAAAAAGGGGGGGGTTATAATTGATGTATAAATATACAGACCCTCGCCTCAAACCCCGACGAACACACCCACTCCATGACAGGCTATACAGATCACTTAGTAGCATAACTAATACATAGAACAACTACCTACCTATTATCCAGACAACATTGATATATAACAACTCCTAATGGTACAGTATATTCCTACTCAATGCGCACAAGGTAGTCATACCGAACTCCGCAGGCACAACTGCATATACTACGGGTAAGGGGCAAAGAGGGAGAAGGGAGAAGGGGGGGGGGGGGGGGGGGAGGGGGGGGGGAGGGGGAAGGAAAAGGAGGGGGGAAGGGATATGCAATGCACCTGCAGGAAAAAGGGGGGAGTTATACGCCCCTACACCTTCCAGTTTAGTCATCTGATATAAAACAATTGAGATCAAACTCAATATTGAGACCCCTTGGATGCATGGTCTGCATTTCAAATATCCATCGTGATTCCAACTTGGATAGTTCCCTCATCCTATTGCAACCCCTCCATTTCCATGTTAGCTTCTCTATCCCACAGAACCGTAACCCCGTTGGGTCCCTTGCATGTTTCTCAGAAAAATGCTTAGATAAATTATGTGCCTCATTACCCTTTTTGATATTCCTAACATGTTCCCCTATACGTTCCCTCAGTTTCCTTGTTGTCCTACCTATGTATTGGAATCCACATGGACACCAACACAAGTACACCACATGGTGCGTGTTACACGTGATACAATCCCTTATTTTATATCCTTTGCCATTACTCCATCCCACAAATTGCTGTCCCCTAACGCCCTGCGCTTCCCTACATCCCACACAGTCACGGCAGGGAAAAACCTTTATTACCCAGTAAGTCTCCCCTATGGACATTTGGGCCATCTATAAAGCTAGGGACTAACAACTGTTGCAAATTCTGTGCCTTCCTGTATATAAAACGTGGTTGTGCTGGTATTTTCGATCCTAAAACATTATCAGCCCTCAATATATTCCAGTGTCTCTTAAACACTCGTTCCACCTCGTCATACCTAGAATTGTAATCCAATAATATGGCATATTCGAAGTTGGTCCCATCTTGTGTTCTGCTCCTCCCATTTTGTAACATCTGTCCCCTATCAATACTCTCAGTCGCTTCCCTAATCTGCACTAATTTTTCTCTGTCGTAGCCTTTTTCAACAAACCTGTCAATTAACATGTCTGTCTGCTCCCTAAAGTCAGTGATCTCTGAGCAGTTCCTTCTAATTCTATGCATTTGGCCTTTGGGTATATTGGTGAGCCAATTTCTGTGATGGCAGCTGGAGTATGGAATGTAGCCATTTCTATCTGTTTTTTTAAAATGTGTTCTCATCTGCAGTCTATCCTGTTTCCTATAGAGATCCAGGTCTAGGAAGCAAATTCTATCTTGACTGTATTCCGCCGTGAGCCTAATACCTCTATCATTAGAGTTAAGCCAGCGCAAATACTTCTCAAATTCCTCTGCACTATCACCCCAGACAATGCAGAGGTCATCAATGTACCGAAACCAGTTTCTTACTGGGTCACTCCTATTATGTCTTAGTACCTCTCTTTCCCATTTGTCCATAAAAATATTCGCTAGACTGGGGGCGAATTTGGCCCCCATAGCACATCCCGTGATCTGTCTATAATAGTCACCCGCATACCAAAAATAATTATGAAACAAAACGAATTCCAAAAGACGTAGAATAAATAGAATTTGCTCCCTTTTGAGAATTCCCTCATCCACCAAGGCATGTTCAACCGCCTGTAACCCTAAGTCATGGGGTATTATTGTGTACAAAGATGCCACGTCAGCGGTCACTAATAAGTCACCCTCTCTTAACCGCAGCTTCTCTACCTCCTGGATCATCTGCTTTGTGTCGTCAATCAAATGTGGTAGTTTTCGTACTATTGGCTGCAAAAATTTGTCAATATACTCCCCCACCCGTTGATTGAGGGATTCTATCCCACTGATTATGGGTCTACCCGGGGGTTTCTCTAAATTTTTATGAATTTTCGGATTTTGATAGATAACCGGAATTCTTGGGGTGTCAATCATAAGGTATTTAAACTCTGCATCATTAATTATATTGGCCTCCAAACCTCCTCTTAAAATAGTTCTTAATTTATCTGTGTACTTTTTTGTGGGGTCCCCTTTCAGTTTCTCATAAGTTGATACATCGCCAACTATTCTATCTAATTCTTCCACATATTGTTCTTTCCTCATAACGACCACCCCACCCCCCTTGTCTGCTGGTCTCACCAATAAATCTTTCCTCTCTGCCAATTTAAGAGCTGTCACGAGTTCACCATCTTTTCTCTGGTCCTCTAATTTTTCTAAATCTGCTACTATGAGACGTTTAAAAGTTTCAACAGTACTTCCAGTACTGCTACCTCCTGGGTTAAACAGTGACCTATTACGCAGGCCTGTATGTACATACTCCGTCGCCACATTATTCCTGTTAATAGCATCCCCCTTTGATATAAAATATTTCTTAACATTCAATTTCCTTACATATTTTTGAATGTTAATGTATGTTCCAAACTTATTCAATCCTTGCCTCGGGGCATATTTGAGACCTTTATCTAAAATGGCCACTTCCTCGGGTTTCAATTCAATCTGGCTGATATTAAAGATACCCTTTCCTTTTACCTTCTTCTTTTTTCTTCTCCCCCCTCTGCACCCTCTTCTATTCCTCTTTTTCGTCCCCCCCCACCCGGATCCACCTCCCCCTCCCCCACCCGTCGTCCCCTCATCTCGTTCCATATCTTCCCAAAAAAATCATCCCCAACGTCATTTAAAGGGTCATAACGGTTCTGTGTAGGCGCCTGCTCTGAGTTGTTATATTGCATATTCTGCGGTTTCCAGTCCCGTTTGGGCCTCTGGAAACTAGTGGGCGGTCTGTAACCTGGGGTTCTAGGTGATTCATAATGGCTGCGCCATCCCCCATTCCCCCCATTCCCGCCATAATGAACATCCCTCTGATGTCCTGTTCCCCTATTGGTTCTACCATAATGGGGTCTGGGACTCTCTCCCCACCTCTGCCCCAATCCTGGGGGCCTGTATTGTGCCTGTCTGGGTATTGCCCCTCCCCCCCTCTGTGTCATATGGTCATATGGACAATACTCACCTGATGGTTTTACCTCAGCAACACCCATGTTGGCTGATACTTTCTCTATTCTTTCCTTCCTTCTTAGCTGCTCAACCTGCCATCTAT
Source organism: Hyperolius riggenbachi (assembly GCF_040937935.1). Taxonomy (NCBI): domain Eukaryota; kingdom Metazoa; phylum Chordata; class Amphibia; order Anura; family Hyperoliidae; genus Hyperolius; species Hyperolius riggenbachi. The sequence goes on along the minus strand of NC_090646.1, from coordinate 11,831,655 downwards.
ACGCCTGTTTGTTCTTATAGTCCTGCCAATCCCGCTGAAAACGGCCAACTTTTGTCTCACCGACTTCCTTGTCCGTTCTCACCAGGTTTTTGACCATCTCTTCTGTGCGCTGTCTAATAGCGGTGTACCACTATTGTCAGCAGTGACACAGAGCACAATGCTATACAGTGGCGGGTGAGCGGTGTACTACTGTTCCCAGCAGACACAGAGTGGAAGTAAACACAATGCTATATAGTGTGGCTGAGCCGTGTACACAGAGTGGCATTAAACACAATGCTATATAGTCTGCTATATAGTCACCCCGAACAGGGTGATGTTCTGCAGAACCCGAACAGTGGCAAACACTGTTCGCCCAACACTACTGGGAGGGAACGCAGATTTTAGTACCTAAACACACGATACAACATGTTTTCCGGGGTCGGACTCTGAGGCACATACAGATGGTCCCGATCATCATCCTCATCATACAACTCTTCTCCTGAGTCTGACCCACCCACCACCTCTGCCACCCCAACATCCCCAGACACAGACCCCTCATCGTCCTCAACATTAACTTGGGATGCTGGCCTGAGCCAGACCTCCTCCTCCACATCAGGCCCCATCATCTCCTCAATGGCAGCCCTCATTAATCGCTCTGGCGACGGACTGATGGACACAACGTTCTCCTCCGGGGAGGGCTGCTGCTGACCACTGGCTGCTGGGGTGGATGTTATAGCTTGCGTGGGGCGTTGGCTGTTGCTGTTGTTGGGAGTGCTGCTCACAGCGGAGGTCTCTGGGGAACTCATGTTGAGCTCATATAGTGGTTGACGGTGAGTGGAGTATTACTGATCCCAGCAATATACACACTGACTGGCAGAGTACGCAATGCTATATAGTGTGGCTGAGCGGTGTACACAGAGTGGCAGTAAACACAATGCTATATAGTCTGGCTGAGCGAGCGGTGTACTACTGTTCCCAGCAGAATCAGAGTGGCAGTAAACAATGGTATATAGTCTGGCTGAGCGGTGTACACAGAGTGTCAGTAAACAATGGTATATAGTCTGGCTGAGCGAGCGGTGTACTACTGTTCCCAGCAGAATCAGAGTGGCAGTAAACAATGGTATATAGTCTGGCTGAGCGGTGTACACAGAGTGTCAGTAAACAATGGTATATAGTCTGGCTGAGCGGTGTACACACAATGCTATATAGTCTGCTATATAGTGTCAGTAAACAATGGTATATAGTCTGGCTGAGCGAGCGGTGTACTACTGTTCCCAGCAGAATCAGAGTGGCAGTAAACAATGGTATATAGTCTGGCTGAGCGGTGTACACAGAGTGTCAGTAAACAATGGTATATAGTCTGGCTGAGCGAGCGGTGTACTACTGTTCCCAGCAGAATCAGAGTGGCAGTAAACAATGGTATATAGTCTGGCTGAGCGGTGTACACAGAGTGTCAGTAAACAATGGTATATAGTCTGGCTGAGCGGTGTACACAGAGTGTCAGTAAACAATGGTATATAGTCTGGCTGAGCGGTGTACACAGAGTGGCAGTAAACACAATGCTATATACTCTGGCTGAGCGAGCGGTGTACTACTGTTCCCAGCAGACACAGAACAGTAAACAGAATGCTATATAGTGTGGCTGAGCGAGCGGTGTACCACTATTCCCAGCAGACACAGAACAGTAAACAGAATGCTATATAGTGTGGCTGAGCGAGCGGTGTACCACTATTCCCAGCAGACACAGAACAGTAAACAGAATGCTATATAGTGTGGCTGAGCGAGCGGTGTACCACTATTCCCAGCAGACACAGAACAGTGAACAGAATGCTATATAGTGTGGCTGAGCGAGCGGTGTACCACTATTCCCAGCAGACACAGAACAGTGAACAGAATGCTATATAGTGTGGCTGAGCGAGCGGTGTACCACTATTCCCAGCAGACACAGAACAGTGAACAGAATGCTATATAGTGTGGATGAGCGAGCGGTGTACCACTATTCCCAGCAGACACAGAACAGTAAACAGAATGCTATATAGTGTGGCTGAGCGAGCGGTGTACCACTATTCCCAGCAGACACAGAACAGTGAACAGAATGCTATATAGTGTGGCTGAGCGAGCGGTGTACCACTATTCCCAGCAGACACAGAACAGTGAACAGAATGCTATATAGTGTGGCTGAGCGAGCGGTGTACCACTATTCCCAGCAGACACAGAACAGTAAACAGAATGCTATATAGTGTGGCTGAGCGAGCGGTGTACCACTATTCCCAGCAGACACAGAACAGTAAACAGAATGCTATATAGTGTGGCTGAGCGAGCGGTGTACCACTATTCCAAGCAGACACAGAACAGTGAACAGAATGCTATATAGTGTGGCTGAGCGAGCGGTGTACCACTATTCCCAGCAGACACAGAGTGGCAGTAAACAGAATGCTATATAGTGTGGCTGAGCGAGGTACACAGAGTGGCAGTAAACAGAATGCTATATAGTGTGGCTGAGCAAGCGGTGTACTACTATTCCCAGCAGACACAGAGTGGCAGTAAACAGAATGCTATATAGTGTGGCTGAGCGAGGTACACAGAGTGGCAGTAAACAGAATGCTATATAGTGTGGCTGAGCAAGCGGTGTACTACTGTTCCCAGCAGTGACACAATGACAGGGGGGACCCTGGCTAGCGTGGCTGGAGCGCGAACTACCCTGCCTGCCTACCCAAAGCTAAACCCACAGACAAATGGCGGAGATATGACGTGGTTCGGGTATTTATTTACCCGAACCACGTGACAGTTCGGCCAATCAGAGCGCGTTCGGGTCCGAACCACGTGACCCGTTCGGCCAATCACAGCGCTAGCCGAACGTTCGAGGAACGTTCGGCCATGCGCTCTTAGTTCGGCCATATGGCCGAACGGTTTGGCCGAGCACCGTCAGGTGTTCGGCCGAACTCGAACATCACCCGAACAGGGTGATGTTCTGCAGAACCCGAACAGTGGCGAACACTGTTCGCCCAACACTACTTATCACCATGGTAACAACTCTTGAAATGTTATTAAAGACAGGAGATAAACTTAGTGAATTGAGGCCATTGTGTGCTGAGCAGGGACGCTCTCAACTTCAAATTCGGATGAAATTCGAATAGGATTATTCGAATTTCATCCTGCTAATTACAGCAGCTGGGCGGGTGGCCGAGGGGGGGGGGGGGGGGGGTTAATCTTACCCATCAGGCTTCTTCTTGCTCTGTCCCTCGGCGCCTCCCACGCTGCGTTCCAATCCGGCGTCACGTGACTATATACTTCCTCCTTCAACCCGGAAGGAGGAAGTGTATGTAATCACGTGACACCAGGATGGACCGCAGCGTGGGAGGCGCCGAGGGACAGAGCAAGAAGAAGCCTGACGGATAAGATTAACCCCATCCCCCCCCCCTCGGCCACCCGCCCAGCTGCTGTAATTAGCAGGATGAAATTCGAATAATCCTAATTAACCGAATTTGAAGTTGAGAGCATCCCTGGTGCTGGAGATCCAAATTCCATAGATGGACCGGGGCCACAAAAAAAGCCAATTCACACATTTTTGATGCCAGGAACCTGAAAGCTCACATACTTGGTCATTGAGTGACTGTGTGTGTCCAGGTTACAAAAAGTGGGTGGAGCCAAAAAATGTTTACTGGGAAAATGTAAACTGCAGCCATTCTTACACTGTTAATGGTAGGGTTCTCAAACTTCGCACAGTTGGTCGCTGGGTGACTGGGATTAATATTCATAAAGGTGGGAGGAGTCTACAAAAGCCAATCAAAATTCACCTGATTTTCAAGGGATTTATTTAATTGCTGCCATTCTTGCACTGCAAATGGCACCAGTATCAAACCTGGTACAATTAGTTATTTTAGTGACTGGGATTCAAATTCAGAAAAAGGGGTGGAGCCACAAACAGCCAATCAGATTTTTTTCAATTCAAAGCAAATTATTGATGCCAAACACAACAAAGCGCACACACTTGGTCATTGAGTAATTGTGTGTGAGGGTTAGAAAAGTAGGCAGAGCCAACACCAGCCAAATACATATCCGAGCAATGCCGGGACATCAGTGGGTGGAGAAAAATACAAATTTAATTGGGAAAATGTAAACTGCAGCCATTCTTACACTGCTAATGGTAGGGTTCTCAAACTTTGCATCGTTGATCACTGGGCTCACAAACTAGGTGATTGAGTAATTGTGTGTTAGGGTTGGGAAAAGTGGGCGGAGCATACACCAGCCAAATACATACCCGGGCTACGCAGGGCCATCAGCTGGTGCTTAATATAATTTTGCCTTCTTAAAGGGAGTCTGCAGCCAAAAATGAAAAACAGATACTCACCTAAGGAGGGGCAATGCTCTGTGTCCTAGAGAGCCTTCCCATTCCGCTCCTCATCCCCTTGGTCCAGCACTGGCTCCCCCATTAGCAGTCTTTAGACCCATCAGTCAGAGACTGCTCTCTTCTGCCGCGGGAGGCTTCGGAAGACTTTGGGAGCACTCAGGCTTCTGCAGACAGGCTGCTCAATACTTTGCATACGCAAGCGCACTCTCTAGCATGTGTGCAGTATGGAGTCGCCTGTCTTTGGGAGCACTCAAGCTCCCGAAGACTGCCGATGCCACCCGCGGTGAGAGATTTAAATGGAGGAGCCTGCGGGGGAATGAGGGGATAAGGAGAGGGAGGGGAAGGCTCCATATGACCCAGAGCCTTCCCTCTACTTAGGTAAGCATGTTTTTTTTTTTTAATTTTGGCTTCAGATTGATTTTAAAACAAGGTATTTGCTTTGATTCAGGTTTAAGTGAGGAACAGTAGTTTCCCATGGTGCATCACTCCTGAATATGCAAATTATCTCTTTATGCCCCTGAAAGCTAAACACACCTCCAGAACCACTAGTGTATAGTGAGCCTACAGTATAGATTATACATGTTACAGAGCCACATCAACCCAACATGACAGACTTTATGACTTTCTTTCTGGTCCTCCTCAGTGCATGGCAGGGATCGATATGGCTCTATAGCACAGGGCTTGGGCAGGGGCTACAGTGTACACAGATAGCCTTCCTAAAAAGTAATGCTAAATATGAACAGTTTTTCCCTGCAATTCAGAGAGAGGAGGGGGTTGAGTTGGAGGTGTGTAACCTCCAGGCCCAGACTTCACTCACAGGAGCCTATAGGCACACATGTCCTGGTACCTTAGACTTCGCCATCCATGAACCTACAAACTAGTGATGCTCAAATACCCCTTTTTAAAATTCGAGTTTGGTCGAATTCGAATAGTAAATTATTCGAGGTCAGTCGAATATTCGAGTCGAATAATTTTTACTATTCGATTCGACCTCGGACTTCGAGCTCACTATTCGAGTCGGTATTCGAGCTCACTATTCGAGCTGACTATTCGAATTGGCCTTAAATAGCTTCCAACACTTGTTTTGAGGGTGAATGATGCAAGAAACATCTTTTTTTCCAAGTAACAACAGCAAGTGATTATGTGGGGATGTTCCTTTAAAAAAAAATGTGGAAAGAGAAGTTGTGTCCTAAATTTTGTTCAGTAGTGTTACTGTATATACTTGTTCTTCTTCTTCTTTATCTTTCTTCTTCTTCTAGATCTTCTTCTTCTATATCTTCTTCTTCTTCTTCTTCTTCTTCTTCTTCTTCTTCTTCATCATCTTCTTCTTCTTCTTCTTCTTCATCATCTTCTTCTTCATCTTCTTCATCTTCTTCTTCATCTTCATCTTCATCTTCTTCTTCATCTTCATCTTCTTCTTCATCTTCATCTTCTTCATCTTCTTCTTCTTCATCTTCTTCTTCTTCTTCTTCTTCTTCATCTTCTTCTTCTTCATCTTCTTCTTCTTCATCTTCTTCATCTTCTTCTTCTTCATCTTCTTCATCTTCTTCTTCTTCTTCTTCATCTTCTTCTTCTTCATCTTCTTCTTCTTCATCTTCTTCATCTTCTTCTTCTTTTTCATCTTCTTTTTCATCTTCTTCTTCATCTTCTTCTTCATCTTCTTCTTCATCTTCTTCTTCTTCATCTTCTTCATCTTCTTCTTCTTTATCTTCTTCTTCTTTTTCATCTTCTTCTTCATCATCTTCACGTATTTCTCTTTTCAATTTTTTTTTAAAGAAATGCAGCTATTTTTGAGCGTAACAAATAGCTGGTGGGCGCACGCATGTTGGAAGCGCCATTGTATGTGCTCCCTGGCAGTGGAAACACAAAGACAGCAGGAGGTAAATTCAGCAGCAGGAGGAGGAGGATGAGTGTGTGGCAGCAGGCAGTCAATGAGGCAGGCAGCTCGCCGTGACATAATAGCCCTGGTACCTAGCGGTGATACCAGGGCTGTAAATAAACACAACAGGAGGTCCCAGACAGCGGTCGTGCAGCCCACATTGTGTCCAATACACAACTGGGACAACACAGTTTTCAACCCGGGCACCTCAGAAAAATTAAACCTTTTTTTTTTTTTAATGGTTTTTTGGTTTTTGGTTTTACAACCAATATAGCTATTGTTTGACATAATAGCTGGTGGCAGAGTGGCAGCAGAAGAAGGTAATGCTGTGTACCCTGGCAGTGGGAAACACAGACAGACAGCAGCAGCAGGAGGAGGAATGGAGGAGTAGGCGAGCAGCTATTGTTTGACGTAATAGCTGGTGGCAGAGTGGCAGCAGAAGGTAAATCATCTGTGTACCCTGGCAGTGGGAAACACAGACAGACAGCAGCAGCAGCAGCAGGAGGAGGTGTGGAGGAGCAGTGTGAGTGTGGCAGCAGGTAGGCAGCGTGACATAATAGCCCTGGTACCTAGCGGTGATACCAGGGCTGTAAATAAACACAACAGGAGGTCCCAGACAGCGGTCGTGCAGCCCACATTGTGTCCAATACACAACTGGGACAACACAGTTTTCAACCCGAACACCTCAGAAAAATTAAACCTTTTTTTTTTTTTAATGGTTTTTTGGTTTTTGGTTTTGCAACCAATATAGCTATTGTTTGACGTAATAGCTGGTGGCAGAGTGGCAGCAGAAGAAGGTAATTCTGTGTACCCTGGCAGTGGGAAACACAGACAGACAGCAGCAGCAGGAGGAGGAATGGAGGAGTAGGCGAGCAGCTATTGTTTGACGTAATAGCTGGTGGCAGAGTGGCAGCAGAAGGTAAATCATCTGTGTACCCTGGCAGTGGGAAACACAGACAGACAGCAGCAGCAGCAGCAGCAGGAGGAGGTGTGGAGGAGCAGTGTGAGTGTGGCAGCAGGTAGGCAGCGTGACATAATAGCCCTGGTACCTAGCGGTGATACCAGGGCTGTAAATAAACACAACAGGAGGTCCCAGACAGCGGTCGTGCAGCCCACATTGTGTCCAATACACAACTGGGACAACACAGTTTTCAACCCGGGCACCTCCGAAAAATTAAACCTTTTATTTTTTTTAATGGTTTGTTTGGTTTTGGTTTTGCAACCAATATAGCTATTGTTTGACGTAATAGCTGGTGGCAGAGTGGCAGCAGAAGAAGGTAATTCTGTGTACCCTGGCAGTGGGAAACACAGACAGACAGCAGAAGGGCAGTACACAGCAGCCCACTGTAGGTGTAAAATGTGTGGCTGCAGGCGACGTAATAGTCAAAGTGAACCAGGCTGGCTTAGTGAGCAGGAGCCAGGAGGTGGTAAAGGGTGGTAAGGCACATTAACGATGGTTCCGGCAGCCAGTTCATGTCCCCCTCTCGCCGACAACAGGGGCCAGGAACTCGCCTTCCACCCACGCCTGGTTCATCTTGAGAAACGTCAGTCTGTCCACAGACTTGTGAGACAGACGTGAGCGTTTCTCGGTGACCACGCCACCAGCTGCACTGAAGCAGCGCTCGGACAGCACGCTGGAAGGGGGGCAGGACAGCACTTCCAGGGCGTACTGCGCCAGCTCGCTCCAGATCTCCATGCGCTTGACCCAATACTCCATGGGATCAACAGGGGCATCGCTGTCAAGCCCGCTGTACGACCCCATGTAGTCAGCCACCATGCGGGTCAGGCGCTGGCTGTGACCGGAGGAGGATGCTGCTGCATGCATCTCCTCTCTAGTCACTGCTGCCGGAGCCTCTACAGTCCTGTAGAGCTCGTGGCTGAGAGACAGCAGGTCTGTGGGGCGCTTGCTGCTGCTGGATGCAGGCACCTGCTGCTGCCTCTGTGCTGGCTGCTGGACAGTGGGGGTGGAAGGCTGGGGGAAGGCTTCCTCCAAGCGCTCAACAAGGGCCTGCTGCAAGCTCCTTATTTGTTGCGCTGGGTCTCCTCCTGCAGGCGGCAGGAACTGGCTCAACTTCCCCTTGAGGCGTGGGTCCAACATCATGCTGATCCAGATGTCCTCCCTCTGCTTCATCTGGATCACCCTGGGGTCCCTGCACAGGCACGTCAGCATGTGCGCTGCCATTGGGAAGAGGCGGGCCACGTCTGCTGGCACATCGACGTCAGTGCTGTCCTCATCCTCCTCCTCTGCCGCCTCATCCTCTCTCCACCCCCGCACCAACTCAGCTGCGCTGTGCTGATCCCCCTCATCAGCAGCCAGGTCAGGGACCTCCACCAAGTCCTCCTCCTCCTCCCCCTCAGAGGTGGACTGCGCAGCTGGTTGCCGCTCCTGCTGGTCCAAGGCTGCCGCTCCCTGTTCCAGCAAAGCATCGAGGGCCCTGTTCAGCAGAGAAACCAGGGGCACCCACTCGCAGACCATAGCATGGTCCCTGCTCACCATGTTTGTGGCCTGCAGGAAGGGAGCCAGCACAAAGCACACCTGCTGCATGTGCCTCCAGTCATCATCGGGGACGATGGACGGGATGTTGCTGGTCTTGTCCCTTCTCTGAGCTGCGGAAACAGTGGCCAGGGCAAGGTACTGGTTGACAGCGTGCCTCTGTTCAACCAGACGCTCCAACATCGCCAGGGTGGAGTTCCAGCGAGTCGGAACGTCAAGGATCAGCCGATGGCGTGGCAGATCCAGCTCCTTTTGCACGTCTTCCAGGCTCGCACAGGCTGCAGCCGAGCGCCGGAAGTGACGCACAACATTCCTTGCCGTTTCCAGCAGTTCGCCCATCCCCTGGTAGGTGCGCAGGAACTTCTGCACCACCAGGTTCAGCACGTGGGCAAGACAGGGGATGTGGGTCAGGTTTCCCCTGTCTATTGCGGCAACCAGATTGGCCCCATTGTCGGCCACCACCTCTCCGACTCTGAGGCCTCTGGGGGTCAGCCAAATCCTCTCCTGCTCCTGGAGTTTGGCCAACACATGGGTTGCCGTCAGCTTGGTCTTCCCAAGGCTGACCAAGTGCAGCAGCGCTTGGCAGTGGCGGGCCTTCACGCTGCTGCTGAGGCGGGGGGTTTGGCCAGGTGTGCCGGAGGATGGCAGAGGATCGGAGGAACCTGCTGCAGTTCCCCTGACCCTGCGGGGTGGCACCACCCACTGTGTTGCTGCTGCTGCTGTGCCCGCTGCTGCTCTCCCATCCTCACCCCCTTCCACCAAGCTGACCCAGTGGACAGTGAAGGACAGGTAGCGGCCTGTCCCGAAGCGGCTGCTCCAGGAGTCCATGGTGACGTGGACCCTTTCACCAACCGCGTGCTCCAGCCCTCGCTCCACATTGGCCATCACAAAGCGGTGCAGTGCAGGAATGGCCTTGCGGGCAAAGAAGTGTCTGCTGGGGAGCTGCCAGTCTGGGGCTGCGCAAGCAAGCAGCGCACGAATGTCGCTCCCCTCCTGCACGAGCGTGTACGGCAGGAGTTGGGAGCACATGGCCCGTGCCAGCAAGCCGTTCAGCTGCCGCACGCGACGGCTGCTGGGAGGCAGAGCCCTAACCACCCCCTGGAAGGACTCGCTCAAAAGGCTCTGGCGTGGCCTTTTGCTGGCACGGGAATCAGCAGACACAGCGGAGGAGGCCACTGAGGACTGGCTGCCAGAACAGGCCTCAGTGTCGGCGGCAGGAGTTGCAGAGGGGGGAGGAGCAGTGCGTTTCCGCACTCCTGCTGGTGCTGCTGGAGGAGCAGGAGGGCGGGTGGCTGCTGTTGCTGCTGCTGCTGCTGAAGGCTGTGCAGTGATGGGTGTGGTGCCACTGCCAGCACCAGATGCCTTCAGCCTCTGGAACTCCTCATGCTGGTGGAAATGTTTAGCCGCAAGGTGGTTGATGAGCGAGCTGGTGCAGAACTTTAAGGGGTCTGCACCTCTGCTCAACTTCCGCTGACAGTGGTTGCAAGTGGCGTACTTGCTGTACACAGTGGGCATGGTGAAATATCGCCAGATTGGTGACTTAAACATCCCCCTACGGCATGGAAGCGCTGCTGCCTGTCTCCCTGTGGTGGTTGGGGGGGGGGCTTGGGGGGCTTGGGTGCGGCTGGTGGTGGTACTGGCAGATGCTGCTGCTGCTGCTGCTGAGCCTGAGACACCAGCAGGCTGTGGGACCTGCCTACTGCTGCTGCCAATGCTTGCAATGATGCGCCTCCTTGCAAGGCCCACAAGAGCATCCTCCTCCTCCTCCTCAGAGCTGCTGAGGACGACATCCCCTGGAGGTGGTGGCACCCAGTCTCTGTCTGTCACCGGGTCATCATCATCCTCCCCCTCCTGAAACATGTCCTGCTGGGATGAGGACCCCCCAAACTCCTCTCCTGATGCATGGATGGGCTGCTTGACTGTCGCCACAGTCTTGCTGTCCAATCCCTCATCCCCCAAAGTGCCCATCAGCATCTCCTCCTCAAGATCGCCAACAACAGCAGACAATTTACTCATGATGCCTGGGGTCAAAAGACTGCTGAATGACAGGTCGGCGAGTGACGGTGAACTGGCCTCCTCCCCAGACCCTGCTGGGCGGCTGCTGCGAACAGGGGTGGTGGTGGTGGTGGTGGTGAGGGTGGAGGCCTCGGATGCAGAGCTGATGGCGGGCTGCTCATCCTCCGTCATGAGTTGCACCACAGTGTCTGCATCCTTTTCCTCAATGGGACGTTTCCGACCCGGCTGGAGGAAAATGGGAGCAGGTGCTACACGCTGCTGCTGCTGTGTCTCTGCAGCGTGAGTTGCAGATGCTCCTGCTGGGCGGCGCCCAAGGCGTCCACGGCCAGTGGCTATGGGAGGAATGTTAGCCACTGACGCTGCTGCTGCTGCTGCGGAACTGTGCATGGTGGCGCGCCCGCGGCCGCGGCTTGCCACAATGCTGCTCCCTCTCCTCCTGATTCCCTTGCTGCCCTTCCCCTTGCCCAAACCGCGCTGGCTGCCACTTCCAGACATCTTCAATGTTTTGGGCGTATAGAGAAAAGTTTTTTAAAAGGGCGGCTGAAAAGTGGGGTACTTTAATGGAGTGGGTTGGTTGGTGAGGTGACTGAGTGAGTGTCCCCTAGTACAGTAAGTAAGTAGTAACAGTCAGGAAGTACAACTAGCAGTTACAATAATCAGTAGTAATCACAAGTAAATTTAGTGTGTGTACACTCAGACAGTGAGTGCACGCACGCAGGAGCTAGTAGCCTATGGACAGTGACTGAGTGTCCTAGACTCCTAGTACAGTAAGAGTAAGTAGTAACAGTAAGTAGAACTAACTAATTACAATAATCAATCAGCGATCAGAAGGAAATGGAGTGTGGGTGTGTGTACACTCAGACAGTGAGTGCACGCACGCAGGAGCTAGTAGCCTATGAACACAGTGACTGAGTGTCCTAGACTCCTAGTACAGTAAGAGTAAGTAGTAACAGTAAGTAGAACTAACTAATTACAATAATCAATCAGCGATCAGAAGGAAATAGAGTGTGGGTGGTGTGTGTACACTCAGACAGTGAGTGACCGCACGCAGGAGCTAGTAGCCTATGAACACAGTGACTGAGTGTCCTAGACTCCTAGTACAGTAAGAGTAAGTAGTAACAGTAAGTAGAACTAACTAATTACGATAATCAATCAGCGATCAGAAGGAAATGGAGTGTGGGTGTGTGTACACTCAGACAGTGAGTGCACGCACGCAGGAGCTAGTAGCCTATGGACAGTGACCGAGTGTCCTAGACTCCTAGTACAGTAAGAGTAAGTAGTAACAGTAAGTACAACTAACTAATTACGATAATCAATCAGCGATCAGAAGGAAATAGAGTGTGTGTTGTGTGTGTACACTCAGACAGTGAGTGCAGTGCGCACACGCAGGAGCTAGTAGCCTATATGAACAGTGACAGTGAGTGTCCCTACGGGTACAGTAAGAGTAAGTAGTAAGTAAGTACAACTAAATAACAATAATCTATCAGTAATCAGAAGGAAATAGAGTGTGTGTACACACAGACAGTGAGTGAGTGCACACACGCAGGAGCTAGCTAGTAGCCTATAAACAGTGACAGTCAGTGAGTGTCCTACTCCTAGTACAGTATAACTACAATACTATTAGTAAAGGACAGCAGAAATACTGGTATAGATGAGAGAAATAAACAGAGGACAGCTGCCCACAGAGGCAAGGCCCCCCTGAGGCCTAAACCTGTAAGCTTGCAGCAGCTGCCTGTCTCTAATGTAACACACAAGCTACTAACTAAAATACAATGTCTATCTAACTAACAACAATATAGGTGTATATGGCAGGTGTAGGTGAGCAAAAACGCTAGGTAAATGATCACAATAGAGCACTTGCTAAGCCAAAGCACAAAGGAGCAACTCTCTCTCTGTACAAGTCTCAGGCAAGCATGGAGAAACGGAACATGGCGGCCGCTATTTATAGGGTAGGGGCTGGCCAGGGTCCCCCTCTGTGATTGGCTGCCGTCAGAGGGCCTGGGAGCCCTCTGATTGGCTCTAAGGACATCAATCTGGGCTATGACGCTATTCGAGCTCGGTACCGAGCTCGAATAGCGCCGGGTTGCTCGAATAGCTCGAATAGTGAATGGGCTATTCGAGTGTACTCGGATAGCCCATTCGAATAGCTCCAGCTATTCGGAGCTCGAATACCGAGCTCGAATAGCTGGAAAAGAGCTCGAATATTCGAGCTACTCGAATATTCGAGCTCTGCTGAGCACCACTGCTACAAACCCCCACCGAACTGCACCGCAAGTGTGCTCGCTGTCCCAGTCATCACTTCTCACTTACTTCCCTTGCCTGTTATAGAAAACTACAGGTGCCCCTTAATGTTAGGTAGCCAGACAGGGGCGTAGCTAGAAATCCCTGGGCCCCCCTGCAAACCCCCCCCCCCCGCTCAGGGCCTTTCGGGGGCAGGAGGGGTCGCAACATTATTATTATTATTTATTGTATTTATAAAGCGCCAACATATTACGCAGCGCTGGACAAAAAATATATACAATGATACAAGGATGACATACATAGGGTTATACACATAGAACAAAGTTATACATACAAATTGTACAAAATACATGATCATGCGATATGGGCTGGTTAGGTAGGCCCAGTAATACAAGTACAGGCTGTCATAGGACAGGAGCACATAATCATGTAGATTACACTAGGGAGTGGAGGACCCTGCCAGAGGCTTACAATCTAAAGGGAGGGGTGGAAACACTAGGGGGGGGGGGGGCTGTTAAATATTCCTTAGAGAGTACTGTGTGGTAGGAGGTGGGTAGGCCATCATAAAGAGGTGGGTTTTGAGGGCTTGCTTGAATGTGTTGAAAGAGGGAGCAAGTCTGATGGGTGGTGGAAGGGCATTCCAGAGGGTGGGGGCAGCTCTTGAGAAATCCTGCAGGACATAAAAGGAGAGTGCGGCAGATCAGCGGGGACATCCCCCCCCCCTCCCTCACCTCGGGCTCTCCTCTTAGCACTCCTCCTCCTGCAATCATTAGTGGCAGCGGGAGGGCAGGCGGCGGCAGGCTGAATACATACCTCCATCGCAGAGGAGGTCTCTGATCAGTAAGAGCTTCATGTTACTTCCTGTTTACACAGATATAGATCAGTTCATTGTGATAAGTAGTGATAAAGTTATAGACTAATGAATGGGAGGTGAACATTGCTCGGATGCATAAAGTGAAAATGACTGAGGGCTGAAGTGGTTAAGGTTACAGACAATATTTAGGGGTGACATTATCATACAGCAATAAGACAATAAGAGGAATACATGCAAACCAGATCACGCAGCACAGTATGCAGGTCCGGATTTACCATTAGGCACTGTAGGCACCTGATTCTGACTAAACGGTCCCTCGGAGGGGCTCACAGTCTAATCCCTGCCATAGTTGGGTGTCTGGGTAGTGTAGTGCAGTGTACGGATCGTAGTGTAGGGTAAGATTAATTTGTGTGCTAAGTTGTGTGGTCACATCATTAACCGTTATAACTGCAAAGTGCTGAATTGTAAAAAATTGCCTGGTAACTAGGGAGGTGTAAACCTCTGGGACTCAAGAGGTTAAGTAAACATGTAAGCTGTTATGGTGTCTTAAAAATGACACCATAAGCCACGCTGCTTCGCTAGTATTTTCTCCACATGACTGGGCCCGTAAGTAACATTATGTAACATGGCCACTATTGAGTAATTATGTCTCTATGTGTATATTTGTCTCATTAAAGGTCATCTCATATCACTAATGTTGTCAGGCAGGATGTCAATGTTTTACTTGGGTTTTTCTAAAAGGCTGTTTGGCTGCCTCCTGCAGAGGCTCTGTTTATCATACTCTTAGCTATAGACTTTAGGCAAATAAGCAGATTAGACCGCCTGTGCCAGGACAGTAAATCACACAGTGTGGCATCCAAACACATCATCCGGTCTAGCAGTCAAGGTGTATGACTGTAAGTCCTACTAAATCCTATTACAGGATGCACCATATCTGTCATACTTCACATATACTCTGCTGTTTGGGTCTTAGTATTAACCACCCTGGCGTTCTATTAAGATCGCCAGGGCGGCTGCGGGAGGGTTTTTTTTAAATAAAAAAAAAACTATTTCATGCAGCCAACTGAAAGTTGGCTGCATGAAAGCCCACTAGATGGCGCTCCGGAGGCGTTCTTCCGATCGCCTCCGGCAGCCAGAAGTAACACGGAAGGCCGCAATGAGCAGCCTTCCGTGTTTGGCTTCTCCTGTCGCCATGGCGACGAGCGGAGTGACGTCATGGACGTCAGCCGACGTCCTGACGTCAGACGCCTCCGATCCAGCCCTTAGCGCTGGCCGGAACTATTTGTTCCGGCTGCGCAGGGCTCAGGCGGCTGGGGGGACCCTCTTTCGCCGCTGCTCGCGATGGGAATTGACATTTTGATGGGAAATGACATAGGTGTCTCCCAAATAAAATAAAACAATAAAAAAAAAAAACAGTTCTCAGCTTTTGTTTACATTTGAGCAAAAGGAAAAGGACATCTCATGATAACAGGTGACTTAAACGCAGTATTAGATCCCATCATTGACTGTTCATCAACAAGGAAACAACCACCAGCTATCATTCAACCCAGTTTGCTGAATAATGAATTATATGACACCTGGAGATGTTTACATCCTAAAGAAAGAGAATACTCTTATTATTCTCCAGTACATAAATCCTTTTCGAGGATTGATCATTGTTTGGTGGATAGATACACTTTACCATTCATTTCTGACATACAAATTGGCACAAGAACTTGGTCGGATCATAGCCCCATATTGATTAAAATACAAATGTCTGATTCCTCTAATATGAGACAACCCTGGAGAATGAATACAATAATATTACATTCTGAAACTACAGCCCCCTTGATACAGAACATTTTGAAAGATTTCTTTCTTATCAATGATACCAATGACATAAGCGGAGCAACATTACAGAGTGTCCATAAGGCTTTCATGAGAGGCAATTTATACAGCAAGGCTCCATACTTAAAAAGAGAGAAAGAACTGATTCTCTATTAGCAGATACAAAAACCTTGGAATATGCAGTTGATAGTAATTAGGGATGCTCATTCGAATTCCACGGAAATGCAATTTCCGAAATTCCGATCGGAAATTGCATTTCCGCATCGGAATGCGGAAATCGGTAATGCAAGTGCGGTAGGCGGATTTCCGCCGGAAAATCGCGGAAATTTCCGCCGGAAATCGCGGAAATTCCGCCCGACTTTAACATCGATTTTCTCAAAAACTATAAGGTCTTTTTGAAAACTTTTTTTTGCATCTTGTTCAGGAGATTCTGCTTAATAAACCTTGAAAATGCCATCTATCGTACTGCTGATATACTGTAATGTAAAAGGCAGAAAATCTGCATCTGCCTATTTTCTGCATTTACATTACAGTAAAAATCCGCCAACTTTAGCGGTTAATAGCAAAGCCCCCTAAAGTCCTAGAAGCACCAAATTTTCAGGGTTTATTAAACAGAATCTCCTGAACAAGATGCAAAAATATATATATAGTTTTTGAGAAAATCGATGTTAAAGTCAGGCGGAATTTCCGCGATTTCCGGAATGCGGAAATTGGTAGCGGAAAGCAAAATCGGTATTTGGCAATGGCGGAATGCGGATTTACCGCAGAATCGGAAATTGGCATTTCCGACCATCCCTAAAGTAATAAAAAATTAATTTGAATACCCAAACTAGAAGAGATTAGACAGGAACTAAAAGAATGTTTCTATCAGCAGTACGATAGATGGCATACAATGCTCAAAGAGAGTTGGTACTCAGACCGGAACAAGGCAGGAAAAATAATGGCCCAGAAAATTAAAGGACAAAGGATAGCTAGAAGAATCTTGAAAATAAAACACCCTAAAACAGGAGTAACAGTACATCACCCCTCAGAAATTGTTGATGCCTTAGCATCCTATTATGAATCCTTGTACAATTTAGATAAACATCCTGATATTCAAGTCCCCACTAAACAAGAAATAGATAGATATTTAGAAGAAGTAGATCACCCTTTTTTTTATCAGATTTTGAGCAGAAACAAATTAACATCCCCTTCCAACAACAAGAAATAGAATTAGCTATCAAATTACTCAAAAAAGATAAGGCCCCAGGTATAGATGGATATGTTAATGACTATTACAAAAAATTATGAATATATTATCCAAACCCCTTACCCAGATGTTTAATGAAGTCGCCAAATTAGGTAAATTTCCCAAAGAATCTCTAACAGCTGTAATTTCCACCATACCGAAAGAAGGGAAAGACTTCAGTGACCCCAGTAATTATAGGCCAATATCCCTACTTAATACAGATCTAAAGATATATTCCAAGGTGATTGCAAATCGTTTAGCCCCGTTAATTCCTCAATTGATCCATACAGACCAAGTGGGATTTGTACAGGGAAGAACAACAAGTGATGCCACAAGGAAAGTTTTAGCTCTTTTGCATGAGATTGAGGTTGGTCGAACGCCTTCCCTGTTTGTCTCTTTGGACGCAGAACGAAGGCGTTCAACAGAGTGCATTGGGAGTACATATCATGTGTTTTGGAAAAGTTTAGATGTTCTGGCTATCTACATAGAGTAATACTTGCATTGTACACACAACCTTCAGCCTTGGTCATGTCATCAGGTACCATATCCAAAACATTTAACATCACTAATGGGACAAGATAGGGGTGTCCACTTTCCCCAATTATTTTTATTTTAACTCTAGAACCCCTGGCACAAAAAATTAGGAACAACAATCAAATAAAAGGTATTAGACTTGGAGATTCTGAAACCAAGCTTGGATTATATGCTGACAACATTTTATTGTATTTACAGAACCCCCAAGTATCCCTGCCACAATTAAAAATAGAATTAAGTAATCTTTCCAAAATTTCATATTATAAATTGAATGAAACTAAAACTGTTATATTGCCATGTAATTTAGACTCAAAAACAATACAAACATTAAAAGACTCTTCCCCTTACTCCTGGTCCAATAAGTCCATTAAATATCTAGGAATCTACATTACGCCATCTCTTCCCCTATTATACAAAGAAAATTATGAACCTTGGTATTCCAAATTAAAAACCCATTTAGAAGCCCTATCTAAATTTGAATTCTCCTGGCTGGGACGAACGGCTGCTTTTAAAATGATGATATTGCCCCAAATGCTATATTTATTCCGTAACCTCCCAATTAAAGTACCCAAAATATTTTTTACCACATTACAGAGACTACTTAATAAATTTGTTTTGATTAACAAATCTTCTAGATTTTCGAACAAAGTATTGTTGCAACATCAATCAGAGATGGGATTTGGTGTTCCAGATCTAGAACTTTATTATAAAGCAACAATACTGGAACAATCCAGAGCTATTTGGACAGGTGATAATTCAAAGCAATGGTTGGTTCTGGAACAAAATCAGACTTCATGCAATACTTATAGAAGCTTTTTAGAAACAAATCTGGTCTGGAACATTAAAAAACCAACAGCAAATCCAGTAATAAAAAATACATTGAACATCTGGAAAGACTTTACTAAGCAGCACAAAAATCATACACTAGCTACTAATTTATCTATTCCTTTAGTAAATATCACAAATGTGGTTAGGAAAATTTCTGTTGATAAATGGATAGAGGTGGGAATTGATACATTGGATAAACTCTTTGAGGAGACGGATCTTAAATCTTTTGAAGAACTGGTTAATACATATCATTTACCTAGTTCAGAAGAATGTACATATATTAAAATAAAAAAATATCTTCAGAAACATATACCAATTCTGGTTCTTTATCCACCCCAAATCAAGAGATTACTAACCACAGAAAAATATTATATGAACGGGACGGCTCTCTTTTACAGATCATGGTTATCTGTTAGGGGAGAAGTCCCCAAATGGCAATTAAAGAAATGGCAAGACTTTTTCAAAATGGACATTTTACAGGAAGAATGGGAATCTGCCGTCAGATCCGTGAAGAAATCTTCACATTGTGTATCACATTTGGAAAACTTTATTAAACTGTTGTGGCGGTGGTACTATACACCAGAAAAAAATTCAAAATTTGACCCTAAGGTTTCACCATTATGCTGGACAGAGTGTAATCATACAGGCTCCTTGGAACATATATTTTGGACTTGCCCAAAAATCCAACCGCTTTGGAAGGAAATAGAAGATTTTTTAAAAAAACTACCTGTAAGTCTCTCTCATATACCTCCACATATGGCCTTATTGCACATCCACACAGTTGAATTACCACCCAAAGAGAGAATTATTTTCAATCATTTACTTATAGCCACTAAATTACAAATTATTGAAAATTGGAAAACTACACAGGTTCCAAGGTTTGAAGATGTCTTTAAAAAAGTGGAATTTAACTTCAAAGCAGAAAAGTCATGGGCAGTCAAAACAGGAAATTTGCATTCGTTTTTAAGGAAGACTGATTTATGGCCCACATTATATCCTCAGTCTCAATGATCAACTCTGTAGTTTGAAAACTCATACCCTCTCACAGATTGTATATAATTCCCCAGGACTCTATTTGAAAGTTAAAATAATATTCAAATACACTCCAATATACTCTTGGCAAGTATATTCACACTCTTTTTTTCTTTCTTTGCCCCTTTTATTGTTTCTTAGTTTAGAGGTTAATAATTTTGATGATACATAGTAGGGGTATAAATACTCCATACATTTCTAGATATAAAGACAGACTGTATATTTATTAGAATAGATCATCAAATCTTTAAATGATGATCTAACTGTAATACGGTTTTTATAAAGGTTGGATGCGACTTCCAGTAACTTTGTTGGTTGGATCTTAGTCCACCAGTTACTGGAGGATTCAGCTCCATGGAAAACAACAGACAGCAAGCAGTATTATAGTGTTTATTAGCATACATCTTATATTGTATTGTTGAATAGGATTTACAGACTACCCAGCAAGCTCATGGTGACCCAGAACTCATTGGAGTGTGTAAGGGACTACAATGGTCCTAAAAGCCCCCTTACTAATGTTAAGAAAAACAAAAGTTTGCTTTCCTAAAACGGAAAGAATTTGCGATGATTCAGGTTGGAGTGAGCTTGAGATGTCTCCCAGTGTATCACTGCTGAATATATGCAAATTAAAGAGACTCTGAAGCGAGAATAAATCTCGCTTCAGAGCTCATAGTTAGCAGGGGCATGCCTACCCCTGCTAAAACGCCGCTATCCCGCAGCTAAACGGGGGTCCCTTCACCCCCAATTCCCCCCCGCCCCGCAAACCTTGGTCATCTTCTTGGTCGCAGATTTTCTCTTCCTGGAGGCAGGGCTAACGGCTGCAGCCCTGCCTCCAGTCGCGTCAATCAGCGGCGCATCGCCGCCTCTCCCCCGCCCCTCTCAGTGAAGGAAGACTGAGAGGGGCGGGGGAGAGGCGGAGATACGTGCTGACAGACGCGTTTGGGGCAGGGCTGCGGCGGTTAGCCCTGCCCCAATGCGGAAGCGCTCCCTGGCAGTACGGAGGGGATTTGGGGGTGAAGGGACCCCCGTTAAGCCGCGGGATAGCGGCGTTTTAGCAGGGGCACACATGCCCCTGCTATCTATGAGGTCTGAAGCGAGATTTATTCTCGCTTCAGACTCTCTTTAACCATTGTACCCTTAGAAACTAAACACACCTCCAGAACCGCTGGAATGGAATTAACAATGGAATGAACAATGATTAATTTGCATATATTCAGCAGTGATGCACTGGGAGACATCTCAAGCTCACTCCAACCTGAATTATCACAAATTCTTTCCGTTTTAGGAAAGCAAACTTTTGAATAGGATTTATGGCATACACTGTTCTATAATAGTTTTTATTCTGATCTGTTGAAATTGGTCTAAGTTCATTGTTTGATGTAATAATCATACTGTTATTGATATGTCATTTTATGAAAATGGCTGTATTTAAAAATTTGAAAAACCCCAATAAAAATTATTGAAACCTACATTTGAGCAAAAAGTGTACAGTCTAAAATTATTCATACCCTTCACAAACTGTCACAGTCTGTGGGAAAATCCAAAGTTCTATACCATTCCAAATAGTCCAAGCTGTTCTAAAGCATCCTAATTACCCTGATGAATTGGGGACGGATGTTTTAATCAATTCAACAGGTGAAAAACAGCAGCTCTCTGCAATTGGTGTGTGGACAGTCATGGCTAAGACAAAGGAACTCAGTGAGGACCTGCGGCTGTGCATTGTGGCTGCTCACAAGTCAGGAAAGGACTACAAGGCCATTTCTAAATGTTTTCAAGTTTCAACGGCTACAGTGCAAAGTATTATTAAAAAATACAAGATGTTCTGCACGGTGAACAAATCTCAGAGGACATGGTCGGGAGCTAAAGGTGACACCTGTGCTGGCCAGGAGGATAGTGAATGAGGTGATAAAGAATCCAAGGATTACCACCAAGGCTATCCTGGTGAATCTGGGCTCTGCTGGTGGCAATGTCTCAAGGCAGACAATCCAATGGACACTGCACACTGCTGGGTTCCACGGATGCAGACCAAAGAGAACACCACTTCTCCAGATAAGGCACACAAAAGCTTGCTTGGCCTTTTCAAATGCTCATCTGGACAAAGAAGAAAACTTCTAGTCTTCTGTGAAAAATAAATTTAATTGTTTGGTCACAATTATGTTTTCTTCATTTGGCATAAAAAAGGAGAAGCCTTCAACCCAAAGAACACCATCCCCGCTGTCAAACATGGTGATAGGAACCTAATGCTTTGGGGGAGTTTTTTTAAGCCAATGGATGGGGGAACCTAATCACAGTAAATAGCACCATGAAAAAAGAGTAATACATGAGGATTCTCAACGACAACATCAGGCAGTCTGCAGAGAGGGCACCAGTGGACATTTCAGCATGACTAGGACCCAAAACACACAGCAAAAGTGGTGAAGAGATGGTTAGGCAGCTAGGCAGCCATGGTGATGATTGCTACAATGCACAATGTTCCAATCCGGATCACAAAATAAATCTATGGCTTGTACTTGTTTCATGCAAAAATCGTCATGACCATTCATCTTAGTATGTGAGAGTGGAGGCCTCGGGTGTGCGTCGGTGGTGGGCCCACATAGATGTCAGATTGCGATTGGTGGACCAGTTTGGTTAGCATAGGCGTGAGCTGGGCGACCATAATTGGTCATTACCATCGCAGTGACAGTGGGAAAAACTTATTTATATGTGCTCCTTGTTCATAACCAGTGTGATTTTATGGTTTTAAAGGGAAAGGTTGATGAATTACATTTGCTGATGATTTTTGTACGCCACAAATAAAATTGAATATTTTTGAAGCACAAGCAGAGACGGAGGTTTTTGTATTGGTTGTACTGTTGTTAAAGGTACCAAAGTCTCTCCTCTTAGTGAGTATTGCACGATTGTAGACATTGGCCACCCGATAAGAATCTAATAAGGTTAAAATAGTTTCATATCGTAACATTGTAATAACCATCATTATGTCAACAATCTTTCTCGCAGATTGTGCAACAAATAGCTTTACATATTTGCTTGTGTCAAAGTATGCTAAACCCTTCTAAATCAGGCGTTTAAAGTTTGTGTAGCTAAAGTATTACTTGTGTAAATGTTAAAGAGAATCTGTATTGTTAAAATCGCACAAAAGTAAACATACCAGTGCGTTAGGGGACATCTCCTATTACCCTCTGTCACAATTTCGCCGCTCCCCGCCGCATTAAAAGTGGTTAAAAACAGTTTTAAAAAGTTTGTTTATAAACAAACAAAATGGCCACCAAAACAGGAAGTAGGTTGATGTACAGTATGTCCACACATAGAAAATACATCCATACACAAGCAGCCTGTATACAGCCTTCCTTTTGAATCTCAAGAGATCATTTGTGTGTTTCTTTCCCCCTGTTCTCATGCACTGAAGTTTCAGGCTGCTCTTTTCTTCCTGCAAACAGCTTTGCCCTTGTCTGTAATTCTTCAGTATGTGAAAGCCCAGCCAGCTCAGAGGACGATTTATCCAGCTTGTAAAAGATAAGAGAGAAGAAAGAAGCTGCTCTAATCTAAATAACACACAGACAGTGTGCATAGAGGGGCCTGGAAGGGGGAGTTCATATAGCAGAACCACAACACTGAAGAACTTGGCAGCCTTCCAGACACAGGCCGACAAGTCTGACAGGGGAAAGATACATTGATTTATTACAGAGACTGTGATAGTATAAAGTGCTGCAGTAAGCTAGAACACATTAGAATAGCTTTTTGAACTTGTAGGATGCAATTTTTGTTACGGAGTCTCTTTAAGGTTGGATAGCATGCAGTGTGTATCCGTGTGTCTACTACACAGTCCAAAAAGGTCATAAAAAGACCAAAAGATGTTGTTAGTCAAACAATCATGTACACACAAGTAAGTAAGGGCCAGAGCGCAACAAAAAGTGCTAGCGTAATCGCAAATGCTCATCGCTTTTTGAAGTGATTTTTCAAGGCGATTCTAGGAATGTGCCTAGCGATTTTCTATTTATACCTAGTGATTTTTGGAGCATATTTGTGTGGAAGCGGGAAAAAAGGGCGCATGCCGCTAGTGGACAAAAAGGGCGCCGCCATTCACTCTCATAATAAATAGCGTTTAATGGGCGCCGAGCAGGAAAAAAGGGCGCAGGACATAAATAACGTTTACAAACGGCGCCAGGAGATTTTTAATGATTTATAAATGTGCTTGTGGTGATTTACGTTTATAAAATGCACACGTGCCGAATAACGTTTATAAAAATACTAAACATATTTATCTTATTTAACTAATTAAAACATTATTTAAAGTTTTATCCCTTACTGTTTGTAAAACATTATTATTCACAACATAAAGCGATCAGTACGTAACGTAAATTGCAAAATATTTTTTGCATCCACAATTAGTAAAACATTATTATCCAGTGTTATCCACATAATAAAGGGGGGTCTTAGGTTTAGGCACCACCAGGGGGGTCTTAGGTTTAGGCACCAACAGGGGGGTCTAGGGGTTAGGGGTAGGTACAAGGAGGGTTACTTAGGCACCAACATGGGGGTCTTAGGTTTAGGCACCAACAGGGGGGTCTTAGGTTTAGGCACCAACAGGGGGGTCTTAGGTTAAGGCACCAACAGGGGGGTCTTAGGTTTAGGCACCAACAGGGGGGTCTTAGGTTTAGGCACCAACAGGGGGGGTTTAGGTTTAGGCACCAACAGGGGGGTCTTAGGTTTAGGCACCAACAAGGGGGTCTTAGGTTTAGGCACCAACAGGGGGGTCTTAGGTTTAGGCACCAACAGGGGGGTCTTAGGTTTAGGCACCAACAGGGGGTCTTAGGTTTAGGCACCAACAGGGGGGGGGGGTCTTAGGTTTAGGCACCAACAGGGGGGTCTAGGGGTTAGGGATAGGTACAGGGAGGGTTCTGTGTAAGAGTAGGCTTAGGTATAGTTTTAGTAAAATTTTAGTAATAATTACTAATGTTTTACAACACTTATTACGAACGTAGTTATATTTATATCATCGTTATAAAGAATATTTTCAGATTTTATTATAAGAACAAACCGTAAATGAAGGTTATTCACAATAATATAGAATTATAACAATTAAAGATATATTATTGTTTTTTTCATAAACGTAATTATAAGTTTAACTTTAGAAACAGGGAAGATTAATGTTTTCACAATTTCCGACTTCATAAACATTATTTAATGATTTATAATTTTGTTAAACCTTATTTGTAAACGAAATATAGCACACTATTTTTATAAACCCTATTAATGATTAATTATTATTTAGAGTTTACACCCCGCGCCCTTTTTGTCCGGGCGCCCTTTTTGTACGTACGCTATTTGTGTACCTTTTTTTTTTTTAGATAAAGTACAACTACTAGTGTACTGGTGTTGTCACAAAAATGCTTGGAAATTCGCTCCAATCTAGCACTTTTCAGAGCGATTTTCCACTTTACTATACTTAATATTGAGGCTGAATAGCCTCAGAAACCAGCAGAAATGCTGTGTTTGCAAAAAAAATCACATTCATCTGGTGTGATCCATCCCATTCTAATACATTAGTCAAGCACTTTTTAAAGCGATGGCATTTTTAAAAGCGCTCAGAACCTCTCTTGGTGTGCACCAGCCCAGAGTCAGAGGCATTGCCTTTTTTGTAGTTACCATTTGTTGTTTACGTATAATATTTGTGCCAGCCACCAACAGAGAAAAGGCACTAGTGAATCCTGCAGGTTGTAATGGTTGGTTATGGCATATTATTACCTGATGTGTGCTAGGGATGGTCAGAAATTTCTGTCGGAGATTTTTTCATATTTTCTGATCAGAAATTGGCTTACGATTTCCATGCGTTGAAATCGCCCATGTCAACAGAAGGGTACAGTGGGAGGGCATGCTCCCGGTGACGTGGGCACGCTCTCATATGGGGCGGGTGTATGCCTGCGCATGTGCAGAGGAAGCCAACCCATTAGGGGTCCACGATACCTCAGAGGCCGCCAGCTGGACACTGGGGCAGACCGGAGCTGCAGCGAGGGACACACGTGATTTCTAGGGGCTGGAAGAAGTGCCAGGTAAGTAAAGCTAGATCTTATTAATCGCCGCGGATATCCTTTAAAACAGCTAAACATCTACTCCCTAAACAAGAACAATGGGCATTGTTTTTTTTTTTTGTGATTTGACTTTCATATAGAGCAGGAAACAAGAATGTTAAGCCAGATACTTTTTCCTAAATGTTTCCTAAAAGCATGAACTCTACTGATGTTCCTGATACCATACTCTCTCCTCAGCACTTCTCTCATACCTACCGGCCTCCTTCTCGTGGTCGCCCGTCCCGGGAAAGGCCAGCATTGGTTTTGTTTGTCACGTGCAGTCAAGCCTTTGGGCGTGACGTCAATGTGAATTAAAATACACACATGCAATGCTTGCGGCCGTTTGTGTGTGAACGGTTGTATACGCATGTGCAGTGTTCTAAAGCGTATGTTTGTGCGCATGCGCGGCGTTGAGTCTGGCGCCAAGCGGGCGGGTGGTCGTCAGTTTACTTCAAAATTCTGGAGAGAATTATGCTGCCAACTAGAGATTGTGTTCCTGTCCTCCAGTTACCACCCACAGACCAATGGGCACACCAAGAGCACAAATCAGACTCTGGAGCAATATTTCTGCTGCTTTACTTCTGCCTCTCTGGAGAATTGGGTTTCCATGTTACTTACAGTAGAATTTGCTAAAAATAACACCATCCATTCTTCCATCAGTCAGACACACTTCTTTGGAAATGATGCCTACCATCCTACCATTTTGCTAATGTTAAAGGAAACCAGAGACTAAATAAAATAAAAGTTTTATACATACCTGGGGCTTCCTCCAGCCCCATGGTGGCTGCCGGAGAGATACGTAGAGAGCGCACTTCTCTTGCGCAGACTGGCCGCGACTGGCAGAAGTCGGTACCGGCAACAGAGAAGGCTGAGAATGGCAGCCTGGGAGCGATCCGTGCACATGGGGCTAGAGGAAGCACCAGGTATGTATGAAACTTTTATTTTATTTAGTCTCTGGTACACTTTAAAGGGGCCCATACACTGGTCGATTTCAGCCATCGATCGACGGCCGATTCGACCGCTCTGATTGAATCGGCTAGAAGTTGATGCAGCAGGAAGCACGATTGATCACCTGATCGATTTCCGACAGATTTTGATCTATTTGCTCGATCGGTCCAGACGGAAAATCTAGGTCGATCGGCTGCTGCAGCAGATCGTTGGCCCATAGAGTTGCATTGGATCGAATGGTGCAATAATGCATTCCAAATCTGTTCCTAGTGTGTGGCACACATCAGATAGATTACTGTCAGATCCCACCTGACAGGCATGTGACAGAAACTATCTGATGGTTGAATCTGCTGCTAATCTATAAGTGTATGGCCACCTTAAGATCTTATTCCCTTGTATCTGAGGTTAAACCAGGCCCGGATTTACCTCATAGAAGCCTATAGGCACAGATGTCCTGGGACCCTAGACTCCGCCCTCCATGCATGCAGGCCCGGATTTACCTCATAGGAGCCTATAGGCACAGATGTCCTGGGACCTTAGACTCCGCCCTCCATGCATGCAGGCCTGGATTTACATCACAGGAGCCTATAGGCACAGATGTCCTGGGACCCTAGACTCCGCCCTCCATGCATGCAGGCCCGGATTTACCTCACAGAAGCCTATAGGCACAGATGTCCTGGGACCTTAGACTCCGCCCTCCATGCATGCAGGCCCGGATTTACCTCACAGAAGCCTATAGGCACAGATGTCCTGGGACCTTAGACTCCGCCCTCCATGCATGCAGGCCTGGATTTACCTCATAGAAGCCTATAGGCACAGATGTCCTGGGACCTTAGACTCCGCCCTCCATGCATGCAGGCCCGGATTTACCTCATAGGAGCCTATAGGCACAGATGTCCTGGGACCTTAGACGTAGCCCTCTGCAAACCAACCAAACCGCATCACAAATGTGCTGGCTGGCCCAGCTGTCACTTCTCCACTAGTTCTCTTGCCCATCATAGGTAGCAATTAGAGATGGCCCGAACTGTTCACCCGGTGGGTAGTTCACGCGAATTTCAGCTGTTCGCATCTGCGGCGATTATCAAACACATAACGCGTTCGACCCGCCTCCTATACCTCGTCATTGGGCTAAACTTTGACCCTCTACATCACAGTCAGCAGACACATGGCAGCCAATCAGACTGCACTCACCCATGGACCCCCAAACTTACTATACTATAGCTCTCTTACCATCAGTGCATATCTTTCCACTGTATTTGTGATTGAACTTACTATACCATAGCTCTCTTTGTGGGTGACACAGCATAGGTACAGCCCACAGACAGTTCCCTGCTGGCATTTGTAGTCTGCCACTGTCTGCCAGCACACTGTATTATACCAGTGCATATCTTTCCACTGTATTTGTGATTGAACTTACTACACCATAGCTCATTTTGTGGGTGAAACACTGCATACAGCCCACAGAAAGTCAGGAACTGTTAGCTAGGCTGTTCTTCATTGCTGAAAGCACCCCAAAACAAAAGCCCCTTTGAGGGCTCATATTGTGTGTGTGGTGTGTGTGTGTGTGTGTGTGTGTGTGTGTGTGGTGTGTGTGTGTGTGTGTGTGCGTGTGTGTGCGTGTGTGTGCGTGTGTGTGCGTGTGTGTACAGTGTGTGTGTGTGTGTGTGTGTGTGTGTGTGTACAGTGTGTGTGTGAACAGTGTGTTTGTGTGTACAGTGTGTGCGTGTGCAGTGTGTGTGTATGTGTGTGTGTGTGTGTGTGTGTGTGTGTGTGTGTGTGTGTGTGTGTGTACTGTGTGTGTGTGTGTGTGTGTGTGTGTGTGTGTGTGTGTGTGTGTGTGTGACACTGCATACAGGTCAGGCCAAAGTCATTGATGGGCCTTGCAGTTCTAATATCTTCTTCTATCTATTACAAGCCAGCCCACGGTCTATCATCATAAGCGTTGCTTAGCTGGCAACTGTTTTTGTGATTGAAAGTACTATAGGATATATCTCTGTGATTATTAAAGTACACAGCCCTGTGATACACACACACACACACACAGCTGCTGCGTATTTGACACTGACTGTGTGCCTCTTTATAATTACACACACTGTCTACCACTATTGAATATTGTTAGTACTACTGCGCATACCCCCAATATGGAAAAAATACCAGGCAGAGGCAGGCCACCGCGCAGGTCTGTTCAAGGTGGTGCTGGTGTGATTTTGTGCGGCCCTTGACCAAAGTACAGTGTTCAGAAGACCCTCAACCTCCAAGATTGTGAGGTTGTAGTTGACTATATAACACAGAGCACCTCATCTTCCTCAGCTTCTGCAGGGAACCGTGACATATCTTCCTCCTACTGCTCTGATTCGAGCACCCCACAACTTCTTAACGCTCAGCCGGCAACCACCACCACTACTACTTGCACCACAGCCGCTCCACATCAGATGTCATAGGAGTTATTCACACATGCATAGCCCCCAACCGTCCCGTTTTTGGCGGGACAGTCCCGGTTTGGAGGGGCTGTCCCGCTATCCCGTTATGACCCCCCAGTGTCCTGGGCGGCTGGGGGTCAGATGTGCAAAAGAAATGATCGAGGCCCCAGCCGGCGGATGCGGTGTGTGGGATGCGGGTCTGGGATAGTATTGTCCCCCCCTCCCTCCGAATGTGCCCCCAGTGTCCCCCTGTATGCAGAGATAAGAGCGCAGCAGAGCGGGCAGTCTTACCATTCCATCTCGCGTACGGGCATCTCTTGCTTCCATCTACTTCCTGTGACGTCACAGGAAGCAGGAAAGCGGAGAAGACCAGATGCCCGTACGCAAGAAGGAATGGTAAGACTGCCCGTTCCGCTGCACTCTTATCTCTGCATACAGGGGGACACTGGGGGGCACATTCAGAGGGAGGGGGGGCAATACTATCCCAGACCCGCATCCCACACACCGCATCTGCCGGCTGGAGCCTCAATCATTTCTTTTACCTCCTCACCCATGGGCACCCTCTCCCCACCCACAAATATTTTTTAATAAAGGATATATATATGTATATATATATATATATATATATATATATATATATATATATATATATATATATATATATATAATTGACTAGGGGTGTGTCAGGGTGTGTGGTTGGGGGTGTGTTGGGGGCGTGGTTTAAGTGTCCCGCTGTCTCATCTCAAAAAGTTGGGAGGTATGCACATGCTTGTGGTGAATTTACTGATGCAGGAGCATTATTGGTAGAAGATGAAGGCACTAAGGATGTTACACCACCTCACAAGTCTCAGTTAGGTGACATCACTATCAGGGAGGACTGGGACCTTTTGGCCTGGGGGAAAAACACAAACTAGAGGCCCGTTTTCACAGCAGCCCCAGCCCAAATGACATCACACACGTGCCCCACGTGCTATATGCCGGTAGTCACATGGGAAATACAGCAAGGACACTCGAGGGACAGCGTGACAGGTAAAATATAAATATACTGGCAACGGGGGGGGGGGGGGGGGGGGGCACATAATACATTTTGAGTTACAATGGTCGGGGTTGCTATCTCTTACACAAGTCCTGCAAGCAGCCCTTCTGGAGTCTAGGGACTGTCTGCAGGCAGCCCTTCTGGAGTCTAGGGACTGTCTGCAAGCAGCCCTTCTGGAGTCTAGGGATTGTCTGCAAGCAGCCCTTCTGGAGTCTAGAGACTGTCGAAAACGTTTCAACCTAGACAATATCTTATGTAGCTGTGCACATGCAGTTAACAATGGTAAGAGACCAGACAGATTTTTTTCCCACGGACCTTGCAGGCAAGCCTCTGCTCTGTAGCATGCTGTGTATATTTACTAGCTTGCCCGCCCTGCAATTCCTCTATAATTGGGCGTTTATTTCCCTCATTCAGCCTAGTGTTTTACATTGCCTTATACAAAAACCTGAATTCACCAGACACAGTGCCAGTCCTAAATCATTAAATGAGAGGCAGCCTGGGGGGAAATCTCCCCCCTTCCCCCCTGGCCAGTCCTCCCCTATGGACGTAAGGTGTGAGGCTTTGGAGATGTCTGATACAAGATGGATAGACAGAAGCTGTGGATGATGATGATGATGATGATTATTTAGTATTTATATAGCGTTGACATCTTCTGCAGCGCTGTACATAGTATAGTATTGTGTTGTCACTAACTGTCCCTCAGAGGAGCTCACAATCTAATCCCTACCATAGTCATATGTGTATGTATTGTGTAGTGCATGTATTGTAGTCTAGGGCCAATTTTGGGGTGAAGCCAATTAACTTATCTGTATGTTTTGGGATGTGAGAGGAAACCGGAGTGCCCGGGGGAAACCCATGCAGACATGTGGAGAACATACAAACTCCTTGCAAATATTGACCTCAGGGGCAAACCCAGGATTTTCAAGTGGGGGATTCCTGAAAGGTCTCCCTCAGCCACGCACAATACAGTATAATAATATGGTAGCACATCATGCTGGGGACACATAATGCAATTGATCAACCGACAATGGGATCAATCAGGAGCAGTTTGGATACAGATAATAATGAGGACAGCAACCATTGCTAATGAAGGAGGAAAGTGAAGCACAGCAGGGAACAGAGCTGTGCTCATACCTGACTCTGTTAAGTTACCCAGAGCTGCTCCATGCTCTGTACACACACTGCTGCTACATCCCAAGCCAATGCAGATACCTGCAGATATTCTGGTGCCTATCCCCAGACACTACACCAGCCATGGTCTGATTCTGGGCAGCTGTACTCATGCAAATCCTCTCTTGTGCTTCTCTGCTATTGTGGTGCTCCCAAACCAAACCCATTTGTAGCAGTGAAGAAGAACTGAGGGGAAATCTAGCCAGGTGAGTATCTGGCGAAGCATCTCCTCTTGGATGGGGTCCAGGCCTGCAGAGGTGAGGAGAGGCCAGCTGGGGTGTGACCAGGTGCAGGGAGGAGGTGTGACCAGGTGTAACACACAATAAATGTGTCTCCTTCATCTCTCACTCTCACATCATCACCAGAGCTTCTCCACCATTGTGTGCTACTCCAGCCTGAGAGGGTCTACTTCACCACCATGGTATCTATCTATCTATCTATCTATCTATCTATCTACCCCTGATCTATCCCAGATATATCTATCTATCTAACTATGCATCATCTATGTATCTATGTATCTATCAGGCATGAGCTTCCGAATTCCGCGGAAGCTAATTTTCTGAAATTCCGCTGGAATTGGGTGTTCCGCATTGTACCGCGGAAAGCGGAAATTACAAAATGGTAGTCGGAATATGCGGAATAACGTGAGTTCGGAATTTTTTGACCAATCAGGAGATGCGGAATTAGTTGACCAATCATGATCAGCTGGTGAAATAACTTGCAAATGCTTGCTGATGCTGACGTCACTCCTCCTGTCCTGGTAACTATCTTCACTATCGCCGTCCACATGCACTCAGGGACTCCTGGCTGGAAGTGACATCTGCGAACTTCCACCTGGGCGCCACCCAATCACTCCGTATTACAAAAGAAACAGATTTCCGCAGAAAATGAAAGTACGTTTTTTTAGCCAAATTTAAAAAGTACAAATCAACTTTATTAACAATAGACTATTATCAACAGTATTGATGATCATCTAACATTTCAGATACAAAAACGATGTTTCAAATGAGCGACTGAGTAATTCCTCTGAAATTTACGGAAATCCATTTAAAAATTATGGAAAATGTACCCGGCGGAATGTAGCAGAATTACGCCGGAATGCAGCGGTAGCGGAATTTCGTTATGACGGTATGCGGAATTACCACGGAATCGTAAATGGGCTCTTCCGACCATGCCTAGTATCTATGTATCTATCTATGTATCTATGTATCTATCTATGTATCTATGTATCTATCTATCTATCTATCTATCTATCTATCTATCTATCTATCTATCTATCTATCCCTGATCCATCCCAGACATATCTATCTCTCTCTCTCTCTCTCTCTCTCTCTCTCTCTCTCTCTCTCTCTCTCTCTATCTATCTATCTATCTATCTATCTATCTATCTATCTATCTATCTACAGTATCTATCTATCTATCTATCTATCTATCTATCTATCTATCTATCTATCTATCATATACACATAAATGCTGAATACACTGATAGGTGTCACTACTCTGTTCTTCAAAGGGTGGCGCTCTTCTCCCCGGTAAATGCTTCTGGGGGTTCCTCCTCCTTCTCTCTGTGTTTGGGGTCTCCTCTGCTGCTCCCACGTAAGTCTCTCCATAATCTGAACAAAACCATTACTAATCATTACAAAGCAAATCCTGTTTAAGCCTGTCATTAGGGTTGATTAGTGAGATGCCAGTCATATCTCCGTGCATTCATATTTCTATGATGGAATTTGCAGCACAGAGCAGGTCTGGGAACCTCCTCACTGGCATTTCTGTACACCTGCAATCAATGCTTCTGTATCATTGTAACACTTCACTGATCTGGCCAAGAAATCACACACTTGTGTTCCATTTTCCCACAATTAAAGGACAACTGAAGGGAGAGGTATAAGGAGTCTGCCATATTTATTTCCTTTTAAACAACACCAGTTGCCTGGCAGACCTGCTGATCTATTTGGCTGCAGTAGTATCTGAATAACACCAGAAACAAGCATGCAGCTAATCTATCAGATCTGACGATAATGTTAGAAACACCGGATCTGCGGCATGCTTGTTCAGGGGCCATGACTAAAAGTATTAGAGACAGAGGATCAGCTGGATAGCCAGGGAATTAGTATTGCTTAAAAGAAAATAAATATGGCAGCCTCCATATCCCTCTCACTACAGTTGTCGTTTAAGAAAATAAAAATGATTAAAAATTCGGCTTGGGTCTATAAATGGAGAAACTGACAATGTACCCCACACCATACAATTATTATGCAAATTGATCAGAATAATCCAAAACTCCTGATTTTCTTTATCGAAATGAGAAAAAAAAATCCATTTTTCGAGCACATCTTATCTCATCACCGGGCAGTTGGGCGCAGGGCAAGCAGAATGACGGCTCTACCTGCTGCCGCTAAACTTTCCGGATGCGTTAAATACTATTCCCCCTCCAAGTTGCAGCAACACGGCTTGGCAAAGCACTAGGGCACCAAAGCACCAGATGCCGAATTGAACTAACTCACAATTTTTTTGTTGAAACAATAATTTTTATTGAAATGTCAAAAGATTAAAGGTTTTGCCATGAGGCTGCAACACATATGCTCAGAATACTCACTATAGTTGATATATCCACAACGGGTGAATTTGTGTAGCCAGTAATTAACATACTAAAGATTTTTGCACAAATTTGGCCATATACACTATTACCTCTCAGTTGTAAAAGTGAATCTTTATTGAACATACAAAACTGCCGGTAAACACCTTACACGATCAAAACACAGACAGTAATAAAACCTATTTCTGCGCAGAAATAAAACATAAAACCAAGGAGCCAACCCACACTTCCCCTAGTACCATTCTCTAGGCTTCTGTGCATGGAGTCTGTGCATGACTCTCTGCTCCATGCACACAAGCCCAGCCCACCCACAACTCACACACCGCCTGGCACCATGCATTCAGCAGCTGCCTCCCCCAATGGGGATAGGTCCTTTGTGGTTAGGCAAAAGCAAGCAAGCTTTTAGTAGGCGTGAAGAGGTGCAAGCCAAGATTAGGGTTGCCAGGTGTCCGGTTTTAGACCGGACAGTCCGGTTTTTGGCCGCTGTGTCCTGTCCAAAAAGGCATGTTAAACCGGACAATTAAGATGTCCGGTTTTATGCCTTTTGCCACTTGCCGCCAGTAACTCCGAAACATCCGTTCATCAGCCGTTTCGGAGTCACAGAGATCATTCTGCCCGATTAGCAATAGGGATTCGGGAAGCACTACTGTGGATATGGCACCGCCCCTGTTTGTCATCACATCACAATACTGAGATCCCCCTCCAACATGGCGGCCTGTACGGCTCCGAAGTTGCGACATGGTGATGTACGACATGCCGCGCTAACTTGTGTGCGCATGCGCAGTGTCTGTAGTGAGGCTGTCTCCTGATGGTGGGAGCGGGGTTTTCCTGCAGTTTGTAATTCGGCAAAACTGTGCAGGACTCGTCACCAGCAGTATGGCGTTCAACTTCGGATCTGCTACAGGGGCCAGCACTAACAGGTAGGAAGATAGTGAGAGATGGGGACACAAAGCTCGGGGTGTGTTGTATAGAAGCAGCATGCTGTCACACATCATGCTTGTCAAACCTTATGTTACTGCTGTCTCTCAACACGATTACAGCAATTGAAATACAGTTTTGGGTAACAGGCCCGCCACCCGTCCGCCAGTGCTGCGCGACCGCTGATTCGCTGCCTGGCTGTCAGTCAAAGGCACAGCCAGCCAGCTTACGCGGCGTAAGTTACGCCAGCTTAAGTACCGTCCCCGAGCCCGCGCTTCCCGACGTTGCTACGTGTAATGCTTGTGCATTTACTGGTGAAAAGCGGTCTCTTATTATGTGCATTTACTGTTGAAAAGTTGTCTCTTATGTGCATGTACTGGTGAGGACAGTTAGTGACATGGCTATGTACTCTGTAATGTGCTGCAGAAGATGTCAGTGCAATATAAATACTGGAAAAAACATTTTTTAAAAAGCCCATTGCTTAGCCCCACTCTACATAAAAGTGCGCTTCTGACTCCGCCCCTAACTCCACCCCCTGTCCGGTTTTCTCCATCAGCCGACCTGGCAACCCTAGCCAAGATGCTAATATGTGGAGCAACAGCCAGGCATCATTCTCCCTTAGTTCATCAATTACATGCAAAGGTTGTATTATACTTGCAGTGCCAGACGACTTGAAGTGGCTCGAGTTCACCGCTCTATTCCACTCCTCTCCAATTGTCCGCAGGCCAGTCCCCCGCTAAAGTGATCCTTCAGATTTATGTCACCCTCTTGTTCCCTCCACTCCAGGTATCATTCTCATGTTCCCCGGAGGAGTAGTATGCAGGGCATTCCCATCTCAATCCCAGAGGGGACAGCTAGGCATCACCAAACCTCTACACGCAAGGGAGTCTCTAGGTGCTGCCCCCATGCTGACTCATCCGCTCAGCTATGGATATGGCCGGTATGAGTGCGCTTAGTATGCGCCTCCGCCTCGCCTAGTCGGGTCAGGATGCCGTTATCAGGCGCTTTTGTGCTGCGATGTTGTGGGCAGTGGGGAACGCTGAATCCGCATGGTGTGGCGATAGGCTCCTCCCACCGACGTTTCGCGTCACATGACGCTTCCTCAGGGCGTGGCTAAAGCACACAGTGTTCGCCTCTTTATAGGAGGAATCAGTCCCTTCCCAGCATGGCACACACTTCCGTGATGATGTCACTTTTTTGTGTTCATTTCAACAAAGCTTTATTGCTACAAGTAGTTTTTCCGAGTTCACAAGGGAGCAGACTTATTTTATTCCATCAAGTCATCCTCTTTTCCTGGATCTTTCACATCTCGCATCTTATATCCATTTCTTCATCTTATGACAGTTATATTATATATAGAATGATATTTTACAATCTGACTACCATATTCTATTACACTCCACTGCCATCTAATGGATAACTACAGTACTTACAATGCATTGTCATTTCTCATCCCTAATTTATTCAGACCTCATTCTTACTGCCCATTTGTACCCTTTTCCCCCCACTCCTCCACCTCTCTAGGGCATGAGAACTGTGAGTTAAGTACTCTCTTTTTTATTTTTGGGCAATTTTTTTGGAAGAGGTGTATACCGGGGTAAATGACTATTTTGGGACTTATTTATTTTCCTTTAATTTTCACATATCTTTTCTCTTATTTCAGATCATTTTTTATGCTACTATGAGTAACCTCTGTTCGTCCATTTTATTTATAGGCAATCTGCCGCAAGAAAGGGGTTAAGTTCAGGTCAGAGTTAAAGCCATAGGGCTCAACAGTATTTAACCTGTAAATCCACATTGATTCTTTACCCAGGAGCACATCATCAAAGTCCCCCCTCCTCTCTGAGAGGTTTAATTTGTATATGGCTTTAACCTTAGTGCCCCTTAATGAGGCTCCATGTTGTTCTCTATAATGTTTGTATAGGGGCATTTCCACCTCCCCCTCTTCAATCTCTCGAAAGTGTTCTAAGATTCGTGATTTCAGGTCTCTTTTAGTCTTGCCCACATATTTTAGCTTACATGGGCATTCAATTACATATACTACTCTCTCTGAGTCACAGTTCATAAACCCATTGATCTTATATGTACCACTTCCCTCTGTGTCAGTAAACGTCTTAGTCTTGTCAACATATGGACACATTTTGCACTTCCCACATCTGAACATGCCCCTCCCTGCTCCACTTTTCAACCACTCGCTACCTTCCATTGTGGGTTTGAATTCACTCCTCACCAATCTATCTTTCAAATTTGGTGCCCGTTTCACTGTCAGCATTGGTCTTGGTCCCACTATCTTTTCAATCTCAGGGCTTGCTCTCAATATGCCCCAATGCTTGTCCAGAAGCTGTCTTAAATCTTCCCAATGGGAGCCATAGGGGGTAATTATCCTCAGATTGTTCTCCTTGGGGGTGTCATGTGTCAATCTGGATGACAACAGATTTGACCTTGCATTATTCCATGCCTTTTTGACTGCTGATTTTAGAATTCTATGTGAGTATCCTCGCTCTCTGAATCTAGAGTACATTTCTCTTGATTCTTTTCGAAACTGCTCATCTGTTGAGCAGTTCCTACGAATGCGCAAAAATTGACTATATGGGATAGATCGTATTAGAGCTGGTGGGTGATGGCTGACGGCATGGAGGACACTGTTTCCCGCCGTTGGCTTCCGATATGTGGAGGTGACAATTTCTCCTCCACATAGCATTAATTTAAGATCTAAAAATGACATCTCCACATCGCTTACTGCATATGTGAGACGAATATTACGTTTATTTCCATTTAGTTTTTGTATAAATTACACCAGTTCTTGCTCAGTGCCCCTCCATACCACCAGCACGTTGTCTATGAATCGAAGCCAGAGGGCGACATGTGCCCCGAAATCCGGGTCTGGGTAGACATCTTGCCTCTCCCAGAGCCCGAGATGCAAACATGCATACGCCGGGGCACATGCCGCCCCCATCGACGTTCCCCTCACTTGTTTGTAATATCTGCCATTAAATTTGAAACAGTTTAGCTTCAGCACCAGGCTCATTGCCCGTATCAACATGTCATTATGTTCAGCTGCCTCATGGCAGCTTTCCTCCAAGAAAAAGTCAACTGCCCTGAGTCCCTCCTCGTGTGGGA
This sequence comes from Hyperolius riggenbachi, assembly GCF_040937935.1. Lineage (NCBI taxonomy): Eukaryota > Metazoa > Chordata > Amphibia > Anura > Hyperoliidae > Hyperolius > Hyperolius riggenbachi. Next base: position 11,794,156 of record NC_090646.1, on the reverse strand, counting down.
TCGACGTGTACAAAGATTCCACATCAATCCCAACAAGGAGGGACCCAGGGGGGACACTGAACCCATCCAACACCCTCAGAACATCTCGGCTATCTCTAACATAAGATGGAAGTTGCATTACTAATGGTTTTAGTTTTTCATCAATCAGCCAAGAAAAACTAAAACCATTAGTAATGCAACTTCCATCTTATGTTAGAGATAGCCGAGATGTTCTGAGGGTGTTGGATGGGTTCAGTGTCCCCCCTGGGTCCCTCCTTGTTGGGATCGATGTGGAATCTTTGTACACGTCGATCCCACACGAGGAGGGACTCAGGGCAGTTGACTTTTTCTTGGAGGAAAGCTGCCATGAGGCAGCTGAACATAATGACATGTTGATACGGGCAATGAGCCTGGTGCTGAAGCTAAACTGTTTCAAATTTAATGGCAGATATTACAAACAAGTGAGGGGAACGTCGATGGGGGCGGCATGTGCCCCGGCGTATGCATGTTTGCATCTCGGGCTCTGGGAGAGGCAAGATGTCTACCCAGACCCGGATTTCGGGGCACATGTCGCCCTCTGGCTTCGATTCATAGACGACGTGCTGGTGGTATGGAGGGGCACTGAGCAAGAACTGGTGGAATTTATACAAAAACTAAATGGAAATAAACGTAATATTCGTCTCACATATGCAGTAAGCGATGTGGAGATGTCGTTTTTAGATCTTAAATTAATGCTATGTGGAGGAGAAATTGTCACCTCCACATATCGGAAGCCAACGGCGGGAAACAGTGTCCTCCATGCCGCCAGCCATCACCCACCAGCTCTAATACGATCTATCCCATATAGTCAATTTTTGCGCTTTCGTAGGAACTGCTCAACAGATGAGCAGTTTCGAAAAGAATCAAGAGAAATGTACTCTAGATTCAGAGAGCGAGGATACTCACATAGAATTTTAAAATCAGCAGTCAAAAAGGCATGGAATAATGCAAGGTCAAATCTGTTGTCATCCAGATTGACACATGGCACCCCCAAGGAGAACAATCTGAGGATAATTACCCCCTATGGCTCCCATTGGGAAGATTTAAGACAGCTTCTGGACAAGCATTGGGGCATATTGAGAGCAAGCCCTGAGATTGAAAAGATAGTGGGACCAAGACCAATGCTGACAGCGAAACGGGCACCAAGTTTGAAAGATAGATTGGTGAGGAGTGAATTCAAACCCACAATGGAAGGTAGCAAGTGGTTGAAAAGTGGAGCAGGGAGGGGCATGTTCAGATGTGGGAAGTGCAAAATGTGTCCATATGTTGACAAGACTAAGACGTTTACTGACACAGAGGGAAGTCGTACATATAAGATCAATGGGTTTATGAACTGTGACTCAGAGAGAGTAGTACCGTATTTTTCGGACTATAAGACGCACTTTTTCTCCCCCAAAAGTGGGGGGGAAAAGTCACTGCGTCTTATGGTCCGAATAGTGCATTTTGGATTGTGCCAGGTGTCCCCATCAAGTGCACAAAGACACTAGGATACACGCAGCAGTCCCTGCCAAGGCTACTGTATCCCGCAACGGTAGGATTAAGGAGGAAATAAAACCTTTCCTTTGGCAGTTAACTTCCCGCAACTGGCCACTAATGAAAAAAAAAACCACTTTCCCCGCAGCAGCCCCTCTCCCGCTACATCGTTTAGAGCCCCAAGAATCCAGAGAATAACAAATAAAACTTTGTCCGCGGTGATCCCCGCCCATCCCCCCGCCCCCCGCTGAGTCTCTTGTTGCCCCCAACAACAACACAATAGCCAAGTGTTACAACCGGAGGGCTCCAATGCCGCTATATGCAACTCTATCCCCACTGGCAATTGCAGAGTCTGAAGCGCTAAAGCGGAAGCCTAATTACCTGATCCAGCCGCCGCGATCGTCCATCTCGTGTCCTCCCATGCTTGCAGCCTCGCGTTGGCATCATCTTACTGCATGACCCGACGGTGCGCACCATCACGTGACCTGACTGCACACCCTCGGGTCACGCAGTGAGAGGTCACCAACGCGAGGCTGCAAGCATGGGAGGACACGAGATGGACGATCGCGGCGGCTGGATCAGGTAATTAGGCTTCCGCTTTAGCGCTTTAGACTCTGCAATTGCCAGTGGAGATAGAGTTGCATATAGCGGCATTGGAGCCCTCCGGTTGTAACACTTGGCTATTGTGTTGTTGTTGGGGGCAACAAGAGACTCAGCGGGGGGTGGGGGGATGGGCGGGGATCACCGCGGACAAAGTTTTATTTGTTATTCTCTGGATTCTTGGGGCTCTAAACGATGTAGCGGGAGAGGGGCTGCTGCGGGGAAAGTGTTTTTTTTTTCATTACTGGCCAGTTGCCATGGGCTACAGGAAAGGAGAGGGGGGAGGAGAAAATGGAACAGGTATTTTTTTAATTCTGGGCTGCCGGGGGCCACACGAGGAGGGACTATGCTATTCCCTGCTATTGCCAAGGGATACAGAAGTCTAAGGGGGGGGGAGGGGTGCCAGTGTAACTGGGAGGCAGGCGGGGTTATTAGAGCTGAGGAAGGCAGCAGGGGTTACTTTAAATGGGCAATGTAGCTTAGGAGATAGAGCTAGCTTGGGGGTAAGCTCCATAAGACACCCTTGCATCATAGATGCACCTAGGTTTAGTTATATATTTTTTTTCTTGATTTTTGTCCTTAATACCTGGGTGCGTCTTATGGTCCGAAAAATACGGTATATGTAATTGAATGCCCATATAAGCTAAAATATGTGGGCAAGACTAAAAGAGACCTGAAATCACGAATCTTAGAACACTTTCGAGAGATTGAAGAGGGGGAGGTGGAAATGCCCCTATACAAACATTATAGAGAACAACATGGAGCCTCATTAAGGGGCACTAAGGTTAAAGGCATATACAAATTAAACCTCTCAGAGAGGAGGGGGGACTTTGATGATGTGCTCCTGGGTAAAGAATCAATGTGGATTTACAGGTTAAAGAGAGTCTGAAGCGAGAATAGATCTCGCTTCAGACCTCATAGCTAGCAGGGGCATGCGTGCCCCTGCTAAAACGCCGCTATAGCGCGGCTTAACGGGGGTCCCTGTCCCCCCAAACCCCCTCCGAGCAGCGGGGGAGCGCTTCCTGGTTGGGGCAGGGCTAACCGCCGCAGCCCTGCCCCATGCGCGTCTGTCAGACGCGTACCTCCGCCTCTCCCCCGCCCCTCTCAGTCTTCCTTTACTGAGAGGGGCGGGGGAGAGGCGGCGATGCGCGTCTGATAGACGCGACTGGAGGCAGGGCTGCAGCCGTTAGCCCTGCCTCCAGGAAGATCAGCTCCAGCGACCTTTTTCCGACCCAGGTTTGCGGGGGGTGGGTTGGGGGTGAAGGGACCCCCGTTAAGCCGCGGGATAGCGGCGTTTTAGCAGGGGCACACGTGCCCCTGCTATATATAAGACCTGAAGCGAGATTTAGTCTCGCTTCAGTGTCTCTTTAAATACTGTTGAGGCCTATGGCTTTAATTCTGACCTGAACTTAACCCCTTTCTTGCGGCAGATAGCCTATAAATAAAATGGACGAAAAGAGGTTACTCATAGTAGCATAAAAAATGATCTGAAATAAGAGAAAAGATATGTGAAAATTAAAGGGAAATAAATAAGTCCCAAAATAGTAATTTACCCCCGGTATACACCTCTTCCAAAAAAATTGCCCAAAAATAAAAAAGAGAGTACTTAACTCACAGTTCTCATGCCCTAGAGAGGTGGAGGAGTGGGGGGAAAAGGGTACAAATGGGCAGTAAGAATGAGGTCTGAATGAATTAGGGATGAGAAATGACAATGCATTGTAAGTACTGCAGTCATCCATTAGATGGCAGTGGAGTGTAATAGAATATGGTAGTCAGATCATAAAATATCATTCTATCCATATATATAAAATCGGATGTATGTATGTATGTGTGTGTGTGTGTGTGTGTGTATGTTTCGCGATCACTCGAAAACGGCTTCACCGATTTGAACGAAACTTGGTATACAGATCCCTTACTACCTGGGATGATATGTTCTGGGGGTCTTGCGTCCCCCCTGCACACCTGGGCGGAGCTACACACAGCAAATCAGATTCCACCCGTTTAAGTCAATGGAAAAAAATGTAAAAGGCTGCCATTCTCACAGTAATCAAGCCAGAGTCCCCACACTTGGCACAGTTGGTCACTTGGTGACCGAGGTTACGAATCCAGGAAAGATGGGAGGAGCATAACACAGCCAATCAAATTTCAGCCGTTCATTTTAAATGGGAAAATGTAAACTGCAGCCATCCTTAGACTGTTAATCGCAGGGTTCTCAAACTTGCCACAGTTGGTCACTGGGTGAATGCGATTAAGATTCAAGAAAATGGGTGGAGCCTACAACAGCCAATCAAAATTCACCTATTGATTTTCAAGGGGAATATTTGAACTGCTGCCATTCTTACACTGTTAATGGCAGAAGCTTCAAACTTGCTACAGTCGTCATTGGGTGACTGGTGTCCAAATTCACTAAAGGGGCAGGGCCACAAACAGCCAATCAGATTTCCATGGTGGATAAACTTCTTCCATTCGCACATTTTTGATGCCAGAAACCCGAAAGCTCACAAACGTGGTCACTGAGTGACTGTGTGTCAAGGTTACAAAAGTGGGCGGAGCCAAAACCAACTTTTACTGGTAAAATATAAACTGCAGCCATTCTTACACTGTTAATGGTAGGTTTCTCTAACTTTGCACAGTTGGTCATTGGGTAACTGAGAATAAAAATTCACCTTTTGATTTTCAAAGGGAATGTTTAAGCTGCTAACATTCTCTTATACTGTTAAAAGCAGATGCCTCAAACCTGGTACAGTTGGTCACTGGGTGACTAGGGCCCAAACTCAGAAAGGGGGCAGAGCCACAAACAGCCAATAAGATTTGTTTATTATTAAATGGGAATATACAAAGTATTGATACCAAGGACTCCAAAGCTGATAAACTTGATAATTGAGTGACTGTATGTCAAGGTTAGAAAAAGTGGGCGGTGGCAACAACTACATATTTAACATGGCAGGGTTCCCAAACTTTACACAATTAGCCACTGGGTGACTGGGATGAATATTCAGAAATGTGAGTGGAGCCTACAACAGCCAATCAAAGTTTACCTATTGATTTTTTTATGGGGAATATTCACATTGCTACCATTCTTACACTGTTAATGGCAGAGGCCTCAAACCTGATACAGTCAGTCATTGGGTGACTGGGGTCCAAATTCACTAAAGGGGTGGAGCCACAAACAGCCAATCAGATTTGTTAGATTGATTTCAGCCATTCTGTTATTGGCAGGGTTCTCAAACGTGACACAGTTGGCCACTGGGTGACTGGGACTAATATTCAGGAAAGTGGGTGGAGCCTACAGCAGCCAATCAAAATTCACCTTTTGACTTTCAAGGGGAATATTGCAACTGCAGCCATTCTTACACTGTTAATGGCAGAGGCCTCAAACCTGCTACAGTCTGTTGTTAAGTGTCTGGGGTTCAAATTCAGTAAAGGGGCGGAGACAAAAACAGCCAGATTTCTTTGCTGGATAAACTGCTTCCATTACCACAATTTTGATGCCAGGAACTCAAAAGCTCACAAACTTGGTCATTGTGTAGTGACTGTGTGTCCAGGTTACAAAAAGTGGGTAGAGTTAAAGAGAACCCGAGGTGTGTTTAAAGAATGTTATCTGCATACAGAGGCTGGATCTACCTATACAGCCCAGCCTCTGTTGCACTTGCTATCCCAAACCCCCCTAAGGTCCCCCTGCACTCTGCAATCCCTCATAAATCACAGCCATGCTGTGAGGCTGTGTTTACATCTGTAGTGTCAGTCTCAGCTGCTCCCCCGCCTCCTGCAAAGCTCTGGTCCCTGCCCCCGTCCCTTCCCTCCAATCAGCAGGGAGGGAAGAGATGCAGGCGGGGACTGGAGTTCTGCAGGAGGCGGGGAGAGCAGCAGACTGACACTATAGAGATAAACACAGCCAGCTCTGACAAGCTGTTTGTCAGCAGCACGGCTGTGATTTATGAGGGATTGCAGAGTGCAGGGGGACCTTAGGGGGGTTTGGGATAGCAACAGAGGCTGGGCTGTATAGGCAGATCCAGCCTCTGTATGCAGATAATATTCTTCAAACCCACCTCGGGTTCTCTTTAAAACAGATTTTTCAGCCCTTCTTCACTGTTAATGGCAGGGTTCTCAAACTTAGCATAGCTGGTTACTAGGTGACTGGGATTAATGTTCAGAAAAGTGGGTGGAACCTAAAAATGCCAATCAAAAATCACATGTCGCTTTTCAAGGAGAATATTACAATTACTGCCATTCTTGCACTGTTAATGGCACAAGCCTCAAACCTGGTACAGTTGGTCATTGGGTCACTGGGGATCAAATTCAGAAAAGGGGACAGAGCCACAAACCGTGAATCAGATTTGTTTCATTTCATGGAAAAATACAAATTATTGATGCCAAGGACCCCAAAGTTCACAAACTTGGTCATGGAGTAGTGCCTTTGTGTCCAGGTTACAAAAAGTGGTCGGAGCCAAAAGCAAATTTCACTGGGAAAGTGTAAACTGCAGCCCTTCTTACACTGTTTATGGCAGGGTTCCCAAACTTTGGCCAGATGGTCACTGAGTGACTGAGATTAATATTCAGGGAAGTGGGTGGAGCCTATAATAGCCAATCAAAATTCACCTGTTGATTTTCAAGTGGAATATTTAAATTGCTGCCATTTTTCCACTGTTAATAGCAGATGCCTCAAACCTGCTACAGTTAGTCATTGGGTGTTCAAATGCTGGAGAGGGGGTGAAGCCACAAACAGCCAATCTGATTTGTTTAATTTCTATGGGAATATACAAATTATTGATGCCAAGGACCCCAAAGCTCACAAACTTGGTCATTGAGTGTTTGTGCGTTAGGGTTAGAAAGTGGGCGGAGCTAACACCAGCCAAAAACATACACAGGCAATGCCGGGTCATCAATGGGTGGAGACAAATACAAATTTCACTGGGAAAATGTAAACTGCAGCCATTCCTACAGTGTTAATGGCAGGGTTTTTAAACTTTGCGCAGTTGGTCACTGGGGGACTGGGATTAATATTCAGAAAAGTGGGTGGAACCTACAAAAGTGAATCAAACTTCACCTATTGCTTTTCAAGGGGAATATTTAATTGCTACCATTCTTGCACTGTTAATGGCACAGGCAGGGCCGGATTTCCGCACAGGCCACCTAGGCCGGTTTCTAGGGCGGAAACCTGCCGACAGGAGAGCTGGGGCGGCTGTCGCACACTGTATATAAAGCAGCAGATCAGCTGTCCCCTGTCTCTGCTACGAACTGCACGGAGGAAAGCGCCCCTCCCCTCCTTTCCTCTCCACTCTGACACTGAGGGAGGAGGGGCTGAGCAGAGAAGCCAAGCCGCGAGATTCAGTTTGAGGAAGAAAACGGGCGGCTACTCTCAGCACAGCAAAGGTATCTGTGCATGATGGCAGGGCTGTGAGAGGGAAGGGAGGGAGTAGAAGTGTCTGCAGAACACTAGACTAGAATCACGATGTGCCTGCCTGATCCTGGGGAATGAGTGACCAGCTGGGATCCCTCTCTCTCCCCCTCCTTCTTCCTTCCCAGGAGTCTACTAAAACAGTGGTCCCCTCTGTCCTGTAGCCTGGCTTCATCTCTTCTCTCCATGCCGCCCTGTCATTCCTTTTATCATTTTCATCAGTTAGAATTGTTTCCCTTCTCCTCCTCCCACAGTCATTTGTCTTTCCATTGCCCTAGCACAGCTATCCACACTTGCTCCTTTTCTTATTGCACTATAGTCTTCTGAGATCACTGGTTCACCCTATTTTTTAAAGGATATGGAGGTTGATTCATGAAATGCTAATGTGCTAAGCCGCATGGGTTACACCGGTGAGCGCACACTATCAGCGTAGCGAGTGCTCTTGGCTATGCGTGCTTCTTTGAAGTACATTGTAATGGTATGTAACACGACCGTCATACTTTACTAACGCGGCCGCTGCTATGTAACAGCGGCCGCACTAGTAAAGTATGACAGTCGTGCTACATACCATCGCACTGTACTTCAAAGAAGCACGCATAGCCAAGAGCGCTCGCTACGCTGATAGCGTGCGCTCACCGGTGTAACCCATGCGGCTTAGCACATTAGCATTTCATGAATCAACCTAATTTTATCTATGTTTGAGCACCAGCACTTTCTCCCTACATCTACTTTATATGGATAAACGCACTTTTTAAAGTTGACTACAAACTTATTACACTTGTTTTTATCTAATTGATGCAGCCTGATTAGTTTGCACTGCTCTTAGTACTTATGGGTTCTTGTTAAGGTGCGTACACACCTGTGACTGTCACCTGTCCGGAATCAAGACCCAATCCCCTTGGGCGACATCGCTGGGCTGGACTGTATAGATACGGGTCAGCTGTGTAACTGACAAGGCATTCTGTTGTCATGCAGGGGGGTAGAGGGACAACAAAGCGGCACGTGAGTGACGTCACGCAGCAGGCGGGGGAGTGGCATGCATCTACTCCTACCATAGTCATAGTCTAATGTCCTACATTCTTCTTCTTCTTATTATTATTATTATGTATTTATATAGCTCTGACATCTGCAGCACTTTACAGAGTACATAGTCATGTCACTGACTGTCCTCAGAGGAGCTCACACTCTAATCCTACCATAGTCATAGTCTAATGTTCTACCATATTATTATCATTATGTATTTATATAGCACTGACATCTCCTGCAGCACATTACAGAGTACATAGTCATGTCATTGGCTGTCCTCAGAGGAGCTCACACTCTAATCCTACCATAGTCATAGTCTAATGTCCTACCATATTATTATTATGTATTTATATAGCACTGACATCTCCTGCAGCACATTACAGAGTACATAGTCATGTCATTGGCTGTCCTCAGAGGAGCTCACACTCTAATCCTACCATAGTCATAGTCTAATGTCCTACCATATTATTATTATGTATTTATATAGCACTGACATCTCCTGCAGCACATTACAGAGTACATAGTCATGTCACTGACTGTCCTCAGAGGAGATCACAATCTAATCCTACCATAGCCATAGTCTAATGTCCTACTATATTATTATTATGTATTTATATAGCACTGACATCTTCTGCAGCACTGTACAGAGTCCATAGTCATGTCACTGACTGTCCTCAGAGGAGCTCACACTCTACTCCTACCATAGTCATAGTCTAATGTCCTACCATATTATTATTATGTATTTATACAGCACTGACATCTTCTGCAGCACATTACAGAGTACATAGTCATGTCACTGACTGTCCTCAGAGGAGATCACAATCTAATATCCTGTCATAGTCTAATGTCCTACCATATTATTATTATGTATTTATATAGCATTGACCTCTCCTGCAGCACATTACAGAGTACATAGTCATGTCACTGACTGTCCTCAGAGGAGCTCACACTCTAATCCTACCATAGTCATAGTCTAATGTCCTACCATATTATTATTATGTATTTATATAGCACTGCCATCTTCTGCAGCACATTACAGAGTACATAGTCATGTCACTGACTGTCCTCAGAGGAGCTCACACTCTAATCCTACCATAGTCATAGTCTAATGTCCTACTATATTATTATTATGTATTTATATAGCATTGACCTCTCCTGCAGCACATTACAGAGTACATAGTCATGTCACTGACTGTCCTCAGAGGAGATCACAATCTAATATCCTGTCATAGTCTAATGTCCTACCATATTATTATTATTATTATGTATTTCTATAGCACTGACATCTTCTGCAGCACATTACAGAGTACATAGTCATGTCACTGACTGCCCTCAGAGGAGCTCACAATCTAATCCTACCATAGTCACAGTCTAATGTCCTACATTATTATTATTATTATTATTATTATTATTATGTATTTATAGTGCTAACATCTTCTGCAGCACTTTAAAGGACCACTATCATGAAACAACTAGGCAGTTAATATCTGACTGAACCAACAGGTTTTGGGCCAGTCCATCTCCTCATGGACGATTCTCAGGGTTTTCTTTGTTTTCAGCAGCATTTCCTGAACAGCAGTTGCAAAGTCTAACTGACAAAATAGTGTGCAAGTGAATAGGGAGGCTGGCTGGTATCTTACTATTTTGGCAGTTAAACTGCTGTTCAGGAAATGCTGTTGAAAACCCTGAGAATCCCCCATGAGGAGATGGACTGGCCTAAAACCTGTCAGATTGTAACTACCTACTTTTTTTCGCGATAGTGGTCCCCATACACGCACATTGAATTTCTAATTTGATTCCCTGCAGATTTGTTTCCTCTGATCAAATCATTTGGAAATCAATTCCTTTATATTTCATTGAATTTGACCAGAAATTGATCTAAGCATTACCTGGTACTCATACTGTGCTGTTTTCTTGTATTCCTGTATTGTCATATTGCTGTATGTCACCCCTAAATATTGTCTGTAACCTAAATTAATATTCAGCGCTGCGTAATATGTTGGGGCTTAATAAATACAATAAATAAATGAATAATAATAAATAAAGTATCGATCAAACAGGACGCCTGGGTTGATTGGGGGTGGAGCAGTAGTGGCAGATGATTGATAGGCCATAGCATTGCATTATATCAAACAGTGCAGCGTTGGGGTTCGATCAGTTTTCAATAGATAACTTGCTGGAATCTATTAAAAGGAATGTGCTGTGTGTTGTAGGAATCAATTCCTTCTAAACTGATTCCTTTCAGAAAGGAGCCGATCGCTTTGGAACATTGGGTAGAAATCTATAATTGTATGGCCATCTTTACTCTAACCTGATACTTAATTTTAACCCTTTTCCCATAATGCTATTCTCAAATTCCTAGCCTCAACCTAAATTGCCAAAAGGCCTTTAAAAAAGCTTTTAATCTTTCCTAAGCACTTTTTTTTTTGTAAGTACATAAACCTAATACCCTGATCTATTAGTATTTCTAAACTCTCCCTTTTCTATGACCGATAACCCTATCCTAACCACGTTGTTATCATGGGGCGGCTGGAGGTAATGGGCCTTGGGCGGTAAAAAGTACAAATCCGGCCCTGGGCACAGGCCTCAAACCTGGTACAGTTGGTTATTGGGTGACTGGGGTTCAAATTCAGAAAAGGGGGTGGGGCCACAAATAGCCAATCAGATTTTTTCATTCCAATGCAAATTATTGATGCCAAAGACCGCAAAGCTCACAAACTTGGTCAGTGAGTAATTGTGTGCTAGGGCTAGAAAAAGTATGCAGAGCCAACACCAGCCAAATATATATCCGGGCAACGCCGGGCAATTAGCTAGTATATAATATAACTGTCATAAGATGAAGAAATGGATATAAGATGCGAGATGTGAAAGATCCAGTAAAAGAGGATGACTTGATGGAATAAAATAAGTCTCCTCCCTTGTGAAACACAAAAAAGTGACATCATCACGGAAGTGTGTGCCATGCTGGGAAGGGACTGATTCCTCCTATAAAGAGGCGAACACTGTGTGCTTTAGCCACGCCCTGAGGAAGCGTCATGTGACGCAAAACGTCGGTGGGAGGAGCCTATCGCCACACCATGCGGATTCAGCGTTCCCCACTGCCCACAACATCGCAGCACAAAAGCGCCTGATAACGGCATCCTGACCCGACTAGGCGAGGCGGAGGCGCATACTAAGCGCACTCATACCGGCCATATCCATAGCTGAGCGGATGAGTCAGCGTGGGGGCAGCACCTAGAGACTCCCTTGCGTGCAGAGGTTTGGTGATGCCTAGCTGTCCCCTCTGGGATTGAGATGGGAATGCCCTGCATACTACTCCTCCGGGGAACATGAGAATGATACCTGGAGTGGAGGGAACAAGAGGGTGACATAAATCTGAAGGATCACTTTAGCGGGGGACTGGCCTGCGGAAAATTGGAGAGGAGTGGAATAGAGCGGTGAACTCGAGCCACTTCAAGTCGTGGGGCACTGCAAGTATAATACAACCTCTGCATGTAATTGATGAGCTATGGGAGAATGATGCCTGGCTGTTGCTCCACATAATAGCATCTTGGCTTGCACCTCTTCACGCCTACTAAAAGCTTGCTTGCTTTTGCCTAACCACAAAGGACCTATCCCCATTGGGGGAGGCAGCTGCTGTATGCATGGTGCCAGGCGGTGTGTGAGTTGTGGGTGGGCTGGGCTTGTGTGCATGGAGCAGAGAGTCATGCACAGACTCCATGCACAGAAGCCTAGAGAAGGATACTAGGGGAAGTGTGGGTTGGCTCCTTGGTTTTATGTTTTATTCCTGCGCAGAAATAGGTTTTATTACTGTCTGTGTTTTGATCGTGTAAGGTGTATACCGGCAGTTTTGTATGTTCAATAAAGAATCACTTTTACAACTGAGAGGTAATAGTGTATAAGGCCAAATTTGTGCAAAAATCTTTAGTAAATTTTTATTGAAATACCATAACATTGCATTATTTTACTGTATCGTGCTTGGCCACTGTACTTGAAGTGACATTATCATACATCAGAGCAGTGGCATAGCAATAGGCATAGCAGCTGTTAGGATGCCTGACGCCACTGGGGGGCCCCATCCTGACAGCAGGCAACATCTTTTTCATTACTTTTTTTTTTTATAAACATTTCTTGAAAAAAGCATCCACCACCCTCCACAACCCAACCCCCCCCCCCCCTTCCCCAATGTCACTCCAGGGCCGGTTCTCTCATGAATCAAGGTGAAACACTTGCATCAGGCGCAGAGATTACAGGGGATGCATGTCTGTACTGTGTGTTTACACTAACAGCATGCAGTCAGAGTAGGAGGAGAAGCGAGAGGAGAGCAAGGTGAAGAGGTCATCATTGGGAAATAGCAGCTTGTTGTGCTGTGTGAGGAGTCTGACAGTGAGTGAGGAGGGGGGAAGCAGGAGAGCATCATTGGGGAAAAGCAGCTTGTTGTGCTGTGTGAGGAGTCTGACAGTGAGTGAGGAGGGGGAGGCAGGAGAGCAGCATTGGGGAAAGCAGCTTGTTGTGCTGTGTGAGGAGTCTGACAGTGAGTGAGGAGGGGGGAGGCAGGAGAGCATCATTGGGGAAAAGCAGCTTGTTGTGCTGTGTGAGGAGACTGACAGTGAGTGAGGAGGGGGGAGGCAGGAGAGCATCATTGAGGAAAAGCAGCTTGTTGTGCTGTGTGAGGAGTCTGACAGTGAGTGAGGAGGGGGGAGGCAGGAGAGCAGCATTGGGAAATAGCAGCTTGTTGTGCTGTGTGAGGAATCTGACAGTGAGTGAGGAGGGGGGAGGCAGGAGAGCAGCATTGGGAAATAGCAGCTTGTTGTGCTGTGTGAGGAATCTGACAGTGAGTGAGGAGGGGGGAGGCAGGAGAGCATCATTGGAGAAGAGCAGCTTGTTGTGCTGTGTGAGGAGTCTGACAGTGAGTGAGGAGGGGGGAGGCAGGAGAGCATCATTGGGGAAAAGCTTCTTGTTGTGCTGTGTGAGGAGTCTGACAGTGAGTGAGGAGGGGGAGGCAGGAGAGCAACATTGGGGAAAAGCTTCTTGTTGTGCTGTGTGAGGAGTCTGACAGTGAGTGAGGAGGGGAAGGCAGGAGAGCAGCATTGGGGAAAAGCAGCTTGTTGTGCTGTGTGAGGAGTCTGACAGTGAGTGAGGAGGGGAAGGCAGGGGAGCAGCATTGAGGAAAAGCAGCTTGTTGTGCTGTGTGAGGATGAGAATGACAGTGAGTGAGGAGAGGGAGGCAGGAGAGCAGCATTGGGGAAAAGCAGCTTGTTGTGCTGTGTGAGGAGTCTGACAGTGAGTGAGGAGGGGGGAGGCAGGAGAGCAGCATTGGCGAAAAGCAGCTTGTTGTGCTGTGTGAGAAGTGTGACAGCGAGTGAGGAGGGGGGAGGCAGGAGAGCATCATTGGGGAAAAGCAGCTTGTTGTGCTGTGTGAGGAGTCTGACAGTGAGTGAGGAGGGGGAGGCAGGAGAGCAGCATTGGGGAAAAGCAGCTTGTTGTGCTGTGTGAGGAGTCTGACAGTGAGTGAGGAGGGGGGAGACAGGAGAGCATCATTGGGGAAAAGCAGCTTGTTGTGCTGTGTGAGGAGTCTGACAGTGAGTGAGGAGGGGGAAGGCAGGAGAGCATCACTGAGGAAAAGCAGCTTGTTGTGCTGTGTGAGGAGTCTGACAGTGAGTGAGGAGGGGGGAGGCAGGAGAGCATCATAACCTAATTACGCACTGCCTGTACATATACTGTATACTTCCCCCACCTCTTGTTTCCACCCCATTCCTTCAGATTGTAAGCTCGCAAGGGCAGGGCTCTCACCCTTTTGTGTCATGGAATGTTATTAATTCAATTGCATGCACACTGTTAGAAATTTATACATTTTAGTCATCCTGTTAAATCAAATTGTAATCAGCAGTGCTGTATCTTGTATCAGTGTTCATATTTCCATGTATATCATTGTCTGTATCATTATGTATCCCTTGTTTGTTTTCTTACATTGTACAGCGCCACGGAATATGTTGGCGCTTTATAAATAAATAATAATAATAATAATCATTGGGGAAAAGCAGCTTGTTGTGCTGTGTGAGGAGTCTGCCAGTGAGTGAGGAGAGGGGAGGCAGGAGAGCAGCAGTGTGTCATGTGACTTGCACAGCAGAAGGGAGGAGGTGTCACTGCTGTCCTGTCTGAGGAGGAACAGAGGACAGCCGACTAGCTGAGGGTGGGCAGTTTGTTTGTCACAGACTCACAGCCAGCCAGTGTACTATTATGTTGAGCTGCAGCATGTCACGTGAGAACATTAAATTAAGCAGAGTAAATTGTTGGGTGCTGTGCGATCATTCCTGTGACTGTAAAATCTTGAATCGGCAGCAGGCAGGTGAGAGGGGACTATTTCCTCACCAGTCTTTTGTGGTGCATGGATACCTCCCTGGCCAGCTCGACAATTAATCTGTAGTTTCGGCCAGGGAGGAGAAGCTGGTGTTTAGGCACGGAGGAGTTCATGGGGCTTTTCTTAGCACATCCAGGGCCGGATTTAAACTTTCCAGCGCCCTAGGCCGGCTGTCACCAACCGCCCTCCCCCCCCCCCATTCTGTCCAACTCTGACTAGTTTGAACGGGTCCCCCTCTGTTTTTAAGCTTTTCCCCCTGTTCAACAAAGAAGCAGTGCATGCTCTGTCCACTTCATGTCATTTTGCGCTCCTGTCTGCATGCACAGCAGGCGATAGTGTTCTGGGCTTGCATACTTCAGAAATGATGCTCATATATGAGCACTCAGCAGCACTTGGCAAGTACACATATACCCATAACACTCCCTCGGCTCCTGTGCACATGCATACAGGAGTGCAAAATCACAAGGAGCCCCAGTGGACAGCGCTGCTTCTTTGTCCTCTGTGCTACTTGCTGCCGTCAGAGCCACAAATAGGGGACAGTGCAGCACAATGCAGAGAAGCCCATCCAAACCAGAGAACAGGTAAGTAGGATCCGACACTACACACACTGGCATAGATGTAGTGTAATGCTATATACACATGATGCAATTTTCTGACAGATTTACTGTCAGATCGATTATTTCCATCATGTCTGATCTGATTTCCGATCGATTTTTTGATCAATTTGCTGTTCACTTCTGTGAAAAATCATTCAGAAAATTGAGCATAAGCTCAGGTGTACTTTACACAGTGACAATTTAGCACTTAAGAAAGATCTTAAAATCAGTCAGCAGGAAGTTTTATAACAGACTTAAGGTGGCCATACATGGTACAATTTTTCATTTTTTTTCGATTAGATAATTTCGTTCGATTATTCCGTTAGATCGAATATAAAGATTTTTCCAGCATGTCCGATCTGATTTTTCTCGAAAAAAATGGATAATCGTTCGAATTTCTTGATCAAAAAAAAAAAAAATTTCAACTTTCATTCGATTTGATCATTTAGATCGAATAAACGGGATAATCGAACGTTTTTATTGTACCATGTATGGCCACCATAACACTTTTTATTGGCTAACCAAAAGAACAACAGTGAGTCTTTGGCTAATGAGCCATCTTCATACTTTGTTCCTGTATACAAGATGTTAGGGCACACAGCTATATATACAGTCAGCAGGAGATGCATACATCGTTTTATAAATATAAATAAATGTAACACAGTTGTCATTCTGTTTCAAAACATCCTGCTTTCACTGATGGTTGGTTAATACAGTACTTTGCTGGCAAAAAAAAAGTCTGGAAAGAGTTAAACTGTAGCACAAAGAATGTTGCTGTCATTCTCGAGGAGAAAAAAAAAACAAGCCATAAATTTAAGAGATCTGAGGTCTTTAACAGCACTGACCTACTAGTAATAAACTAACATCAGTCAGGGAGAGGAAAGAGCTGCTAATTCCTGCCCATGAAGGCATGTATGAAGAAACTAATCGGAACTCGAGAGTTCTGCTACTTGAGCCCATATATTTTTCTTCTCACAGCAGATTGTTTGTTCCCTCTCATCATACAGGTGACAGCAGATGCTGACTGCCATAACACACACTTTGCACAAGTGAGAGAGATGCAGGGATCTCTGGAATTCAGGCAGACCAGAGCAAAGCAGGAGTGGTGATTTACTTTGACATGTGACCTCTTATCTCTCCAAGTCCTGCGCCCTGCTGATTTTTCACCCTAGGCCATGGCCTCTGTGGCCTTCCCAGAAATCTGGCCCTAAGCACATCTATTCCAGTGGATGAATGATCCTGCCCATGTGCCGCTCCTTTTACCAGCAACTTTTCAAAACTTCCTCCTGTTGCCTCTCCATCCCCAATGCCTGCTGGTACACAGTTTGTTCAGCTTGACTCATCATCAAAATTGCAGTGCCGGAACCCTGTAATGTTTATTGGTGGTCACCAGGTCAGTCTGTGTTCTTATCACTACGATCTCCCCACAGCAGTGCTAAAAGCGTGTGAATCTTCTGACCTGCAGCTGGGGCCCCCCTCCCTCCCCTCCCTCACCTCGGGTTCTACATTCAGTGCTTCCCCCCTCCAGCATTGATAGGCAGCACTGCAGCAGGTATGGAACAAGGAACATGGACATACCTCTTCCACGTTCCACGTGACCGATGTTCTCTGTAAGCATCTGATGCTACTTCCTGTTTATTAGGAAGTAGCGTGAGGAGTTGTTACAGAGAAGACCAGACATCCATCATGTGGAAAGCAGAAGAGGTATGTCCACCTTCCATGCCCGCTGCTGTTGGTGGGGGAGTGCTAAAGGGGGAGCCTGAGGTGAGGGCTCCCCCGCCCACCGTTGTGTGTGGGCACCCATGCCTGGCTATACTGAGGACACCTAAAGCTGGCTATACTGAGGGCACCCGTACCTGGCTATACTGAGGACACCTATACCTGGCTATACTGAGGACACCTAAAGCTGGCTATACTGAGGGCATCCATGCCTGGCTATACTGAGGGCACCTATACCTGGCTATACTGAGGGCACCTATACCTGGCTATACTGAGGGCACCTATACCTGGCTATACTGAGGGCACCTATACCTGGCTATACTGAGGGCACCTATACCTGGCTATACTGAGGGCACCCATGCCTGGCTATACTGAGGACACCTATACCTGGCTATACTGAGGGCACCTATACCTGGCTATACTGAGGGCACCTATACCTGGCTATACTGAGGGCATCTATACCTAGCTATACTGTGGGCACCCATGCCTGGCTATACTGAGGGCACCTATACCTGGCTATACTGAGGGCACCCATGCCTGGCTATACTGAGGACACCTATACCTGGCTATACTGAGGGCACCTATACCTGGCTATACTGAGGGCACCTATACCTGGCTATACTGAGGGCACCTATACCTGGCTATACTGTGGGCACCCATGCCTGGCTATACTGAGGGCACCTATACCTGGCTATACTGAGGGCACCCATACCTGGCTATACTGGAAGCACCCATGCCTAGCTATACTGTGGGCACCCATGCCTGGCTATACTGGGAGCACCTATACTGGCTATCTATACTGTGGGCGCCTTTACCTGGAGTGGGGGGTGGGGGGCGGCATCCAGCGTTTCGCAGGGGGCCCCAGTAAATTGTAGCTATGTCCCTGAATCAGAGTACACGTGTGTATGAAGCCAATACAAAATAAGCAACACTGCAAGTAAATAAAGCAATAAACTCATATTTGTGTGTTTGTTGTTGGATAGAGTGCTGGTTAAGGGCTTTGCCTCTAACCATACCGCCCAAATTTTTGTGATAAGAAAGAGTGATGCTTAAGCCACGCCCCTGCCACACCCCTAACCATGCCCCCATCACACCCCTAGTCATGCGTACCATAAACGGTTCATAAGAAAAATATGTTGTTTATTATTTAAACCGCACTGACCCTTTCTACCCTGGTTCATTTTCCTTCATTGTAACATTTAAAAGTATGAAATATATACGAGAATATGTATAATTGCCGCGCACCTAGCAGCACCACAATAAGGAGCTTTAACAAAAAATGTTGGCTGCAAGGAGAAACATGGATCTGTACCCCAGTCCACTCGAATTAAACAAAAAACACAGTATTACTCCTGCGCACTCAAAAGCAATTTAATACCATCAATTAAATAACAATAAAAATCATACCACACACGAGTAGCTCCACTAAAATCGCAACCACACTGTCACTCACATCCAGACAAATCTGCAGGTATGCAGAATGGGAATAAAGTTCAGAGTGAATTAAACACAAAAGAACATATATTTACACAGATCTATACATGAGAAAGAGGGACACATGAGGAGGACAGAGGGACAGAGGGACAGGGCCCCCAAAGAGGGACAGTTGAGAGCTATTTTTCACACAGGGGACCTGGGTTCAAATCTCACTCTTCCTGTTCAGTAAGGAGTCCTTGGACTAGACTCCCTAACACTGATACTGCCTACTGAGCGCGCCCTGGTGGCTGTAGCTCAAGCCCTTTGAGTCCACCAGGAAAAAAATGTGATATAAATGTTATTTGTCTATTTCTTCTCCAGGCCGCAGTCTCTTATCTCGGAGGCTCAGCAAGCAGATGCAGAACAGCAGTCTTCCAGCCCATCACCGGATGAGCAGAACCAGGAAGTGGAGGCCATAAAATTACCCCTACTAAAAGTTTTCAAACCATCTAGCTTTTCTATCAGTGAACAGTAAGTGCTTGGAATTGTGTATCTGGGATCTGTCCATAGCACCAGCTACTATACCAAGGTCCTTGCTGAGGCTCAGTAGGACTATTAGGAGGGAACAACACACAGCTGGGAACCGACATGAGACCATGTAACCAAAACACATCCAATCAGAGAAGCTCCATAGAGATCCAGCTGATTTGTCCCCCACAAGTTGTTATGTTACCTCCAGGAAGAGTTTGCCCCAGAATGTTTTTGAGAGAGTGTTCTGCACTGTCGCTGATGTTCTGTTCAAAGCATACATTGAGGCTACGTTCACACTTACTTCATTTCATACAGGGATGAGCAGAAACTATGCCAGTGCGAATTTATGCATCGTAGTTCGCATCTACGCATCGTAGTTCGTAGGTGGAGTTTCAAAACTAAGCTTACTAATTTACGCGTAGCGAAGTACCGCTACGCGTAGCTTACGCCCACTATGCGTAGTTAACATGTGTATTGCGTAGTGTACTATGAATGCGTTACTCAAGGCTAATTTTCCGCGTGCGATTGTATGCTTACAAATTTACGCATTGGAAAGGGGAATGTACGCATAGAGTAACCAGTATAAGTATTACAGAGGAATTAATGCGTAAAAATTTCCTGCATACGGGCATAAGCATCTGCACACACTACGCTTCGCACTACGCATAATTGCGTATTTTAACGTGTATTCTACGAAATGCATACAAAGCGAATATTTGATTTCGAAGCCGTAGTTTTGGCGAAGTGTAATTGCGTAAGTTCCAGCGTAGCGAAGTTGGCTGACTACGACCATCCCTGATTTTGTAGCGTCACGGTACTCTCCCCGGCCATAGCTCATCGTGAGGGCAATGTAAGTCTATGGAGACTTACATACTATGACAACTCAATTCGGGTACAGAAGTAGCCAAATCAATGCAAGGCTACCACAACCTTCGCAAAACACTAACCTCCACCCACCTATGCCCGTCACTAACCTCCCTCCTACATACGTCTAACACTAACCTCCCCCCTAACTATGTCTATTCTAACACTAACCTCTTCCCTATCTACACCTTACATTTACCTCCCTAAAAACCTAAGCATAACACTAACCTCCCCCTTACCTAGTCCTAGCAACAACCTTCACCCTATCTACACCTATCACTTACCCTCCCCTATCTAAGCCTAATGCTGAATACACACGGTGCGTTCCCGCACTCCATTTCCCGCTCGATTCCCGTCAATTTGTTTATTTCTAACATGTCCGATTTGCATTTCGATGAATCGTTAGGTCGATTCGCATGTAAAGCATGCCAAATCGACCTAACGATCCATCAAAATGAAAATCGGACATGTTGGAAATAAACGAATCGACGGGAATCGAGCGGGAAATCGAGTCCGGGAACGCACCGTGTGTATTCAGCATAACATTAAAAGCCTAACAATGACCTCATCCCCATCTACACCTAACACTAACCTCCCCCTACCAAAACCTAGCACTAACTTCCCCCTACACATGCCTTTAACTAACACTAGCTTCCCATCTTTACTACACCACAAAGCAAGTTGCAGACTACCTTTTCTGTATCGGTTTTGCCAAGATGTTGGCCTGTCCAGCGCTGCTTGTCCTGGAGAAGGGGGTTGAGCGGTGTTGCTTCTCCTTCAGACAGGGGGCGTGGTTCCTGTCTATCAGGGCATGGTGGAACAAGTTGGACACTAGAAATCCGACACATGAATGGTATTACCACTGTTGTCTATTGCAAAGGGTAACCATGTCTTAAAGTGATATTATCGCAAAGCAGAATACAGGGTGGGCCATTTATATGGATACACCTTAATAAAATGGGAATGGTTGGTGATATTACTGTCACGACTCCTGCTAGCAGGGTATTTACTGATCACATTTAGTAGCATGTACAAAAGGTCAGGACACAGATATGCAATGAATTAGTATTTTTAATGAACAGTGCTATATACATATGTACAATGGTAAACAATCGCAGCACAGAATCATAAGGCAGAATCAACATCAACACAGTCCAAGGTCAATACACGCTAGAATCAGAAACCCCAATGGTTTTACACACACATACACAGAGCTGCAACTAAGCTAGCCTATGCATGTTTAAACAGGAATAACTACTACACTCTAGCTAATCTGGGACACAGAGGAGCAATAGAGCAGGGCAGAACAGGATGCAAGCTGAAAGGCTCACACAGGCAGACAGACAGATTGGAAACAAGGCAAGATAGACTGTAAGCCAGAGACTTACACAGGCAGTCAGACAAGGTAGAAACACAGAGCAGAGGCAGAGAGTGGACCAGCAAACAGAAGTCACACTAACTCAAGGATCTGCATAGTGTGAAGGGAGTGGCCAGCTTAAATAGGAACTAGCAGCCTGCCCGGTCACCTGTGGAACAGAGACATGTATAACCCATGATACTCCATCTAGTGGTAAACCTGTAAACTGCAGGCAACCATGAAAAACAAACAGAGCCACCTGCTGGTGACTTGTGATGACACCAGCAGGTGAAGCAGGAAGCAACAGTGTTTCTGACAATTACTTTCCGGTTTGTGGCACATTAGTATATGTCAGGGGAGAAACTTTTCAAGATGGGTAGTGACCATGGCGGCCATTTTGAATACAACTTTTGTTTTTTCAATGGGAAGAGGGTCATGTGACACATCAAACTTATTGGGAATTTCACAAGAAAAACAATGGTGTACTTAATTTTAACATAACTGTATTCTTTCATGAGTTATTCACAAGTTTCTTACCACTTATAAAATGTGTTCAATGTGCTGCCCATTGTGTTGGATTGTCAATACAACCCACTTCTCCCACTCTTCACACACTGATGGCAACACTGCAGGAGAAATGCTAGCACAGGCTTCCAGTATCCGTACCCTCTTCTCCCACTCTTCACACACTGATAGCAACACCGCAGGAGAAATGCTAGCACAGGCTTCCAGTATACGTAGTTTCAGGTGCTGCACATCTTGTATCTTCACAGCATAGACAATTGCCTTCAGATGATCCCAAAGATAAAAGTCTAAGGGGGTCAGATTGGGAGACCTTGGGGGCCATTCGACTGGCCCATGATGACCAATCCACTTTCCAGGAAACTGTTCATCTAGGAATGCTCGGATATGACATCTATAATGTGGTGGTGCACCATCTTGCTGGAAAAACTCAGGGAACGTGCCAGCTTCAGTGCATAAAGAGGGAAACACATCATCATGTGGCAATTTAGCATATCCAGTGGCCTTGAGGTTTTCATTGATGAAGAATGTCCCCACTATCTTTGTACCCCATATACCCCACCATCAATTTTTTTGTTCCGACAGTCTTGGAGGGATCTATCCAATGTGGGTTATATCAGACCAATAGCGGTGGTTTTGTTTGTAAACTTCACCATTCCCATAAAAGTTTGCCTCATCACTGAACAAAATCTTCTGCATAAACTGAGGGTCCTGTTCCAATTTTTGTTTTGCCCATTCTGCAAATTCAGTGCGCCGATCTGGGTCATCCTTGTTGAGATGCCGCAGTAGCTGGAGTTTGTAAAGGTGCCATTTGTGAGTAGCTAATATCCGCCGAAGGGATGTTTGACTAATGCCACTCTCCAGTGACATGCGGCGAGTGCTACACTGTGGGCTCTTGCTGAATGAAGCTAGGACAGCCACTGATGTTTCTTCATTAGTGACCGATTTCATGCGTCCACATTTTGGCAAATCCAACACTGAACCAGTTTCACAAAACTTAGCTAGCAGTTTGCTAACTGTAGCATGGGAGATGGGTGGTCTCGTAGGGTGTCTTGCATTGAAATCTGCTGCAATGACCCAGTTACTGCGTTCGTCAGTCATCAACACAATTTCTATCTCCTCACGTGTTAATCTCGGTGACATGTCAATGGCTGTAAACAAAGAAAAACTTGTAAATAACTCATGAAAGAATAAAGTTATGTTAAAACCAAGAACACCATTGTTTTTTTTGTGTGAAACTCCCAATAAGTTTGATGTGTCACATGACCCTCTTCCTATTGAAAAAACAAAAGTCAAAATGGCCGACTTCAAAATGGCCACCATGGTCACCACCCATCTTGAAAAGTCCCCCCCCCCCCTCACATATACTGATGTGCCACAAACAGGAAGTTAATAGCACCAACAATTCACATTTTATTAAGGTGTATCCATATAAAAGGCCCACCCTGTATATGTGTGTGTAAAGCTAATACAAAATAGACAACACCACAAGTAAATAAAGCAATAACCTCTAGTGATGAGTGTAATGACCTAATTACAATTACGCAAAATTCTGAGTAATTTGCAAAATTAATTTTTTTGCCGTAATCAAAAACTCATAATTTCGTGAAATTTCGTGTTTATGTGGGATTTCATAATTACGATAGTTTTTCATAATTATGATCGCTTTCACAACGGAAACGACTCGGAATTTTGTGTTCAACGCGGAAATTCGACCGTTCTTTAAAGGGAACCTTAACTGAACGGGGGGTAAAGAGTTTCACTTACCTGGGGCTATTACCAGCCCCTTGCAGCAGTCCTGTGCCCTCGGCGCCGCTCTGGAATCCTCTGGTCCCCCGCTGTCACTTAGTTTCGTTTTTGACGACTCACCAGTTGCCGGCCGCCATGCGTATTATTGGACGCATTCACCAATGCAATTAGCGCTATTGCGGACCGCAACGCGTAAAAAATACGCGTTGCCGCATTCCGCAAGCGTAGATATTTTTGTACGTATTTTTGTATGCGTTGCGGTCCGCAATAGCGCTAATTGCATTGGTGAATGCGTCCAATAATACGCATGGCGGCCGGCGACTGGTGAGTCGTCAAAAACGAAACTAAGTGACAGTGGGGGACCAGAGGATTCCAGAGCGGCGCCGAGGGCACAGGACTGCTGCAGGGGGCTGGTAATAGCCCCAGGTAAGTAAAACTCTTTACCCCCCGTTCAGTTAAGGTTCCCTTTAATTTGTGTTCCAGTCCAGAGCCTCCTGATACATTTAAAGTGATAGCACATGCATGGACTTTTGCATTATCAGATATTGCAAGGCCCAAAACCAAGTGTCTCAGCATGCAGGACCGCTAAGTGCACCTTTACAAAGAGCACCTGTCTTAGAAGTGGCTGCAGGTAGAGCCTCCTGATACATTTAAAGTGACAGCATGTGCAGGGGCCCTTGTATTATCAGATATTGCAATCAGTAATAGCAATCAATGAGTGACTTTCCTGAGTTTAGTAATAACTTAAATTTGCAAAATTACTATCAAAAAACGAAATTATGTCAATTTTCGTATTTAACATACATAACTGTTTCTTTAGAAAACACAACATTTCGAAATTGCGTGTTAAACATGAATTTGCGATGTGCCGAAAATTTTGCTTACTTAATTCCAAATTACTGTTCACATGGCAATTACGAGATTACAAATTCACGATGTAATGGCAAAAGTTGTGTGCGTAATCAGTGGTGCTCAGCAGAGCTCGAATATTCGAGTAGCTCGAATATTCAAGCTCTTTTCCAGCTATTCGAGCTCGGTATTCGAGCTCCGAATAGCTGTAGCTATTCGAATGGACTATTCGAGTACACTCGAATAGCCCATTCACTATTCGAGCTATTCGAGCAAAACGGCGCTATTCGAGCTCGGTACCGAGCTCGAATAGCGTCATAGCCCAGATTGATGTCCTTAGAGCCAATCAGAGGGCTCCCAGGCCCTCTGACGGCAGCCAATCACAGAGGGGGACCCTGGCCAGCCCCTACCCTATAAATAGCGGCCGCCATGTTCCGTTTCTCCGTGCTTGCCTGAGACTTGTACAGAGAGAGAGTTGCTCCTTTGTGCTTTGGCTTAGCAAGAGCTCTATTGTGGTCATTTACCTAGCGTTTTTGCTCACATACACCTCCTATACACACCTATATTGTTGTTAGTTAGTTAGACATTGTATTTTAGTTAGTAGCTTTTGTGTTACATAGAGACAGGCCAGCTGCTGCAGGCTTACAGCTTTAGGCCTCAGGGCCTTGCCTGTGTGGGCAGCTGTCCTCCTGTCCTCTGTTTATTTCTCTCTATTCTATACCAGTATTTCTGCTGTCCTTTACTACTGATTGTATTAGTATTGTAGTTATATACTATAACTGTACTAGGACACTCACTGTCACTGTTCATAGGCTACTAGCTGCTCCTGCGTGTGTGCACTCACTTTCTGTGTACACACTACACACACTCTATTTCCTTCTGATAACTGATTGATTATTGTAATTGATTATTGTAATTAGTTAGTTGTACTTACTGTTACTACTTACTCTTACTGTACTAGGAGTCTAGGACACTCAGTCACTGTTCATAGGCTACTAGCTCCTGCGTGTGTGCACTCACTGTCTGTGTACACACTACACACACTCTATTTCCTTCTGATAACTGATTGATTATTGTAATTAGTTAGTTGTACTTACTGTTACTACTTACTGTACTAGGAGTCTAGGACACTCAGTCACTGTTCATAGGCTACTAGCTCCTGCGTGTGTGCACTCACTGTCTGTGTACACACTACACACACTCTATTTCCTTCTGATAACTGATTGATTATTGTAATTAGTTAGTTGTACTTACTGTTACTACTTACTGTACTAGGAGTCTAGGACACTCAGTCACTGTTCATAGGCTACTAGCTCCTGCGTGTGTGCACTCACTGTCTGTGTACACACTACACACACTCTATTTCCTTCTGATAACTGATTGATTATTGTAATTAGTTAGTTGTTTGTACTTACTGTTACTACTTACTCTTACTGTACTAGGAGTCTAGGACACTCAGTCACTGTTCATAGGCTACTAGCTCCTGCGTGTGTGCACTCACTGTCTGTGTACACACACTACACACACTCTATTTCCTTCTGATAACTGATTGCTTATTGTAATTAGTTAGTTGTACTTACTGTTACTACTTACTCTTACTGTACTAGGAGTCTAGAACACTCAGTCACTGTTCATAGGCTACTAGCTCCTGCGTGTGTGCACTCACTGTCTGTGTACACACCCTACACACACTCTATTTCCTTCTGATAACTGATTGCTTATTGTAATTAGTTAGTTGTACTTACTGTTACTACTTACTCTTACTGTACTAGGAGTCTAGGACACTCAGTCA
Organism: Hyperolius riggenbachi; assembly: GCF_040937935.1. Lineage (NCBI taxonomy): Eukaryota > Metazoa > Chordata > Amphibia > Anura > Hyperoliidae > Hyperolius > Hyperolius riggenbachi. The sequence continues at coordinate 11,767,885 of NC_090646.1, read as the reverse complement.
CTGTTCATAGTCTACTAGCTCCTGCGTGTGTGCACTCACTGTCTGTGTACACACACTACACACACTCTATTTCCTTCTGATAACTGATTCATTATTGTAATTAGTTAGTTGTTTGTACTTACTGTTACTACTTACTCTTACTGTACTAGGAGTCTAGGACACTCAGTCACTGTTCATAGGCTACTAGCTCCTGCGTGTGTGCACTCACTGTCTGTGTACACACTACACACACTCTATTTCCTTCTGATAACTGATTGATTATTGTAATTAGTTAGTTGTACTTACTGTTACTACTTACTGTACTAGGAGTCTAGGACACTCAGTCACTGTTCATAGGCTACTAGCTCCTGCGTGTGTGCACTCACTGTCTGTGTACACACTACACACACTCTATTTCCTTCTGATAACTGATTGATTATTGTAATTAGTTAGTTGTACTTACTGTTACTACTTACTGTACTAGGAGTCTAGGACACTCAGTCACTGTTCATAGGCTACTAGCTCCTGCGTGTGTGCACTCACTGTCTGTGTACACACTACACACACTCTATTTCCTTCTGATAACTGATTGATTATTGTAATTAGTTAGTTGTTTGTACTTACTGTTACTACTTACTCTTACTGTACTAGGAGTCTAGGACACTCAGTCACTGTTCATAGGCTACTAGCTCCTGCGTGTGTGCACTCACTGTCTGTGTACACACACTACACACACTCTATTTCCTTCTGATAACTGATTGCTTATTGTAATTAGTTAGTTGTACTTACTGTTACTACTTACTCTTACTGTACTAGGAGTCTAGGACACTCAGTCACTGTTCATAGGCTACTAGCTCCTGCGTGTGTGCACTCACTGTCTGTGTACACACTACACACACTCTATTTCCTTCTGATAACTGATTGATTATTGTAATTGATTATTGTAATTAGTTAGTTGTACTTACTGTTACTACTTACTGTACTAGGAGTCTAGGACACTCAGTCACTGTTCATAGGCTACTAGCTCCTGCGTGTGTGCACTCACTGTCTGTGTACACACTACACACACTCTATTTCCTTCTGATAACTGATTGATTATTGTAATTAGTTAGTTGTACTTACTGTTACTACTTACTCTTACTGTACTAGGAGTCTAGGACACTCAGTCACTGTTCATAGGCTACTAGCTCCTGCGTGTGTGCACTCACTGTCTGTGTACACACACTACACACACTCTATTTCCTTCTGATAACTGATTGATTATTGTAATTAGTTAGTTGTACTTACTGACTGTTACTACTTACTTACTTACTGCACTAGGGACACTCACTCAGTCACTGTTCATAGGCTAGCTCCTGCGCGTGTTTGCGCGTGCGTGCACTCACTGTCTGTAGTGTACACACACTAAATTTACTTGTGATTACTACTGATTATTGTAACTGCTAGTTGTACTTCCTGACTGTTACTACTTACTTACTGTACTAGGGACACTCACTCAGTCACCTCACCCACCAACCCACTCCATTAAAGTACCCCACTTTTCACCCGCCTTTTTAAAAAACTTTTGTCTATACGCCCAAAACATCGAAGATGTCTGGAAGTGGCAGCCAGCGCGGTTTGGGCAAGGGGAAGGGCAGCAAGGGAATCAGGAGGAGAGGGAGCAGCATTGTGGCAGGCCGCGGCCGCGCCACCATGCACAGTTCCGCAGCAGCAGCAGCAGCGTCAGTGGCTAACATTCCTCCCATAGCCACTGGCCGTGGACGCCTTGGGCGCCGCCCAGCAGGAGCATCTGCAACTCACGCTGCAGAGACACAGCAGCAGCAGCGTGTAGCACCTGCTCCGATTTTCCTCCAGCCGGGTCGGAAACGTCCCATTGAGGAAAAGCATGCAGACACTGTGGTGCAACTCATGACGGAGGATGAGCAGCCCGCCATCAGCTCTGCATCCGAGGCCTCCACCCTCACCACCACCACCACCACCACCCCTGTTCGCAGCAGCCGCCCAGCAGGGTCTGGGGAGGAGGCCAGTTCACCGTCACAAGTTGGCGACCTGTCACTCAGCAGTATTTTTACCCCAGGCACCATCAGGGTATTGTCTGCTGTTGTTGGCGATTTTGAGGAGGAGATGCTGATGGGCACTTTGGGGGATGAGGGATTGGACAGCAAGACTGTGGCGACAGTCAAGCAGCCCATCCATGCATCAGGAGAGGAGTTTGGGGGGTCATCATCCCAGCAGGACATGTTTCAGGAGGGGGAGGATGATGATGACCCGGTGACAGACAGAGACTGGGTGCCACCACCTCCAGGGGATGTCGTCCTCAGCAGCTCTGAGGAGGAGGAGGAGGATGCTCTTGTGGGCCTTGCAAGGAGGCGCATCATTGCAAGCATTGGCAGCAGTAGGCAGGTCCCACAGCCTGCTGGTGTCTCAGGCTCAGCAGCAGCAGCAGCAGCATCTGCCAGTACCACCACCAGCCGCACCCAAGCCCCCCAAGCCCCCCCCCCAACCACCACAGGGAGACAGGCAGCAGCGCTTCCATGCCGTAGGGGGATGTTTCTGTCACCAATCTGGCGATATTTCACCATGCCCACTGTGTACAGCAAGTACGCCACTTGCAACCACTGTCAGCGGAAGTTGAGCAGAGGTGCAGACCCCTTAAAGTTCAGCACCAGCTCGCTCATCAACCACCTTGCTGCGAAACATTTCCACCAGCATGAGGAGTTCCAGAGGCTGAAGGCATCTGGTGCTGGCAGTGGCACCACACCCATCACTGCACAGCCTTCAGCAGCAGCAGCAACAGCAGCCACCCGCCCTCCTGCTCCTCCAGCAGCACCAGCAGGAGTGCGGAAACGCACTGCTCCTCCCCCCTCTGCAACTCCTGCCGCCGACACTGAGGCCTGTTCTGGCAGCCAGTCCTCAGTGGCCTCCTCCGCTGTGTCTGCTGATTCCCGTGCCAGCAAAAGGCCACGCCAGAGCCTTTTGAGCGAGTCCTTCCAGGGGGTGGTTAGGGCTCTGCCTCCCAGCAGCCGTCGCGTGCGGCAGCTGAACGGCTTGCTGGCACGGGCCATGTGCTCCCAACTCCTGCTGTACACGCTCGTGCAGGAGGGGAGCGACATTCGTGCGCTGCTTGCTTGCGCAGCCCCAGACTGGCAGCTCCCCAGCAGACACTTTTTCTCCCGCAAGGCCATTCCTGCACTGCACCGCTTTGTGATGGCCAATGTGGAGCGAGGGCTGGAGCACGCGGTTGGTGAAAGGGTCCACGTCACCATGGACTCCTGGAGCAGCCGCTTCGGGACAGGCCGCTACCTGTCCTTCACTGTCCACTGGGTCAGCTTGGTGGAAGGGGGTGAGGATGGGAGAGCAGCAGCGGGCACAGCAGCAGCAGCAACACAGTGGGTGGTGCCACCCCGCAGGGTCAGGGGAACTGCAGCAGGTTCCTCCGATCCTCTGCCATCCTCCGGCACACCTGGCCAAACCCCCCGCCTCAGCAGCAGCGTGAAGGCCCGCCACTGCCAAGCGCTGCTGCACTTGGTCAGCCTTGGGAAGACCAAGCTGACGGCAACCCATGTGTTGGCCAAACTCCAGGAGCAGGAGAGGATTTGGCTGACCCCCAGAGGCCTCAGAGTCGGAGAGGTGGTGGCCGACAATGGGGCCAATCTGGTTGCCGCAATAGACAGGGGAAACCTGACCCACATCCCCTGTCTTGCCCATGTGCTGAACCTGGTGGTGCAGAAGTTCTTGCGCACCTACCAGGGGATGGGCGAACTGCTGGAAACGGCAAGGAACGTTGTGCGTCACTTCCGGCGCTCGGCTGCAGCCTGTGCGAGCCTGGAAGACGTGCAAAAGGAGCTGGATCTGCCACGCCATCGGCTGATCCTTGACGTTCCGACTCGCTGGAACTCCACCCTGGCGATGTTGGAGCGTCTGGTTGAACAGAAGCACGCTGTCAACCAGTACCTTGCCCTGGCCACTGTTTCCGCCGCTCAGAGAAGGGACAAGACCAGCAACATCCCGTCCATCGTCCCCGATGATGACTGCAGGCACATGCAGCAGGTGTGCTTAGTGCTGGCTCCCTTTCTGCAGGCCACTAACATGGTGAGCAGGGACCATGCTATGGTCTGCGAGTGGGTGCCCCTGGTTTGTCTGCTGAACAGGGCCCTCGATGCTTTGCTGGAACAGGGAGCGGCAGCCTTGGACCAGCAGGAGCGGCAAGCAGCTGCACAGTCCACCTCTGAGGGGGAGGAGGACTTGGTGGAGGTCCCTGACCTTGCTGGTGATGAGGGGGAGCAGCACAGTGCAGCTGAGTTGGTGCGGGGGTGGAGAGAGGATGAGGCTGACGAGGCAGAGGAGGAGGATGAGGACAGCAGCACTGCCGTCGATGTGCCAGCAGACGTGGCCCGCCTCTTCCCAATGGCAGCGCACATGCTGACGTGCCTGCGCAGAGACCCCAGGGTGATCCAGATGAAGCAGAGGGAGGACATCTGGATCAGCATGATGTTGGACCCACGCCTCAAGGGGAAGTTGAGCCAGTTCCTGCCGCCTGCAGGAGGAGACCCAGCGCAACAAATAAGGAGCTTGCAGCAGGCCCTTGTTGAGCGCTTGGAGGAAGCCTTCCCCCAGCCTTCCACCCCCACTGTCCAGCAGCCAGCACAGAGGCAGCAGCAGGTGCCTGCATCCAGCAGCAAGCGCCCCACAGACCTGCTGTCTCTCAGCCATGAGCTCTACAGGACTGTAGAGGCTCCGGCAGCAGTGACTAGAGAGGAGGTGCATGCAGCAGCATCCTCCACCGGTCACAGCCAGCGCCTGACCCGCATGGTGGCTGACTACATGGGGTCCTACAGCGGGCTTGACAGCGATGCCCCTGTTGATCCCATGGAGTATTGGGTCAAGCGCCTGGAGATCTGGAGCGAGCTGGCGCAGTACGCCCTGGAAGTGCTGTCCTGCCCCCCTTCCAGCGTGCTGTCCGAGCGCTGCTTCAGTGCAGCTGGTGGTGTGGTCACCGAGAAACGCTCACGTCTGTCTCACAAGTCTGTGGACAGACTGACGTTTCTCAAGATGAACCAGGCGTGGGTGGAAGGCGAGTTCCTGGCCCCTGTTGTCGGCGAGAGGGGGACATGAACTGGCTAAGAACCATCGTTAATGTGCCTTACCACCCTTTACCACCTCCTGGCTCCTGCTCACTAAGCCAGCCTGGTTCACTTTGACTATTACGTCGCCTGCAGCCACACATTTTACACCTACAGTGGGCTGCTGTGTACTGCCCTTCTGCTGTCTGTCTGTGTTTCCCACTGCCAGGGTACACAGATTTACCTTCTGCTGCCACTCTGCCACCAGCTATTACGTCAAACAATAGCTATATATCTGTGTAATTTGTTTTACAAACAAAACCAAAAAACCATTAAAAAAAAAAAAGGTTTAATTTTTCTGAGGTGCCCGGGTTGAAAACTGTGTTGTCCCAGTTGTGTATTGGACACGATGTGGGCTGCACGACCGCTGTCTGGGACCTCCTGTTGTGTTCATTTACGGCCTGGTATCACCGCTAGGTACCAGGGCTATTATGTCACGCTGCCTGCCTGCTGCCACACTCACACTACTCCTCCATTCCTCCTGCTGCTGCTGTCTGTCTGTGTTTCCCACTGCCAGGGTACACAGAATTACCTTCTGCTGCCAGTCTGCCACCAGCTATTACGTCAAACAATAGCTGCACACATAATTACTCCTCCATTCCTCCTGCTGCTGCTGCTGTCTGTCTGTCTGTGTTTCCCACTGCCAGGGTACACAGATTTACCTTCTGCTGCCACTCTGCCACCAGCTATTACGTCAAACAATAGCTATATATCTGTGTAATTTGTTTTACAAACAAAACCAAAAAACCATTAAAAAAAAAAAAAAGGTTTAATTTTTCTGAGGTGCCCGGGTTGAAAACTGTGTTGTCCCAGTTGTGTATTGGACACGATGTGGGCTGCACGACCGCTGTCTGGACTGGGACCTCCTGTTGTGTTCATTTACGGCCTGGTATCACCGCTAGGTACCAGGGCTATTATGTCACGCTGCCTACCTGCTGCCACACTCACACTACTCCTCCATTCCTCCTGCTGATGCTGCTGTCTGTCTGTGTTTCCCACTGCCAGGGTACACAGAATTAGCTTCTGCTGCCACTCTGCCACCAGCTATTACGTCAAACAATAGCTGCTCACATTACTCCTCCATTCCTCCTGCTGCTGCTGCTGTCTGTCTGTGTTTCCCACTGCCAGGGTACACAGATTTACCTTCTGCTGCCACTCTGACACCAGCTATTACGTCAAACAATAGCTGCACACATAATTACTCCTCCATTCCTCCTGCTGCTGCTGCTGTCTGTCTGTCTGTGTTTCCCACTGCCAGGGTACACAGATTTACCTTCTGCTGCCACTCTGCCACCAGCTATTACGTCAAAAAATAGCTATATCTGTGTAATTTGTTGTAAAAACAAAACAAAAAAAACCAAAAAAAAAAAAAGGTTTAATTTTTCTGAGGTGCCCGGGTTGAAAACTGTGTTGTCCCAGTTGTGTATTGGACACAATGTGGGCTGCACGACTGCTGTCTGGGACCTCCTGCCTGCTGTGTTTATTTACAGCCCTGGTATCACCGCTAGGTACCAGGGCTATTATGTCACGCTGCCTGCCTCATTGACTGCCTGCTGCCACACACTCATCCTCCTCCTCCTGCTGCTGAATTTACCTCCTGCTGTCTGTGTGTTTCCACTGCCAGGGAGCACATACAATGGCGCTTCCAACATGCGTGCGCCACCAGCTATTTGTTACGCTCAAAAATAGCTGCATTTCTTTAAAAAAAAAATTTTGAAAAGAGAAATAAGTGAAGAAGAAGACGATATTGAAGAAGAAGAAGATGAAGAAGAAGAAGAAGAAGAAGAAGAAGAAGAAGATGAAGATGAAAAAGAAGATGAAGAAGAAGATGAAGAAGATGAAGAAGATGAAGAAGAAGATGAAGAAGATGAAGAAGATGAAGAAGAAGAACATGAAGAAGAAGAAGAAGATGAAGAAGATGAAGAAGATGAAGATGAAGAAGATGAAGAAGATGAAGAAGAAGAAGATGAAGAAGATGAAGAAGATGAAGAAGAAGATGAAGAAGATGAAGAAGATGAAGAAAAAGAAGATGAAGAAGAAGAAGATGATGATGAAGAAGATGAAGAAGATGAAGAAGAAGAAGAAGACAATATAAAAGAAGAAGAAGATATAGAAGAAGAAGATATAGAAGAAGAAGATATAGAAGAAGAAGAAGAAGAAGATATAGAAGATAAAGAAGAAGAAGAAGAAGTATATACAGTACTGAACAAATTTCTGGACACAACTTCTCTTTTCAACTTTTTTTTTTTAAAGGAACATCCCCACATAATCACTTGCTGTTGTTACTTGGAAAAAAAGAGGTTTCTTGCATCATTCACCCTCAAAACAAGTGTTGGAAGCTATTTAAGGCCATTTCGAATAGTCAGCTCGAATAATGAGCTCGAATACCGACTCGAATAGTGAGCTCGAATTCCGAGGTCGAATCGAATAGTAAAAATTATTCGACTCGAATATTCGACTGACCTCGAATAATTTACTATTCGAATTCGACCTAACTCGAATTTTGAAAAGGGGTATTTGAGCACCACTGCTCCCTGTTGTGCTCCTCGCCACACGCAAAACCGGCCGCCCCCTTCTCCTCCTGTGTAATGTCCGTGTGCCACACATGTGGCTGGCGAAAAGCACGGACACAGGGACAGTGGGGTTTTATTAGGTAGGATTGTGTTGTCTGTCACCCCTGTTATCATTGTAACCTAAGTTATTGTCAAGCACTTCAAAATATCTTAGCGCTATAAAAATCCAATCTCACTAATACAGGTATTGTAAGTGCGAAAGTTTGGATGTTTGTTACTCGATCACGCAACAATGGCTGAACGGATTTGAATGAAATTTGGCACACACATAGTACATTACCTGGAATAAAGTATAGGATACTTTTTATTCCCATAACCAAAAAGGGGGCGGAGACAAATACAAATTTCACTGGAAAATGTAAACAGCAGCCATTCTTACACTGTTAGTGGTAGGGTTCTCAAACTTTGCATAGTTGGTCGCTGGGTGACTGAGATGAATAATCATAAAAGTAGGTGGAGCCTAAAAAAGCCAATCAAAATTAACCTATTGATTTTCAAGGGGAATATTCCATTGCTGCCATTCTTGCACTGTTAATGGCACAAGCCTCAAACCTGGTACAGTTGATCATTGGGTGATTGGGGTTCAAATTCAGAAAAGGGGGTGGAGCCACAAGCAGCCAATCAGATTTTTTTCATTTCAATGCAAATTATTGATGCCAAAGACCGCAAAGCTCACAAACTTGGTCATTGAGTAATTGTGTGTTAGGGTTAGAAAAGTGGGCGGAGCCAACACCAGCCAAATACATACCCGTGCAATGCCGGGTTATCAGCTAGTAAATAATAATAACAACTCTCTGCTTTCCAGTGGAGAGGCGGGGCTTGGACTGCTTCTTTCCTCCACCAAGGACTCCTCCCATGCTCCGCTGCCTGTGTCACTCTCACAGATCAGAGCTGAGGCAGTGGCGGCCGTGGCTTATATATTCCAAAGTCAAGCCTGGCACTTCCATAGCAGCCACTAGGTGGCCTCTGGTCTCTGCCTGCCCCTGAGTTTCTCTGCACACTGCAAGACCTTAGGCTAAGTGCTGATAACTGAGAGGAAAGCAGAGGCCAGAGGACACCTAGTGACACCTGCTGCCAGGAGAGCATGGACAACCCTGATGGAGGAGAAGGAAAGAAAAAGTTCAGGCCCGAGTACACTTGAGGAAGGCAGATGTGTCTGGAGGATGGAAATGCTGAGCGCGCGACAGCTAGGTCTACAGATGGGCCAGATGGGCCAAGTATTTGCCAGGCGAATACTTTGCAGCGAACCAACGGTATTTAGAATTCAACACCAATTTTTTTACGAAAAAATGTGCGTTCGCATTTTTCCCATAGACTTTAATGGTCGTAGAATTTAGTGATTAATAGCAAAGCCCCCTTTCGTGCTAGAAACTCCACATTTTCAGGGTATGTGGAGAGGAACAGTGGCTACAAGAGGAAAGAAAATTCAAAAAGACCTTATGGTTTTTGAGAACATCAATTTTAAAGTTTTATAGGAAAAAATAATACATTTAAATGCAGTAAATGACAGAGAATTAGCAAACCTAACGGTAGTGTAAATTTACATATATCAAAAGAAAGAGCCATGAATTGCATGACGGGGTTTCCAGGGGTGTTTCTAACTTGTAAGGGGGCTTTGGTATTAACCGCTAAAGTCGGCGGCCGTTCGCCTGCCATTGAAGTCTATGGAGAGTCTCAGATCCACAAATTTTTGTGGAGATTCGGATTTGAAATTCACGAACCCAAAATGTGATATTCAGCCCTTCATTAGCTAGGTCCACAGCACAGCAAGCTGGGGAAACTGAAAGAGCCCTCCAGTGACCAACGATATGGGGAGAGATTGTAAGTGCAATACATTTTATGGCCCACTTCATATTGCATTTAGCCAATGGATCAAGCCAAACGGATCCGGTACAGTGGATCGGGTCCCCACTTCACCGGATCCAGATGGCTTGGTGCACACTGGCAAACTAATCTGTGAAAACGGATCTGTTCACAGATCGATCGGATCGGTTTTCACTCGGTTTGCCAGGTGAGGGAGGGTGCAGCAGCAGAGTGACCTAGTCATGTGACGCATTGTGTAGTCATATGATGCGGAAGAAGCCGGAGGCCTCTACCGCCGGCTTTAATAGACCACTCGGTATGTATTAACCCTCGCTCTCCCACCTGCCTGGCTGCTGCACCATCCCTCACCCATCCGCCCACTCAGGTTCGCGTCCCCACATCCCCCCACCCCTCGTGGATGCCCTCTGAACGATCCGTTTGTTTACTAGTGTGAAGAACCATTCCGTTCCCCATTGCCCCCAACAGGGTCGGATTTCTGGGAAAGCCAGAAGGCCACGGCCTAGGGCATTAAAATCAGATAAGATAAGAAGGGTGGCATGACTTGGAGAGAGAAGAGGTCATATGTCAAAGTAAATCATCTCTTCTGGTTCCGCAGTGCAGCCAGCCAGTGCCCTGCTCTGCACTAATAGCTGAATTCCAGAGTTCCCCAATCCCTGCTTCTCTCTCTCACATTTCCTGGTGTGTTATAACAATCAGGATCAATCATAACTGTCACCTCATAATCCATTCCTCTGTATGATAGACATACAGATGATGTGAGAAATACCAGAGATTTACATTACAAAGCAGATAGAACTAAGTTCCTCTGAGTTTTAATACAGGCATTCACAAACATCAGTGAGCTCTGCTAGTTTCTTCACATCTTTTACAGCTTTGACACTGACCCCAGCAGTTTTTAATTACTTTATCTAACCCTAATTTATGTTTCTCTTTTTTTCCCTAGCTAGCAGTGATCTCTTGTCTGCTTCAATTAACTCATTTTCTGTCGTTCAGCTCCTACCTATCTATGAGAATTGCATTAATAAAAATGCTGTTTGCTTCCATTTCATTGCTAAACTGTCACTTTAAATGACACCTGAGCTGTTACTACCTCTGTGGTAGCGTGTTTGGTTTGGCATCCGTCTGCTTTCCTGTAGCAGTAGAGCATTCTACCATCTTAGCCATCAGCAAAAGCAGAGAGTTTTGAATTAGGATGATACCATTTATTGGCTTAAAAGAAAAAGAGTAAGCTTTCTGCTAATAAGCCTTCTTCAGACTTTGTTTCTGTATACTGTCAATATGTTAGAGCACACCACCATATGTACATTCAGCATTCAAAAGAAATACATAGATTTTTTCAGCAAATATAAATAAATGTCATTCAGATGCTTTAGGCTGCTTACACACCAAGACATTACAGGCGCACGTTAGTGCGCCTGTAACGCTCCCCCAACGCACAGCAATGTAACACAAGTGGGCTGTTCACACAGCCCACGTTGCGTTACATGTAACGCTGCACGTTCTGTGTAAAGTGCAGCATGCTACGGCGTTGGAGCGGCTATAGCCGCGTTAGACTGTTTGCACATGCGCAGTGGGGGGCGGAGAGGAGGCGGGGAGAGCCAGCTACAGTAGCCGCGCACATGGCTACTTAATATTCACTGCACTGGCGGCTGCTGATTGGCCGGCGGGACCACGTGATGCGGAGTGTCTCGCTCCGCATCACGTGGTCCCGCTGGCCAATCAGCGCCACTCTGGGAGACATTATAGGACTCGAGCCGCCTAACGCGGCTCACTCTACCGTCGGCTCTTGCAGCACCATACGTTGTGTTAGGTGCACGTCATGCGACCTTAACGTGCCACCTAATGCAACGTCTTGGTGTGCAAGAAGCCTAAAAGTGGAGCTGAACTCTTGCACAGGACAGAAGGAAAACAGAGAAATGTACCCTGTATGTATTTAGAGAGCCTGTCTAATTCCCCCTCCTCTGTGTCACAAGTTGTAATTTATCTCTACACTGTGTCACCTGACTGCCACAACATCTAAGCTCATTTGAAAGCACAGGATGTTAAAAATATGTCTGCTTCCATGAAAGCAGGAAGTAGACACACTGCAGATTTATTGCAGGATTTGTATCAGCTGTAACAAAGAAATGTTTTTATTTAAAGGTTATGTTGTTGCATATCTTTTAGAGCAGAGAGGAAGTTCTGAGTTCAGGTCCACTGTAATTACAACAGAACATCCAAAGTGGGTCCTGACAGGATGTTTGCTACTTACCTGTTCTCTGGTTTGGATGGGCTTCTCTCCATCGCACTGCCCTGTCACCTGTTTGTGGCTCCGACTGCAGCCAGTCGCACAGAGGACAAAGAAGCAGCGCATGCTCTGGCCACTCACACTCCCTGTCACCTGTCTGTGGCTCTGACTGCAGCCAGTCGCACAGAGGACAAAGAAGCAGCACATGCTCTGGCCACTCGCACTCCCTGTCACCTGTCTGTGGCTCGAACTGCAGCCAGTCGCACAGAGGACAAAGAAGCAGCGCATGCTCTGGCCACTCACGCTCCCTGTCACTTGTCTGTGGCTCGAACTGCAGCCAGTCGCACAGAGGACAAAGAAGCAGCGCATGCTCTGGCCACTCACGCTCCCTGTCACTTGTTTGTGGCTCCGACTGCAGCCAGTCGCACAGAGGACAAAGAAGCAGTGCATGCTCTGGCCACTCGTGCTCCCTGCCACCTGTTTGTGGCTCTGACTGCAGCCAGTCTCACAGAGGACAAAGAAGCAGCGCATGCTCTGGCCACTCGCACTCCCTGCCACCTGTCTGTGGCTCCGACTGCAGCCAGTCACACAGAGGACAAAGAAGCAGCGCATGCTCTGGCCACTCGCACTGCCTGCCACCTGTTTGTGGCTCGGACTGCAGCCAGTCGCACAGAGGACAAAGAAGCAGTGCATGCTCTGGCCACTCGCACTGCCTGCCACCTGTTTGTGGCTCGGACTGCAGCCAGTCGCACAGAGGACAAAGAAGCAGTGCATGCTCTGGCCACTCGCGCTCCCTGTCATCTGTTTGTGGCTCCAACTGCAGCCAGTCTCACAGAGGACAAAGAAGCAGCGCATGCTCTGGCTACTCGCGCTCCCTGTCACCTGTCTGTGGCTCGGACTGCAGCCAGTCGCACAGAGGACAAAGAAGCAGTGCATGCTCTGGCCACTCGCACTCCCTGTAATTTCTCACTCCTGCCCAGATCTGCACAGCAACTGAGGCCAGTACAGTGTTATGCATTCTTGACAAGTACTGGTCATACATCAGCATCAGAACACTATCGACTGCTGTGCACATTCGGACAGGAATTGTTTGCTGAATGGGGGGCAGAGCAGCACAACTGAAATGAGCCCATTCAAACCAGTGATCGCTAGTCAGTGTTGGACATTTTTTTTTGGGGGGGAGCACTTGATGACAGCAGGCCTAGGGCACTGGAAAGTACAAATCCGGCCCTGGCCCCCAATGCTGGGCTTTTTGTTCCATTTCCGGTCCGCTGGGCTCAGCACTCTGGAAAAATAAGTCGTGCAGCATTTTTTGGATCCGTTCAGCGGAACTTAGGCAACATGCATCTGTTCAAGCTGATGGATGTGAACGGATGGATAGGGTAGCATTGGATCCGTGCCATTTGTACAGCGTCCGGTCTGTTACTTTCCGCTCCAGTTCTGCTTTTTAATGCCAGTGTGAACAGGGTCTAACTGCTTTTAAATGTACAGCATTATGCTATGGGAGCTTTTTGATTTGGAGGTCTGCTATGCTGCTATTAACAATATGAATGCTGAAAAGAGGACAATGACTGCGGTCTAATAAGGAACCCTGCGCAGACACCGGTATCTACAGGGTCGGGGGGTGACCTGGGAACTAAGACCGAATCGGTGGTCTTAGTAAAGGGTGAAAAAAAAACCTACTTCAAGGCACATCGCCTCTAGTTAGGACAGCTTCCTGGTCAGCACACTGTTAAACTGTTATATCGTCCACTTGTCCTCTCCTCAAAAAACCCTCCCTGGACCCAGATGCAATGACCAGCTACAGACCTGTCTCTAACCTCCCCTTTCTGGGCAAGCTAATTGAAAAAGCTGTTTACCTCCAGCTAGAAGCCAAAATCCTACAAAACAACAGTTATGACCCATTCCAGTCTGGCTTCAGGAAACACCACAGCACTGAAACTGCCCTCATCCAAATATGCAACCACCTGCTCATGGCAAGAGACAGAGGAGAGTGCTCGATCCTCATACTGCTAGACCTTTCTGCAGCCTTTGACACAGTTGACCATGACATCTTGATAAACAGGCTACAGGAATACTGCGGCATTGATGGCATAGTACTTCAGTGGTTCCAATCCTTCTTGAGTGGCAGAACCCAAAAAGTGTCTATGGGGCCCTTCCTGTCCACCCCTGTAACACTTAAGTATGGGGTGCCCCAGGGCTCAATCCTCTCTCCCCTGCTTTTCACGATTTACATGCTACCGTTGGGAAAACTAATTCAAAAACATGGCCTGACATACCACTGCTATGCAGACGACACCCAACTATATCTTTCCTTCAAGCCTGGTGTGACAGACCCAACTCTAACTATAAACGCCTGCTTACGTGAACTACAGCAATGGATGAATGACAACTGGCTGAAACTAAATGCAGACAAAACTGAAGTCCTTCTGATTGGAGGGCAGAGCATGATAACAAAACAGCTTAACTTGCAGTCTTCACCACTGGAAATAGGAGGCACGGATCTACGCAGCTCTGATCATGTGCGTAGCCTGGGAGTTCTAATTGATGGGGATTTAAACTTCAGAACTCAAATCTCTGCTGTGGTGAAATCATCCTATTTTCACCTTAAGAACATTGCAAAAATCAAGCACCTCATACCCCCAGAAGATCTGCCAACCTTAGTCCACGCCTTCATCACATCCCGACTGGACTACTGCAATGCTCTCTACACTGGCCTTCCAAAAAAGGCCTTGTACCGCCTACAGCTGATACAGAATACTGCTGCCAGACTGCTAACCAACCAACCCCGTCACTGCCACATAACGCCAGTCCTGCATTCCCTTCACTGGCTACCTATAGAATGGAGGGTCCTATTCAAGATCGGCCTACTGACATTTAAATCCCTGAATAATCTAGGCCCTGGATACATGAAAGATATGTTACAGCTGCGTAGCAATCCCCGCATTCTCAGATCCACAGGTTCTAATAATCTAGTCATACCCAGAGTCCACTTGGAAACTTTTGGTCCCAGAGCCTTCTGTCATGCTGCCCCTACGTTTTGGAACTCCTTACCTCAACAGATCAGGACAGCCCCATCCCTGGACGTGTTTAAATCCAGACTGAAAACCCACCTGTTCAGTCTGGCATTTGCAGAAATATAACTTTTGTTGTGTGAATACTTAATCCTACTAATTACTGAATCTGAGAGAGCCTAAGCGCTTTGAGTCCTATGGGAGAAAAGCGCTATAGAAATGTTATTGTATTATTGTATTGTATTGTGCCATAGGAAAACATGGACATTACCGTGCACATTCAGTTGTAACTGACAGCAGCTGAGATAACTGACAGCAACTGGTATATTACAGTTCTGACAAAATATTTTCAGAACTGGAAGGGATCACTGTAAGAAGTAAATGGTGAGCTTCTGAAAGGAACTGATACCGGTAGTGAGGTTAGTATGTAATATTAAATTGCAGCTACGCCATGAGTTTGTTTTAAATAATTTTACTCACTTCGGGTTCCCGTTAAATAAATTATTAAGAAAAAAGAGGCGCTGAAGGGGGCGTGGCCAGAAAAATAGCAAAAAACAATTAACCCTTCGCACACTCTCATGCAAATGTTCAAACAAATGCAATCACAGATTCACTCATCCAGGCACAACTGTTATCCCTACAGCTAAGTTAAAAGCCGGGGTTTTAGTTCACAGAAGAATGCATTCTTATGCTTAGTCACCTATAATGCGCAGAAGTACCCAGGTAAACATAGGTGTCCTAACTCTGGCCCTGTAACATGCATAGTGCAGACATGCAAACACATTCATTGCATCAAACCTATCAATGGATTAGGAGCACACATCCTGTGGTGCCTAGATGAGTGAATCTGTGAATGCATTTGTTTGAACATTTGTATGTGAGTGTGTGAAGGGTTAATTGTTTTTTGCTTTTTTTAGTAAAGGATGAGTCGCATTTCAAGCTGGGTGTGGTGGTGGTCATTGCACGAAAGAATGACAGATGATTGGCTTATTCCAAAGGATTCTAAAGGAACTATAGTGTAAGGAACTGTATTGCGTTATTGTTGTTTTTGCTGCCCCCCTCATTAATTGTACAGCGCTGCTCCAAGGCAGTATTTATTTATTTATTTTATTTATTTGTTGTATTTATAAAGCGCCAACATATTACGCAGCGCTGAAGTAGCAGAAGAGCTGGAGAATAAGGGCAATCCTCTCTCCTGAGCACCAATAAATATTCCCAGAATCAGTCATTATCTTCACCAGAATTCATTTTACACAAACACTTAATTAAAATCCCAAGTTTCTATAGACACAAGTACAGCAAACATGGAAGAGGATCAGTAAACAGACAGAGAGAGCCGGGTGAGAAGATACACATACAGGATGATATTTAACAGGTGATGCTAAACAGGGCAGCCATCAGGGAGGGGGGGGGGGGGGGGGGGGTTGGCGGGGTAACTGACACTGCAGTGAGGGGCCCTGGGCCCCCCCAAAGTACTGGAAAGGCCACATGTGCTGGCTGCAGGCCTGTGGCTCACTAACCAGCGCACCGTGTTCCAGCACTGAGAGAAGAGTAACACCAGTGCTTGAACGTGGGGAGCAGATGAGTGTGCCTGCTACAGCTGACTTTCTATACTGGGGCAACACCTATATCTGGCTACAGGCTACCTAATACTGGGGCACCACCTATACCTGACTACCTATACTGGGGCACCACCTATACCTAGCTACCTATACTGGGGCACCACTTATACCTGGCTACCTATACTGGGGCTGTAACCACCTATACCTAGCTACCTATACTGGGGCACCACCTGTACCTAGCTACCTATACTGGGGCACCACTTATACCTAGCTACCTATACTGGGGCACCACCTGTACCTAGCTACCTATACTGGGGCACCACTTATACCTAGCTACCTATACTGGGGCTGTAACCACCTATACCTAGCTACCTATACTGGGGCACCACCTGTACCTAGCTACCTAATACTGGGGCACCACCTATACCTAGCTACCTAATACTGGGGCACCACCTATACCTGACTACCTATACTGGGGCACCACCTATACCTAGCTACCTATACTGGGGCACCACTTATACCTGGCTACCTATACTGGGGCTGTAACCACCTATACCTAGCTACCTATACTGGGGCACCACCTGTACCTAGCTACCTATACTGGGGCACCACTTATACCTAGCTACCTATACTGGGGCTGTAACCACCTATACCTAGCTACCTATACTGGGGCTGTAACCACCTATACCTAGCTACCTATACTGGGGCACCACCTGTACCTAGCTACCTATACTGGGGCACCACCTGTACCTAGCTACCTATACTGGGGCACCTGTACCTGGCTAACCTATACTGGTGCACCACCCATACCAGGCTACCTATACTGGGGGCAACTATACCAGGCTACCTATACCCAGGGACACTACCTATAGTTGGATACCTATACTGGGGGCACCTGTATCTTGATACCTATACTGGGGGCACCTGTACCTGGCTAACCTATACTGGTGCACCACCCATACCAGGCAACCTATACTGGGAGCAACTATACCAGTCTACCTATACTGGGGCACCACCTATAGTTGAATACCGATACTGGGGCACCTGTATCTTGCTGGCCTATACTGGGGCACCAGCTATACCAGGCTACCAATACTGGGGGCATCTACACCAGTCTACCTATACTGGGGCACCACCTATAGCTGGCTACTTATACTGGGGGAACCTATACCTGGCTACTTATACAGGGGGCACATATGCCTGGATACCTATACTGGGGGGGCACCTATACCTGGCTAGGGCAGGGGGATGAACTGAGACAGAAGGGGACAAGAGGTTACACAGGGGGAACAGAGAGGAGATGGGGACATGAGGTCACACAGAGGGACACAAAAGAGGCACAAACTGAGGGGAGACAGAGGGGGACAGAAGAGGCACAGGAAGAAAACAGGGGGACAAAAGTGAACAGATAAAGGATAAGAACGGACCTACAAGTCCCTATCTCATTTGTTAACTGGGGACTACCTGTATTTTGCTAGTATTTGGCTCCACCCACAACATGCCATGGTCACGCCCACTTTTTTGCTACATCACGCTGTGCATGCCGCTTGCTGTCAGAGCCGCGCACATTTTTTTTTGCTGCAGCGCACTTCATGCATGGACACGGGGGTGGGGTGGCTAGTGGGCGGACACAGCAACCAGTGGGTGGGCCCAGGGAGGGGGGGCCCAGGCCTGATGATATGTGAGGGGCCCCAAAATATCTGATGGCAGCCCTGATGCTAAAAAGTACATACAGAAACCATTACTAACTCTTCCAACGCCTCCAATTATTCATATCATACTACCTTACACATCCAAGGAACTGTAAAAGAAAAAAAAAGAAATCTACTTACCAGGGGCTTCCTCCAGCCCCTTGCAGCCGTCCTGTGCTCTGCTCCCCGCCAGTGGCCTGGGGTCCCCTCAGGCGCAAGATGCCCACTGCGCCTGCACAGGCGGTTCTCAGAGTCGCACGGAAATCATCCGGACTGTAGTTCTGCGCCTTCGCAGTACAGCCCATACATAGCTTTGCTATTAACTTTGCTAAGTTGGTAAAAAATTATGCAAAAAATTGCGCTAAATTACAGAGGGTTACAGACTAAATTAATTACAATTTTTCTTGAAATTTTGCATTAGAATTTTACATAACTGTGAATTTTGATGCAAAATTACATCTCTGCAAAATTTGTGCTCATCACCAGGTTTGAGTAGCCAAGAACGAATCCTTGCCTTTCCGGAGATTTTCTACCCAGAGAAACCATATTGTTGTAATAAGATATGCTGTTTAGATGTTTTTATCCACAGCCTCAGAGTGGTCAGAAGAGAGATTTTCCCTCCCATAATTGAGAGGTGGTGGCAGCCTATCCATAATATTGTTCGTAGTAAAGTGTTGGTGGTTTTCACGCGTTCCCTCCTGGCCTGTTTGTTTGGCTAATTCCAGCTGCTCCAAGCACATTGATTGCATCCATGAAATTGGGGGCGCTGAAGCAGATTGGGAGGTACTAAGCGGTTTGGCCAGTAGGGGCGCGTGACAGTTATTTTATTAAAGCGGAATATAACCCTGCATTTCAACTTTGCTCTAAAACATTATTTACAGCATATTATATGCAACCAGCATTTTTTTTTTTTTACTAGACCAGCATTGGAAGGGTTAAACACAGAGGTTTAAAGTTCCCTGGAGCGATATGCAGAAGTTCAGATAGATACATTTAACTAAATAGAATGTAACAAGTGTTAATGTTACACACTCTTTGGCTGTCCTCCAGCTCCTTCTCAGTCAGAGAAAGTGAGTAACATTCCACACTTAGATACATTTATGTAAACAAAATGTATCTATGTCAGCTTTGGATGCGTCTGCAGAAATCTCCAGGAACTTTAAAGCTCTGTGTAACCCTTCCGATGCTGGTCTAGTAAAAAAAAAATGCTGGTTGCATATAATATACTCTAAATAATGTTTTAGAGCAAAGTTGAAATGCAGGGTTATATTCCGCTTTAAAAGCATCTCTAGAACATATGCAAAGTCTATATAAATGTTATATTTTAATTTTTAGCCTATAAAAATGAACCTGTCTACATGGGTGTCCCCTGATTTCTGGACCTGACCTAGCTTGGCGTCTTCTTGTTTAATTGCTATTATTTAAAGAGACACTGAAGCGAAAAAAAATGATGATATTATGATGTGTATGTGTAGTACAGCTAAGAAATAAAACATTAAGATCAGATGCATCAGTCTAATTGTTTCCAGTACAGGAAGAGTTGAGAAACTCCAGTTGTTATCTCTATGCAAACAAGTCATTAAGCTCTCCGACTAAGGGCTCTTTTCCACTATGAAATGCGATCGCGATTGCGATCGCGATTCCGATCGCGATCGCAATCGCGTTTCAATTTCCACCATGCGATTGCGATTGAGCTACTATACTCATTATAGTGCAGCTCAATCGCATACAAAACGCGGCAGGACGACGATTGCGCTTTGACCAAAATCGCATCGCAATCGGATCGCACTAATGGAAATTGCTGCTGCAGTTTCCATTAGTTTAATGTACCTTGCGATTTGCGATCAGAAGCAAATCGCAAATCGCAGGCTAGTGGAAAAAGGCCCTAAGTTAGTCATGGAGAGGGCTGTTATCTGACTTTTATTATCTCAACTGTTCCTGGACTATTTACTTTTCCTCTGCCAGGTGAGAGGTCATTACTTCACAGACTGCTCTGAAAGGCTCATTTTGAATGCTGAGTGTTGTGTAATCTGCACATATTATAGAATGATGCAATGTTAGAAAAAACACTATATACCTGAAAATAAAAATATGAGAATATTTTCTTTGCTGCTAATCTCCTAGTAATTATTCATAGTACACAACCAATTCACTATATCATATTTTTTTTTTCGCTTCAGTGTCTAACCCCACTGTGACAAGTGTCCTGCTTATTCACCTTTCCCATCACCATATAATTTACCAACCACATTACATAGATTGAACATCAGATTGTGGGGTACAAAACCTGGAGCATATACTGTACATTCAGGCGTGGATGACTTGAAGAGGCTGGTCGTTCTTGGAAGTACAAAACTGGAGTGACATGGTTCAAGCGTAATGGTCTTTGAGGGGGAAAGATCTTTCGGCAGCAAAACATTAGCGGGGTCTTCATGATGGTGAGCACTCTAGCCTAAATCAGAATGTTATCGGCATGGATTTGGCATGATGCCCTCACGGCAAACACTGAAATTGTCATCCCCCCCCCCCCGAGCCCCTGTCTCCATAATAACAACATCTTGTGTGTATTTGTTATCGTCATCTCTGTTTTTTTGGCATGGGACACTGCTGAGGTTACTTGTGTTGCCCTTAGATACCAGAATTAAGAAGCTGGGTTACCCAAATACCAGAATTTAATCTGCTGACCGGATACATGAATTGAGTAGCCATGGTCCCCTAGATGTCAGGATTAAGTAGCCATGTGCCTCAAAATTAATCACATGCTTCCAGATAAAAGATTTCCGTAGTCACATGCTGCCCCCCCAATACAAATAATAAGTAGTCACAAGCATCCATATAGAATAATTAAGTATTCACAAACCTCCAGATAGAATAATTAAGTATTCACAAACCTCCAGATATAATAATTAAATAGGCAGGTGCCTTAAAGGAATACTGTAGGGGGTCGGGGGAAAATGAGTTGAACTTACCCGGGGCTTGTAATGGTCCCCCGCAGACATCCTGTGCCCGCGCAGCCACTCACCGATGCTCCGGCCCCGCCTCTGGCTCACTTCCGGAATTTCCGACTTTAAAGTCAAAAAACCCCTGCGCCTGCGTTGCCGTGTCCTCGTTCCCAATGATGTCACCAGGAGTGTATAGCACAAGCCCAGTATGGTCTGTGACTGCGCAGTGCACTCCTGGTGACATCAGGGGAAGCGAGGACACGGCAACACAGGCGCAGGGGTTTTCTGACTTTAAAGTCAGAAATTACAGAAGTGAACCAGAGGCGGGGCCGGAGCATCAGTGAGCAGCTGCGCGGGCACAGGATGCCTGCGGGGGACCATTAGAAGCCCCGGGTAAGTTCAACTCATTTTCCCCTGACCCCCCTACAGTATCCCTTTAAGATAAACACATTTAATAGCCAGGTGCTTCAGAATAAAACACACCCTTGCTTGGGAGAAATTTAACCTAAAAACTGCCCTGATCATAGGAGTCCCTCTCCACTGTCCAGCCTCTGTGGCGCTGAGATTTGCACCAGACCTGTATGACTACATGCTCCATTTTTTATTGCCTGATGAAGCAGGAGATGCCTGCGAAACGCGTTACACTTGCAATTTTTGGAGTATACAAATAAACACTTGTTGTTTTGAATATATACAACAGCCTCTTTTTGTGTCTGCTTGGAGGAGGTAAGTCCACCTCTGCCTCCTCTCATTTTAAAGCAGTAGGATCAGCCATACTATGCCAGGGGAAAAAACACATATATAAGTAGATAAATACTTGATCTACTTACATAACACATGTATTATACTGTCCACGTTTTGATTTCAGTGAATGTTATATAGTAAATGACGAGAATTCTGTTCCTGGTGGGGGCCATGTCTTTTGCCCACAGTTTAGGCTAACTCGTGATGTCATTTCTGCCCTTTACTTTTTCTCTTGTCTCCTCTAATCACTGAGTCACCTCAGCCTTGCTTGTAAACACAAGTGAGTAGGGGATTAGGTTTCAGATAAGCAGGAATAGATTATAGATAAAAAGAACACCCAGCATGTAATTCTTTGGCACCGACTACTAAAGGGCCAGTGCTCCTTAAATATGTGATAACTCCAAATCATAACAGCAGAAAAAGTTTGAAAGTTTTGAATGCAGGATTAGCATCTTTATCACTTAATACACTCAGACCAGTTACTGTTGAAATTAGATTTTTATGGTGACAATCCCGCTTTAACATTTTTAGTAAGTTTTATTCTTTTGGCGCCTCTGTCTGGATATACAAGGGAGGAAGAGGCAGGCATAGCGCCCATGGTGCTGTGGTAGGACGAGCCATGCCTGTCCCCTTCAAGATACACCTCTGCTATCTGTCCCACTAATAGGGCCAATGACTGCAGGGAGTGAGGTAACATCACTCTATTGGAGATAAATACAGAACTAAAAACACAGTTTTTAGTCATCTAGAAAAATGTAAGATGTATGAGGTTATTACTATGGTTTGTAGCTACACTGTATTTACTACTGCTGTCTGTATCTTGCTAGTTTGGTGCACAGACTGCACTAGTAAAGTTATGAAGCATCTCCTCCTGGATGGACTCCAAGCATGTAGGGAGACGATTGGGGAGGAGCCTGGGTGTAATGAGGTGTAGAGTATAAACCATGTTTCCTGGTTCCCATCTACCATATCATCACCAGAACTCCTCCACTGCTGTGACCACGTCTACTCTGAGACCATTGCCTATCACCACCATGGTAAGTCACCTCTACAGCATCTGTCTATCTATCTATCTATCTATCTATCTATCTATCTATCTATCTATCTATCTATCTATCTATCTTATAAACACTGAATATACTGTTAAAGGACACCCAACCCGAAAATAAACTAATGAAATAAATGATTGTATCTATCTTCCTTCTCCCAAAATGGCTTTTTTAAGATATTCCACAGTTTTATTTTATGTTTAAATCTACTTTTTAAGTTTTAACTTTTATTGTTTTTGCTCAATGACACATTGACTGAAGTATGCTAAAAATAAAAATCTATCAACTATTGACCCTTTTTATCTCTTTCCTGCTCTCAGAAGCCATTTTCTGCTAGGAAAGTGTTTTATAGATGGAATTTCTTATCAGTGTGGGTCACAATGTTGTCACTTCCTGTCTGAGTCAGGACTGAGTCAGCCACTTACATACCTGATATTTTACTCTTTCAGGCAGAGAAAGAAAAAAAAAGGAACACAGCCTAGTTATTTGTGTACTAGGCACTGTACATACCCATGTCTATCTCATCATGACACATGTCAATTCGGGCATCCTTTAAGTGTCACCATTGTGTGCTCCGCAGGTTCATGTTCTCCCCGGTAAATGCTTCTGGAGGTTCCTCCTCCTCCTAATCTCTGTGTTTGGAGTCTCTTCTGCTGCTCCTAGTAACAGTCCTCCTGAGGTAAGTTTATCTGTAGTTTAGTGAGTTATTTCTAGCGATGGTCAAAGAGATACAAATAATTTAGAGTTGATGCAGGATTATGCAAATACTGTATGCAAATGAAGCTTGAAAATGGACCAATTGAATTTTACCTCAGCAGGATTTTAAGCTGTATGAATTTGCATACAAAACTCCCTTAATGTTGCATCAATTCGAAATTATTTGCATCGCATTGACCATCTCTAGTTATTTCATTGCAAATCAAATCATATATTAACCATTTAAGGACCAGGGGATTTTTGGATGATCTGTGCTGCGTGGGCTCTCCAGCCCGCAGCACAGATCAGCAGGCACGCAGGGTGATCAGACTTTCCCCCTTTTTTCCCCACTAGGGGGATGTCCTGCTGGGGGGGGGGGGGTATGATCGCCTCCGGCTATCTGTGTGTAGCGGGGGGGCTCCTCAAAGTCCCCCTCCGCAGCGATTTCCGCCCTCCCTCTCTTTCCCTTCCTCCCCTCCTTCCCATGGGCGGCACAGGACGGCGATCCGTCCTGCACCGCCTCTGATAGGCTTCAGCCTATCAGATGCCGGCGATCCCCAGCCAATCAGAGGCCAGGGATCGCCGATCTCCTTTACGGCGCTTTGTTCCCCGCATGCTTACATTTAGCCGCGATCAGAGGCTCGCAGGCTGTTCACGGAGACACCCTCCGTGACCTGACATGGAAAGGCTGCTCGAACGAACGGCCGTTTCCATGTAAAACCACTTAACACCTAGGTCCGCCAATCGGCTGACCGTGGTCGTTAAGTGGTTAAAGCTACCCTGTGGTGAGAGGGACATGGAGGCTGCCATATCTATTTCCTTTTCAACAATGCCAAATTGCCAATTGCCTGCCTGTCCACTTGCTGCATAATATACTGCTATATTTAGGAGGCGTGTTAATTTTTGCCCAGGGCCCACAGGGTCTGCATATTTTTATATCTTAAGCATTCATCACTAGCCTGTCTCATCCAATCTAAGCACGATTTGGTTTGTGGCTATTTTGACTTGATTGTGATTACTGGTTACTGTGCGCATACACATACATATTTTTGCATTTATGGTTTACCTATTCTCTTATCACTATTTTGAGAGACGCATGCACTGCCTATGCACTTTATTTCCTTGTATATACTGAACACGGGTTCTCTCCCTGAGGCACCTAAGGTGATACGTTCAGTCTTCCTTTTGATAATCTGTCCACAAAACCTGCCCAACCTACATTTCCGATCTTATCCTGGGGATACACGGTACGTTTCTGTACCGTGTATCGACCAGCTGATAATATTCAGCTGACCCGATCAAGCCGCTCGACCTGCGCCTGCTCGATTCCCGCCGGCGGACAATGGAAGGGAATCGAGCGGTGATAAGTGGCAATCAATCCGCGCGGACGAGCAGGGACGCGGCTGGGGTCGGTCCGGCGAGGATCGGCCTGTGTATTCCCAGCATTACTCAGAGGTACACATCTAGCCGCTTACTCTGCTCCTCCAATGAACTTCGCCTGACTGCCTCCAAGCATCACCCAGTTCCAGGTAGGCCTCCAAGACTTCTCAAGAGCTGCTCCAACACTATGAAACTCCTTACCTTCCCCATTAGGATTTCCCCCTCCTTCAACATCTTCAAGAAGGCCCTCAAAATATACCTTTTTACTCTGGCCTACCACCCCTCACTAGTGCTCTAAACCCGCAGCTGAACTCTCGTTCCCTACCTTTTGTGGTACTACCTCTCCCTCTAGATTGTAAGCCTTTGGGCAGGGTCCTCCTCCTCATGTTCACACACCTCCATCACCGTACACCCATCCTATGGATCTGAGTGCGCTCGACTTGCCTAATCTCCATGCTCCCATGCAGTGACTGACTAAGCATTACCTTGTACTCATACTGTGCTGCATGATCTCCATGGTCCCATCCAGTGACTAAGCATTACCCTGTACTCATACTGTGCTGTGTGATCTCCATGCTGCATCCAGTGACTAAGCATTACCTTGTACTCATACTGTGCTGTGTGATCTCCATGCTCCCATCCAGTGACTAAGCATTACCTTGTACTCATACTGTGCTGTGTGATCTCCATGCTCCATCCAGTGACTAAGCATTACCTTGTACTCATACTGTGCTGTGTGATCTCCATGCTCCATCCAGTGACTAAGCATTACCTTGTACTCATACTGTGCTGTGTGATCTCCATGCTCCCCTCCAGTGACTAAGCATTACCTTGTACTCATACTGTGCTGCCTAATCTCCATGCCCCATCCAGTGACTAAGCATTACCTTGCACTCATACTGTGCTGTGTGATCTCCATGCTCCCATCCAGTGACTAAGCATTACCTTGTACTCATACTGTGCTGTGTAATCTCCATGCTCCCATCCAGTGACTAAGCATTACCTTGTACTCATATTGTGATGTGTGATCTCCATGCTCCCCTCCAGTGACTAAGAATTACCTTGTACTCATACTGTGCTGTGTGATCTCCATGCTCCATCCAGTGACTAAGCATTACCTGGTACTCATACTGTGCTGTGTGATCTCCATACCCCATCCAGTGACTAAGCATTACCTTGTACTCATACTGTGCTGTGTGATCTCCATGCTCCCATCCAGTGACTAAGCATTACCTTGTACTCATACTGTGCTGTGTGATCTCCATGCTGCATCCAGTGACTAAGCATTACCTTGTACTCATACTATGGTGTGTGATCTCCATGCTGCATCCAGTGACTAAGCATTACCTTGTACTCATACTATGGTGTGTGATCTCCATGCTGCATCCAGTGACTAAGCATTACCTTGTACTCATACTGTGCTGTGTGATCTCCATGCTCCATCCAGTGACTAAGCATTACCTTGTACTCATACTGTGCTGTGTGATCTCCATGCTCCATCCAGTGACTAAGCATTACCTTGTACTCATACTGTGCTGTGTGATCTCCATGCGGCCATCCAGTGACTAAGCATTACCTTGTACTCATACTGTGCTGTGTGATCTCCATGCTCCCATCCAGTGACTAAGCATTACCTGGTACTCATACTGTGCTGTGTGATCTCCATGCTCCCCATCCAGTGACTAAGCATTACCTTGTACTCATACTGTGCTGTGTGATCTCCATGCTCCCATCCAGTGACTAAGCATTACCTTGTACTCATACTATGGTGTGTGATCTCCATGATCCCCATCCAGTGACTAAGCATTGCCTTGTACTCATACTGTGCTGTGTGATCTCCATGCTCCCATCCAGTGACTAAGCATTACCTGGTACTCATACTGTGCTGTGTGATCTCCATGCTCCCCATCCAGTGACTAAGCATTACCTTGTCCTCATACTGTGCTGTGTAATCTCCATGCTCCCATCCAGTGACTAAGCATTACCTTGTACTCATACTGTGCTGTGTGATCTCCATGCTCCCCTCCAGTGACTAAGCATTACCTTGTACTCATACTATGGTGTGTGATCTCCATGCTCCCCATCCAGTGACTAAGCATTGCCTTGTACTCATACTGTGCTGTGTGATCTCCATGCTCCCATCCAGTGACTAAGCATTACCTTGTACTCATACTGTGCTGTGTGATCTCCATGCTCCCATCCAGTGACTAAGCATTACCTGGTACTCATACTGTGCTGTGTGATCTCCATGCTCCCCATCCAGTGACTAAGCATTACCTTGTACTCATACTATGGTGTGTGATCTCCATGCTCCCCATCCAGTGACTAAGCATTACCTTGTACTCATACTGTGCTGTGTGATCTCCATGCTCCCCTCCAGTGACTAAGCATTACCTTGTACTCATACTGTGCTGTGTGATCTCCATGCTCCATCCAGTGACTAAGCATTACCTTGTACTCATACTGTGCTGTGTGATCTCCATGCTCCCATCCAGTGACTAAGCATTACCTTGTACTCATACTGTGCTGCGTGATCTCCATGCCCCATCCAGTGACTAAGCATTACCTTGTACTCATACTGTGCTGTGTGATCTCCATGCTCCATCCAGTGACTAAGCATTACCTGGTACTCATACTGTGCTGTGTGATCTCCATGCTCCCCATCCAGTGACTAAGCATTACCTTGTACTCATACTATGGTGTGTGATCTCCATGCTCGCCATCCAGTGACTAAGCATTACCTTGTACTCATACTGTGCTGTGTGATCTCCATGCTCCATCCAGTGACTAAGCATTACCTTGTACTCATACTGTGCTGTGTGATCTCCATGCTCCCCTCCAGTGACTGACTAAGCATTACCTGGTACTCATACTGTGCTGTGTGATCTCCATGCTCCTATCCAGTGACTGAATAAGCATTACCTTGTACTCATACTGTGCTGTGTGATCTCCATGCTCCCATCCAGTGACTAAGCATTACCTTGTACTCATACTATGCTGTGTGATCTCCATGCTCCATCCAGTGACTAAGCATTACCTTGTACTCATACTGTGCTGTGTAATCTCCATGCTCCCATCCAGTGACTAAGCATTACCTTGTACTCATATTGTGATGTGTGATCTCCATGCTCCCCTCCAGTGACTAAGAATTACCTTGTACTCATACTGTGCTGTGTGATCTCCATGCTCCATCCAGTGACTAAGCATTACCTGGTACTCATACTGTGCTGTGTGATCTCCATACCCCATCCAGTGACTAAGCATTACCTTGTACTCATACTGTGCTGTGTGATCTCCATGCTGCATCCAGTGACTAAGCATTACCTTGTACTCATACTGTGCTGTGTGATCTCCATGCTCCCATCCAGTGACTAAGCATTACCTTGTACTCATACTGTGCTGTGTGATCTCCATGCTGCATCCAGTGACTAAGCATTACCTTGTACTCATACTATGGTGTGTGATCTCCATGCTGCATCCAGTGACTAAGCATTACCTTGTACTCATACTATGGTGTGTGATCTCCATGCTCCATCCAGTGACTAAGCATTACCTTGTACTCATACTGTGCTGTGTGATCTCCATGCTCCATCCAGTGACTAAGCATTACCTTGTACTCATACTGTGCTGTGTGATCTCCATGCTCCATCCAGTGACTAAGCATTACCTTGTACTCATACTGTGCTGTGTGATCTCCATGCTGCCATCCAGTGACTAAGCATTACCTTGTACTCATACTGTGCTGTGTGATCTCCATGCTCCCATCCAGTGACTAAGCATTACCTGGTACTCATACTGTGCTGTGTGATCTCCATGCTCCCCATCCAGTGACTAAGCATTACCTTGTACTCATACTGTGCTGTGTGATCTCCATGCTCCCATCCAGTGACTAAGCATTACCTTGTACTCATACTATGGTGTGTGATCTCCATGATCCCCATCCAGTGACTAAGCATTGCCTTGTACTCATACTGTGCTGTGTGATCTCCATGCTCCCATCCAGTGACTAAGCATTACCTGGTACTCATACTGTGCTGTGTGATCTCCATGCTCCCCATCCAGTGACTAAGCATTACCTTGTACTCATACTGTGCTGTGTAATCTCCATGCTCCCATCCAGTGACTAAGCATTACCTTGTACTCATACTGTGCTGTGTGATCTCCATGCTCCCCTCCAGTGACTAAGCATTACCTTGTACTCATACTATGGTGTGTGATCTCCATGCTCCCCATCCAGTGACTAAGCATTGCCTTGTACTCATACTGTGCTGTGTGATCTCCATGCTCCCATCCAGTGACTAAGCATTACCTTGTACTCATACTGTGCTGTGTGATCTCCATGCTCCCATCCAGTGACTAAGCATTACCTGGTACTCATACTGTGCTGTGTGATCTCCATGCTCCCCATCCAGTGACTAAGCATTACCTTGTACTCATACTATGGTGTGTGATCTCCATGCTCCCCATCCAGTGACTAAGCATTACCTTGTACTCATACTGTGCTGTGTGATCTCCATGCTCCCCTCCAGTGACTAAGCATTACCTTGTACTCATACTGTGCTGTGTGATCTCCATGCTCCATCCAGTGACTAAGCATTACCTTGTACTCATACTGTGCTGTGTGATCTCCATGCTCCCATCCAGTGACTAAGCATTACCTTGTACTCATACTGTGCTGCGTGATCTCCATGCCCCATCCAGTGACTAAGCATTACCTTGTACTCATACTGTGCTGTGTGATCTCCATGCTCCATCCAGTGACTAAGCATTACCTGGTACTCATACTGTGCTGCGTGATCTCCATGCTCCCCATCCAGTGACTAAGCATTACCTTGTACTCATACTATGGTGTGTGATCTCCATGCTCGCCATCCAGTGACTAAGCATTACCTTGTACTCATACTGTGCTGTGTGATCTCCATGCTCCATCCAGTGACTAAGCATTACCTTGTACTCATACTGTGCTGTGTGATCTCCATGCTCCCCTCCAGTGACTGACTAAGCATTACCTGGTACTCATACTGTGCTGTGTGATCTCCATGCTCCTATCCAGTGACTGAATAAGCATTACCTTGTACTCATACTGTGCTGTGTGATCTCCATGCTCCCATCCAGTGACTAAGCATTACCTTGTACTCATACTATGCTGTGTGATCTCCATGCTCCATCCAGTGACTAAGCATTACCTTGTACTCATACTGTGCTGTGTAATCTCCTTGCTCCATCCAGTGACTAAGCATTACCTTGTACTCATACTATGGTGTGTGATCTCCATGCTCCATCCAGTGACTAAGCATTACCTTGTACTCATACTGTGCTGTGTGATCTCCATGCTCCCCTCCAGTGACTAAGCATTACCTTGTACTCATACTGTGCTGTGTGATCTCCATGCTCCTATCCAGTGACTGAATAAGCATTACCTTGTACTCATACTGTGCTGTGTGATCTCCATGCTCCATCCAGTGACTAAGCATTACCTTGTACTCATACTGTGCTGTGTGATCCCCATGCTCCATCCAGTGACTAAGCATTACCTTATACTCATACTGTGCTGTGTGATCTCCATGCTCCATCCAGTGACTAAGCATTACCTTGTACTCATACTGTGCTGCGTGATCTCCATACTCCCATCCAGTGACTAAGCATTACCTTGTACTCATACTGTGCTGTGTGATCTCCATGCTGCATCCAGTGACTAAGCATTACCTTGTACTCATACTGTGCTGTGTGATCTCCATGCTCCTATCCAGTGACTAAGCATTACCTTGTACTCATACTGTGCTGTGTGATCTCCATGCTCCATCCAGTGACTAAGCATTACCTTGTACTCATACTGTGCTGTGTGATCTGGTTTTCTTGTATTCAGGTATTGTCATTTTGCTGTATGTCACCCCTAAATATTGTATGTATCCCTATTTATTGTCCAGCGCTGCGTAATATGTTGGCGCTTTATAAATACAATAAATAAATATATCAATATAATACAAGTGCCTCGGTGCTACTCTTACCAATATTTTTTCCTTTATGTCATATTATTGCCTCAAGCAGGATGATCTTTTTATTGGTTTTTAACATGATGTTTATAGTGTTGATTATCTCAGTAAATATGTTCATACATTTGCATACACATGCATAGTGCTGCTTTAATGGCTTATTGGTCTCTTTGTAATCTGTCTTATGTTAGCTCAGCACACACAGAGTTGCAGTGATTGCCCTTCTACGTTAAAATATTGTGTGATAGTGGCCCTTCATATCACCTCATCAGCAGGCCCAGCAGCTTCCTCCTCCCGAGGTAAGTATCCCCCAGGGGCACTTTTCCTCACAGGAGTTCTTTAAAGCACTACTGACACACCCTAGTGCCTGTTACTATTGTGGCCAGAGCCGGGACAAGGTCCTCCAGCACCCAAAGCTGAGACACCAAAGTGCGCCCCTCCATCCCTCCCACCCCAGCCGTCACACACTGATTGCTATTAGACTACGAGGGGCCCCAGGGCCCCAACACACAAAACCTTAATCTCTAGTTATCTGGCTGCAGTCACAGCCATGCATCCCCTTTTCTTATTTCTCTCTGCTTCAAACACAATGGGGGAATGATAGCTGAGTGAGTTGTTCTCCCCCTCCTACACAGCGCCCTAAGGCTGGAGCCTCTCTCGCCTCTGCCTCAGCCTTGCATCCCCTCCTACTCTGCGCCCTGAGGCTGGAGCCTCTCTCGCCACTGCCTCAGCCCGGCCCTGTGCCCCCTGCTACACTGCGTCCTGAGGCTGGAGCCTCTCTTGCCTCTGCCTCGCCCTGTGCCCCCTCCTACACTGCGCCCTGAGGCTGGAGCCTCTCTCACCTCTGCCTTGGCCTGGCCCTGCCCCCCTCCTACACTGCGCCCTGAGGCTGGAGCCTCTCTCGCCACTGCCTCGGGCTGGCCCTGTGCCCCCTGCTACACTGTACCCTGAGGCTGGTGCCTCTCTAGCCTCTGCCTTAGCCTGTGCCCCCTCCTACACTGCACCCTGAGGCTGGAGCCTCTCTCACCTCTGCCTTGGCCTGGCCCTGCCCCCCTCCTACACTGCGCCCTGAGGCTGGAGCCTCTCTCACCTATGCCTCGGGCTGGCCCTGTGCCCCCTGCTACACTGTACCCTGAGGCTGGAGCCTCTCTTACATCTGCCTCACCCTGTTCCCCCTCCTACACTGTGCCCTGAGGCTGGAGCCTCTCTCTAGCCTCTGCCTCGCCCTGTGCCCCCTCCTACACTGCGCCCTGAGCCTGGAGCCTCTCTCACCTCTGCCTCAGCCTTGCATCCCCTCCTACTCTGCGCCCTGAGGCTGGAGCCTCTCTCGCCACTGCCTCAGCCCGACCCTGTGCCCCCTGCTACACTGCGCCCTGAGGCTGGAGCCTCTCTCTAGCCTCTGCCTCGCCCTGTGCCCCCTCCTACACTGCGCCCTGAGCCTGGAGCCTCTCTCACCTATGCCTTGGCCTGGCCCTGCCCCCCTCCTACACTGTACCCTGAGGCTGGAGCCTCTATTGCCTCTGCCTCGCCCTGTGCCCCCTCCTACACTGCGCCCTGAGGCTGGAGCCTCTCTTGCCTCTGCCTCGCCCTGTGCCCCCTCCTACACTGCGCCCTGAGGCTGGAGCCTCTCTCACCTCTGCCTTGGCCTGGCCCTGCCCCCCTCCTACACTGCGCCCTGAGGCTGGAGCCTCTCTCACCTCTGCCTTGGCCTGGCCCTGCCCCCCTCCTACACTGCGCCCTGAGGCTGGAGCCTCTCTCACCTCTGCCTTGGCCTGGCCCTGCCCCCCTCCTACACTGCGCCCTGAGGCTGGAGCCTCTCTTGCCTCTGCCTCAGCCCGGCCCTGATTGTGGCCAATGGGATTTGCTTCCAGTCTGTCTAGCAGGGCACGGTGGAACAAGCTGCACACTAAATGTCACACACAGGGACTGTATCAGCAGAAAACATCTTTTGCATAGAGAAACATGATGTGTAGTGAACATAATACATGTATATGTCAATGCTAATGGCATAATAAAATAGTAACATAATCAGTGCTAATAGTAATATATAACAACACCATCAATAAATAAACAATAACACTGTATTTCTCATCCAGGGTCCAGACACTCTTTGCATGACAAGAAGCGTTCGCTTTACGGAGCAAGAGATCAACGCAATACTATCAGCTTGGATGAAACGGGACCATAGTGTCGCTGGTGGAGAATTCGTGGTCCGTCTTCTTACTGTCTATCCATGGACAAAGTTAAGCTGTAAGTCATTTCCATCCCACCTGCCACAATGGCAGGAGCTTGCTGAGGGTCCCTAGGAGAAGGCTGACTCATTTGATTTGGGGGAGTATGTCTGATAGGAGGAGGGGATGGAGTATAGACTGGGACACGTAGCTGAAATGGGGGTGGTGGAGTGCAGAGGGTGAGTATACAGTCACTTTCCAGAAAGTAGAGTAGTAGGGGTGTCTCAGCACCCTGGAGAAAAAGACACAGGAAACATAAAAAATGGGAGCCCAATAGTGCAATACCCTACTAATATTATAAACTAGCTGGACGCATGGCATTGCCCGGGTATGTATTTGGCTGCTGTTGGCTCTGCCCACTTTTCCTAACCCTAACACACAATTACTTAATGACCAAGTTTGTGAGCTTTTGGTCTTTGGCATCAATAATTTGCATTGAAATAAAATAAACCCGATTGGATGTGGCCCCACCCCTTTCCTGAATTTGAACCCCAATCACCCAATGGCCAAGTGTACCAGGTACAGGTGATTAACAGTGCAAGAGGCTTGTACCATTAACAGTGCAAGAATGGCAGCAATTAAATATTCCCCTTAAAGATTAATAAGTGGATTTTGATTGGCTTTTGTAGGCTCCACCCACTTTTCTAAATATTAATCCCAGTCACCCAGTGACCAACTGTGCAATGTTTGAGAACCCTACTATTACCAGTGTAAGAATTGCTGCAGTTTACATTTTCTCAGTGAAATTTGTATTTGTCTCCGCCTACTGATGACCCGGCATTGCCCGATTATGTATTTGGCTGGTGTTGGCTGTGCCCACTTTTTCTAACCGTAACACACAATTGATCAATTACTCAATTACCAAGTTTGTGAGCTTTGTGGTCTTTGACATCAATATAACCTGCATTAAAATGAAACAAATCAGATTTGCTGTTTGGGGCTCCACCGCCTTATATAAATTTAAACCCCAGTCACCCAATGATCAACTGTACCAGGTTTGAGGCTTGTACCATTAACAGTGCAAGAATGGCAGCAATGTAAATATTCCCCTTGAAAATCAATAGGTGAATTATGATTGGCTTTTGTAGGCTCCACCCACTTTTCTGAATATTAATCCCAGTCACCTAGTGACCAAGTGTGCAAAGTTTGAGAACCCTACCATTAACAGTGTAAGAATGGCTGCTGTTTACATTTTCCTAGTAAAATTTGTATTTGTCTCCGCCCACTTATGACCCCGTGTTGCCCGCTTATGTACTTGGCTGGTGTTGGCTGCGCCCACTTTTCTAACCCTCACACACAATTAATCAATTACTCAGTTACCAAGTTTGTAAGCTTTGCGGTGTTTGAAATCAATAATTTGCATTGGAATGAAACAAATCTGATTGGTTGTTTGTGGCTCCACCCCCCCTTTCTCAAATTGAACCCCAGTCCCCCAATGATCAACTGTACCAGGTTTGTGCCATTAACAGTGCAAGAATGGCAGCAATGTAAATATTCCCCTTGAAAATCAATAGGTGAATTATGATTGGCTTTTGTAGGCTCCACCCACTTTTCTGAATATTAATCCCAGTCACCTAGTGACCAAGTGTGCAAAGTTTGAGAACCCTACCATTAACAGTGTAAGAATGGCTGCAGTTTAATTTGTATTTGTCTCCGCCCTCTTTTTGGTTATGGGAATAAAAAGTATCCTACACTTTATTTCAGGTACTGTACTATGTGTGTGCCAAATTTCATTCAAATCCGTTCAGCCATTTTTGCGTGATCGAGTAACAAACATCCAAACATCCACAAAGGCGGGTTGCAGAGGGGCAAATGACCACAGGAAGCAAGTGGAGACAACAAACTAGGGACAACAACTCCATTCGGGGTGCTCCAGCCAGACTTGGGTTTGGTCACTCTCCTTGGTAAAAGTGACAGATTATGGCTATGGTTTCACCATGTGAGGTCTGTCTAGACCCCTCCAACAGGGTGTGTTGGGGGGTACGTAAAGCACAATTTGGGTAAAGCCTGCTATACACTGGTGGATTGCTACCAGATCGACCAGCAGATAGATCCCTCTGTGATCAAATCTGATCAAGGAGGGATCTATTGGCTTCCTACACTGCTAACAGATTTTGAATCGATTTCACTATGAAACCGATTCACAATCTGTGGATGTGCCGCGACCCCCCCCCCCCCCTTCCCTGCATACATTACCTGATCCGGCCGGCGCGAGTCCCCCGGTCTCCGCTGTCTCTTCTCCGCTCTGGGCTCCAGCTCCACTTTACTTTCTGCCGAGGGAAGTTTTAGCAGTAGAGGGCGCTTTACTGTTTAAACTTCCCCCGACAGGAAGTAAGTGAAGCCAGCCGGAGCCCAGTGTGGAGAAGGGACAGCGTAGAGCGCAGGGACACGCGCCGGCGGAACAGGAAATGTATTGCTGCTAGCGTTGGTAATCGGACTTTCGAACGCCGCTATCAAAGCAACTCCCAACCTGCCGGCGTTCGAGCGAAATCTTCCGCGCAGACAGGTCAACGGGAGCGATCGATTCCAGACGGAAATCGATCATTCGGTCAGCGTTTGCGCAACAATTTCAAAGCAGATTCGATCACAGTGACTGCGTGCATGCAAAAAGGGCGTCAAGAAAAAA
This sequence comes from Hyperolius riggenbachi, assembly GCF_040937935.1. Lineage (NCBI taxonomy): Eukaryota > Metazoa > Chordata > Amphibia > Anura > Hyperoliidae > Hyperolius > Hyperolius riggenbachi. The sequence goes on along the minus strand of NC_090646.1, from coordinate 11,732,231 downwards.
AGGGTGCATGGTGTAAACAATAAGCGGTAATAGCGTTTATAAAAATATTGTGTTGTATTTCTTATAAAATATTGTTTTACAAATTGTAAACCTTTAATAATTTCTATGAAATTACAAATTGTGAAAACGATAATCTTAACTGTTTTGGTTCCAAGGGTGTTTATGAAACTATAAATCAATTAACAAACTAGCCAAAATAGCAAAAATTCCCCATATGTGGGGATTATCACATGAAACAACAAGACATAATCACATATAACAGACGTTCGGCATTAAAGCAAGCACATTTAAATAACGATATCCATAGTATAACTGACCCATCTTAGTCTTGTTAAGTGTTGTATAAAGGGGAGGGGAAAGGAAGCAGGGAAAAGTAGGGGCCAAGCGGGGTGAGGGGTAGGGGATGAAGGGATGGACCACGGGTGGAGATACCACATCATGCCTATGGTGCATCCAGTGGAGTGAAAGGGGGGGTTCCAGGACGGGGCGGAAAGGGGAAGGAAAGGAAGGAATAGGTCATGGAGGGTGAGGTGTATAACCACTCAACCAGCTGTGTAAGTGGTTTGTAAGTTCAGAGTAACCCATAAAGAGTGTAGTATATAGGTTTCTTAGGTGTTCAGCTGTCGTGAAGGCGTGCAAATCATTACCCAGTGAGATGTGTAAATGGAGCCCCAGGGGGTAGAACTAAATTAAAAGGAGCGCAGGACATATGAAAGGCCGACATTGTCCTGCCACTCTATCCACGGATCCCAGACTTTAAAGAAAATTTCCAATGTATCAAAAATCGTTGCTTTGACATGCTCAGAAGTCATAGTATTGTTAAGGCCTCGAAACACCTCATCTACGGACAGTGCATCTGTTTTCCATTTAGAGGCCAAATGTCTCCTTGCTTGTGAGAGTGCGAACTGTACCAGTTCATGTGTGGCAAATTTTAATGATTTGGGGCGGTTACCCAGTAAGATCACAGAGGGGTCCATCTTGGATTGTACATTGGTAATTAATTTGATTTTATTCCAGACCCCAGACCAAAAGATTTGTGCCATGGGACATGCCCACCAGATGTGCCAAAGGGTCCCTATTTGACCACATTTCCGGAAACAGTGAGCAGAGCATGAGGGATTAAAGAGGTGTAATTTGGAGGGGGTATAATGTATTCGATGCAGTAATTTAAACGATGTCTCTATAGACGAGTAGAAGAGGGAACCTCTGGTCAATGATGTGCAACAGTGGGTCCACTTGCTTTCGGAAATTTCTATACCACTGTCCGCTTCCCAGTCAATCTGAGCCTTAAAGAGAGTCTGAAGCGAGAATAAATCTCGCTTCAGACCTCATAAATAGCAGGGGCATGTGTGCCCCTGCTAAAACGCCGCTATAGCGCGGCTTAACGGGGTCCCTTCACCCCCAAATCCCCCTCGATACACCGGGGGAGCGCTTCCTGGTTGGGGCAGGGCTAACCGCTGCAGCCCTGCCCCACGCGCGTCTGTCAGCGCGTATCTCCGCCTCTCCCCCGCCCCTCTCAGTCTTCCTTCACTGAGAGGGGCGCGGGAGAGGCGGCGATGGGCCGCTGACAGACGCGACTGGAGGCAGGGCTGCAGCCGTTAGCCCTGCCTCCAGGAAGAGACAGCCAGCGACTTTTTTACGACACACTTTTGCGGGGGGTGGGTTGGGGGTGAAGGGACCCCCGTTTAGCCGCGGGATAGCGGCGTTTTAGCAGGGGCACACGTGCCCCTGCTATTTATGAGCTCTGAAGCGAGATTTATTCTCGCTTCAGAGTCTCTTTAAAGGGAAGGTCCAAGCAAAATAAAAAAATGAGTTTCACTTACCTGGGGCTTCTACCAGCCCCATGCAGCCATCCTGTGCCCTCGTAGTCACTCACTGCTGCTCCAGTCCCCCGCTGGCAACTTGCCGACCTCGGAGGTCGGGGCCGCATTGCGTACATTTTTACGCATTCCCACTAGTGCAGGAACATTAACACATACATTTTTATGCGTTACTGGTTCAATGCGTAAAAATTTACGCATTGAACCAGTAACGCGTAAAAATGTATGTGTTAATGTTCCTGCACTAGCGGGAATGCGTAAAAATGTACGCAATGTGGCCTGCCGACCTCCGAGGTCGGCAAGTTTCCAGCGGGGGACTAGAGCAGCAGTGAGTGAATATGAGGGCACAGGATGGCTGCATGGGGCTGGTAGAAGCCCCAGATAAGTGAAACTCATTTTTTTATTTTGCTTGGACCTTCCCTTTAAGTTTACCATCAAACGTGGGGTAAGAGAGGATTGCATAAAGTTCCCAAATAAATCCCTTATCCATGCACCCATTCTTGCACCTAACTTCAAAGGGGCAGTAAGTAAGTATTTTCCCCCTCGGGTCCAAAGTTGACAGATATTTAAATATCATATCCATCCTTCCCAATTCTTCCATAGGAACACTATGGTTCTTAATGAATTGGGAAGGGGTGGAGATCTTAATGAAGTGTAGACATTTTCCCACTGTCAGTAAACCCTTAGTAGACCACCACTTGAATTGATTCACCGTGTGACCAGGTAAAAAGTCTGGGTTGCGGAAGATTTGTGTCATACATGAAGGTGTAGATTGCATGCACATGATAAATCTGATTTTAGACCACAGACTAAACGAATGGGCTGAGACAGGGGAGATTTTTTTGATTTTGGCAATAGGGATCTTTATAGCCCACATCACTCCTGCCATGGATAGGGGAAACAGTAGCGATGACTCGATTTCCACCCACAATGGGGCGATCAAGGGGTTGGCGTTAACATTTGCTAACTGGACTATCTGAGCTGCCTTGTAATAGTTAAATAGTAATGGGGCATTAAGTCCTCCGAGGTCTCTGGGCCTGGCTAACGTAAGATGTTTTATTCTAGCCTTTCACTTCCTCCAGATACATTTTTGGATCAGGGCTTGTAAATGTTGAACTGGACCTTTTGTCATGGAAATTAGGATGGATCTAAATAAGTATAATAGTCTGGGTAAGAGTCTGGGTAAGAGCGTCATCCTAACAGGTGATATCCCCCCAAGCATAGATAAGGGATAATCCTCCCAACTCTCCAGATCTTGTATCAGTTTAGAATACGTAGAGGGGTAGTTTAATCTATAAAGATTAGAGGGGTCCGCGGCAAGTTTAATGCCCAGGTATTGTATAAATTTAGCTTGATATTGTAAACCGTGTCGACTCGCCAGCAATGCCGCTGCTTTCTGGTCCATACCCGAAACCATGAGTTCCGATTTTTCCAGGTTTAAGCCAAACGCAGAAAAGCGTGAAAAATTATTAATCTCCTCCAGTAATTTCGGGATCGAATCTTGGGGCGAAGTAAGGGTCAGGAAAATGTCGGCAGCAAACAATGACATTTTGTATACCTTGGACCCTATCCTGACACCTTTAATCTCGGAATTCCGGTGTATTTTTTTCTGCCAGGGGTTCCATTATAAGGGCAAATATTCCTGGCGATTGGGGGCATCCCTGCCGCGTGCCCCTCTGAATTGGGAATGAACGTCTTGTAGTGGAGGGCTTTTTTTAAGGTAGCAGTAGGGTGAGAGTACAGTTAGTGTTGGGCGAACACCTAGATGTTCGGGTTCGCGAACGTTCGCCGAACATCGCCGCGATGTTCGGGTGTTCGCGCCAAACTCCGAACATAATGGAAGTCAATAGGGACCCGAACTTTCGTGCTTTGTAAAGCTTCCTTACATGCTACATACCCCAAATTTGCAGGGTATGTGCACCTTGGGAGTGGGTACAAGAGGAAAAAAATATTTGAAAAAGAGCTTATAGTTTTTGAGAAAATTGATTGTAAAGTTTCAAAGGAAAAACTGTCTTTTAAATGTGGAAAATGCCATGTTTCTTTGCACAGGTAACATGCTTTTTGTCGCCATGCAGTCATAAATGTAATACAGAGAAGAGGTTCCAGGAAAAGGGACCGGAAACGCTAACCCAGCAGCAGCAGCAGCACACGTGAGGGAACAGGAGGAGCCGCAGGAGGAGAAGGCCACGCTTTTTGAGACACAACATCCCAGGCCTTGCATGAGGACAAATAGCGTGCGGATATAGCAATGCTTTTTGCCGCCATGCAGTCATAAATGTAATAAAGATGAGAGGTTCAATAAACAGGGACCGGAAACGCTAACCCAGCAGCAGCAGCAGCAGCAGCACACGTGAGGGAACAGGAGGAGCCGCAGGAGGAGAAGGCCACGCTTTTTGAGACACAACATCCCAGGCCTTGCATGAGGACAAATAGCGTGCGGATATAGCAATGCTTTTTGCCGCCATGCAGTCATAAATGTAATACAGATGAGAGGTTCAATAAACAGGGACCGGAAACGCTAACCCATCACAGATGGTCATTGTTCATGTTACTTGGTTGGGGTCCAGGAGTGTTACGTAGTCGTTTCCAATCCAGGATTGATTCATTTTAATTTGAGTCAGACGGTCTGCATTTTCTGTGGAGAGGCGGATACGCCGATCTGTGACGATGCCTCCGGCAGCACTGAAACAGCGTTCCGACATAACGCTGGCTGCCGGGCAAGCCAGCACCTCTATTGCGTACATTGCCAGTTCGTGCCAGGTGTCTAGCTTCGATACCCAATAATTGAAGGGTGCAGATGGATTGTTCAACACAGCTATGCCATCTGACATGTAGTCCTTGACCATCTTCTCCAGGCGATCGGTGTTGGAGGTGGATCTGCACGCTTGCTGTTCTGTGGGCTGCTGCTGCATGGGTGTCATAAAATTTTCCCACTCCAAGGACACTGCCGATACCATTCTTTTTTGGGCACTAGCTGCGGCTTGTGTTGTTTGCTGCCCTCCTGGTCGTCCTGGTTTTGCGGAAGTCAGTCTGTCGGAGTACAACTGGCTAGAGGAGGGGGAGGATGTCAATCTCCTCTCTAAAGTCTCCACAAGGGCCTGCTGGTATTCTTCCATTTTGACCTGTCTGACTCTTTCTTCAAGCAGTTTTGGAACATTGTGTTTGTACCGTGGATCCAGAAGGGTATAAACCCAGTAATTGGTGTTGTCCAGAATGCGCACAATGCGTGGGTCGCGTTCAATGCAGTCTAGCATGAATTGAGCCATGTGTGCCAGAGTCCTGCCAGAATCCTCATCATCCTCTTGTGAGCGTTGTGATAGTTGTTGTGATGCATCATAGTCGTCACCTTCTTCCTGGTCTGCTTCTGCTGACCATTCGCGCTGAATTGTGGAAGTCCAACGTGCACCGCTCTGGCCCTCGTCAGTGGTGGCAGGAAATTCCTGCTCCAACTCCAGCTGTTCCTCCTCCTCTTCTTCGTCATAGCTGCTGGGGCCAGCGTTTCCTGAGGCGGATGGCCTGATGTTGGTACCATCACGCTGATCGTTTTCTCCCTCAGATTCCCCCAGTTGCATCATGACAGCTGTTTCCTTGATTTTCAACATCGACCTCTTCAGTAAACACAGCAGTGGTATGGTAATGCTGACTGAAGAGTTGTCACTGCTCACAAGCAACGTGGATTGCTCAAAATTTTGGAGGACTTGGCAGAGGTCCAACATGTTGGCCCAATCGGATCCACAGAAGCTTGGCAGCTGTCCGGATGCGCCTCGGTACTGCGCCGTCATGTACTGGACCACTGCACTCTTCTGCTCGCAAAAGCGGGCTAGCATGTGCAGCGTAGAATTCCAGCGCGTAGGGACATCACACAGCAAGCGATGGTGGGGGAGATTGAAGCACTCCTGCATCTTGGCGAGTGCCCCCCAAAGCAGTACTGGAATTTCTGCAATGTTTGGCCACTCGTCGCACCTTCAACAGAAGATCGGCCACGCCTGGGTATGTCCTCAGGAACCGCTGAACTACTAGGTTCATCACGTGCGCCAGGCAAGGGATGTGTGTCAGCTTAGCCAACCTTAAAGCGCGAATGAGATTACTCCCATTATCACACACAACCATGCCCGGTTTCAGGTCCAGCGGTGCCAGCCACAAATCCGTCTGTTCCTTTATTCCCCTCCAAATTTCCTCCCCTGTGTGCTGCTTATCCCCAAGGCAGATCAGCTTCAGCAACGCTTGCTGACGCATGCCAACAGCTGTGCTGCACTGCTTCCACGATCCTACTGCTGTTGGGTTAGCGTTTCCGGATGAGGTACAGCTTTGAGATGCGTTGGAGGAGAAGGAGTCAGAGAGGTAGGTGCTGCTGTTGTTATCCAGTGGGAGGGACGGCGGTGCAGCTGTTTGCGGTGTGGGCAACACCCGCGCCGTAGCAGGTGAGGAATCGCTGCCAGGCTCCACAAGGTTCACCCAGTGCGCGGTAGTGGTGCTCAAATACCCCTTTTAAAAATTCGAGTTTGGTCGAATTCGAATAGTAAATTATTCGAGGTCAGTCGAATATTCGAGTCGAATAAATTTTACTATTCGATTCGACCTCGGACTTCGAGCTCACTATTCGAGTCGGTATTCGAGCTCATTATTCGAGCTGACTATTCGAATTGGCCTTAAATAGCTTCCCAACACTTGTTTTGAGGGTGAATGATGCAAGAAACATATTTTTTTCCAAGTAACAACAGCAAGTGATTATGTGGGGATGTTCCTTTAAAAAAAAAAAAAGGTGAAAAGAGAAGTTGTGTCCAGAATTTTGTTCAGTACTGTATATACTTCTTCTTCTTCTTGTTCTTTATCTTCTATATCTTCTTCTTCTTCTTCTATATCTTCTTCTTCTTCTTCATCTTCTTCTTCTTCATCTTCTTCTTCTTCATCTTCTTCATCTTCATCTTCTTCATCTTCTTCTTCTTCATCTTCTTCATCTTCATCTTCTTCATCTTCTTCTTCATCTTCTTCATCTTCTTCATCTTCATCTTCTTAATCTTCTTCTTCATCTTCTTCATCTTCATCTTCTTCATCTTCTTCTTCATCTTCTTCATCTTCATCTTCTTCATCTTCTTCTTCTTCTTCTTCATCTTCTTCATCTTCTTCTTCTTCTTCTTCTTCTTCATCTTCTTCTTCTTCTTCTTCTTCTTCTTCTTCTTCTTCTTCTTCTTCTTCTTCATCTTCTTCATCTTCATCTTCTTCATCTTCATCTTCTTCATCTTCTTCTTCATCTTCTTCATCTTCATCTTCTTCATCTTCTTCTTCATCTTCTTCATCTTCTTCATCTTCTTCATCTTCTTCATCTTCATCTTCTTCATCTTCTTCTTCATCTTCTTCATCTTCATCTTCTTCATCTTCTTCTTCATCTTCTTCATCTTCATCTTCTTCATCTTCTTCTTCTTCTTCTTCATCTTCTTCATCTTCTTCTTCTTCTTCATCTTCTTCTTCTTCTTCTTCTTCTTCTTCTTCTTCATCTTCTTCATCTTCATCTTCTTCATCTTCATCTTCTTCATCTTCATCTTCTTCATCTTCTTCTTCATCTTCTTCATCTTCATCTTCTTCATCTTCTTCTTCATCTTCTTCATCTTCTTCATCTTCATCTTCTTCATCTTCTTCTTCATCTTCTTCATCTTCATCTTCTTCATCTTCTTCTTCATCTTCTTCATCTTCATCTTCTTCATCTTCTTCTTCTTCTTCTTCATCTTCTTCATCTTCTTCTTCTTCTTCTTCATCTTCTTCTTCTTCATCTTCTTCTATATCGTCTTCTTCTTCACTTATTTCTCTTTTCATTTTTTTTTTTTTAAAGAAATGCAGCTATTTTTGAGCGTAACAACAAATAGCTGGTGGCGCACGCATGTTGGAAGCGCCATTGTATGTGCTCCCTGGCAGTGGAAACACACAGACAGCAGGAGGTAAATTCAGCAGCAGGAGGAGGAGGATGAGTGTGTGGCAGCATGCAGTCAATGAGGCAGGCAGCGTGACATAATAGCCCTGGTACCTAGCGGTGATACCAGGGCTGTAAATAAACACAACAGGAGGTCCCAGACAGCGGTCGTGCAGCCCACATTGTGTCCAATACACAACTGGGACAACACAGTTTTCAACCCGGGCACCTCAGAAAAATTAAACCTTTTTTTGTAATGGTTTTGTAGTTTTGGTTTTACAACCAATTACACAGATATATAGCTATTGTTTGACGTAATAGCTGGTGGCAGAGTGGCAGCAGAAGGTAAATCTGTGTACCCTGGCGGTGGGAAACACAGACAGACAGCAGCAGCAGCAGGAGGAGGAATGGAGGAGTAATTATGTGAGCAGCTATTGTTTGACGTAATAGCTGGTGGCAGTGTGGCAGCAGAAGGTAATTCTGTGTACCCTGGCAGTGGGAAACACAGACAGACAGCAGCAGCAGGAGGAATGGAGGAGTAGTGTGAGTGTGGCAGCAGGTAGGCAGCGTGACATAATAGCCCTGGTACCTAGCGGTGATACCAGGGCTGTAAATAAACACAACAGGAGGTCCCAGACAGCGGTCGTGCAGCCCACATTGTGTCCAATACACAACTGGGACAACACAGTTTTCAACCCGGGCACCTCAGAAAAATTAAACCTTTTTTTGTAATGGTTTTGTAGTTTTGGTTTTACAACCAATTACACAGATATATAGCTATTGTTTGACGTAATAGCTGGTGGCAGAGTGGCAGCAGAAGGTAAATCTGTGTACCCTGGCGGTGGGAAACACAGACAGACAGCAGCAGCAGCAGGAGGAGGAATGGAGGAGTAATTATGTGAGCAGCTATTGTTTGACGTAATAGCTGGTGGCAGTGTGGCAGCAGAAGGTAATTCTGTGTACCCTGACAGTGGGAAACACAGACAGACAGCAGCAGCAGGAGGAATGGAGGAGTAGTGTGAGTGTGGCAGCAGGTAGGCAGCGTGACATAATAGCCCTGGTACCTAGCGGTGATACCAGGGCTGTAAATAAACACAACAGGAGGTCCCAGACAGCGGTCGTGCAGCCCACATTGTGTCCAATACACAACTGGAACAACACAGTTTTCAACCCGGGCTCCTCAGAAAAATTAAACCTTTTTTTTTTTTAATGGTTTGTTTGGTTTTGGTTTTGCAACCAATATAGCTATTGTTTGACGTAATAGCTGGTGGCAGAGTGGCAGCAGAAGAAGGTAATTCTGTGTACCCTGGCAGTGGGAAACACAGACAGACAGCAGAAGGGCAGTACACAGCAGCCCACTGTAGGTGTAAAATGTGTGGCTGCAGGCGACGCAATAGTCAAAGTGAACCAGGCTGGCTTAGTGAGCAGGAGCCAGGAGGTGGTAAAGGGTGGTAAGGCACATTAACGATGGTTCCGGCAGCCAGTTCATGTCCCCCTCTCGCCGACAACAGGGGCCAGGAACTCGCCTTCCACCCACGCCTGGTTCATCTTCAGAAACGTCAGTCTGTCCACAGACTTGTGAGACCGACGTGAGCGTTTCTCGGTGACCACGCCACCAGCTGCACTGAAGCAGCGCTCGGACAGCACGCTGGAAGGGGGGCAGGACAGCACTTCCAGGGCGTACTGCGCTAGCTCGCTCCAGATCTCCATGCGCTTGACCCAATACTCCATGGGATCAACAGGGGCATCGCTGTCAAGCCCGCTGTACGACCCCATGTAGTCAGCCACCATGCGGGTCAGGCGCTGGCTGTGACCGGAGGAGGATGCTGCTGCATGCATCTCCTCTCTAGTCACTGCTGCCGGAGCCTCTACAGTCCTGTAGAGCTCGTGGCTGAGAGACAGCAGGTCTGTGGGGCGCTTGCTGCTGCTGGATGCAGGCACCTGCTGCTGCCTCTGTGCTGGCTGCTGGACAGTGGGGGTGGAAGGCTGGGGGAAGGCTTCCTCCAAGCGCTCAACAAGGGCCTGCTGCAAGCTCCTTATTTGTTGCGCTGGGTCTCCTCCTGCAGGCGGCAGGAACTGGCTCAACTTCCCCTTGAGGCGTGGGTCCAACATCATGCTGATCCAGATGTCCTCCCTCTGCTTCATCTGGATCACCCTGGGGTCCCTGCGCAGGCACGTCAGCATGTGCGCTGCCATTGGGAAGAGGCGGGCCACGTCTGATGGCACATCGACGTCAGTGCTGTCCTCATCCTCCTCCTCTGCCGCCTTATCCTCTCTCCACCCCCGCACCAACTCAGCTGCGCTGTGCTGATCCCCCTCATCAGCAGCCAGGGCAGGGACCTCCACCAAGTCCTCCTCCTCCTCCCCCTCAGAGGTGGACTGCGCAGCTGGTTGCCGCTCCTGCTGGTCCAAGGCTGCCGCTCCCTGTTCCAGCAAAGCATCGAGGGCCCTGTTCAGCAGAGAAACCAGGGGCACCCACTCGCAGACCATAGCATGGTCCCTGCTCACCATGTTTGTGGCCTGCAGGAAGGGAGCCAGCACTAAGCACACCTGCTGCATGTGCCTCCAGTCATCATCGGGGACGATGGACGGGATGTTGCTGGTCTTGTCCCTTCTCTGAGCTGCGGAAACAGTGGCCAGGGCAAGGTACTGTTTGACAGCGTGCCTCTGTTCAACCAGACGCTCCAACATCGCCAGGGTGGAGTTCCAGCGAGTCGGAACGTCAAGAATCAGCCGATGGCGTGGCAGATCCAGCTCCTTTTGCACGTCTTCCAGGCTCGCACAGGCTGCAGCCGAGCGCCGGAAGTGACGCACAACATTCCTTGCCGTTTCCAGCAGTTCGCCCATCCCCTGGTAGGTGCGCAGGAACTTCTGCACCACCAGGTTCAGCACGTGGGCAAGACAGGGGATGTGGGTCAGGTTTCCCCTGTCTATTGCGGCAACCAGATTGGCCCCATTGTCGGCCACCACCTCTCCGACTCTGAGGCCTCTGGGGGTCAGCCAAATCCTCTCCTGCTCCTGGAGTTTGGCCAACACATGGGTTGCCGTCAGCTTGGTCTTCCCAAGGCTGACCAAGTGCAGCAGCGCTTGGCAGTGGCGGGCCTTCACGCTGCTGCTGAGGCGGGGGGTTTGGTGAGGTGTGCCGGAGGATGGCAGAGGATCGGAGGAACCTGCTGCAGTTCCCCTGACCCTGCGGGGTGGCACCACCCACTGTGTTGCTGCTGCTGCTGTGCCCGCTGCTGCTCTCCCATCCTCACCCCCTTCCACCAAGCTGACCCAGTGGACAGTGAAGGACAGGTAGCGGCCTGTCCCGAAGCGGCTGCTCCAGGAGTCCATGGTGACGTGGACCCTTTCACCAACCGCGTGCTCCAGCCCTCGCTCCACATTGGCCATCACAAAGCGGTGCAGTGCAGGAATGGCCTTGCGGGCAAAGAAGTGTCTGCTGGGGAGCTGCCAGTCTGGGGCTGCGCAAGCAAGCAGCGCACGAATGTCGCTCCCCTCCTGCACGAGCGTGTACGGCAGGAGTTGGGAGCACATGGCCCGTGCCAGCAAGCCGTTCAGCTGCCGCACGCGACGGCTGCTGGGAGGCAGAGCCCTAACCACCCCCTGGAAGGACTCGCTCAAAAGGCTCTGGCGTGGCCTTTTGCTGACACGGGAATCAGCAGACACAGCAGAGGAGGCCACTGAGGACTGGCTGCCAGAACAGGCCTCAGTGTCGGCGGCAGGAGTTGCAGAGGGGGGAGGAGCAGTGCGTTTCCGCACTCCTGCTGGTGCTGCTGGAGGAGCAGGAGGGCGGGTGGCTGCTGTTGCTGCTGCTGCTGCTGAAGGCTGTGCAGTGATGGGTGTGGTGCCACTGCCAGCAGCAGATGCCTTCAGCCTCTGGAACTCCTCATGCTGGTGGAAATGTTTAGCCGCAAGGTGGTTGATGAGCGAGCTGGTGCTGAACTTTAAGGGGTCTGCACCTCTGCTCAACTTCCGCTGACAGTGGTTGCAAGTGGCGTACTTGCTGTACACAGTGGGCATGGTGAAAAACCGCCAGATTGGTGACAGAAACTTCCCCCTACGGCATGGAAGCGCTGCTGCCTGTCTCCCTGTGGTGGTTGGGGGGGGGGGGCTTGGGTGCGGCTGGTGGTGGTACTGGCTGATGCTGCTGCTGCTGCTGCTGAGCCTGAGACACCAGCAGGCTGTGGGACGCTGCCAATGCTTGCAATGATGCGCCTCCTTGCAAGGCCCACAAGCGCATCCTCCTCCTCCTCCTCAGAGCTGCTGAGGACGACATCCCCTGGAGGTGGTGGCACCCAGTCTTTGTCTGTCACCGGGTCATCATCATCATGCCCCTCCTGAAACATGTCCTGCTGGGATGATGACCCCCCAAACTCCTCTCCTGATGCATGGATGGGACGCTTGACTGTCGCCACAGTCTTGCTGTCCAATCCCTCCTCCCCCAAAGTGCCCATCAGCATCTCCTCCTCAAAATCGCCAACAACAGCAGACAATACCCTGATGGTGCCTGGGGTAAAAAGACTGCTGAGTGACAGGTCGGCGACTGATGGTGAACTGGCCTCCTCCCCAGGCCCTGCTGGGCGGCTGCTGCGAACAGGGGTGGTGGTGGTGGTGGTGGTGAGGGTGGAGGCCTCGGATGCAGAGCTGATGGCGGGCTGCTCATCCTCCGTCATGAGTTGCACCACAGTGTCTGCATCCTTTTCCTCAATGGGACGTTTCCGACCCGGCTGGAGGAAAATGGGAGCAGGTGCTACACGCTGCTGCTGCTGTGTCTCTGCAGCGTGAGTTGCAGATGCTCCTGCTGGGCGGCGCCCAAGGCGTCCACGGCCAGTGGCTATGGGAGGAATGTTAGCCACTGACGCTGCTGCTGCTGCTGCGGAACTGTGCATGGTGGCGCGCCCGCGGCCGCGGCTTGCCACAATGCTGCTCCCTCTCCTCCTGATTCCCTTGCTGCCCTTCCCCTTGCCCAAACCGCGCTGGCTGCCACTTCCAGACATCTTCAATGTTTTGGGCGTATAGACAAAAGTTTTTTAAAAGGGCGGGTGAAAAGTGGGGTACTTTAATGGAGTGGGTTGGTTGGTGAGGTGACTGAGTGAGTGTCCCCTAGTACAGTAAGTAAGTAGTAACAGTCAGGAAGTACAACTAGCAGTTACAATAATCAGTAGTAATCACAAGTAAATTTAGTGTGTGTACACTCAGACAGTGAGTGCACGCACGCAGGAGCTAGTAGCCTATGAACACAGTGACTGAGTGTCCTAGACTCCTAGTACAGTAAGAGTAAGTAGTAACACCAGTAAGTAGAACTAACTAATTACAATAATCAATCAGCGATCAGAAGGAAATGGAGTGTGGGTGTGTGTACACTCAGACAGTGAGTGCACGCAGGCAGGAGCTAGTAGCCTATGAACACAGTGACTGAGTGTCCTAGACTCCTAGTACAGTAAGAGTAAGTAGTAACACCAGTAAGTAGAACTAACTAATTACAATAATCAATCAGCGATCAGAAGGAAATGGAGTGTGGGTGTGTGTACACTCAGACAGTGAGTGCACGCAGGCAGGAGCTAGTAGCCTATGAACACAGTGACTGAGTGTCCTAGACTCCTAGTACAGTAAGAGTAAGTAGTAACACCAGTAAGTAGAACTAACTAATTACAATAATCAATCAGCGATCAGAAGGAAATGGAGTGTGGGTGTGTGTACACTCAGACAGTGAGTGCACGCAGGCAGGAGCTAGTAGCCTATGAACACAGTGACTGAGTGTCCTAGACTCCTAGTACAGTAAGAGTAAGTAGTAACACCAGTAAGTAGAACTAACTAATTACAATAATCAATCAGCGATCAGAAGGAAATGGAGTGTGGGTGTGTGTACACTCAGACAGTGAGTGCACGCAGGCAGGAGCTAGTAGCCTATGAACACAGTGACTGAGTGTCCTAGACTCCTAGTACAGTAAGAGTAAGTAGTAACACCAGTAAGTAGAACTAACTAATTACAATAATCAATCAGCGATCAGAAGGAAATGGAGTGTGGGTGTGTGTACACTCAGACAGTGAGTGCACGCAGGCAGGAGCTAGTAGCCTATGAACACAGTGACTGAGTGTCCTAGACTCCTAGTACAGTAAGAGTAAGTAGTAACACCAGTAAGTAGAACTAACTAATTACAATAATCAATCAGCGATCAGAAGGAAATGGAGTGTGGGTGTGTGTACACTCAGACAGTGAGTGCACGCAGGCAGGAGCTAGTAGCCTATGAACACAGTGACTGAGTGTCCTAGACTCCTAGTACAGTAAGAGTAAGTAGTAACACCAGTAAGTAGAACTAACTAATTACAATAATCAATCAGCGATCAGAAGGAAATGGAGTGTGGGTGTGTGTACACTCAGACAGTGAGTGCACGCACGCAGGAGCTAGTAGCCTATGAACACAGTGACTGAGTGTCCTAGACTCCTAGTACAGTAAGAGTAAGTAATAACAGTAAGTAGAACTAACTAATTACAATAATCAATCAGCGATCAGAAGGAAATGGAGTGTGGGTGTGTGTACACTCAGACAGTGAGTGCACGCAGGCAGGAGCTAGTAGCCTATGAACACAGTGACTGAGTGTCCTAGACTCCTAGTACAGTAAGAGTAAGTAGTAACAGTAAGTAGAACTAACTAATTACAATAATCAATCAATGATCAGAAGGAAATAGAGTGTGTGTTGTGTGTGTACACTCAGACAGTGAGTGCGCACACGCAGGAGCTAGTAGCCTATATGAACAGTGACAGTGAGTGTCCCTACGGGTACAGTAAGAGTAAGTAGTAAGTAAGTACAACTAACAATAATCAATCAGTAATCAGAAGGAAATAGAGTGTGTGTACACACAGACAGTGAGTGAGTGCACACACGCAGGAGCTAGCTAGTAGCCTATAAACAGTGACAGTCAGTGAGTGTCCTACTCCTAGTACAGTATAACTACAATACTATTAGTAAAGGACAGCAGAAATACTGGTATAGATGAGAGAAATAAACAGAGGACAGCTGCCCACAGAGGCAAGGCCCCCCTGAGGCCTAAACCTGTAAGCTTGCAGCAGCTGCCTGCAGTTCTCTAATGTAACACACAAGCTACTAACTAAAATACAATGTCTATCTAACTAACAACAATATAGGTGTATATGGCAGGTGTAGGTGAGCAAAAACGCTAGGTAAATGACCACAATAGAGCACTTGCTAAGCCAAAGCACAAAGGAGCAACTCTCTCTCTGTACAAGTCTCAGGCAAGCATGGAAAAACCGAACATGGCGGCCGCTATTTATAGGGTAGGGGCTGGCCAGGGTCCCCCTCTGTGATTGGCTGCCGTCAGAGGGCCTGGGAGCCCTCTGATTGGCTCTAAGGACATCAATCTGGGCTATGACGCTATTCGAGCTCGGCACCGAGCTCGAATAGCGCCGGTTTGCTCGAATAGCTCGAATAGTGAATGGGCTATTCGAGTGTACTCGGATAGCCCATTCGAATAGCTACAGCTATTCGGAGCTCGAATACCGAGCTCGAATAGCTGAAAAAGAGCTCGAATATTCGAGCTACTCGAATATTCGAGCTCTGCTGAGCACCACTAGTGCGCGGTAAGGGAGATGTATCGACCCTGGCCAAACGCACTCGTCCAGGTGTCAGTGGTGAGGTGAACCTTGCAGGCAACGGCATTCTTCAAGCTTCGGGTTATTTTGCTGACCACGTGCTCATGCAACTCAGGCACTGCAGAGCGCGCAAAGTGGTAGCGGCTGGGAACCACGTAACGTGGGATGGCCACTGACATCATGCCCTTGAAGCTGTTTGTCTCCACCACTCGATATGGCAGCATTTCGCAGGCCAGAAGCTTGGCTATGCTGGCTGTTACTGCCACGGCCCGGGGGTCATTTGCTGGCAATTTCCTCTTGCGCTCAAACATCTCCGACACAGACAACTGAACCGTAGCGCTGCACACGGAAGGGCTGTTGGTTGTTGTGTTTGATGAACACTGGGAGACCTCAAGAGCACTACTCCGGAAAGTGACAGTGTCAGCGTCGTCTGATGTTTGTGAATGTTGTGAACCACGCAATGGCTGGGCTACTGCTGCTGCTGAGGCGGGTCTGGTGGTGAATCTGGTGAACCCAAGGGAGGCAGTGTTGCTGGTACCCTGTCCTGCCGCATTTGCCCACAGAGTGGGATGTTTGGATAGCATGTGGCGGGTCATGCTGGTGGTGGAGAGGTTGTTAATACTTTTCCCCCTGCTCAGGCGGGTCTTGCACACCTTGCAAATCGCCATGGTAACATCCTCAGTGCAGTCTTCAAAGAAAGCCCAGACTTTGGAGCACCTGCCTTGCTGGCGATTTCTGTTTGCGCCTCTTTTGCCTCTCACTTGAACTTCCACGCTTGTGGTGCCTGAAATTGCGCGCCGCCTACCTTGTGGCACAAGGCGAACTCGTGCAGCAGTGGGTTCTTCAACAGACTCATCTGTGCTGCTGCTATGACGGCGATGTTCTCGTTCACAAACAAAATCTGAGTCTCTGTCCACATTGTCCATACCCTCCTCTTTCATCTCCTGAAACTCGTCATATGTCATTGTGGGGGGCCGCCGCCGTGGAGTAGAGCTCTCCAGAACAACCTCTGCGCAGCTCACTCCAACGTCGTCTTCCAGATCTTGTCGGCCGACCTCCTGCAATTGCAACCCCTCCTGCCCAACTTGCTCTGGGATTTGGGTTTCCGAGTCCTCCTCGGACTCGCCTTGTATTTCAGTGCGCGGTGCATTTCCCACAGTTAATGGTTGTGAATCCGGGCACAACATTTCTGGCTGTTCCTCCATTGACCTTTGAAAGGTGGAAGTTTGTTGGGCTGGGAATAGCTCCTGCGAATACCCCATTGTGTCCTGAGGTAATTCATCGGACTGGTTATCTGGCAGTTGTGTGCGTGGTGTCGCTGCCGGTTGTGTCAGCTTTGTGCCCACTGGCTCCTTGTAACTGGCTGAGGACTCGGACCTCGTGCGTGATGTGCTGGTGCTGCTTAACCCACTGCTGGACGCTTGAGAGGTCATCCAAGTAATTATCTGGTCCTGTTCTTTTGGATCTGTGAGGGTTGTTGTCCTGGACAACATGGGCGGTATTGAGTGGGTTTTCTTGGGTGCTCCCCTGTGGCCTGTACGTGAACCGTCAGGGGAAACACCTCTTCCCTTGCCCCTCCCTCTTTCACCGGATTTCTTCCTCATTTCACTTATCCTTAAAGTACACGCTGACTGGCAGCAGTACAGTGGCAGTACAGAAATGCTATACAGTGGCGGGTGAGCGGTGTACCACTATTCCCAGCAGCGACACAGAGCACAATGCTATACAGTGGCGGGTGAGCGGTGTACCACTATTCCCAGCAGCGACACAGAGCACAATGCTATACAGTGGCGGGTGAGTGGTGTACTACTATTCCCAGCAGACACAGAGTGGCAGTAAACAGAATGCTATATAGTGTGGCTCAGCGGTGTACCACTATTCCCAGCAGCGACACAGAGCACAATGCTATACAGTGGCGGGTGAGCGGTGTACCACTATTCCCAGCAGACACAGAGTGGCAGTAAACAGAATGCTATATAGTGTGGCTGAGCGGTGTACCACTATTCCCAGCAGCGACACAGAGCACAATGCTATACAGTGGCGGGTGAGCGGTGTACTACTATTCCCAGCAGACACAGAGTGGCAGTAAACAGAATGCTATATAGTGTGGCTGAGCGGTGTACCACTATTCCCAGCAGCGACACAGAGCACAATACTATACAGTGGCGGGTGAGCGGTGTACCTCTATTCCCAGCAGCGACACAGTGCACAATGCTATACAGTGGCGGGTGAGCGGTGTACCACTATTCCCAGCAGCGACACAGAGCACAATGCTATACAGTGGCGGGTGAGCGGTGTACCACTATTCCCAGCAGCGACACAGAGCACAATGCTATACAGTGGCGGGTGAGCGGTGTACCACTATTCCCAGCAGCGACACAGAGCACAATGCTATACAGTGGCGGGTGAGCGGTGTACTACTATTCCCAGCAGACACAGAGTGGCAGTAAACAGAATGCTATATAGTGTGGCTGAGCGAGGTACACAGAGTGGCAGTAAACAGAATGCTATATAGTGTGGCTGAGCGAGCGGTGTACTACTATTCCCAGCAGACACAGAACAGTAAACAGAATGCTATATAGTGTGGCTGAGCGGTGTACCACTATTCCCAGCAGCGACACAGAGCACAGTGGCGGGTGAGTGGTGTACCACTATTCCCAGCAGCGACACAGAGCACAATGCTATACAGTGGCGGGTGAGCGGTGTACCACTATTCCCAGCAGCGACACAGAGCACAATGCTATACAGTGGCGGGTGAGCGGTGTACTACTATTCCCAGCAGACACAGAGTGGCAGTAAACAGAATGCTATATAGTGTGGCTGAGCGAGGTACACAGAGTGGCAGTAAACAGAATGCTATATAGTGTGGCTGAGCGAGCGGTGTACTACTATTCCCAGCAGACACAGAACAGTAAACAGAATGCTATATAGTGTGGCTGAGCGGTGTACCACTATTCCCAGCAGCGACACAGAGCACAATGCTATACAGTGGCGGGTGAGCGGTGTACCACTATTCCCAGCAGCGACACAGAGCACAATGCTATACAGTGGCGGTTGAGCGGTGTACCACTATTCCCAGCAGCGACACAGAGCACAATGCTATACAGTGGCGGGTGAGCGGTGTACCACTATTCCCAGCAGCGACACAGAGCACAATGCTATACAGTGGCGGTTGAGCGGTGTACCACTATTCCCAGCAGCGACACAGAGCACAATGCTATACAGTGGTGGGTGAGCGGTGTACCACTATTCCCAGCAGCGACACAGAGCACAATGCTATACAGTGGCGGGTGAGCGGTGTACTACTATTCCCAGCAGACACAGAGTGGCAGTAAACAGAATGCTATATAGTGTGGCTGAGCGAGGTACACAGAGTGGCAGTAAACAGAATGCTATATAGTGTGGCTGAGCGAGCGGTGTACTACTATTCCCAGCAGACACAGAACAGTAAACAGAATGCTATATAGTGTGGCTGAGCGAGGTACACAGAGTGGCAGTAAACAGAATGCTATATAGTGTGGCTGAGCGAGCGGTGTACTACTATACCCAGCAGACACAGAACAGTAAACAGAATGCTATATAGTGTGGCTGAGCGAGGTACACAGAGTGGCAGTAAACAGAATGCTATATAGTGTGGCTGAGCGAGCGGTGTACTACTATTCCCAGCAGACACAGAACAGTAAACAGAATGCTATATAGTGTGGCTGAGCGAGGTACACAGAGTGGCAGTAAACAGAATGCTGAGCGAGCGGTGTACTACTATTCCCAGCAGCGACACACAATGACTGGGGGGGACCCTGGCTAGCGTGGCTGGAGAGCGAACTACCCTGCCTGCCTACCCAAAGCTAAACCCACAGACAAATGGCGGAAATATGACGTGGTTTGGGTATTTATTTACCCGAACCACGTGACAGTTCGGCCAATCAGAGCGCGTTCGGGTCCGAACCACGTGACCCGTTCGGCCAATCACAGCGCTAGACGAACGTTCGGGGAACGTTCGGCCATGCGCTCTTAGTTCGGCCATGTGGCCGAACGGTTTGGCCGAACACCAACACTGTTCGCCCAACACTAAGTACAGTGCCGAAATAGCGTTCATATAATTTCCTTGGATCCCATACTTCTGAAAGACCGCCTCCATGTATGGCCATCGTATCAGGTCAAATGCCTTTTCCATATCTAAGGCCAAGATGGCCACACATGTGGCGGTGCGCTTACAGTAATGTTGGAGGGTAACTATCTTCCGGATGTTATCCGGTGCTTGTCTCTTTGGCACAAAGCCAACCTGGTCTCTGTGGATGAGAGCCGGCAAGATCATATTAAGCCGCTCCGCTAAATTGCAGTAAAGATTTTATAGTCAACCCCCAAGAGGGATATTGGACGATAATTTTTGGGGAGCAGTGGGTCTCTTTGGGGTTTGGGAATCATCACCACTGAGGAGGACAAAAAGTCTGAGGGGGAGGTACATTTCCCTTCATTAGGTGATTAAAGAATTTTAAGAGATGAGGGGATAGAAGGGTCTCATACTTTTTATAATAACTAGGCAAAAATCCATCAGGTCCCGGGGCTTTTGATCTTTTAAGTTTCTTGATTGCCAAGTGAATTTCTTCTTAATAATAATCCGAACATTTGTATAGCGCTTTTCTCCTGCCAGACTCAAAGCGCTCAAGAGCTGCAGCCACTGGGACACGCTCAAGAGGCCACCCTGCAGTGTTAGGGAGTCTTGCCTTGAACTCCTTACTGAATAGGTACTTTACCTAGCCAGGATTCAAACCCTGGTCTCCCATGTCAAAGGCAGAGCCCTTAACCAGTGCACTATCCAGCCACTAGCTCTTGGGTTACATCTGCGTTAAGCATCTTGTCTTTGTCCATGGTCAGAGTTTTTTTAATAGTGTTATCTAGGAAATCTTGTCTTCGCTGGGCGTTTCTGTTCGGGTCCTTATCGCTATATAGTGCTTTGTAGTATTCAGAGAATATTTCATAAATTTTATGTGGATTTGAAGTGATGTTACCATCCCTATCTCTAATTTTAAGGACTCGATTAACGGTTTGTTGGGCTCGTAATTTGGCTGCTAACCACCTTTTGGGCTTGTTTATCTGATCGTAAGAGGCAGCTGCGGTCCATCTAAGGGCCTTTTCGGTCTCAGAATTAAGGATTGCATCGGCCTGCAATTGTAATTCTTGGATTTGTTTTAAAATGTATCTTGAGGGTTGCAGCATGTTGGCCATGTGAAGCTTTTGCAATTTAAATTCAATGTCGGATATGACCTTATTTCTATCTCTCTTGAACTTTGAAGCGGCCTGGATAAGGTCGCCCCTCACAACCGCCTAGGGCTTGATTTACAAAACGGTGCTAACTTTAGCACTGGCCCTTAGCACGTCTAAACTCAGTTGAAATGTGAGAAGTAGTGATCATGCACAAAGTACCACGCGCAAAGTTTTGCACGCGCACTGCACAGAGCGCAGGGCGCTCCGCGCGAAGTGCCCACTAAAGCCTATGGGACTTAGCGTGCGCATAGGACTTTCTGCGCGCAGAACTTTGCGCGCGGTACTTAGCGCACGATCTGATTGAGAAAACTGGTGCTAACCTTCTTAACACCCTGGTTAGCGCGCCTTAAGACTTTAGACGTGCTAAGTAGGTTAGCACCTCTTAGTAAATCAAGCCCCTTGTGTGCTAGCCAAACCGTGGTCGGGGACGTTTCTGCATTATCATTTATGTTAAAATATTCAGTAATCTTGGTCTCAATTCTACTGTTGATATCCGAATTATAGAGAAGGGCCTCGTTCAAACACCAGGGGGCTCTAGACGTTTTAGGAGTCAATGAGTTTAGTGCTATTAGGAGAGGATCATGGTCTGACCACGGACATAGCAAGTTTCTAGCGTAAATCAAGGAGGGGAGGCTAGACAATGAGATGAGAAAAAAATCGATCCTGGAGTATGAGTTGTGGGGGGCTGACATATATGTGTAACCCCGTTGGTAGCAGTTACTCTCCCTCCAGGAATCTACCAGGGAGTGAAGCTTAAGAATCTTATCAAAAAGTATTTTGAATTTCTTGGCCTCTTAAGGCCTTTGTGGGTGTGTTCTGTCCAAGTTGTTGTTTGGTGTAATTTTAAAGTCCCCCGCCCACACCAAGGTGTCATACTTCAGAGTTAAAAGAGTATCCGAGACCTTAGAGATAACCTCCGTGGCCTGGTCTGGGGGGGGGGGGGGGGGGGCGTAGATGTTAGTAATACAAAGTATTTTGTTCTGGTATTGTCCCAGAAGAATGCAGTACGTGCCCTCAGAATCGGTGAGGCAAGAATTTAATTCAAAGGGGAAAGTGTTTGCCAAAAGAGTAACCACTCCTCTCTGCTTTTTGTGATAGTTGGAGCAGTATACTCTTTTATATTTTTGGTGACATTTTTTTGGATAAGATTTATTGGTGAAGTGGGACTCCTGAAGGCAGATTACATCTGGTGAGGATCGTACCAACTCAGTGAGTGCTTTCTTTTGTGTTCGGGGAGAGTTCAGGCCTCTAACGTTATGGGTAACAATATTGCACGGCTTGTTACTCATGGTGGGAGAAAAGGGAAAACTCTCATGAATTGCTGAGTAACAATGGGGACAGCTGAACAAATCTGGCTCGGACTCTGGTCCATTCGGGTCATTCTGAAGTTGGTGTTAGTATAGGGACACACCGCACCCCATACGTCACCTAGACCTATCGGGGGAGGGAAAGCACAAGTGTGCAGTGATGGTGGTTGAGGTTGGGCCCGCGCAAAAAGCACCAGCCTAACTCCAGGCACTGTCTAACAGGGGGGGGGGGGGGGGGGGAAGCCACAGTGTATTACACCCGACTACAAAAGTAGCTTTTATCGTTTAGATCATGTATAACCACACGGATCCAAACACAGCGAACCTATAGAGTAAAACTTCCCATACTAAACATAGCGAAATCCAGACTTAATGACTAAATAACAAAACAGTAAACACAATAACATGCAAACTTTGGTGCAGATAGGAGGCATCCAATGTGCCCAGTGAGAACAAAAGTCTCAGGTGGGGAACCTGAGTGCCACAGTTCACAATCTTATGACCCTGGGATGTCATCCTTACCATAAAGATTGGAAGTCCTCTGCCTGGTCTCGTATAGAGTTATGGCCGCAGCATCAACCCAACATCATAAAGAGGCTATGCAAAGAGTATATGTCGGGCCTACATCAACCTGACCGGCCAAGTCCAAGCCTGGATTGGCCATGGGGGCCCGTTGGTTCATCAGGTAGATGGTTGGTGACGTTGCGCCACCCGCATCATAAAGGGTAGTGGCACATACCAAAAAAAAAAGGGAAAAATGAAAAAGAAAAAGGTAAGAAAACTTGTGATAGCCAGTGATACTTCAAAAGAGTGGCTAATGGTGTTGTGCCACCCACATCATAAAGGGGATTGACACAAATAGGTCACAGAGATTCTGTTGTCGCACAGTCAGGCTCATAAGGATGGGAGATCCGCTCAGGATGTCAGGCAGCATCCATGTCCAGCTCTCTTGGACAGAATGAGGATACTCTAGCCGTATTTCATGTTCTGCGTAGTCTCCCGGAGCGTTGAGCCCTGGGGGGGCTGTTGGATAGGCGTTGGAATGGTGAAGGGAATGGATGCCTCGTTAAGGGCTTGAGCAGCTTCCTCTGGACGTTTGCAATTGTATATTTTGCTGTTGATCTTGAATGTCAACATGAAAGGGAATCCCCCAAACAGCAATTAATAAAATTTTAAATAACAATTTAGTTAAAAAACGATAGATATGTTTAGTATGTTTTTAAACGTTATTCGTCACGGGCGCATTTTGTAAACTTAAATCATCACAAGCACAGTTTAAAAACGTTAATAATCTCCGGGCGCCCTTTTTTCCTGTTCGGTGCCCATCAAATGATATTTATTATGGAAGTGAATTGCAGCGCCCTTTTTGTCCACTTGCCTCATGCGCCAACATTTCCTGCTTGAGGTGGCTTACCTCGATGACGAGATCTTTGTATAGATACCATACCATACCACTATCGCACAACTCAAATATGGAGGATCATGCTACTAGCGTGACTTGAGATACTCTCTGCTGGAAGGATACTATTGCCATGGGCTGTCTGTGCACACCACTATTACCGCAATGGCGAAAGAAAGGGCCTTGTTTGCTAAAATGAATGGCATGTGAGTAGTGTTGGGCGAACAGTGTTCGACACTGTTTGGGTTCTGCAGAACATCACCCTGTTCGGGTGATGTTCGAGTTCGGCCGAACACCTGATGGTGTTCGGCCAAACTGTTCGGCCATATGGCCGAACTAAGAGCGCATGGCCGAACGTTACCCGAACGTTCGGCTAGCGCTGTGATTGGCCGAACGGGTCACGTGTAGTGTTGGGCGAACATCTAGATGTTCGGGTTCGGGCCGAACATGGCCGCGATGTTCGGGTGTTCGAGCCGAACTCCGAACATAATGGAAGTCAATGGGGACCCGAACTTTCGTGCTTTGTAAAGCCTCCTTATATGCTACATACCCCAAATTTACAGGGTATATACACCTTGGGAGTGGGTACAAGAGGAAAAAAAATTAGCAAAAAGAGCTTATAGTTTTTGAGAAAATCGATTTTAAAGTTTCAAAGGGAAAACTGTCTTTTAAATGCGGGAAATGTCTGTTTTCTTTGCACAGGTAACATGCTTTTTGTCGGCATGCAGTCATAAATGTAATACATATAAGAGGTTCCAGGAAAAGGGACCGGTAACGCTAACCCAGCAGCAGCACACGTGATGGAACAGGAGGAGGGTGGCGCAGGAGGAGAAGGCCACGCTTTGAGACACAACAACCCAGGCCTTGCATGAGGACAAGAAGCGTGCGGATAGCAATTTGCGTTTTGTCGCCATGCAGTCATAAATTTAATACAGATGAGAGGTTCAATAAACAGGGACCGGAAACGCTAACCCATCACAGATGTTCATTGTTGGGGCGTGGCCGCGACGGAAGACAGGACGGTCGCACAACTTCTTAGCTCCTGCCTTGGCTATCACAACCCGGCTAAAAGCATGGCCCAATCCGCGCTCGCAGGTGCTAACCCAGAAGGAGAAATGGAGACTGACCAGGACACAAAGAAAAAGAGGAAGTTCGGCAACCTAAAACCCCATAAACTCACGGATTACTTCGGGGAGAGGAGAAGGCCCGTCCGAGACTCACAAGATGGCGCCGACAAGCCACAAAGCTCCGCTCCGGGATCTGCTAAACCCGATGACGCAGCATACAGCATAGCGGGGATCCAGCCGCTAGAAGCACAAGACTTCTCCCCCTCCAGCAGCCCAGCGAGAACGAAACCTCGCCTGCAATCAGCCGCTGACAGAGAAATGGTAAGCACGTCAGGCCCTGCGCCAGACGGGAGCCCTGCTAGCCTCTCTGCCCAATCCCCTACCATAGCCCTGCACGGAATGGCAGCTTTTGAAACCTTCCCTGCATCTGACCAGGCTGCATCCCAATCCTTTATTAAAGACATTTTACTCTCATTTAGGACCTCACTACTCTCAGATCTCGCCACAATAACCTCAAATATGAACTCTGATCTTAATGCATTAGGGGAGAGAGTAGATGAGGTTGAAAATATAGTTACAGACATAGTCAGAGAGCACAATACTTTAGTGGATGTATCTGAAGTACAATCTAGTGAGATCCAATGGCTTAAGACCAAATCGGTGGATATGGAGGACAGATCGAGGCGTAATAATGTTAAATTTAGAGGGGTCCCAGAGACTATTCCAACTCAAGAGCTGAAAACATATATCCAGAAGCTTACCAAAGCGGCTCTTCCTGACAGCACTGAAACGGAGCTCATCATTGACAGGGCCCACCGTCTCGCAAAGCCTGCACACCTACCTACCCACATCCCCAGAGACGTGATTGTCCGATACCTATGTTTTCAAGCTAAAGACAATCTACTTTACTACACTCGCAAGCACGGCTCTCTCCCGGCTCCCTACGACAAAATCAAGATTTATGCAGACTTATCACAACATACCCTGCTGCAGCGTAAAACACTGCAGCCAATAACAGCCGCCTTGAGAGAAGCTAATATCCCATACAAATGGGGGTTTCCTACAAAAATAATCTTTCACTTCCAAGATCAGCAACATTCTATCCCCTCGGTGGCTACGGGTCGCAAGGTGTTAAAATCCTTGAACATACAACTCCAAGAGGTCCCTCCCGTACCCTCAAAGAATCCATTCTCTTCAAAAATAAATCAAGATTGGCGCACAGTTTCAGCTTGAGCCAAGGCGCTTTTAGTCTATGGCCAACCTGTGGTTTGATACTTTCTATAATAATTCCTGGATTTTGATTACAGGTTTATACCTGCCCCTACTACCTAGTAGGACAGTGAACATTTGCTCTACTATTCTTCATTTGTTATGTGTTTTTATTTCAATTTCGTTATTATATAGGCATAAGTATATATATATGGTACGCTATCTACAGTGCAATGGGTGGTGGAGGTTTGAACTCCACACTTATCATTTCTATGATGTTTATTATATTAATATTCAAGAGTCTGTTACTATTAAGAATAAGATGCATCTCACCAGTACATTTAGTTCCCAGGGCTTAAATTCTACCTATATCGCTATCCACAAATATGTCCCTACCTCCTAAAATCAAAATTTCATCTATCAACGTCAGGGGGTTAAACTCTCCTTTTAAAAGGAATCTATTGTGGAGAGATGCTAAACAACAGGCCACACAAATCTTAATGGTCCAAGAAACCCACCTTCTTGAGTCAGCCACTAAATATTGCTCCAACCCCCTCTTCCTTTACGTATCCACAGCACTTTCAAGAAAAAAGAGAGGGGTACTGCTTGCCTTTCACAAAAATCTCACAGTCTTACCAATTACGACCATAACAGACGAAGGAGGCAGATACATTATTTTTGTAGGTTATGTCAATGACCAATTATTGACCTTAGTCACTCTCTACGCCCCGAATACCGCCCAAAAAACCTTTCTGCAAAAAATAATGAAGAAAGTTGAATTAGTTAAACAAGGTCTTCTGCTAATAGGAGGAGATTTTAATATTTGCATTAATAAAGTCGACTCAACATGTAAAAATAAGGCTAAACTTCCCCTCATAGACAAAACCATAAACTGGCACAATTTGTATGACCCCTGGAGGATCCATCACTCTTCAGAAATAGACTACACATACTTTTCCTCAGTACATAGAACATATTCGAGAATTGACTATTTTTTAACAGATAAAATACTTCTACAGAGAGTGATGGAATCCTCCATAGGACATATAACATGGTCTGACCATGCTCCGGTCCATATAAGTATAGAAGATGGCGCTCTGACTCCAAAACCTAACCAGTGGAAGTTGAATACTTCAATCTTATTAAACCCCACCAATATAAAGAAGATATCAGAGAATATGAAAGAATTCTTTATTAATAATACATCGCCTGAAGTCCGCTTGACATCAATATGGTCAGCACATAAGGCGTATATCAGAGGCATGTTCATCAGGCTAGGCTCTAGAATCAAAAGAGAACAACAAACTATCATGAACTCAATCCTCTTGCAGATTGGCAACTTAGAAAAAGCTCACAAGCAGTCCCCAGACCAACAAACATACCAAAAACTCTTTAATTTGCGACAAGAACTTCGCCAGCTACTCCTTTATAAATATGAACACAACCTACAAAAACTCAATCTAACCAGATACTCTCAAAATAACAAAGCCAGTACCTTACTAGCTAATTTAATTAAACACAGACAGGCAAAATCTAAGATACAGTCGGTAATCCACCCGATATCCAACCAGAAAATTAATAACCCAAAATTAATAGCAGATGCATTTGCTGAATTCTACAAACAATTATATAATCTAAACCTTGACAAAACTACTCCCCAACCAACCCAGGATATTATCAATGAGTATTTAGGATCAATTAACCTACCCTCACTATCACCAACACATTTAGATAAATTAAATACCCCATTCTCTGAGGACGAAATTTTTCGCACAATTAAAACATTAAAAAAGAACAAAGCCCCAGGCCCCGATGGATTCAATAACGAATACTACTGTACTTTTGTAGAGATCCTAACTCCTAAATTAACTGCCCTTTTCAATTCATTTCTAACAGGCCAAAAAATACCTTCAGAATACTTAAAAGCTACCATATCAGTTATACCGAAACCGGGGAAGGAACAACAACATACCGCTAATTACAGACCAATTTCCCTATTAAATTCAGACATTAAGTTGTACGCAAAACTAATCGCTAACCGCCTGATGAAAATCACCCCAGATCTAATAGCGCCTGACCAGGTGGGCTTCACGCGGGGTAGACAAGCTCCAGATAGCACCAGAAGAATGATGAATACTCTTAAATACGTGGAGCTCTGTCGGATGCCTTCTCTCCTCCTAACATTGGATGCGGAGAAGGCATTCGACAGGGTCCACTGGGGTTTCTTAGAAGCCACTCTACATAAGTTTGGACTTGAAGGACCGATAGTAACTGCCATAATGTCTCTGTACTCATCACCATCAGCAAGAGTGAATGCAGCAGGTTTCCTCTCTGACAGATTTGAGATTACTAATGGAACCCGACAAGGGTGCCCCCTTTCGCCCATTATATTTGTACTTTTAATGGAGACGGTTGCCCAGAGGATTAGGCAGAATGCTGGAATACGAGGAATTAAAATGAAGGACTCAACCCACACTATCAGCTTATTTGCGGATGATGTGGCTTTAACCCTTGCAGACCTACAAATGTCACTACCCGCAGTCATGAAAGAACTAGAAGATTTTGTGCTAGCATCATACTACAAATTAAATAAATCTAAATCATACGTACTTGGGTTGAATATCTCTCCAGAACTCAAACTATCGCTACAGGCCTCCTTCCCATTCCCCTGGGCAGACACGTCAGTCCAATACCTTGGCATTCAACTTACTCGTCTCTCATCAGACCTTTTCAAAGAAAACTATATACCCCTACTAGCAGAAGTCAAAAAAGACTGCCAAAATCTAACAAAATTTATTCTTTCTTGGTCAGGATAAATCGTGGCATTTAAAATGTTTGTATTGCCGAAAATTCTCTACATGTTAAGAACCCTAACAATCCCTCTACCCAAATCGTATTTTAATGACATTAAGAAAATCATTAACCAATTTATTTGGGGAGGGAAAAAAGCCAGAGTTTCCTACAACACCATGATATATCCTAAGCATACAGGAGGAATGGGCCTTCCCAATATTGAGAATTACTACCATGCTGCCAACCTTGAATCAGCTCGACAATGGTGGTCTAAACCCCCAGATAAATTGTGGCTGTCTCAGGAAGGTGGAATATTAAACCTTTCGCTCCGAGACCTCCTTGCCAGTATCCTCCTTAAACATAAGCCCCCCAAATCTGAATTCCCTACCATTCAATCTACTCTTCTTTCATGGGAACATTTTTGTAAATATCCCCCTGAGACCCAACATTCCCTATACGTTAAGATTCCTATATCCACTATACAGGTAATGATTCCTGATTTTCAGGTTCTAGACTGGGTAAGCAGAGGAGTTCCATTCCTAAATGACTTATATGACAATTCTCATATAAAGCCATTCTCACAACTTCAAACTCAACATAAACTCCCAAATTCAATGATGTTCTCTTATTTGAGGATTTCCAGTCTTCTCAGATCAAAAAAAATCACTATACCCAAACAGCATGACCATATAGTCACTCTCCTTAATTCCAAGATACAGGCAAAAGGAGGCATTTCCATCTGGTACAACAAGCTCTTGCACACAAATACATCGCCTATTCAGAAATACCTACAAACCTGGTCATATGACCTCCAGATCCATATCCTACCAGAACAAATTATTAGAGCAAATAAACTTTTACTTACCTATTCCAAATGCAACACCCACTGGGAACAATACCAAAAAACATTATATAGGTGGTACATCACCCCTAGAAAATTAGCCACTTTCTCTCAATCCACATCCAACATATGCTGGAAATGTAACAAAGAAATAGGTACCCTAATGCATATGCTTTGGGAATGCCCCCTAGTAGCCGAACTTTGGAACTCAATTGAATTAATAATCTGTAGACATTATTCTACAAAATTCCGCCTCACCCCACAATTAGCATTACTCCTTCTGGATCTTGAGAAGATTGGAAAGCCCCATCAATTTATAATATGTCATACTATCATGGTAGCCCAAAGCACAATTACCACTAACTGGAAATCTACGGAACCTTTGAATGTGACACAACTAATTACCAAAATTTCCAACAACCTGATAATGGAACTTAAACTCTCAGCCAAACTATGCCCTAAGAATCGGAATAGATCAATCCCAGACTCTTGGAAGCCCCTTTTCTACTATGAGCACTAGAGTTGGGCCGAACGGTTTGCCGGCGAACGTGGTTCGCGCGAACTTAGGTGGTTCGCGTGCGGGTACCGCACGCGAACGTTTTGCGGAAGAAGTTCGGTTCGCCCCATAATGGACCTGAGGGTCAACTTTGACCCTCTACATCACAGTCAGCAGGCCCAGTGTAGCCAATTAGGCTACACTAGCCCCTGCAGCCCCACCCCCCTTATATAAGGCAGGCAGCGGCGGCCATTACGGCCACTCGTGTGCCTGCATTAGTGATGCATTAGTGAGGCAATGAAAGTCTATGGGGGATTTTACCAATTTTGGACCCCTGTAACTCTGGTTTGCAGAGATGTAGGGACCCCATGTTTGGAATCCAAGTCTAACAATATGTCTTCTACCTGCATGAGACATTTCGTGAAATTCAGACGTTGCTAACGGCCATGGCTGAGATTTATGTACGTCACCATCACTACCATTGAAATAGCCCAAATAAACAGGTTTTTGTGACCCTAGGCTATGACCTCTTCGGCCTAGGACTGCATTGAACGCGACCCACGCATTGTGCGCATTCTGGACAAAACCAATTACTGGGTTTATACCCTTCTGGATCCACGGTACAAACACAATGTTCCAAAACTGCTTGAAGAAAGAGTCCGACAGGTCAAAATGGAAGAATACCAGCAGGCCCTTGTGGAGACTTTAGAGAGGAGATTGACATCCTCCCCCTCCTCTAGCCAGTTGTACGCCGACAGACTGACTTCCGCAAACCCAGGACGACCAGGAGGGCAGCAAACAACACAAGCCGCAGCTAGTGCCCAAAAGGGAATGGTATCGGCAGTGTCCTTGGAGTGGGAAAATTTTCTGACACCCATGCAGCAGCACACAGAACAGCAAGCGTGCAGATCCACCTCCAACACCGATCGCCTGGAGAAGATGGTCAAGGACTACATGTCAGATGGCATAGCTGTGTTGAACAATCCATCTGCACCCTTCAACTATTGGGTATCGAAGCTAGACACCTGGCACAAACTGGCAATGTACGCAATAGAGGTGCTGGCTTGCCTGGCAGCCAGCGTTATGTCGGAACGCTGTTTTAGTGCTGCCGGAGGCATCGTCACAGATCGGCGTATCCGCCTCTCTACAGAAAATGCAGACCGTCTGACTCAAATTAAAATGAATCAATCCTGGATTGGAAACGACTACGCAACACTCCCGGACCCCAACCAAGTAACATGAACAATGAACATCTGTGATGGGTTAGCGTTTCCGGTCCCTGTTTATTGAACCTCTCATCTGTATTAAATTTATGACTGCATGGCGACAAAACGCAAATTGCTATCCGCACGCTTCTTGTCCTCATGCAAGGCCTGGGTTGTTGTGTCTCAAAGCGTGGCCTTCTCCTCCTGCGCCACCCTCCTCCTGTTCCATCACGTGTGCTGCTGCTGGGTTAGCGTTACCGGTCCCTTTTCCTGGAACCTCTTATATGTATTACATTTATGACTGCATGCCGACAAAAAGCATGTTACCTGTGCAAAGAAAACAGACATTTCCCGCATTTAAAAGACAGTTTTCCCTTTGAAACTTTAAAATCGATTTTCTCAAAAACTATAAGCTCTTTTTGCTAATTTTTTTTCCCTCTTGTACCCACTCCCAAGGTGCACATACCCTGTAAATTTGGGGTATGTAGCATGTAAGGAAGCTTTACAAAGCACGAAAGTTCGGGTCCCCATTGACTTCCATTATGTTCGGAGTTCGGCGCGAACACCTGAACATCGCGGCCATGTTCGGCGAACGTTCGCGAACCCGAACATCTAGGTGTTCGCCCAACACTACATGTGAGTTGGGCTCAATTATATTTATAATTATATTTATATTTCTTATAATGTGTTTTCTATGAAAATCACCCTATACTGAATTATTATGTGTATTTATTTAAGTGCCACCTGCCGGCAACAGCAACTGCAGCGTGCAGCCAGCCGACACACAGGGCCGGATTTGTACTCTTTACCGCCCTAGGCCACTGTCACTAGCTGCCCCCCCCCTTCAGTATAGGTAGCGAGATAACCCCTCCCCCTTCCCTCCAGTATAGGTAGCAGGATGACCCCTCCCCCTTTCCTCCAGTATAGGTAGCCAGATGACCCCTCGCCTTCCCTCCAGTATAGGTAGCCAGATGATCCCTCCCCCCTTCCCTCCAGTATAGGTAGCCAGATGATCCCTCCCCCCTTCCCTCCAGTATAGGTAGCCAGATGACCCCTCCCCTCTTTCCCTCTAGTATAGGTAGCCTGATGACCCCTTCCCCTCCAGTATAGGTAGCCAGATGACCCCTCCCCCCTTTCCCTCCAGTATAGGTAGCCAGATGACTCCCTTAATCCCTCCCTTTTTCCTACCCCCAGGGCCTCCACATTTTAGTATAGGTAGCCATCTTGCCTTCACATCGCAGCAGCCATCAGTGTCACTCATTTCTCCACTCATCTCCAGTGCTGAAGCTTCCTCTTCCTTTCTGTCTCCAATGCTCCCTATGTCCATAGCCGCCGCCGGCCACAATGCAAACGTGCACAGAGAGCAAGGTGGCTGCTACACAGGCAGATAGCAGCAGAGTACTGCAGTCAGTCACTCGACTGATCTCCCTGCATTGCATCATTTTCAAGCTTGCAAATGCTGCACCAGTTTAGCCTGCTGCTTCTTTGGTGCCCTTCCTCCTGTGGTGCCCTAGGACATGGCCTAGGCGGCCTTGGCCTAAATCCGGCCCTGTCTATACATCCAACATCCACCAGGACTGGTAAGGTTGTAGCCTGATGTTTAGTAGAGTTTGGTTATCTGAGACAAGCTTCTTTATCCTTTTCAGAGTTACGAAGTGCTCTAGATAAGAGGCTAGTTGCTAGCTATAAGCAGGGCCGGGTAAGGAGGAAATTGCCCCAGGGCCCCAGAGCCTGCAAGATGTTCCCCAACTTAACTATTGCTTCCTGAGGCCCCTGCAAAGTCTTCGAGGGACTCCTCTGACGGGCTGATTGACTATATGCTTCACTGATTAGTATGGTGCTTGTCTCCCTGTGGGAGTTCCACTAAACTCAAATATATGGTGCTGGACTTTAGTCTTTATAAGAGCAAATTCTGGATTTCATGGGATCAGGACAATGTGCTGCTTCGTCGCTTTGCCATGTCACCCGCTGAATAATTCCCTCTATGCCATATATGGTCTATCTCTTCAGTGACATATTAGGAGTTAAAGAGGAACTCCTGTGAAAATAATGTAATAAAAAGTGCTTCATTTTTACAATAATTATGTATAAATGATTTAGTCAGTGTTTGCCCATTGTAAAATCTTTCCTCTCCCTGATTTACATTCTGACATTTATCACATGGTGACATTTACACTGCTGGCAGGTGATGTAGCTGCTGCTAGCTGTTTTGGCAGTTGGAAACAGCTGTAAACAGCTATTTCCCACAATGCAGCAAGGTTCACAGATAAGAAACTGCCAACAGTACCTTGGTCCTCAGAGCTTCTCGTGGGGGCGGGGGGGGTTCACCACAATATCAGTCATACAGCGCCCCCTGATGGTCTGTTTGTGAAAAGGAATAGATTTCTCATGTAAAAGGGGGTATCAGCTACTGATTGGGATAAAGTTAAATTCTTGGTTGCCGTTTCTCTTTGAAGCTGTATGAACTTGCACACGCACGCATGCACACACACACACGCACGCACACACACACACATACACACACACATACAAACACACACACTATACACGCACACACACATACAAACACACGCACGCACACACACACACGCACGCACATACACACACACGCACACACATAGACACGCTTACACACACACACTATACAATACTATACAATAACATTTGTAAGGCGCTTTTCTCCCATAGGACTCAAAGCGCATACACACATACACACACATACAAACACACACACGCACACACACACATACACACACACACACACACACACACACACACACACACACACACACACACATATACAAACACACACACACACACACTATACACACACACACACACATATACACACACATATACACACACTATACACGCACAAATACAAACACACACACACTATACACACACACGCATGCACGCACATACACACACACACACACACACACACACACACATAGTGCACACACACACACAAATACACGCACACGCACACACACACACATAGCGCACACACACACATAAATACACACACACAAAAATACACACACACAGACACACACACACAAACACAAACACGCACACTATACACGCACACACACACAGAAATACACAAACACACACACGCACACACACACACACACACACACACAATACAATACAATAACGTTTGTAAAACTCTTTTCTCCCATAGGACTCAAAGCGCATAGCACACACACACACACACACACACACACACACACACACACACACACACACACACACACACACACACACACACACACACACACCAGGGGGCGAGTAGCAGCCTGTAGTATCTGTTCATTATATGTTTTTGTCTGACTAGTACTAGAAGACTAAAGCCTTTCCCCCATATTGTAAGAGGCTTCCTGACATAATTCCATCCCTTTCTTTTTTTGTGTTTTCAGTTTCAAAATAGAGAAGCCCTCATAAAGGATCTTATCCAATGCAGGAAGATGTGATTCAGTCCTCAACAGCTGCTCTTCATGGAGATTACAGCCCTAACTGCGTCCGAACTTCATATAAAGTCCACCATTTTCACCACAGCTGATCAGAAATTGATGATTGCACCAGCTGCTCCCACAATTCTTCATATTACGTCCACTATTTTCACCAAATTCGACCAGAGATTGGAGATTCCTGCAGCTGCTCTCTCCATACTTCCATATCATGTCCACCAACCTCATCATAGCTGATCAGAGATTCCAGCAGCTGCTCCCTCCGTACTTCCATATCATGTCCACCAACCTCATCACAGCTGATCAGAGATTGGAGATTCCAGCAGCTGCTCCCTCCATACTTCCATATCATGTCCACCAACCTCATCACAGCGAATCAAAGATTGGAGATTCCAGCAGCTCCTCCCCCCATACTTCCATATCATGTCCACCAACCTCATCACAGCTGATCAGAGACTGGAGATTCCAGCAGCTGCTCCCCCATACTTCCATATCATGTCCACCAACCTCATCACAGCTGATCAGAGATTGGAGATTCCAGTAGCTGCTCCCTTCATACTTCCATATCATGTCTACCAACCTCATCACAGCTGATCAGAGATTGGAGATTCCAGCAGCTGCTCCCTTCATACTTCCATATCATGTCCACCAACCTCATCATAGCTGATCAGAGATTGGAGATTCCAGCACCTCCTCCCTCCATACTTCCATATCATGTCCACCAGCCTCATCACAGCTGATCAGAGATTGGAGATTCCAGTACCTCCTCCCTCCATACTTCCATATCATGTCCACCAACCTCATCACAGCTGATCAGAGATTGGAGATTCCAGCACCTCCTCCCTCCATACTTTCATATCATGTCCACCAGCCTCATCACAGCTGATCAGAGATTGGAGATTCCAGCAGCTGCTCTCTCCATACTTCCATATCATGTCCACCAACCTCATCACAGCTGATCAGAGATTGGAGATTCCAGCAGCTGCTCCCTCCATACTTCCATATCATGTCCACCAGCCTCATCACAGCTGATCAGAGATTGGAGATTCCAGCAGCTGCTTCCTCCATACTTCCATATCACGTCCACCAACCTCATTACCGCCGATCAGAGATTGGAGATTCCAGCAGCTGCTCCCTTCATACTTCCATATCATGTCCACCAACCTCATCATAGCTGATCAGAGATTAGAGATTCCAGCACCTCCTCCCTCCATACTTCCATATCATGTCCACCAACCTCATCACAGCTGATCAGAGATTGGAGATTCCAGCACCTCCTCCCTCCATACTTCCATATCACGTCCACCAACCTCATTACCGCCGATCAGAGATTGGAGATTCCAGTAGCTGCTCCCTTCATAACCACCCGGAGCGTGTGTATGTGAGGCAGTGCAGAGACTGAGCCATTGGCGGACACAGACAGCGAGACAGGTAACATATACTGCAGGTTACAATTATTTTCTGGTGAAAGATTGCCACATTACGATTATTTTCTGATGAAACATTGCTGCATTACGATTATTTTATGGTGAAACATTGCTGCATTAAAGTACCCCTGACACCGATATTTTTAATATGTTTTCCTCTCTGGTGCTGTGTGACTAGCAAACAGCATCATCCTCCCACCTCCTGTTCTCCGTGCGGCCCCTTCTGACATCACATATGGACGGGGAGGAAGTGGCAGTTCTTCCTCCCCTCTGCCCGTCCTCAACTCAGCCCCTTCCACCTGCCGCTTTAGGTACACTTATGATCTGCTGCACACACAGCACACAGGGGAGCTGCGCTGTGTGCGATCTTTTGGTGATTGAGGTTGGAAGGATATCCGACCTCAATAATCACAAGTCCGCACACAGCGCAGCTCCGTGGCTCGCTGTGTGCAGTGTTTCATAAGCGGAACTAGAGCGGCAGGTGGAGGGGGCTGCATTATGGATGGGCTGAGGGGACGAAGGGCTGCCACTTCCTCGCCGTCTATATTAGACGTTCTGTCTCAGTCAAAGATTACGACTGAGCAGAATGGGGTCTACAGGGGGCAAAAGAGGGGGAGGATGGTGCTTTGTGCTAGTCGCAGTTTTTTTGGCTGGAGTGACACAATTGCTAGAGAGGCGCCCCTGGATACGGCACACCAAAACCTGCCAATGACAAGTACAATGTCAGAGGTGCAAGAAGGGGATGATTACCACTATGCAAAGTATCTATAGAAGTGATTATTATGGCCTCGATTCATAAAGCATTTCCGCATGAGGAAATGCTGAAAACGGCTCACTTTACCGACCACACAGCCAAATCTGTATTCATAAAGGCTTTTTCCGCATGAAAAGCCGACATCCACGAGCAGAGTGATAAATCACCGCCTTGCGCGGTGATTATCACAGCAAAAGTAACAAATGTCAATTCATAAAGATTAGAGGTAGCGGTATGCGGACGGGTATTACCGCTACCTCTGATGTGGCGAGAAGCGTGCGGAATCTGTTGCAGTGAATGGGACAGACCTCCCAAGCAGCTGCAGAGAGAACACCGCACGGAGGGATTCCGCCTGCTTCTCCTGTTTCCGCATGTCTCCCGACAGCCTAACGCCTGCCTACAGCGGAGTATCTCCGCACGCCTGTCACAACTAGCTAAATTTTTATGAATTACCACCCTGAAGGCGGAAATACCGACAGCGGTGTTTCCCCGCTCGACTTTCCCCGCTCGCAGGCACTTTTATGAATCGAGGCCAAAAGCACAGGACCAATAGAGAACTAATACTGTAGTTGAGAGAGGGCCCTTCGGGGCCCTTTTGGGCCAAGGGCCCCGATGCGGTCGCTACCTCTGCACCCCCTATTGCTACGCCCCTGTTAAAGACAATGGAATTAGCTTGTAGCTCAGTGATCTGCAGCTGCTGGCTTTGATAGGCTCCAGTTCCTTACCTTTTTTTAAAGGGACTCCGCAGTACTGCCATGCTGGCCACCGTGATGACGCGAGGCGGCCGGCGTGTGACGTCAGCCACGTCATACGCGGAAGGAGCAGCCCGACACTCGGCCTAGTGTCGCCCGGGCTGCGGCCGGTCAGCCATTCCGGAGCGGGGACATGGAGAGGAGCCAGGACGCCGTCGTGGGACCTCCCGACCAGCACTGGGCTGGAGAAAGCCCCAGGTGAGTACAACTTTCCTTTTTTCGCTGAGCTCGGAGTCCCTTTAACAGTTTAATAAACATTTTCTCCTGTCTTTTCTCCTAGGAGATAATTTTCATCAATCCTACTAATATAATAAATGGGAAAGTTCGGATGTTCGGATGTTTGGATGTTTGTTACTCGATCATGCAACAATGGCTGAACGTATTTGAATGAAATTTGGCACACACATAGTACATTACCTGGAATAAAGTATAGGATACTTTTTATTCCCATAACCAAAAAGGGGGTGGAGACAAATACAAATTTCACTGAGAAAATCTAAACTGCAGCCATTCTTACACTGTTAATGGTAGGGTTCTCAAACGTTGCACAGTTGGTCGTTGGGTGACTGGGATTAATATTCAGAAAGCCAATCATAATTCACCTATTGATTTTCAAGGGGAATATTTACATTGCTGCCCTTCTTGCACTGTTAATGGCACAGGCCTCAAACCTGGTACAGTTGATCATTGGGTGACTGGGGTTCAATTTGAGAAAGGGGGTGGAGCCACAAACAGCCAATCAGATTTGTTTCATTCCAATGCAAATTATTAATGACAAACACCGCAAAGCTCACAAACTTGGTAATTGAGTAATTGTGTGTTAGGATTAGAAAAGTGGGCACATGGAACACCAGCCAAATACATAAGCGGGCAACACGGGGTCATAAGTGGGCGGAGACAAATACAAATTTTACTTGGAAAATGTAAACTACAGCCATTCTTACACTGTTAATGGTAGGGTTCTCAAACTTTGCACAGTTGGTTACGGGGTGACTGGGGTTAATTTTCAGAAAAGTGGGTGGAGCCTACAAAAGCCAATTAAAAATGACCTATTGATTTTCAAGGGGAATATGTAATTGCTGCCATTCTTGCACTGTTAATGGCACAAGCCTTAAACCTGGTACAGTTGATCATTGGGGGACTGGGGTTTAAATTGATAAAAGGGGGTGGAGCCACAAACAGACAATCTTATTTGTTTCATTTTAATGCAGGTTATGGATGCCAAAGACCGCAAAACTCACAAACTTGGTCATTGTGTAATTGAGTAATTGTGTGTTAGGGTTAGGAAAAGTGGGCACAGCCAACACCAGCCAAATACATAATCGGGCAATACCAGGTCATCAGTGGGGCGGAGACAAATACACATTTCACTGGGAAAATTTAAACTGCAGCCATTCTTACACTGTTAATGCAGGGGCAAACCCAGGGTTTTTAAAGGGGGGATTCTTAAAAGGTCTCCCTCAGTCATGCACAATACAGCATAATAATATGAAAGGACATCATGCTGGTACACAAAATGCAATTTCCTGTCTGACCGACCGAGAACGATCAGGAACAGTTTGGATACAGATAATAATGAGGACAGCCAACATTGGTAATCAAGGGAAAAGTGAAGCCTTCATATAGCGGTCACACAGGGCTGTGGTTTTACCTGGCTCTGTGCTCTAAGTTCCCTAAAGCTGCTCCATGCTCTGTACACACGCTGCTGCTCCATGCTCTGTACACACACTGCTGCTCCATGCTCTGTACGCACGCTGCTGCTCCATGCTCTGTACACACGCTGCTGCTCCATGCTCTGTACACCCGCTGCTGCCCCATGCTCTGTGCACACACTACTGCCCCATGCTCTGTACACACACTACTGCTCCATGCTCTGTACACACACTGATGCTTAATATTCTGTACACACACTGCTGCTCCATGCTCTGTACACACACTGCTGCCCCATGCTCTGTACACCCGCTGCTGCCCCATGCTCTGTGCACACACTACTGCCCCATGCTCTGTACACACACTACTGCTCCATGCTCTGTACACACACTGATGCTTAATATTCTGTACACACACTGCTGCTCCATGCTCTGTACACACACTGATGCTTAATATTCTGTACACACACTGCTGCTCCATGCTCTGTACACACACTGCTGCCCCATGCTCTGTACACCCGCTGCTGCCCCATGCTCTGTGCACACACTACTGCCCCATGCTCTGTACACACACTACTGCTCCATGCTCTGTACACACACTGCTGCTTAATATTCTGTACACACACTGCTGCTCCATGCTCTGTACACACACTGCTGCTCCATGCTCTGTACGCACGCTGCTGCTCCATGCTCTGTACACACACTGCTGCCCCATGCTCTGTACACCCGCTGCTGCCCCATGCTCTGTACACACACTACTGCCCCATGCTCTGTACACACACTGCTGCTTAATATTCTGTACACACACTGCTGCTCCATGCTCTGTACACACACTGCTGTTCCATGCTCTGTACACACACTGCTGCTCCATGCTCTGTACACACACTGCTGTTCCATGCTCTGTACACACACTACTGCCCCATGCTCTGTACACACACTGCTGCTTAATATTCTGTACACACACTGCTACTCCATGCTCTGTACACACACTGCTGTTCCATGCTCTGTACACACACTGCTGCTCCATGCTCTGTACACACACTGCTGTTCCATGCTCTGTACACACACTACTGCCCCATGCTCTGTACACACACTGATGCTTAATATTCTGTACACACACTGCTGCTCCATGCTCTGTACACACACTGCTGCTCCATGCTCTGTACACACACTGCTGCTCCATGCTCTGTACACACACTGCTGCTCCATGCTCTGTACACACTGCTGCTCCATGCTCTGTACACACGCTGCTGCTCCATGCTCTGTACACACGCTGCTGCTCCATGCTCTGTACACACACTGCCGCTCCATGCTCTGTACACACACTGCTGTTCCATGCTCTGTACACACACTACTGCCCCATGCTCTGTACACACACTGATGCTTAATATTCTGTACACACGCTGCTGCTCCATGCTCTGTACACACGCTGCTGCTCCATGTTCTGTACACACGCTGCTGCTCCATGCTCTGTACACACGCTGCTGCTTCATGCTCTGTACACACGCTGCTGCTCCATCTGAAGTAAACTGTAGCAGGGAAAGAAAGGGGGCAGTGCTGTGAGCTGCAGGATACCTGCAGATATTCAGGTGTTTCAACTTGTGCTTCTCCCCAGACACTGCACCGGCCCTGGTCTGAGGGGGGATTCTGGGCAGCTGTAATCCCCCCCTGCGTTTGCCTATGGTTAATGGTAGGGTTCTCAAACTTTGCACAATTGGTCACTGGGTGACTGGGATTAATATTCAGAAAAGTGGGTGGAGCTTACAAAAGACAATCAAAATTCATCTATTGATTTTTAAGGGGAATATGTATTTGCTGCCTTTCTTACACTGTTAATGGCACAAGCCTTAAATCTGGTACAGTTGGTCATTGGGTGACTGGGGTTCACATTTACACAAAGGGGTGGAGCCACAAGCAGCCAATTAGATTTGTTTAATCTCAATGCAAATTATTGATGCCAAAGACCGCAAAGCACACAAACATGGTCATTGAGTACTTGGGTGTTAGGGTTAGAAAAAGTAGGTGGAGCCAACACCAGCCAAATACATACTCGAACAATGTCAGGAAATCAGTGGGTGGAGAAAAATACAAATTTCATTGGGAAAATGTAAACTACAGCCATTCTTACACTGTTAATGGTAGGGTTCTCAAACTTTGCACAGTTGGTCATTAGGTGACTGGGATTAATATTCAGAAAAGTGGGTGGAGCCTATAAAAGCCAATCAAAATCCACCTACTGATTTTTAAGGGGAATATTTCATTGTTGCCATTCTTGCACTGTTCATGGCACAAGCCTCTTGCAATATTAATCACCTGTACCTGGTACACTTGGCCATTGGGTGATTGGGAGTCAAATTCAGAAAAGGGGTGGAGCCACAGCTAATCAGATTTATTTTATTTCAATGCAAATTATTGATGCCACAGACTGCAAAGCTCACAAACGTGGTCATTAAGTAATTAAGTAATTGTGTGTTACAGTGGCGGACACAGCCAGCAGTGGGCCCCTGTGCAAAATCTCAATTGTGGGCCCCCCTGACCTGCGGCGCGCGAAGCAGCAAAAAATGGGCGTGACTATAACCTAAATGGGTGTGGATAGAACCTGCGGCGCTTAGCGCCGCGGCAAAAATGGGCGTGGCAATGACCGGATAAGGGCGGAGCTAACTGTAATTTAAAGTGATCCCGGGGTGAGAGTGATATGGAGGCTGCCATATTTATTTCCTTTTAACCTCCTGCCGCCCGCGTCACGCCAGTAGACGTGGCCGCGGCGGCAGCCCCAGGACCGCCTAACGCCAATTGGCGTAAAGTCCTGGGGCTCTGTTTTGCATGAGATCGCGCGCATGGTGCGCGCGCATCTCATGCTCGGAGGGCGGAGCTCCGCCCCGCCTTCAGTCTCCGAGCGGCTATTGCCGCTCGGGAGACTGTTAGACGGCGATCACGCCGTCTATTTACATGTGCAGCGCTGCGATCAGCAGCAGCGCTGCACTGGGGACAGCCGTGTGACACGGCTGTCCCCATGGGGGACAAGAGAGCGATCGGCTCTCATAGGGAGAAGCCTATGACAGCCGATCGCCGTAATTGGCCGGCTGTGGGGAGGGAGGGAGCGAGGGAGGGAAAGGATTTAAAGAAAGAGGGTTTTTTTTTTTAAAAAAAGTGACAACACAAATATTTATTAAAAAAAAAATAAACATGGGGGGAGCGATCAGACCCCACCAACAGAGAGCTCTGTTGGTGGGGAGAAAAGGGGGGGGAATCACTTGTGTGCTGAGTTGTGCGGCCCTGCAGCTTGGCCTTAAAGCTGCAGTGGCCAATTTTGCTAAAAATGGCCTGGTCACTAGGGGGGTTTAGCCCTGCAGTCCTCAAGAGGTTAAACAATACTAGTTGCCTGGCGGCCCTGCTGATCTATTTGGCTGCAGTAATAAACTGAATTACACCAGCAACAAGCATGCAGCTTAAAGAGACTCTGTAACAAATTTTTCAGCCTTAGTTCTTCTATCCTATAAGTTCCTATGCCTGTTCTAATCTGCTCTGGCTTACTGCAGTCTTTCCTAACTGCACTGTCTCTGTAATAAATCAATGTATCTTTCCTCTGTCCTGTTTGTCGGGCTAAGGCTTGATTGTGTGAAATGTGCAGGGCTGCTTGTGATTGGTAGAAGCGATACACACCCTCTGCAGGCCCCCTGCACACTCTGAATGACTCACACACTATGCTTAGCTGAGCCTATTAGAAGCTGGTTAGTTTGTTTGTAAACACTGCCTAAAACTGTTAATTACAAGCCAGGATTGCAGCAGAGAGTGGCAGAAACAGCACAGAGGGGCACAGGAGAAAATAATGAATAGAATGGTATGCTTTTTATTGTAAGAATATTAGAGTACAGATTCTCTTTGCTGCATGCTTGTTCAGGGTCTATAGTTGAAAGAATAAGAGGCAGAGGACCAGCACGGCAACCAGGCAACTGGTATTGCTTAAAAGGAGAGAAATATGGCAGCCTCAATATTATTCTCACCTCAGGTTCCCTTGAAAAGTGAAAAGCAAAGACAGTGGGCCCAAGTTTTGGTGACCCTTTCCCCAGAAAAGTCACATAATTGTGCAGGTTTTCTCAAGAAAATACACATAATGTGAGCAGATATGCCCAGAAAATACATTCAATCATGTCGGCAGATTTGCCCAGAAAATACATTCAATCATGTCGGCAGATTTTCCCAGAAAATACATTCAATCATGTCGGCAGATATGCCCAGAAAATACATTCAATCATGTCGGCAGATATGCCCAGAAAATACATTCAATCATGTCGGCAGATATGCCCAGAAAAAACGTGCAATCATGTCGGCAGATATGCCCAGAAAATACGTGCAATCATGTCGGCAGATATGCCCAGAAAATACGTGCAATCATGTCGGCAGATATGCCCAGAAAATACGTGCAATCATGTCGGCAGATATGCACAGAAAATACGTGCAATCATGTCGGCAGATTTGCCCAGAAAACACATGCAATCATGTAGCAAATTTGCCCAGAACATACATGCAATCATGTGGCAGACCTGCCCAGAACATACACGCAATCATGTGGCAGACCTGCCCAGAACATACACCTGCTAATATAAATAATAATAAAAACCATTTACTCACCTGCAGCAGCAGACCTCCTGTCTAAGTCTCCATCCGGCGCGCAGCTCCCATGGGTGGTTGGGTGGATAGGTAGCCTGGTGAGTGAGTGGGTAGGTAGGTAGCCTGGTGGGTAGGTAGCCTGGTAGGTAGGTAGGCAGCCTGGTGGGTGGGTAGGTAGGCAGCCCTTAGCCGGGTGGGTAGGTAGCCTGGTGGGTGGCTGGGTAGCCGGGTGGGTAGGTAGCCTGGTGGGTGGCTGGGTAGCCGGGTGGGTAGGTAGCCTGGTGGGTGGGTAGGTGGGTGGGTGGGTGGGTAGGTAGTAGCCTGGTGGGTCTTTAGGTAGGTAGCCTGGTGGGTTGGTAGGTAGCCGGGTGGGTAGGTAGCCTGGTGGGTGGGTAGGTAGCTGGGTGGGTGGTTAGGTAGCCGGGTAGGTAGCCGGGGGGTAGGTAGCCGGCAGGGTGGTTAGGTACCCGGGTAGGTAGCCGGGTAGGTAGCCGGGTGGGTAGGTAGCCGGCAAGGTGGTTAGGTAGCCGGGTAGGTAGCTGGGTAGGTAGCAGGGTGGGTAGGTAGCCGGGTGGGTGGGTAGGTGCCGGGTGGGTTTGTAGGTAGCCGGGTGGGTGGTTAGGTAGCCGGGTAGGTAGCCGGGTGGGTGTGTAGGTAGCCGGGTGGGTATGTAGGTAGCCGGGTAGGTAGCCGGGTGGGTAGGTAGCCGGGTGGGTGGTTAGGTAGCCGGGTAGGTAGCCGGGTGGGTAACCGGGTGGGTGGTTAGGTAGCCAGGTAGGTAGCCGGGTGGGTAGGTAGCCGGGTGGGTGGTTAGGTAGCCGGATAGGTAGCCGGGAGGGTGAGTAGGTAGCCGGGTGGGTAGGTAGCCGGCAGGGTGGTTAGGTAGCCGGGTAGGTAGCCGGGTGGGTAGGTAGGCGGGTGGGTGGTTAGGTAGCCGGGTAGGTAGCCGGGTGGGTGTGTAGGTAGCCGGGTGGGTAGGTAGCCGGGTGGGTGGTTAGGTAGCCGGGTGGGTAGGTAGCCGGCAGGGTGGTTAGGTAGCTGGGTAGGTAGCCGGGTGGGTATGTAGGTAGCCGGGTAGGTAGCCGGGTGGGTAGGTAGCCGGGTGGGTGGTTAGGTAGCCGGGTAGGTAGCCGGGTGGGTAGCCGGGTGGGTGGTTAGGTAGCCGGGTAGGTAGCCGGGTGGGTAGGTAGCCGGGTGGGTGGTTAGGTAGCCTGATAGGTAGCCGGGTGGGTGAGTAGGTAGCCGGGTGGGTAGGTAGCCGGGTGGGTGGTTAGGTAGCCGGGTAGGTAGCCGGGTGGGTAGGTAGCCGGCAGGGTGGTTAGGTAGCCGGGTAGGTAGCCGGGTGGGTAGGTAGCCGG
Organism: Hyperolius riggenbachi; assembly: GCF_040937935.1. Lineage (NCBI taxonomy): Eukaryota > Metazoa > Chordata > Amphibia > Anura > Hyperoliidae > Hyperolius > Hyperolius riggenbachi. Next base: position 11,687,281 of record NC_090646.1, on the reverse strand, counting down.
GTGGGTGGTTAGGTAGCCGGGTAGGTAGCTGGGTGGGTGTGTAGGTAGCCGGGTGGGTAGGTAGCCGGGTGGGTGGTTAGGTAGCCGGGTGGGTAGGTAGCCGGCAGGGTGGTTAGGTAGCTGGGTAGGTAGCCGGGTGGGTGGTTAGGTAGCTGGGTAGGTAGGTAGCCGGGTGGGTGGTTAGGTAGCCGGGTAGGTAGCCGGGTGGGTGGGTAGCCGGGTGGGTGGTTAGGTAGCCGGGTAGGTAGCCGGGTGGGTAGGTAGCCGGGTGGGTGGTTAGGTAGCCGGGTGGGTAGGTAGCCGGCAGGGTGGTTAGGTAGCTGGGTAGGTAGCCGGGTGGGTATGTAGGTAGCCGGGTAGGTAGCCGGGTGGGTAGGTAGCCGGGTGGGTGGTTAGGTAGCCGGGTAGGTAGCCGGGTGGGTAGCCGGGTGGGTGGTTAGGTAGCCGGATAGGTAGCCGGGTGGGTAGGTAGCCGGGTGGGTGGTTAGGTAGCCTGATAGGTAGCCGGGTGGGTGAGTAGGTAGCCGGGTGGGTAGGTAGCCGGGTGGGTGGTTAGGTAGCCGGGTAGGTAGCCGGGTGGGTAGGTAGCCGGCAGGGTGGTTAGGTAGCCGGGTAGGTAGCCAGGTGGGTAGGTAGGCGGGTGGGTGGTTAGGTAGCCGGGTAGGTAGCCGGGTGGGTGTGTAGGTAGCCGGGTGGGTAGGTAGCCGGGTGGGTGGTTAGGTAGCCGGGTGGGTAGGTAGCCGGCAGGGTGGTTAGGTAGCTGGGTAGGTAGCCGGGTGGGTGGTTAGGTAGCTGGGTAGGTAGGTAGCCGGGTGGGTGGTTAGGTAGCCGGGTAGGTAGCCGGGTGGGTGGGTAGCCGGGTGGGTGGTTAGGTAGCCGGGTAGGTAGCCGGGTGGGTAGGTAGCCGGGTGGGTGGTTAGGTAGCCGGGTAGGTAGCCGGGTGGGTGGGTAGGTAGCCGGGTGGGTAGGTAGCCGGGTGAGTGGTTAGGTAGCCGGGTGGGTGTGTAGGTAGCCGGGTGGGTAGGTAGCCGGGTAGGTGGTTAGGTAGCCGGGTAGGTAGCCGGGTGGGTAGGTAGCCGGCAGGGTGGTTAGGTAGCCGGGTGGGTGGTTAGGTAGCCGGGTAGGTAGCCTGGTGGGTAGGTAGCCTGGTAGGTAGGTAGGCAGCCTGGTGGGTGGGTAGGTAGGCAGCCCTTAGCCGGGTGGGTAGGTAGCCTGGTGGGTGGCTGGGTAGCCGGGTGGGTAGGTAGCCTGGTGGGTGGCTGGGTAGCCGGGTGGGTAGGTAGCCTGGTGGGTGGGTAGGTGGGTGGGTGGGTGGGTAGGTAGTAGCCTGGTGGGTCTTTAGGTAGGTAGCCTGGTGGGTTGGTAGGTAGCCGGGTGGGTAGGTAGCCTGGTGGGTGGGTAGGTAGCTGGGTGGGTGGTTAGGTAGCCGGGTAGGTAGCCGGGGGGTAGGTAGCCGGCAGGGTGGTTAGGTACCCGGGTAGGTAGCCGGGTAGGTAGCCGGGTGGGTAGGTAGCCGGCAAGGTGGTTAGGTAGCCGGGTAGGTAGCTGGGTAGGTAGCAGGGTGGGTAGGTAGCCGGGTGGGTGGGTAGGTGCCGGGTGGGTTTGTAGGTAGCCGGGTGGGTGGTTAGGTAGCCGGGTAGGTAGCCGGGTGGGTGTGTAGGTAGCCGGGTGGGTATGTAGGTAGCCGGGTAGGTAGCCGGGTGGGTAGGTAGCCGGGTGGGTGGTTAGGTAGCCGGGTAGGTAGCCGGGTGGGTAACCGGGTGGGTGGTTAGGTAGCCAGGTAGGTAGCCGGGTGGGTAGGTAGCCGGGTGGGTGGTTAGGTAGCCGGATAGGTAGCCGGGAGGGTGAGTAGGTAGCCGGGTGGATAGGTAGCCGGCAGGGTGGTTAGGTAGCCGGGTAGGTAGCCGGGTGGGTAGGTAGGCGGGTGGGTGGTTAGGTAGCCGGGTAGGTAGCCGGGTGGGTGTGTAGGTAGCCGGGTGGGTAGGTAGCCGGGTGGGTGGTTAGGTAGCCGGGTGGGTAGGTAGCCGGCAGGGTGGTTAGGTAGCTGGGTAGGTAGCCGGGTGGGTATGTAGGTAGCCGGGTAGGTAGCCGGGTGGGTAGGTAGCCGGGTGGGTGGTTAGGTAGCCGGGTAGGTAGCCGGGTGGGTAGCCGGGTGGGTGGTTAGGTAGCCGGGTAGGTAGCCGGGTGGGTAGGTAGCCGGGTGGGTGGTTAGGTAGCCTGATAGGTAGCCGGGTGGGTGAGTAGGTAGCCGGGTGGGTAGGTAGCCGGGTGGGTGGTTAGGTAGCCGGGTAGGTAGCCGGGTGGGTAGGTAGCCGGCAGGGTGGTTAGGTAGCCGGGTAGGTAGCCGGGTGGGTAGGTAGCCGGGTGGGTGGTTAGGTAGCCGGGTAGGTAGCTGGGTGGGTGTGTAGGTAGCCGGGTGGGTAGGTAGCCGGGTGGGTGGTTAGGTAGCCGGGTGGGTAGGTAGCCGGCAGGGTGGTTAGGTAGCTGGGTAGGTAGCCGGGTGGGTGGTTAGGTAGCTGGGTAGGTAGGTAGCCGGGTGGGTGGTTAGGTAGCCGGGTAGGTAGCCGGGTGGGTGGGTAGCCGGGTGGGTGGTTAGGTAGCCGGGTAGGTAGCCGGGTGGGTAGGTAGCCGGGTGGGTGGTTAGGTAGCCGGGTGGGTAGGTAGCCGGCAGGGTGGTTAGGTAGCTGGGTAGGTAGCCGGGTGGGTATGTAGGTAGCCGGGTAGGTAGCCGGGTGGGTAGGTAGCCGGGTGGGTGGTTAGGTAGCCGGGTAGGTAGCCGGGTAGGTAGCCGGGTGGGTGGTTAGGTAGCCGGATAGGTAGCCGGGTGGGTGAGTAGGTAGCCGGGTGGGTAGGTAGCCGGGTGGGTGGTTAGGTAGCCGGGTAGGTAGCCGGGTGGGTAGGTAGCCGGCAGGGTGGTTAGGTAGCCGGGTAGGTAGCCAGGTGGGTAGGTAGGCGGGTGGGTGGTTAGGTAGCCGGGTAGGTAGCCGGGTGGGTGTGTAGGTAGCCGGGTGGGTAGGTAGCCGGGTGGGTGGTTAGGTAGCCGGGTGGGTAGGTAGCCGGCAGGGTGGTTAGGTAGCTGGGTAGGTAGCCGGGTGGGTGGTTAGGTAGCTGGGTAGGTAGGTAGCCGGGTGGGTGGTTAGGTAGCCGGGTAGGTAGCCGGGTGGGTGGGTAGCCGGGTGGGTGGTTAGGTAGCCGGGTAGGTAGCCGGGTGGGTAGGTAGCCGGGTGGGTGGTTAGGTAGCCGGGTGGGTAGGTAGCCGGCAGGGTGGTTAGGTAGCTGGGTAGGTAGCCGGGTGGGTATGTAGGTAGCCGGGTAGGTAGCCGGGTGGGTAGGTAGCCGGGTGGGTGGTTAGGTAGCCGGGTAGGTAGCCGGGTGGGTAGCCGGGTGGGTGGTTAGGTAGCCGGATAGGTAGCCGGGTGGGTAGGTAGGCGGGTGGGTGGTTAGGTAGCCGGGTAGGTAGCCGGGTGGGTGTGTAGGTAGCCGGGTGGGTAGGTAGCCGGGTGGGTGGTTAGGTAGCCGGGTGGGTAGGTAGCCGGCAGGGTGGTTAGGTAGCTGGGTAGGTAGCCGGGTGGGTGGTTAGGTAGCTGGGTAGGTAGGTAGCCGGGTGGGTGGTTAGGTAGCCGGGTAGGTAGCCGGGTGGGTGGGTAGCCGGGTGGGTGGTTAGGTAGCCGGGTAGGTAGCCGGGTGGGTAGGTAGCCGGGTGGGTGGTTAGGTAGCCGGGTGGGTAGGTAGCCGGCAGGGTGGTTAGGTAGCTGGGTAGGTAGCCGGGTGGGTATGTAGGTAGCCGGGTAGGTAGCCGGGTGGGTAGGTAGCCGGGTGGGTGGTTAGGTAGCCGGGTAGGTAGCCGGGTGGGTAGCCGGGTGGGTGGTTAGGTAGCCGGATAGGTAGCCGGGTGGGTAGGTAGCCGGGTGGGTGGTTAGGTAGCCTGATAGGTAGCCGGGTGGGTGAGTAGGTAGCCGGGTGGGTAGGTAGCCGGGTGGGTGGTTAGGTAGCCGGGTAGGTAGCCGGGTGGGTAGGTAGCCGGCAGGGTGGTTAGGTAGCCGGGTAGGTAGCCAGGTGGGTAGGTAGGCGGGTGGGTGGTTAGGTAGCCGGGTAGGTAGCCGGGTGGGTGTGTAGGTAGCCGGGTGGGTAGGTAGCCGGGTGGGTGGTTAGGTAGCCGGGTGGGTAGGTAGCCGGCAGGGTGGTTAGGTAGCTGGGTAGGTAGCCGGGTGGGTGGTTAGGTAGCTGGGTAGGTAGGTAGCCGGGTGGGTGGTTAGGTAGCCGGGTAGGTAGCCGGGTGGGTGGGTAGCCGGGTGGGTGGTTAGGTAGCCGGGTAGGTAGCCGGGTGGGTAGGTAGCCGGGTGGGTGGTTAGGTAGCCGGGTAGGTAGCCGGGTGGGTGGGTAGGTAGCCGGGTGGGTAGGTAGCCGGGTGAGTGGTTAGGTAGCCGGGTGGGTGTGTAGGTAGCCGGGTGGGTAGGTAGCCGGGTAGGTGGTTAGGTAGCCGGGTAGGTAGCCGGGTGGGTAGGTAGCCGGCAGGGTGGTTAGGTAGCCGGGTGGGTGGTTAGGTAGCCGGGTAGGTAGCTGGGTGGGTAGGTGGGTAGGTAGGTAGGTAGCCGGGTGGGTAGCTATCCGGGTGGGGGGCCCGACTCCTATCCTCCATCCCTCACCTCGGGGGGGGGGGGGCTCCCTCCCTCACCTCGGGGGGGGGGGGGGGGGGGCCCTCCCGGTATGCGCGGCAGGAGAGCGGAAAATACAGGAAGTCTCCATGGGTTCCAGCAGACGCGAGAGGCCCAGCCGCTTGGTCTCCGATATGTCTCCAAGTTGGAGACATATCGGAGACCAAGCGGCTTAGCCTCTAGCGTCTGCTGGAGCCCCGGAGACTTCCTGTATTTTCCGCTCTCCCGCCGCATGAGGGGGGGCCCCGAGGCATGAGGGGGGGGCCCGAGGTGAGGGGGGGAGGAGTCGGGGCCCCCCAGGTAAAAAAAAAAAGTACAATAAAAAAAACCAAAAAAAAAACCCAGCAATACTTAATGGGCCCCTGAACCAAGGAACTTCAGGGGCCCTCATGCGGCGGCACGGCCTGCACGGCCGTATGTCCGCCACTGGTGTGTTAGGGTTAGCCAAATACATACCAAATACATACCTGGGCAACGCCGGGCGTCCAGCTAGTATATATTAAAGGAGTAATCGGGCAATATCCCCTACCCCCGATCTACTTACCTGAGGTTTCTCCAGCCCCTTGCAGCTGACATGTCCCATGCCACATCTCCACTCGCAGCCACCAGCCTGGGATCCCCACCGGTGCAGAGGCCATCCTCGAGGTCGTCCTTTACTGCGCCTGTGCGAGTGCTGCTGTCAATCAAGTTCACATTGTGCAGACCGTACTGCCCGGGTGCAGTACTTCTGGACTTGATTGACAGCGGCGCTCGCGCAGGGGCAGTAGAGGAAGCCTGGCGAGACACCGTGGGACCCCGGGTCCGCAGCTGAGAGCAGAGCTGCGGCGTGGGACATGTCAGCTGCAAGGGGCTGGAGGAAACCCCAGGTAAGCAGATGGGGGGGAAATTAATATTGCCTGATGACTCCTTTAAGTATTTTCTTGCTTGCTGGTGGCCTAAAATGAGTTGATATGGTGTAAAATTGTTACCTAGGAGAGAATGCAGGAGGAATGGTTAATTGAATAGTGGACTGTATGTCAACGGGACATTCCTATAGTAGTCTATACCTGTAATTAGGGATGCTCAACGCGTTTCGCGGAATTCTTTTTTCTGCGATTCTGGACGGAATTTGGTGATTCCGTTCCGTCGCATCGGAACAGAATTGCCTTAGCGCTATAGCGGAAATTCCGCGGAACGATGCGTAATTCCGGGCGGAATGTGGATTTTTGTAAGCCAATCACAAGGCAGCCCCTAGAAGAAATTTAAAGTGAAAACAACAGGATTTCTTCATGAAAATCGGAATTTCTGCACCAATCAGAGGCTTACAAAAACCACCCAAACGGATTTCTGCATGAAAATCGGAATTATTTCAGCACCAATTACAGTGTTAACAAAAAACAATCAACCCTATGTTAGTAACCAGCTCCCTAGCTATCTCACTTATCCTAACCATTTTGTATAGGTCCCAAAGCTTACGCGACACCTCCTGCGGCGCAAAAAACACCGCCATGGGACCACCGCCAGGTGCCAAAGCTTACGCGACACCTCCTGTGGCGCCAAAATGGCCGCCATGGGACCACCGCTAAGTCCCATGGCTTAAAGTGACCCTTAAGTGAAAAAAATGAGTTCTACTCACCTGGGGCTTTCTTCAGTCCCCTGTAGCTGATCGGTGCCCTCGACGTGTCCCTCCAATCCTCCTGGTCCCGCCGGCGACCACTTTGGGTTTCGCCGTCAGGACCCGACAGGCTGGGAACGCGAGTGATTCTTCGTGTTCTCAGCCACAATAGCTCCCTCTATGTTGCTATAGCAGCATAGAGGGCTGCCATAGCAACGTAGAGGGAGCTATTGTGGCTGGGAATGTGAAGAATCACTTGCGTTCCCAGCCTGTCGGGTACTGACGGTGAAACCCAAAGTGGTCGCCGCCGGGACCAGGAGGATCGGAGGGACACGTCGAGGGCACCGATCAGCTGCAGGGGCCTGAGGAAAGCCCCAGGTGAGTAGAACTCATTTTTTTTTCACTTAAGGGTCACTTTAAGCGACACCTCCTGCTGCAAAAAATAAAAAAAAAATGACCGGGGGAACAGCCACTAGGTCCCATGGGCTACCATTTAGCATAAACAAGGTTTCATTTGCGATTACTGTAATTTTTCCACTGGAATGCAGAATTCCGTGGAATATTTGAAAAATTCCGCTGAAATGTAATGGCGATGGAATTTAGCGCTGGCGGAATTCCGCAATTCCGGCGGAACGGAATTTGCTCATTCCGATCATCCCTACCTGTAATATAAAATCAGAATCACTATTGCTTTTTGGAGACGCAATTTTTAGCAACTCAAACTGAGCTGAACTGCTTTAGTAATAACTGCATAAAGATAAAATAAATAAAAAAATAAATAAGTAAATTGTTCATACCAGGTTTTATTCTTGATGTTCCAAATATTACAGCAATTATGTGCTGTGCAGCTGCGTCTGTGAGTGTAAATCAGTGTCAGATGATGTATATAAGGTGCTGGTGACTGTGTGTCTCTGCTGTGCTGATGTATAGGTCTGCCGGTGACAATACCTCTGGCTATGTGACATGGCCTGTGGTTTCCTGTGCACTCTGCCTCTTACCTGCTCACCCTTCTCCTGCCGGTGACAATACCTCTGCTGTGTGACATGGCCTGATCTCCTGTCCACTCTGCCTCTTACCTGCTCACCCTTCTCCTGCCGGTGACAATACCTCTGCTGTGTGACATGGCCTGTGGTTTCCTGTGCACTCTGCCTCTTACCTGCTCACCCTTCTCCTGCCGGTGACATATATAGAGTGCTGGTGACTGTGTGTCTCTGCTATGCTGATGTATACATGATCTGCCGGTGACAATACCTCTGCTGTGTGACATGGCCTGGTCTCCTGTACACTCTGCCTCTTACCTGCTCACCCTTCTCCTGCCGGTGACAATACCTCTGCTGTGTGACATGGCCTGTGGTTTCCTGTGCACTCTGCCTCTTACCTGCTCACCTTTCTCCTGCCTGTGACATATATAGAGTGCTTGTGACTGTGTGTCCCTGCTATGCTGATGTATACATGATCTGCCGGTGACATGGCCTGGTCTCCTGTACACTCTGCCTCTTACCTGCTCACCCTTCTGCTGCCGGTGACAATAAATGAGGCCACAGTGACCAGCTTCTCAGCCTCTCCTTGCAGGCTTAATACCCTAAAGCAATTATCTGAGTATAAGTATTACCAGGAGGGAGACCTCATTGTTGGAGGGTTAATCTCTGCTCACCTCGGTATCATGAAGGTTGAGTTGAGGAAGCCTTTTCAGAATATGCCCCCTCCTCTGTGTCACAGGTAAGTCTCTAACAAGTTAGATGGCAGTATTAAAGTGGTCTGAAAGGCAGCATTTCTACTTTGCTCTAAAAGATTCCTCACAGCTTGAAAGCTACTATCCCAGAATTTTTTTTTTTAGCAGAACATCACTGAAATGGTTATACAAAGTATTTTGTCCTGCTATTCAGCTTCCAATCCGCATCCAAACTGGAGATAACAGTATCTTTGTTTGCATTCCAATGTTGATACATGTGTGTAAACACAGTGTAACAAGTGAAAATGAGCTCTCTGTGAAGCTCTCTGTGCTTCAAGCACACACACAGCTCAGAACAGCCAATTAGAAGATGTTAATATATAATAAAAAGCAGTTGGAATAAAATGCAATGGCAGCTTTCAGGGCAAGATAAACTACACTTTGGAAACTTGTAATTTGTAAACAGACAATATTACTTTATGCACAAAAGCAAATATGATAACTGTATGAGTAATAAAAAGTAGGAAAACACATTGTTATTGAATGTTATGTCGGAGTTTCAGACCACTTTAAAGGATCTCTCACAGAAAAAAATTAAATTTTAAAATACATGTATATGTTACGGCCAGAACCCGTAGTGTGGCCACTTCGGGTTCAGGCCGGCCAATGTGCGAAGTGGCCGCAGCGCAGCGGCCAATGTTAGAAATGTTATGTTTACGCCGTCTCGCTGCGGCCAAATTGATGACAACTTGCTTAATTTAATGAAATATAGCCGGCGGCAATGTAATAGATGAAGCTGCCGGCTTTCGCACTGCCTCTCTCCTCCCCCCGCCTCTCTCCTCTCCCCGCCTCCCATACAATAAGTAGCAGCCAGCGGGGACATGCAGCCGGAGAGTCGTTCGTCGCGGCAGGGGCAGCAGAGCGGGGAGGCTGCAGACATTGCTTCTGCCAGCACCCGCTCTGCAGGAACGGCAGGATTTCCCTGTCGCAACGAACGACTCTCGGGACACGCGTGTCCCCGCCGGCTGCTACTTATTATTATTATATCTGTATTGGAACAGAATTTCCATTTTTGTAGGTGGTTCTTTTCTACACAATTTTTTTTTTTCCCCCCCTTCTTTGTCCCTGTGTCACCTTGGGGCATAGTGGATCCCAGGTTGGCACTCTTTATATATATTGTGACGTATGTATTACCTGTAGTGATAGGATCCCCACCGCTGGGTGGGCAGAAAGTTGAGATAGGTATTAATCTATTTTAATTTAATATTTTTATTTTTTATTATTATTCATGTTTAAAATTCGTAATAGGCAGTTTTATTCAGACCCGGAGCCATGAATAGTTTATACTGATTTTTTCCAACTGTATGGGCACATATGGTAAATTGGGACATTCTTGTCCCTGTAGTCCGTTTTTCACATATTAAGATGGCCGCGCCACACTCCTGAGGCATTTGGGTAATGTAGTCCCTACAAAATGGGCGTTTAGGCTATGTATAGGCTGGCGCTGGGGTCCCAATAGGAACAGATTATTCGAAAGGGGAATGACTATTTTGATTAGCTGCCTGGATGAGTGGCAGCGGCAGCGGCGAATGAATACAGCTTAAACAGCCGATCATGTGAGTTAATGGTAAACTGAACATGTGACAGACGGGGAGGATACTTATAGCGTCTCCCAGCTCTGATAGGCCAAGCCCCTGATGAGTCGATTGGACGAAACTAGTAGGGCGTGGCCGAAGGAGCTGTTGAGACGCTGGAGGACTTTATGATACTGATTTTATATGCGCATTTTATCTACTTAAATGTAAGTGCACTACTTTTTATGAAGCAAACAATAAAACGGAATTACGCTATGGTCGACTGTGTTTGAGTCCTAGGAGCTATACCTGCCAGGAAATTGGATTTGAGCTGTTATAACACGCTGCATTGCTGGTCTGTTGCGGGTCGGCCCGTGCATCTGGTGAGCGCTTGGTGTGTCTGTGTGGTGGAGGCACGCTGGGTGACACTATTGGCGTAATGTTGCACTGGGTGGAATACTGACCAGATGATATTACACTATTGTCGCTGTGTTTTATATCTTTTATTTATGGTGGAACCCTGACACACTTTGAAGAGTGGAGGAAGAAAAGTTTGCTGGCAAGGCCAAAAGCGCTTTCTGCTGATCTGAGAGGATTGGCTTATTTTCTGGTGAGCGTATAGTGTTACCACTTTGTCGATTGATGCAAGGCTGTGGACATTACGCATACAAGTGGGGTTATACTGGAGAAACCAACTGTATTTGTTATTACGGACATTATTTTATGCTCAAAAGGCGGACGTTTATTTAAAGTGTTAGTTATTAGCAATGCATGTATAAGAAATATCTGTTGAGCACTCTGTCTTTTCTACATTTTGTGCTACTTATTGTATGGGAGGCGGGGAGAGGAGAGAGGGGGGGGGGGGAGGAGGCAGTGCGAAAGCCGGCGGCTTCATCTATTACATTGCCGCTATATTTAATTAAATTAAGCAAGTTGTCATCAATTTGGCCGCAGCGAGACGGTGTAAACATTACATTTCTCACATTGGCCACTTCGCACATTGGCCGGCCAGAACCTGAAGTGGCCACACTTCGGGTTCTGGCCGTAACATATACAAGAAGTACATTTCCCACAGATTAAAATGCTTTATACATTTTTTTCCTATGATGTTTTTGCTTACAGTAAGTAGTAAAAATCTGACTGCACTTGAAACAAAAAGAAAAACCGAGAGCCCAATATAGTGCAGTAAGTCTAACAATTGTTGGCAAAATAATTAACAGATGTGGATATACTCACAAACACGGGTTACCACATAGGCAACGACTTGAAATGCAGGTGGGGAGCATTAGAACCTGACCCCACTCAAGTTTAAGAAGTCGCTCTCTGTAGATAGAAAGAAGGGGAGAGCCCCTCCACCCAAGGTGGACTATATAATGTGCACATTTGGACAGAGGCGCCAGGCAGGTTAAATGATCTAAAAACAACTAAAAAGGAGGAGTACAGGTGGACTTACCTCCTGAAATGATGGACAATCGAGATTGTTCAAATCGCAAATAACAATTTATTTTGGCACTCCGCAACGCGTTTCGCAGGTATAACCCACTTCATCAGGCAAGGAGTGCAAGCTCAAAAAGGTCCAATAGTGGCAATGCGCCTCTGCCATTTCAGGAGGTAAGTCCACCTGTACTCCTCCTTTTTTAGTTGTTTTTAGATCATTTCAACCTGCCTGGTGCCTCTGTCCAAATTTGCACATAAAAACCTGACAGAACTGACAGGACATTCATTTATTTTCAAAAAAAACTTGCTAACTGGCAGCGCTCAGCCAAACTGCTAAAATATTGTGCAAATGAGTAGAGAAGCTGGCTGACATCTTCAAGAACTGTCAAAAACCTTTCCAATGAGTGCTTTTGTAAAGAATAACAGAGATACTGAGATACTGAGAGTCTGACGTGAGGAGATGGACTAGTCCAAAACCTGTCTGATTTTTACTGTCTACTGCAAGTGACAGCAACAAAGGAGAATAGTTATTTATTGCACATTTTACCCTGGGAGGAATGTACATTGTGTATGTAGTGTAAATGTGACCATTTTTGTGACGGTGGTGCTTTAATGATTCATTACCCTTAATGGTGTTCCACCACACCCTAAATAATTTCCATACAGACAAAGGATATACAATTTGAGATAACACCCAAGAAACTGATTTGTATTTGCAAATAATCTTATCCCCCCTTCCTTTATTAATGCAAAAAGTTTTCAATACAAAACGAAAATGTAACAGATACAAAACTGTTGGTTCTTTCAGAGAATTGTCAAAAAATGCATATACATCGTAGGCCCTATTTAACCCCTTGACGACCATAGTGCTACCCCCCCCTCCCCCAACGACCAGGCTCATTTTTGCTGTACTGGGCTGTGCAGGCTTTTCAGCCTCCTGCACGGCCCAACTATGGAGCTCAGCGATTGGACTCACCTCCTTTTTTTGTCCCCGAGCCTGAGGGGACATGCCGCCGGAGGGGTCTGATCGCTGCGGCAGTTTTTTTTTGTTTGTTTTCCTTCAGCCTCTGTGAGGCTCCCTCCCCTTCCCTCCTCCCCTCCGGTATCTGAATTGGAACAGGACGATCTCGTACAGCGGTGCCGGGGACCGCAGCGCTGTACGGATGTAAACAAAGGGGATTTCTTTCCCCTTTCGTTTACAAACAGCCTGCTAGATGCGATCGGCGGCTAGCAGCTAATCATGAAGATCCGTTCTGTGAAGTGGCAGGGAACGATTGCGCATGCGCGGATATTCCCTGAGAAACTGCAGCCCCAGAACTTGACACCCGTCGGCGTTAGGCGGTCCTGGGGCTGCTGCTGGGGCCACGCCCGTCGGCGTTAGGCGGTCCTGGGGCTGCCGCCGGGCCACGCCCGTCGGCGTTAGGTGGTTCCCAGAAGGTTAATATAATAAGCTGCCTTTTTTTTGTAGACCACAACACCAGCTTGTTTTGAGTCTATAACTCTTCATCAGGCCCACAAGCAGCAAAAGACCTGATAGACCAACAGAACATGTATGTACATAAAAGTCAAATGCAACACCTCAAAAATCAGAAAAAAGTGTATACCAATATGAAACCCTGAGTATGGACCATTATCCATGTAGCCACCAGCAGATGCAGGACATACTGAATCCAGGGAAACGTGTCCACACATTCAGTATGTCCTGACATTTTTGACAATTCTCCCTCTTAAAGAAGAACATACAGTTTTGTATCTGTTGCATTTATCGTGTAATTTTAACGTGGTCTGAAACTCAGCACTTCTTATTTGCTTTAAAAGATTATTTACACCCAGGGCCGGATTTGTACTCTTTACCATCCAAGGCCAATGTCATCAGCCGCCCCCCTTCAGTATAGATAGTGAGATGATCCCTCCACCTTCCCTCTAGTATAGGTAGCCAGATGACCCCTCCCCTCTTTCTCTCTATTATAGGTAGCGAGATGACTCCTCCCCCTTCCCTCCAGTATAGGTAGCCTGATGACTCCCTCAATCCCTCCCTTTTCCACTTGCCCCGTTTCAGTACAGCTCGCCTCCACACTGCAGCAGCCACCAGTGTCACTCACTTCTCTGCTTGTCTCCAGTGCAGAAGCTTCCTCTTCCCCTCCATCTTCAATGCTGTCAAGTCCGTAGCCGCCCGTCACAACGCCAACGTGCACAGAGAGCAAGGTGGCTGCTACACAGGTGGCTGGCAGCAGGGGGATTAGGACTTGATCTCCCTGCATTGCAGCATTTGCAAGCTTGCAAATACTGCACCAGTTTAGTCTGCTGCTTTGGTGCCCTTGCTCCTGTGGTGCCCTAGGCCTTGGCCTTAGGCGGCCTAAGCCTAAATTCGGCCCTGTTTACACCATAAAAGCTATTGCCACACAAAAAAAAAAGAAAAAGTAGAAAAACAGCATTCAACCAGATAACTGCACATTATTTTTCAGTGGGCAGCTTCTGGCTGCATCCGAAGATGTGATATCTTCTCCTTCGTTTACTAATTGTAGCCCACAAAAGGAATGTTGACATTAGCAGCCATACTGGAACTGAGCTGCCACACATAGTAAACGCAGAGACAACTGAGGAATTATCACTAGATAGATTTTAATATATAAATACAGAAGCTATGCAGTAAAATGCAATGGCAGCTTTCAGAGCAGATAAACTGTACTGTGGAAACTTGTAATTTATAAACAGGCACTATTACTTGTGCACAAAAGCAAATATGGTAACTTTATGTGTAATACAAAGTAGGAGAACACATTTGTATTGATTATTATTATGTTAAAGTTTTATCCCACTTCAAGTCCATTATGTAATAATAAAGGAAGATTGGATAATATATTTTTCAAATACTAATCTGTTTCCTGATTCTTACCTCAAAGTAAATATCCTTTGTTTCTATAAAGAAAAGTAAGTCTCTGACATTTCTACTCTTTGTGTCATTCCATTATCCTTTTGACTGATGGGAGTCAAAAGGTAAAATAATGTTACAGTTGGAAAAGCCACCACAAGGCCGTTTTTATTTATTTTGTTACATTTTGCTTCTGACCGCTGATCTCTGGGTCAGTGCGCATAACTACAATTCATGGAGCCCAGGGCTGGTTCTAGAAGTTTTGCTACCTGAGGCAAACTTTTGAGGATGCGTTCCCCCCAACCTGATTTGGAATGTCTGCACAACACCCAACAATTTTCTCTGCTTTATTTAATGTTCTCACATGACATACTGCAGGTCAACACGCTAGCACACTGGCTGGCTGTGAGTCTGTGACAAATAAAATGCTCACCCTCAGCCACTCCATTCCTCCTCAGTCAGGACAACAGTGCCACCTCCTCCCTTCTGCTGTGCAAGTCACATGAAAAACTGCTACTTTCCTGCCTCTCCCCTCCTCACTCACTGCCAGACTCCTCACACTGCTGCTCTCCTGCCTCCCCCTCCTCACTCACTGTCAGACTCCTCACACAGCACAACAAGCTGCTTTCCCCAATGATGCTCTCCTGCCTCCCCCCTCCTCACTCACTGTCAGACTCCTCACACAGCACAACAAGCTGCTTTTCCCCAATGCTGCTCTCCTGCCTCCCCCCTCCCTCACTCACTACCAGACTCCTCACACAGCACAACAAGCTGCTTTTCCCCAATTATGCTCTCCTGCCTCCCCCTCCTCACTCACTGTCAGACTCCTCACACAGCACAAGAAGCTGCTTTCCCCAATGATGCTCTCCTGCCTCCTCCCTCCTCCCTCACTGTCAGACTCCTTACACAGCACAACAAGCTGCTTTTCCCCAATGATGCTCTCCTGCCTCCCCCTCCTCACCCACTGTCAGACTCCTCACACAGCACAACAAGCTGCTTTCCCCAATGATTCTCTCCTGCCTCCCCCTCCTCACTTACTGTCAGACTCCTCACACAGCCCAACAAGCTGCTTTTCCCCAATGATGCTCTCCTGCCTCCCCCCTCCTCACTCACTGTCAGACTCCTCACAAAGCACAACAAGCTGCTTTTCCCCAATGATGCTGTCCTGCCTCCCTCTCCTCACTCACTGTCAGACTCCTCACACAGCACAACAAGCTGCTTTCCCCAATGATGTTCTCCTGCCTCCCCCCTCCTCACTCACTGTCAGACTCCTCACAAAGCACAACAAGCTGCTTTTCCCCAATGATGCTCTCCTGCCTCCCCCTCCTCACTCACTGTCAGACTCCTCACACAGCACAACAAGCTGCTTTTCCCAATGATGTTCTCCTACCTCCCCCCTCCTCACTCACTGTCAGACTCCTCACACAGTACAACAAGCTGCTTTTTCCCAATGCTGCTCTCCTGCCTCCCTCTCCTCACTCACTGTCAGACTCCTCACACAGCACAACAAGCTGCTTTTCCCCAATGATCCTCTCCTGCCTCCCCCCTCCTCACTCACTGTCAGATTCCTCACACAGCACAACAAGCTGCTTTTCCCCAATGCTGCTCTCCTGCCTCCCCCTCCTCACCTACTGTCAGACTCCTCACACAGCACAACAAGCTGCTTTTCCCCAATGATTCTCTCCTGCCTCCCCCTCCTCACTCACTGTCAGACTCCTCACACAGCACAACAAGCTGCTTTTCCCCAATGATCACCTCACTCTCCTCTTGCTTCTCCTCCTACTCTGACTGCATGTGGTTAGTGTAAACCCAGTACAAACATCCCGCCCCTGTAATCTTTGCCACCTGATGCAAATGTTTCTTCTTGCTTCATGAGAGAGCCGGCCCTGATGGGGCCTTCCCAGCAAAACTTTGGTGCTCATGCTCACACCCCTTCCCTTGCCTGCTCTTGGTGCCCCTCACAGCCTGGGGGCCCATGCTGCAAGGGATAGTATTGTAATCGGGAGAATACCTTTTTCTATATATCTGGAGAAAAGACTAAAAAACCTTTAAGTCCTTTATATCCCATTATACGCCCGAAACGAGCGTGTCGTTGCCAATTGATTTCTTGTTGAAAGCCTTTCTCAATATAAACCGTTGAAATCCCTGTGATTATTCATGCAAATAAGGAGCATCCTGCAGAGACCTCCTTTTTTAAAAAAAATTGTGTCAATAAAGATTTTGATATTTTTTGTACTACAAGACTTGCAAGATTTTGTGCTATATGTTTATACCATAGTCCTTTCTACAAATACAGTGGCCCATGCTGCAAGGGTCATAAAACAAGTATGGCCATCATGATCTTCACACCTATAACATGTGTAGCTACAAAACACCTGATCTGAAGTACAGTCCCCTGTATCGGGGGAAGGGAAGGTTGGTAGTTGGGGCCCCCACTGCTCTGGACTGCCCTGCAGGGGCTGCTGCTCTGGAAACCTCTGGGTTTCTCCGAAGATGTCTGATCACCCCCTGCCTGCAAGGTGAGCCCTACCCCATTGTCTTGTGCATCCGACCACAGCCGTTGCGTTGCGATGCGGCAGATGCATCGCAACTTGTAACATTCACATTAAAGTGGAATATAACCCTGCATTTCAACTTTGCTGTAAAACATTATTTACAGCATATTATATGCAACCAGCATTTTTTTTTTTACTAGACCAGCATTGAAGGGTTACACACAGAGCTTTAAAGTACTGTGGATAGAAATGCAGACGCATCAGAAGTTTAGATAGATACATTTAAATAAACAGAATGTAACAAGTGAGGAATGTTACACACTCTCTGGCTGTCCTCCAGCTCCTGCACAGTCAGAGAGAGTGAGTCACATTCACCACTTGTTACATTGTGTTTATTTAAATGTATTTATGTAATCTTCGGATGCGTCTGCATTTCTATCCACAGTACTTTAAAGCCCTGTGTAACCCTTCCAATGCTGGTCTAGTAAAAAAAAAAGGCTGGTTGCATATAATATGCTGTAAATAATGTTTTACAGCAAAGTTGAAATGCTGTGTTATATTCCTCTTTAAATGAAGGTAATTTCTAATTGTTATTATGCTGCTCACAGTATAACAAAATGCTATGTTGGACTTGTGCAGTAACTGTGTGAGTACGAAATCATCACACAATAACTCCTAGGTAGTTATGGACAAATTTGCTTGCCGGGCTACAGTTCTCAACTGCCTGCCCGCTCACCTGTTCACCGCAAATGTTTGTGTACAAAAGTTGTGTTTGCATTTAACATTGAAGTCAAAGGTCGCCAACTTTAGCAGTTGATACCAAAGTCGCCATACATGCTGGGATCATCGAAAATCGATTTTGTTAGAAAGAATGTGGCTGCATGCCCTGCAAGTTTTAGAAGTTCACCTGCCGTTAAAGTCAATGGGCCTCGCAGTGAACGGTTCTTCCGTGATGTTCGTCCATCCATCACTACTCCTGGGAACAACAGTTGGTACAATATAGCCAGGTAACAAGCTGTGTCACCCTGCCACGGTACTACACTACCTAGTTGTAAGTAGTGAATAACTACACACAGTTGTACTTATCTTCTTCAGCACACAATAGATCCTACAGCTCTGAGTAGGTTCAATACAGCTAACTAACAGCTATCTTTCCCTGCAGCAGAATAAACACAAGCAATGGTAGCCATGCTCTTCCTGCTGAGATCGGGATTTTAAGGGGAAGGCAGATGGGGGTGATCAATTTGCATACAAACTAGGATGCAATATTGCATTCGGTTGCAAAAATGGAGGATATTATAACATTCCGTACTGGCCCCTTTCACTAGCGTTGAGGTTCCCTCCTTAGAACTGACCCCCTACTCTACCTATACCAGTCAGCAAGCAAGCAGATATTTCATGCTATTGAATCTGAGATTCATGCTGAGGCACTGTTAGGTTCTGTGTTTAAAGCATGCTTCCTGGAGAAATGACTGATTTGTGGGCATGCATGCATTCCCTAGAATGGTAGAACCTGACAGTGCCTCAGCGTGGATCTCAGGTTCATGAACATTAAATGTTTGCTTGTTAGCCGATTGGTATAGGATGAGAAGGGACCATTTCTATCGAGGGAACCTCAATGCTGGTGAAATAGACCAGCACCGAATGTTGTTTAATGCAATGCATTTTGGAAGCTAATATCCTCCATTATTTGCACCATGCAAATTTGCAACCTAGTTGTTTTTATCACTACTGGACAGTGCTGCTCGATACCCCTTTTCAAAATCCGGATCCGATTCGGACCTGGATACCCCGCTATCCGATCCGGGTCGGATATCCGAATTCAAAATTTTTCGATCCGAATCCGATTCGGATATCCGACCCTAGTATCCGACCGGATTCGGATATCCGTGTTTAATCCCGGAAGTGGCCTTTAAATTGCTTTAAAAAGGTTTTTTAGGGTATATGAGGCATGTAGCATCATAATTTTGAAAAGGGAAACACTGATGATGTGGGGAGTGGACTTAAAATCCCCTGCCCCCCCCCCCAAAACAAAATGGCTGTCAATCAACATCAGAGTAGAATCAGGAAGCAGTCGTACTGACGCAGTTGGGGCCTCCCCACAACTTGGACAGCAGACACCTCCAAAAAAAATTACACAGCTATTGTGTTTAGATAGTTGATCATGGCACTGTTGTAGGTACCACGGCACAGTAAAAAATTAGGAGAGGTTCAAGAAGCGGTCGTACTGACGCAGTTGGGGCCTCCCCACAACTCGGACAGCACAGACACCTCCAAAAAAATTACACAGCTATTGTGTTTACATAGTTGACCATGGCACTGTTGTAGGTACCACGGCACAGTAAAAAATTAGGAGAGGTTCAAGAAGCGGTCGTACTGACGCAGTTGGGGCCTCCCCACAACTCGGACAGCACAGACACCTCCAAAAAAATTACACAGCTATTGTGTTTACATAGTTGACCATGGCAGGTACCATGGCACAGTTCAAAAAATAAGAACCTGGCTTCATGAAGATGGAGTCAGGAGGTTGTGGTGGTAAAGGGTGGTTAAGCAGGCATAGTGATTACCACTCAGCCACTTCATTTCCCCCTCTTGCCAACAACAGGGGCCAGGAACTCACCAACCGCCCAAGCCTCGTTCATCTTTAAAAAAGTCAGTCTGTCCACAGACTGGCCTGACAGACAAGAGCGCTTCTCAGTGACCACGCCACCGGCCGCACTGAAGCACCTTTCCGACATAACGCTGGAAGGCGGGCAGGACAGCACTTCCAGGGCGTATTGCTCCAGCTCGCCCCAGATATCCAGGTGCTTCACCCAGTACTCCAAGGGGTCCACAGGGGTGTCGGTGTCAAGCCCGCTATAGGACCCCATATAGTCGGCCACCATCCAGGTCAGGTGCTGGTTCTGGCTTTGCGAGCCGGATGCTACTGCAGGCACCTCGTCTGTAGGCAGCGGTACTGGTGTGGCATAGAGCGCCTTTGTCAGAGACAGCAGGTTTGTTGGGGGCCTGCTGATGCTGGATGCAGGCACCTGCTGCTGTGCTGGCTGGACTGAGACAGCAGGGGGGGTGGGAGTCCGGGGGAAGGCTTCCTCCAAGCGCCGAACCAGAATCCGCTGCAAGTCCCTGATTTGGCGCACAGGGTCTCCTCCTACAGGCAGGAACTGAGCCAGCTTCCCCTTCAGCCGTGGGTCCAGCATCAGGGTGATCCAGATGTCCTCCCGAGCACTCATCTGCTTCACCCTTGGGTCTTTGCGCGGGCACTGCAGCATGTGCACTGCCATGGGGAAGAGGGCTGCCATCTCTGCTGACCTATCATCTTCTGCACCGCTGACAGTGCTGTCGTCTTCCTCTGATTCCGGAGCCTCATCTTGCTCTCTCCACCCCCGCACTACTGCAGCTGCACTCCGCTGTGCCCCCTCCTCTTCAAGGTCAGGGACCTCCAACTCCTCCAAGTCCTCCTCCAACTCCTCCGAATCCTCCTCCTGCTGCACAGAGGTGGACTGTGAAGTGTGCTGCTGCTGCTCCTGCTGAATCAAGGCTTTCTCTCCCACTTCCAGCAGAGCATCGAGGGCCTTGTCTAGCATGCACACAATGGTCACCCACTCACACAGCGACGCATGGTCCCGGCTGACCATGTTGGTGGCCTCCAGGAAGGGTGCCAGCACAAAGCACACCAGCTGCATTTTTCCCCACTCAGCAGGGCGGATGATGTCTGGGAGGTGGGTGGTGCCGGTCCCCAACAAGTTGGCATCCATGGTGGCTCTGGCCAGGTACAGGTTGACAGCCCGCCTCTGTTCAACCAGACGTTCCAACATCGCCAGGGTGGAATTCCAGCGTGTTGGAACGTCTATAATGAGCCGGTGCTGTGGGAGGTTCAGCTCCAGCTGCACGGCTGTAAGGGTCGCTGTGGCACTACCCGAGCGGCGAAAATGACCCACCGTTTTCCTTGCCGCTCCCAAAAGAGTGTCCATCCCCTGGTAGGTGTGCAGGAATTTCTGCACCACTAGGTTCAGGACGTGGGCCAGACAGGGGATGTGGGTGAGGTTTCCCCGCTGGATGGCGGCAACCAAGTTTGCCCCATTGTCGGCCACCACCTCTCCGACTCTGAGGCCTCTGGGGGTCAGCCAACTCCTCTCTTGCTCTCGGAGCTTGGCCAAGACGTGGTCTGCCGTCAGCTTGTTCTTGCCCACCGTGACCATCTGCAGCAGCGCTTGGCAGTGGTGGGCCTTCACGCTGCTGCTGAGGCGGGGTTGTTTGGCGGCGGATGGAACCGGATCACAGCTGGAAGCTGCTGCACTTCCCCTGACCCTGCTGCGGGGTGGCACCACCCACCGGGGGGATGATGCTGCTGTCTCCTCTTCACCCCCTTCCACCAAACTGACCCAGTGCGCAGTGAAGGACAAATAGCGGCCTGTCCCGAACCGGCTGCTCCATGAGTCCATTGTCACATGGACGCGCGCACCAAGCGCATGATCCAGCCCACACTCCACGTTGGCCTTCACAAAGCGGTGCAGTGCTGGGATGGCCTTGCGTGCGAAGTAGTGCCGGCTGGGGATTGGCCAATCCAGCGCTGCGCACTGCAGGAGCGCACGCATCCGGCTCCCCTCCTGCACAAACGAGTACGGGAGGAGCTGGGAGGACATGGCCTGTGTCAGCAAGCCGTTCAGCTGGCGTATGCGACGGCTGCCGGGAGGCTGAGCCCTGACCACAAAAGAGTCACTCAGCAGGGTCTGGTGGTGGGGGCGTTTTAGGCTTGCACGTGAAGCTGAGGAGAGAGCAGAGGAGACCACTGAGGAGGACTGGCTGCCTGAACAGGCCTCAGTGTCAGCAGGAGTGGCAAAGCTGGTTATAGTGCTCTGACCTCTGCAAGGGCCAGTGCCAGCTTCCTTCAGCCTCTTGAATTCCTGATGCTCAAGTTTGTGCTTATTGCCCAGATGGTTGATGAAGCTGGAGGTGCCATAAGTGGAGGGGTGAGACCCTCTGCTCAGCTTCACATGGCATAATTTGCACGTTACAAACTTGCTATCCAGTGAGGGCAGATGGAAAAACTGCCATATTGGGGATTGGAGTTTTCCCTTACGTGGCTCAGAACGGGATGCTGCTGTGGATTTTCTCCCGGTGGTGGTTGGGGCCTGGGGTTGAGTGGTGTGGCTGGTGGTAGTCGTGCCACTGACAGATGGAGCAGCAGCCTGCGGGTCACGTATTCCATGCCCACTGCTGCTCCTGTCAATCCCTGCAATGCTCAACCTGGGTGCCATACACACTGACTCCTCCTCCTCAGAGTCAGAGCTGACATGCCCCTCCGGTCGCTGGTAGTCCGGGTCCTTCACCTCATCATCAAACTCCCCTTCATCAAACTGCTGGGATGATGAGCCCGCCTCAAACTCCTCTTCTGCTGACACATCATGGACGGGCTCCCCCCCAACAATTACTGTCAGCATCTCAGACTCTTCTGTAAAGCCAATTTTGCTGAGAATATTTTCTCTAGGGCTAGGGCTGGTGGTGGTGGCCTCACTGTCACTGGCTTGCTCCTCGTCATGCGCCATCTGCTGCATCACAGATGCGGCGTCCTTCTCCTCCAATCTGCGCCGCTGACCCTGCTTGAAAATTGACGCAACACGCTGCTGAGTCTCTGCAGCGTGACTGCCAGTGGGTAGCGGCGGAATGACTGATGCGGCAGAACTGCTGCCAGAGGCCGCAATGTTGCTCACTCTCCTTCTGGCCTTGCCCCTCCCCCGTCTCACACTGCCAGTGCCAGACATAGTACAAGACTCACTGTCACTGATGAGTCGACGTCACAGATGATGTGTGTGGGGTACTTGGTGCACTTTTATTATTGGCGGCGGGCTTGGAAATGATCAGCAGATTGACAGACAGGAGTACAACAACTAAACACACTGACACTGCTCACTCAGCAGCAGCACAGCAGCAATAATCTGTAGTACTAGCACTGTCTGCAACTACACAATACAAAACCACAGTAGCAGTAGTAATAGCAGCCCAGCCAGCAGCAAGGAGCCTGGAGTGTGTGCACACAGACACAGCACACACAAAGACACAGGACCTAGTAGCAGGCACAGGCAGCTGCTGCAGCTGAAAGACTGACTGACAAGACTGACTGACACTAACAAATTACACAGACTAGCTAAGCTAACTACAACACAGTACAACAGTAAAAACAGAAGGTGTTTTTGTGTTAAAACGCTGGGTTATCACTGGGATAATGTACTTGCTTCAGCCAAACACACTGGACAAACTATCTCAGTGGCAGTCACAAAGCAAGGACGAGATTCTTAACATGCCCCCCTCCTTATATACAGGAGGGAGTGGCCAAGGTTCCCCTCTGTAATTGGGTGCGTGGGCTTAGGCTGGGAGCGCTCTGATTGGCTGAATGACGTCATGGACATCATGTCCATGGTTACAGTACCCGGATTCGGATATCCGACCGGTATCCGCGGATATCCGGGTTATGCGACCAACTATCCGCATAGAGCTATCCGGATTTCCGTCCAGCTATCCGGAATCCGGATCCGATCGGATAGGCCTAAAAAGTTCGGATATCCGAGTCTACTCGGATATCCGGTATCCTGATGAGCAGCACTGCTACTGGAGTTCCAGCTAGCTGTGACTGCGGAGGGCTAAAGATTGTATGCAGCACAATACAGTTCTCTCCTTGCCTCTCTGTTTAGCTTCTATCACACACAAAAAAGCAGCACAGATTGAAAAACGCTTCCCTCCACCCCCCTGTGGCTGTGGTGGGATCTGTGCTGATTGGCTGCTGGGGCTTGCTGAGCATCCTGGGAACAAATAATTAATCCAATATACACCCATTACATGCTCCTCGACTAAATTTTGCCACTGTACCACACCCTGGCCTGTGCCCACATGGCAAATCACTGGGCCTATCTCATGAAAAACTTCAGTAAATGAGATAAGCCATGAGATCGAACTTTGAATTCTCTATCGCTCATCCCTAGCCTACTTTTAATGTCCCTTAGCCAAGTTCTGTACTGGGTTTTTACCAGGCAATGGGGTTAGACTACAATATCGCTGAGCTCCTGATATCATCACCACTTGGGCTTGGCAATAGGGAGATAGATTAAAATCAAGAATGGTTTTAGAAAGATAAGTGTTAGGGAATCATTTCGGTGGAATAGAGTTAATAGGGAAAGGAGGTTTTGGTTAGGTGTTGAGGAAGAGGATTTCTTCGGGAGGGACGGTTAGGGTTCGGCGTTGAGGTAAAGGTTTGCTTTGGGAGGGAAGTTTATGGTTAGGTGTTGGGGTTTTGGGATGGCGATTAGGGTTAGCCAACAGTAGAAGATTGGTAAGAGAACATTACCAATATTATTTTTGCAACACCTGGATATCATTTTAACAAGTATCTGTTTGTACATGGTTAAAAAAGCCTTTCATGGAGCTCCAAAAAGATCAGAAAGGACCCTACTTCTATAAACTGTTTATATTCACTTGTTCATCTGATTGCTATTAGAATTTTACTTGGTTAAACTTTGCGTTCAGTCTTGCTTTAATAGGTGACTGAATTACCCATTCATTTATAAAGACTAGACTTCATATGAATGGAAGACACCACTGGGCATAGTGGTGAGTAGTGTTGGTGTTGATGAATTCAGGACCCTGCAATCAGGAACTCAAGTTATCAGTTTCTGCATGCAGGGTGCCCCTGCAATCACTTCAGTACCCGAAGCAGTGGACAGGGTCATGTGAAGTCACTTACCATGTGACTGTGACGCTTTCTCCTTCAGGCTTGGAAGGAAGAAGCTTTGGAGTCATGTGAAGCACAAAGTGGACCGCAACTCAGTGACTCTCTCCAATAGTTTGGGTGCTAAATAGTGGGGTTTGGTATAATTGGGGTTTCAGAATGAAGGGTCCTGAATTCCAACACCAACACTAGTGGTGAGTTGCCTTCTACAATACTAAGTATGAAGGTCAGCTGATTTGATTTCATCTCCAGTAGATAGACCACCAGTCTCCTTCCTCTTGCCTTCCTTTGCTTGTGTCTTTGATGTGTCTGTAGTCTGAACAGCTCTTGATACTCTCCAGCCTCAGCACTGAGGAGTACAGAAGCATTTTAACATTGATATTCGCTATCGATGAGATTAACAAGGACCCCAATCTTCTGCCCAATGTTACTCTGGGCTATCATATATATAATCCTTGTGGAGATCCAAAGCAGACCGTGGGATATGTGCTGCAGATATTGACTGGAGAAAAGATGGTCACCCCTAACTACTCCTGCAGGGAACATGGGGATGTAGCTGGCTTTATTGGTGACTCCACTTTCCATACAAGTCATGCCATGGCCCAGTTGCTCAGCCTGTATCAATACACGCAGGTAAGTTGTCACTGTAGTATGTTATTGTATGATTCAGGGGTAACAGACGGGGGAAATGTCAGCAGCTCCTCAGCAAAATTAACATGATCCTCCAACCTCCATGGCTGGACAGAGATCATAGTGGCCAACTGTTCTTCATCTCCTCCCTGCCCTCATGGGCAAAGTAGGCAGGACCAGTTCAAGGTACAATGGGGTTCCCAGGCAAAATTAACCTGCCCCCAACAGATCCCCCCCAAAAGCAGCATTAGGGCCTACCACATTCACCCCATCAGGTCTCCACTTTTGGTCCCTGTGGCGCCTGCAGTGAAGTGACTCACCTTTTCTGGTCAATGCAGGCTCCTCCATAAGTTTTTAGCTCCATGCACTTCCATTTTCATCCTCACAGGGGCGCCTCTCCTCTATGACCCCACCCCAGAGAGTGTTATTATGCATAGCATGTGCCAGGTCACGTAGGAGAGACCCTCCTGTGAGGAGGAAAATGAGAGTTCTAGAAGCCATAGACATATGGCAGGGGCCCCAGAGACTCAAAAAAGTTGAAATGGGGAGACCTGGGGGGCTTGGCAGTGCCTGGGGCCCTATGGCAATAAGGTTGCCCTTATGATATTGCTGGCCCTGAGACTAGGCACAGGGAGTGCAGTTATACTTACCTAGTCCACGCTGTATTAGGTCTCTATTTCTCTGGACGGGCATCTGTATGCTCTATGCTGCCCTCCTGAGGCTCCTGTTGATATGACATAGAGTGTGCAGATGTGCGAGAAAGAGGAGACAGTAAAACGCATTCAGCTCTTTGGCTAGTTGGATGCTAAGGGCTGCATGCTGGTGGGGTGGATGTTCTTGGCCTTTCCATAACTCACTATGGTTGTTGGACTTCAGACTGAGACCAAAATTGTCGGATTAGCCCCTCATTGCGGCTCTCAGTTCAGGTAGTTCCTGGCCTTCCTGAACTCTTCTAGGGTACCGGACTTCTTGAGTTTCCAGAGCCGGCGAAGCTTGCTGTTAAACCAGGGCTCCTTTGCAGGCCAGAAAAACCATAAAAAATGAGGGAAACTTCTGCAAAATGGCTTGGGAATAGTGTGTGTGTGTGTGTGTGTGTGTGTGTGTGTGTGTGTGTGTGTGTGTGTGTGTGTGTGTGTGTGTGTGTGTGTGTGTGTGTGTGTGTTTGGGGGGGGGCAAATGAGATCCTGAAAAGCTGTCGTAGTACTACCAATGGGACCGGCAACGCTAACCCCGCAGCACACAGGAGGAGAAGGCCATGCTTTGAGACACAACCCAGGCCTTGCATGAGGCTAAATTGGATACTGAAAGCAATGCACTTTGTCGCCATGCATTAAAAAATATAACAAAATTGAAATATACCTGAAAATAGCAACGCTAAGCCATTTAGCGTTGCCGGTGCCATTTTCAGTTGCCGGTGCCATTTTCAGGAATATTTCAATGTTATTATATTTTTTAAAGCATGGCGACAAAGTGCATTGCTTTAAGCATGCAATTTGTCCTCATGCCAGGCCTGGTTTGTGTCTCAAAGCGTGGCCTTGCTTTGTGACACAACCCGGCCTGGCATGGTGACAAAATGCATGCGTAAAGCAAAGCATTTTGTTGCCATGCAGTGATAAATATAGAATGAGATATTCCTTAAAAAGAGAGCAGAAACGCAGTGGATTTGTGGTACGCAAGTGATCCCACTTGGCAGCACTGAAAGTGTTTTTTTAATCCTACTAATATAATAAATGAGAAAGTTCGGATGTTTGGATGTTTGTTACTCGATCACGCAAAAATGGCTGAACAGATTTGAATGAAATTTGGCACACACATAATACATTACCTGGAATAAAGTATAGGATACTTTTTATTCCCATAACCAAAAAGGGGGTGGAGACAAATACAAATTTCACTGGAAAATGTAAACTGCAGCCATTCTTACACTGTTAATGGTAGGGTTCTCAAACTTTGCACAGTTGGTTACTGGGTGACTGGGATTAATATTCAGAAAAGTGGGTGGAGTCTATAAAAGCCAATCAAAATTAACCTATTGATTTTCAAGGGGAATATTTGCATTGCTGCCATTCTTGCACTGTTAATGGCACAAGCCTCAAACCTGGTACAGTTGATCATTGGGTGACTAGGGTTCAATTTCAGAAAGGGAGTGGAGCCACAAACAGCCAATTAGATTTGTTTCATTCCAATGCAAATTATTGATGCCAAACACCGCAAAGCTCACAAACTTAGCAATTGAGTAATTGATTAATTGTGCGTTAGTGTTAGAAAACTGGGCACAGCCAACACCAGCCAAATACATAAGCGGACAACGCCGGGTCATAAGTGGGCAGAGACAAATACAAATTTTACTGGGACAATGTAAACAGCAGCCATTCTTACACTGTTAATGGTAGGGTTCTCAAACTTTGCACAGTTGGTTACTGGGTGACTGGGGTTAATATTCAGAAAAAATGGGTGGAGCCTACAAAAGGCAATCAAAAATTACCTATTGATTTTTCAGGGGAATATTTCATTGCTGCCATTCTTGCACTGTTAATGGCACAAGCCTCAAACCTGGTACAGATGATCATTGGGTGACTGGGGTTTAAATTTATAAAAGGGGGTGGAGTCACAAACTGCCAATATGAATTGTTTCATTTTAATGAAGGTTATTGATGCCAAAGACCGCAAAGCTCACAAACTTGGTCATTGAGTAATTGATTAATTGTGTGTTAGGGTTAGTAAAAGTGGGCGCAGCCAGCACCTGCAAAATACATAATCTGGCAATGCCAGGTCAGAAGTAGGTGGAGACAAATGCAAATTTTACTGAGAAAATGTAAACTGCAGCAATTCTTACACTTTTAATGGTAGGGTTCTCAAACTTTGCACAATTGGTCACTGGGTGACTGGGAATAATATTCAGAGAAGTGGGTGGAGCCTACAAAAGCCAATCAAAATTCACCTATTGATTTTCAAGGGGAATATGTAATTGCTACCATTCTTGCACTGTTAATGGCACAAGCCTTAAAGGGAACCAGAGAGGATGCAATATACATACCTGGGGCTTCCTCCAGCCCCATACGCATGGATCGCTCCCACGCCGCAGTCCTCCTCTGCCTGGAACCGCCGCCACCGGGTCCCGTCATTGCCGCGAGTCGGCAAGTCGGCCGGCGGACGCGGCCAATTCTCCGCATCACCGGGTTCTCTCCCCATACTGATACGCATGTGGCCGCTAACTGCGCAGCCGCATGCGTACATGTATGGAGGGAGCCCCTGTGATGCGGACAATTGGCCGCGTCCGCCGGAAGTGACGGGCCCGGTACCGGCGGATCCAGGAAGCTGAGGACGGCGGCGTGGGAGCGATTCAGGCTTATGGGGCTGGAAGAAGCCCCAGGTATGTATAAAATCTTTTTCTTTTTCCACCCCCCGTTCCTCTCTGGTTCCCTTTAAACCTGGTACAGTCGGTCATTGGGTGACTGGGGTTCAAATTCAGACAAAGGGGTGGAACCACAAACAGCCAATCAGATTTGTTTAATCTCAGTGCAAATTATTGATACCAAAGACCGCAAAGCTCACAAACTTGGTTATTGAGAAATTGTGTGTTAGGGTTAGAAATAGTAGGCGGAGCCAACACCAGCCAAATACATACCTGAACAATGTAAGGAAATAAGTGGGTGGAGAAAAATACAAATTTCATTGTGCAAATGTAAACTGCAGCCATTCTTACACTGGTAATGGTAGGGTTCTCAAACTTTGCACAGTTGGTCACTGGGTGACTGAGATTAATATTCAGAAAAGTGAGTGTAGCCTACAAAAGCCAATCAAAATCCACCTTTTGATTTTCAAGGGGGAATATTTAATTGCTGCCATTCTTGCACTGTTAATGGCACAAGCCTATTGCAATATTAATCACCTGTACCTGATACAGTTGGCCATTGGGTCATTGGGGTTCAAATTCAGAAAAGGGGTGGAGCCACAGCCAATCAGATTTATTTAATTTAATTGAAAATTATTGATGCCAAAGACCGCAAAGCTCACAAACTTGTTTATTAACCACTTCGGGACCGGCTGCCTAACCCCCCTTAAGGAGCAGGGCTTTTTGCGGTGGAGGGGGGTGTGTGCATTTAGGGGGGTCGAGCGGCCGGATCCCCTCTGTGGCTGGCTGGGCAGTGTCCCACCCATGGTGGCAAGTGTCCCCCCTGTAGTTGGCAGCCATCACTTACCTACCAGGCTCCAGCGATGAGCCGCAGAACCCACCTCTTCTCCGTCCGGCATCTCCGCTCCAAATGACGCTCAGGTCGGGTCGCGGCTTGATAACGTCATCAAGCCGGGACCCAGCGCTGACGTCAGACGGAGCAGAGATGCTGGCCAGAGCAGAGGGGGGCGCCGATCGTCGCTGGAACGGCAGGGAGGTGAATGGATGCTCTTCTTTTCCCCCTGCCGCCGCCGCTGTCAGAGTGATCACTACGAACCGACGGCGATCGTAGTGATCACGTGATCAGCAGCCATACGCGGTGGCTACTGATCACTAGGGGGAGATGCCAGCTGTCATATGACAGCTTAATCTCCCCCTCCGTGTGCGCACGATCGCGTCGGGAGCGGTGCTTTAGCGCGGACGTTGAATCAACATCCGGTCAGAACGGTACCACCATCCTGCTGATGCAATAGGTTAAGTAATTGAGTAATTGTGTGTTAGGGTTAGGAAAAGTGGGCGGTGCCAACACCGGCCAAATACATACCCGGCCAACGCCAGTCCATCAGCTAGTATATATATATATAGAAAGAAATCCACATGCAGTTGCAGCACACAGCTCTTTAGTTTATTCAGAGCAACAGGTACAATTAATCAGCAGACAGTTTCGGTCATCCCTGACCTTCATCAATTGGGCATTGATGAAGGTCGGGGACGACCGAAACTGTCTGCTGATTAATTGTACCTGTTGCTCTGAATAAACTAAAGAGCTGTGTGCTGCAACTCCACGTGGATTTCTTTCTATATATCTAGGGGCTTGGACACCACGAGTTGCGTGCAAATAAATCATATAAGCTTGTTAGAGCTGCTGACCCCACCTGGATGTCTCTCAATGCAGCTCACTGGCTCTGCCTGTCTCTATTACAGCAGAGCCATGTGAGCCGGTCAGGAACCGATTTCATTAACTCCTGGTTGTGTCTATCAATGTAAGCCGCTCCCATAGGCTTACATAGATAGACACGGTCAGTAGCCAATGAAAGGGGCTCCTGACCGGCTCACATGACTCTGTCATCATAGAGACAGCAGAGTCTATGTCAGGAGGATCCCGGCGCTTGGCGATGACGGCGTTTGCAGCGGGTATGCACGGCGATTCATCGAGATTCCATCGGTATTGTACCAGTGGTCTCAGGTCCTTAAGGGCTGGTACTTATGGGGGTAATTGAGTGATTGTGTGTTAGGATAAGAAAAAGTGGGCAGAGCCAACACTAGCCAAATATATACCCGGGCAATGCCAGGCGACCAGCTATAATAATATAAATGAAAAATCTTCCCAAAATTCCTTCCATGATTGTTCCAAAGTCTAACACCATTTTATCAAAACTCCCAAAATGATTGCTAAAAGGAGTAAATTTCACTCTCAGGATTGGATTTACCATAAGGCACTGTAGGCGCGCTCCTACAGGTGCCTAATGTGGCAGAGGCGGCTCCCCTCCCTTCTCAAATGTCCCCTCTCTCTGCAGAGCCGGAGGGCGATGTCACTCACCACCCGGCTCCAGTCCGGCAGCTGCAAACTCGTTGTAAGGGGTGGAGATCTAAGGCTTAATCAGTGCCTCCTGTGAAAAAGAGAGTAGTTTGGTGGGCGGATTGAGTAATTGCATCCTCCTCCCTCCCTGTCCCTGCACCACACCAGCTGCAGTGCACTCTGGCCACACACACTATCATTTGCTGCCTGCTTTTCTCATCTTGGGGGGGGGTGGCTTGAGGCAATGTTAGGTGGTGACTTAGTTGTGTCTAGCCCCAACCCAGATTGTGTGTAGCCCATTTTGTAAGGTAACTAGTGCCGTATATACAATTATTATCAATTTTTTTAATTATTATTATTAAAGTAGAGGGGGCCTTATCCAAGATTTGGCTGGGCAGGCCCACCCTTCTCTTGAATTACACAGCTGCTAGGTTCATGTACATTTAGCTCTTTATGTGATTTAGGCTGGGACTGGGGGTAGCGGCCTGTTGAGGGACGGAGTTTAGGGCAGTGATGGGTCGCATAGAAATTTGCATTTTTGCATAGTAATCGTAATGCGAAATTTTAGGGAAAATTGTAATTGATTTCGTATGTAATAGTAGTATTTCATAATTTTGCGTAATTTTCCGCATCATTTTCACGCAATTTTGCGAAATTTTGTGCCGACTTTGGCAGTTAATAGCAAATCTCCCATAAATGCTATTGCTATTGCTACCAAAATTGGTACATATATTAAGGAGAATAGTGGGTACAAGTCAAAAAAAGTATTTTTCAAAAATACATTGTAGTTTCTGAGAAAGTCAATTTTAAAAATGCTAAGAAAAATGGTCATTTTTCCAAGTTTAAAAACCATTTTTTCTTTGCATTTTATAAAACGATTTTCTCAAAAACTATATGGTCTATTTGGAAAATTCTTTTTTTTCCTTTGTACCCACTATTCCCTATAACATAGGTAGCAATTTTGGTGTCAATAGCATGTATGAGGGCATTGCTATTAACCTCCAAATTCAGCACAAATTTACGCAAAAATTATGCAAATCTTTATGCGAAATTACAAAATGATTACAAAATCAATTTAGTTTGCAAACCCTAATTATGTATAGGCGTAATTGCGAAAAATTATGCGAAATTTTGCCAAATTGTAATTTTGCTGCTTACGATCATCATAGTTTAGGGCGCTAGAATCACTGTGCCTACAAGCTCCTGAAGTATAAATCCAGCCCTGTTCACTCTATAGTGTTTTCCCACATGTTTTCCTTTTACAGGTCAATTATCGGATGACTGACCCTCTCCTGAGTGACAGAACAATGTTTCCAAGTTTGTACCACATTCTGCAAGGTGAGCAGATCTGCTATATGGCTATTGTAAAATGTTTGCTTCATTTTGGGTGGAACTGGGTCGGCATGATGGTAACAAATGATGGAAGTGGGGAGGTGGAATTTAAAGTTCTAAGTAAGTTGATGGCCAAGCATGGGATCTGCATCGAGTATGCTGTTCAGTTTTCTACTCGTGGTGGCCATGCCAATGCAAGACAATTAGCAGACATTGCGAAGACATCAGCTAGAGTCCTCGTTTTATGTGGTCATTTCTATCTGTTTACCTTTAAATATTTGCTACAGCTGTCCATAAATATTACCTTAATTCTCCATGAGTCTTGGACTAGCGCGAAATATGATTATTTCAAAGAGATTGATTTTACATTAGCCAACGGTAGCTTAATCTTCCTGTGGCCTCAGAAGTTCACCCCGAGTTTGCATGTTTTAATTAATGGTCTCAGTTCCTTCCCTCACCACAATGACTACATCATGGAAGAGATCAAACTTTTGAAATTTCACTGCCTTTCCCAAAACCGTTTCATAAATGAACTTTATGAAGAGATGTTTATGTTTATTGGAATAAACTGCACTAAGGAACATGATCTTAGGTCATTATTGCAGGCACTCAACAATACCAAGCCTTCTCACGTGTACACAGCAGTTTATGTTCTGGCGAATGCCTTGCAAAGTTTTTACCTGATGAGACACGACACTGGAAGATATGGATTAAGACAAATGGTGAGTTGAATGAGGTTGATGATTAGGATCATGATAATGATGATTGATGAGACATATTCCGAGGCACCCAAGAACAGCGTTAAGCCTACATCTCGCACGATTGTAATTTTGCATTAAAATTAGCAATTATGATGCAAAATCGCAATGCGAAATTTCTAGCAAATTCATAATTATTACTAATCATCTGGTACTGATTATGAGAAGTGTCATATCTCTGCTGACATATCTCTCTCCTTTTTATGTGGAAAGCTTCAAAGACACGTCAGAAAGGTCCACTACAGGCAGCCAAGTGGAGAAGAGATCTTCTTTAACGAGAGAGGAGAGGTCCCGTCCAAAGTGCTTCTAGTAAACTGGGTGATTTATAGAACTGGGAATGGTGAAGAAGATGTTTTTAAGCTGCTAGAAAGCTTTGATGGCTCGGAAGGAATGGATAAAACACTGAATATAAAACCAGAAGACATCACGTGGAGGGGAGGCAGAGTGAGGAACTAGTAGCTATAAAGAACATTGATGGTTGTTATCTCTGTAGTGTACATATTATCCATGAATGGGATTCTTGTAGGTTTTAAGGCTGGGGAGACTCTGCCAGGCCCCCCAGCAAACACTCAACCAGCTCGCTCCCCCCCTCCCGAAAAGTTTACAGAACTGTGCACATTTCAAACCCCAGAGCTGAGAGTCACAAGGAGATGTCAAAATACCTGCGCAGTACTGGCCTTTTGCATGATTGCAAACTCCTTAAAGTAACCAGCCTTTATAGCATTGCAATCATAAATCGGGCGTAGTGGATTTCAATCCCTTTATAAACAGTGTTTACAGATTGAAGTTATATCTCAAAATAAATCACAGAACTCAGTATTTTACATCAAAAAGTGCATATTTATGCAGCGGATATACAAAAAATATGAACAGTTCTATGTAGCGTTCACATTTAACAAAGTTCCACTTGTTTAGGCCTTGTATTCTAACAACACAGTTCTTCTTAGTAGATTCAACTAGTCAAAATTACTGCACAATGAAGAATAAGATCAAAAGTAGTTTAGAAAAAATGCTAGATGCTAAATGTACTATTTATTTATTTATTTTTTATTTATTTAAGTATTTTTATAGTGCCGACATATTACACAGCGCTGTACAGATTATATATTGTCTTGTCACTAACTGTCCCTCAGAGGTGCTCACAATCTAATCCCTACCATAGTCATATGTCTATGTATGTATGGTGTAGTGTATGTATCGTAGTCTAGGGCCAATGTTTAGGGGGAAGCCAATTAACTTATCTGTATGTTTTTGCGATGTGGGAGGAAACCAGAGTGCCCAGAGGAAACCCACGCAGACACAGGGAGATCATACAAACTCCTTTCAGATGTTGACCTGGCTGGGATTCAAACCGCTATGCCACTGTGCTGCCCATGGTGGATTCTTGTTTCCATGCTGATAATTATTATCACAAAAAAATAATGAAAAATTGTGAAAATAGTGAAAAAAAAATATAACAGAAAAATAGTATCTTTCAAAAGCTTCATGCTGAAAAATAATAATATACGTCACCAGAAATATGTAAGCATGTTGCCCCTGTTTTGTGCTATAGGGCTTTAGCACCTATTTTTATAATAACATTTTCAAAATGGCTTCCTCTTTGGAATTCCCCCAATCTCTTCTTGTCTAAAATGTCCTTTCCACCAATCGTATTACTTGTATCTTATGATTTCTTGACCTGACATCTTGACCTGTAAACGTGTTCTTTAACCAATTTACCCTCGCCCGTACAAATTTCTCCGTCCCTTTTTCCATCCTTTCACCCCCAGGGACGGAGAAATCCGTACTTTCCACGCTCCCGCCGCTGCCCGCTGTGTGTGTGTGTGTCGCGATCACTTGAAAATGGCTTTACCAGTTTGAACGAAACTTGATATACATAACCCTTACTACCTGGGATGATATGTTCTGGGGGACTCACGTCCCCCCTGCACACCTGGGCGGGGCTACAAACAGCAAATCAGATTTCACCCATTCATGTCAATGGAAAAAATGTAAAAGGCTGCCATTCTCACAGTAATCAAGCCAGAGTCCCCACACTTGGCACAGGAGGTGACTTAGTGACCGAGGTTACAAATCCAGGAAAATTGGGCAGAACATAAAACAGCCAATCAAATTTCAGCCATTCATTTTTAATGGGAAAATGTAAACTGCAGCCATTCTTAGACTGTTAATCTCAGGGTCCTCAAACTTCGCACGCTTGGTCACTGGGTGAAGGAAATTAAGATTCAGAAAAGTGGGTGGAGCATACAAAAGTGGGTGGAGCCAATACACATTTCCCGGTTGATTTTCAAGGGGAATATTTACACTGCTGCCATTCTTACTCTGTTTATGGCAGAGGCTTCAAACTTGCTACAGTCGGTCATTGGGTGACTGGGGTCCAACTTCACAAAAGGGACATTTTTGATGCCAGGAACCTGAAAGCTCAGAAACTTGGTCATTGAGTGACTGTGTGTCAAGGTTACAAAAAGTGGGCAGAGCCAAAAACAAAATTCACTGGGCAAATACAAACTGCAGCCATTCTTACATTGTAAATGGCAGAGTTCTCAAACTTTGCACAGTTGGTCGCTGGGTGACTGGGATTAATATTCAGAAAAATGGGTGGAGCCTACAACAGCCAATCAAAATTCACCTGTTGATTTTAATAGGGAATATTTAAATTGCTGCCATTCTTAAACTGTTAATAGCAGATGCCTCAAACCTGGTACAGTTGGTCAATGGGTGACTGAGGAAAGGGGGCAGAGCCACAAACAGCCAATCAGATTTGATTAATTTCAATGGAAATATACAAATTATTTATACCAAGGACACCAAAGCTCAAAAACTTGGAAATTGAGTGACTGTTTGTCAAGGTTAGAAAAAGTGGGCGGTGCCAACAACTGAATTTTAAACATGGGAAAATATAAACTGCAACCATTCTTACATTGTTAATGGCAGGGTTCCCAAACTTGACACAGTTGGCCACTGGATGATTTTGATTGGTTGCTGTAGACTCCACCCACTTTCCTGAATATTAATTCAGAAAAGTGGGTGGAGTCTACAGCAACCAATCAAAATTCACCTATTAGCAATTTACATTGCTACCATTCTTACACTGCTAATGGCAGAGGCCTCAAACCTGCTGCAGTTGGTTATTAAAGAGAATCTGTATTGTTAAAATCGCACAAAAGTAAACATACCAGTGCGTTAGGGGACATCTCCTATTACCCTCTGTCACAATTTCGCCCCTCCTCGCCTCATTAAAAGTGGTTAAAAACAGTTTTAAAAAGTTTGTTTATAAACAAACAAAATGGCCACCAAAACAGGAAGTAGGTTGATGTACAGTATGTCCACACATAGAAAATACATTCATACACAAGCAGGCTGTATACATCCTTCCTTTTGTATCTCAAGAGATCATTTGTGTGTTTCATTCCCCCTGCAGCTATCTTCCACTGAAGTGTCAGGCTGTTTCTTCCTGCAGAGTGCAGACAGCTCTGCCTGTATGTAATTCCTCAGTATGTGAAAGCCCAGCCAACTCAGAGGAGGATTTATCCAGCTTGTAAAAGATAAGAGAGAAGCTGCCCTAATCTAAATAATACACAGGCAGTGTGCAGAGAGGGGCCTGGAGGGGGGAGATGCATCACAGAACCACAACACTGAAGAACTTGGCAGCCTTCCAGACACAGGCTGACAAGTCTGACAAGAGAGAGATAAGTTGATTTATTACAGAGATGGTGATAGCAGAAAGTGCTGCAGTAAGCCAGAACACATTAGAATAGCTTTTGGAACTTGTAGGATGATAAAAAACAGGATGCAATTTTTGTTACGGAGTCTCTTTAAGTGACTGGGGTTCAAATTCACTAAAGGGGCGGAGCCACAAACAGCTAATCAGATTTATTTGCTGGATAAACTACTTTTATTCACAGTCACTGAGTAACTGTGTGTCAAGGTTACAAAAACTGGGTAGAGTCAAAAACAGATTTCCCTGGTAAAATGTAAACTGCAGCCCTTCTTCATTGTTAATGGCAGGGTTCTCAAGCTTTGCACAGTTGGTTACTGGATGACTGGGATTATTATTCAAAAAAGTGGGAGGAGCCTAAAAAGCCAATCAATATTCACATGGTGATTTTCAAGGGGAATATTAAAATTGCTGCCATTCTTGCACTGTTAAAGAGACTCTGAAGCAACATTAAAAATGGCTTTTTACCCTATAATCAAAATGGGCACGTTTGCCCCTGCTAAAACGGTGCTATCCCGCAGCTGAACGAGGGGTCTTTACCCCCCAAATCCCCCCCCCTGCAAAATCCACGACCAACTTGGTTGTAGATTTTGCTGCTCCTGGAGGCAGAGCTTTCGGCTGTAGCTCTGCCTCCATGCGCGTCTATCAGCCGGTGGATCTCCGCCTCACCCCACCCCTCTCAGTGAAGGAAGACGTGAGAGGGGCGGGGAAAAGGTGGCGATCAGCGCTGATAGACGCACTGAGAGGCAGGGCTGCGGCCATTAGCCCTGCCTCAACAGGAAGCGATCCCCGGACACCACAGAGGGGATTTGGGGGGTAAAGACCCCTCGTTCTGCTGCAAAATAGTGGCGTTTTAGCAGGGGAAACATGCCCATGTTTATTATAAGGTAAAAAGCCATTTTTAATGTCGCTTCAGACTCTCTTTAATGACACAAGCCTCAAACCTGGTACAGTTGGTCATTGGGTCACTGGGGTTCAAATTCAGAAAAGGGGCAGAGCCACACATAGCCAATCAGATTTGTTTTTATTGATGCCAAGGACCCGAAAGCTCACAAACTTGGTCATTGAGTGACTGTGTTTTTTAAGAACTGTATCGTGACTTTCACATTTTTATATGTGTTCTACATATTTTGATATTAGGTTACAAAAAGTGGGCAGAGCCAAAAACAAATTTCACTGGGAAAATATAAACTGCAGCCATTCTTACACTGTTATTGGCAGGGTTTTCAAACTTTGCCCAAATGGTCACTGGATGACTGAAATTAATATTCAGGGATGTGGGTGGAGTCTAGAATATCAAAATTCATCTGTTGATTTTCAAGGGTAATATTTAAATTGCTGCCATTTTTACACTGTTAATAGCAGATGCCTGCTACAGTTGGTCATTGGGTGACTGGGGTTCAAATGTTGGAGAGGGGCGGAGTCACACACAGCCAATATAATTTATTTAATTTCTATAAGAATATACAAATTATTGATGTCAAAGCTTACAAACGTGGCCATTGACTGTTTGTGTGTTAAGGTTCGAAAAAGCGGGTGGAGCCGACACCAGACAAATACATACCTGGGCAATGCCGGGTCATCAGCTAGTATATAATATAGGAGACACACACAGTGATATTTGAGAAGTGAAATGAAGTTTATTGGATTTACAGAACTTGTGCAATAATTGTTTAAACAAAATTAGGCAGGTGCATACATTTGGGCACCACAAAAAATAAATGAAATCAATATTTAGTAGATCCTCCTTGTGCAGGAATTACAGCCTCTCAACGCTTCCTGTAGGTTCCAATGAGAGTCTGGATTCTGGTTGAAGGTATTTTGGACCATTCCTCTTTACAAAACATCTCTAGTTCATTCAGGTTTGATAGCTTCCAAGCATGGACAACTCCGCTTTAACTCACACCACACACACCACATATTTTCAAATCAATTATATTCAGGTCTGGGGACTGAGATGGCCATTCCAAAATGTTGTACTTGTTTCTTTGCATGAATGCCTTAGTGGATTTTGAGCAGTGTTTAGGGTCGTTGTCTTGTTGAAAGATCCAGCCCCGGCGCAGCTTCAGCTTTATCACAGATTCCTGGACATTGGTCTCCAGATCCAGAATCTCCTGATACTGAGTAGAATCCATGCGTCCCTTAACTTTGACAAGATTCCCAGTCCTTGCACTGGCCAATTGTAAAATTGTAAAATTTTAATTGTGCAAACATAAACAAATAAGTACGTTTTTGAGTCAAATGAGCCCTAAATTACTTTTCTCATATGTTGCTGTCACTTACAGTAGGTAGTAGAAACCTGACAGAAGCAACATGTTTTGGACTAGTCTATCTCCTTCATGGGGGATTCTCAGGGATTTATTTATTTTCAAAAGCACTTAGTGAATGGCAGTTGCTTTGTCCAACTGCCAAAAAACTGTGTAGGGAGCAGGGAAGCTGGCCAGCATCATTGTTTAAATGCTTTTTAGGGAATATCTTTATAATGAATAAAAGCCTTGCTGAGAATCCCCTATGAAGAGATGGACTGGTCCAAAACCTGTCACTTATGTCAGAATTCTAAAACCTACTGTAAGTGACAGCAACATAGGAGAAAAGTCATTTATGACTCATTTTACTCTGGGAAAAAATGTACTTCTTATTTGTCTGTTTTAACATATTTTACATTTTACAATTTTTCACCATAATGCCCCTTTAAGTATCGTGTATAAGTGCCAGCGGCAGGCAGCAACATGGGTGATGGGTGTGCAGGGGATCTTCGATAAAGGTTAAGAGGATATTATGGGATAATTACCTAGGACATTAATAGCAAAAATGTATTGCTATTTAAGAACATTAAAAGACTTTTCTGTAGTTATATTTTTTTTTTGTCTGTGTATGGAAATGGGTAAGGTGTACATTTATGAAGAGGGTAGGAGGCGCCCGGTGTACGTAGTAGTATGTCTTACTCTATACGGTAGATACAGCATTTAATAAAAATGGTGTGGTCCTACCTTCTAGAGGTCCCCTCTCGGGAAATATACAAACGGAATTTCGTTGGTTTTTAGGATTCTATTTATTTTGCATCAAGACAACGCGTTTCACGGTTAAAACCGCTTCCTCAGGTCAGTGACAATGCCTTTGAGATTATCAAAAGAAAACATACAGCGCTCAGAACTAGTCAGTTTGCAAACTAATCAAGGAGAGCATAAAAACATAGACAAACCATACAAAGTATAAAAGCATAGAGAACAGAAGGAATAATACATATTGCATATATTTTACACATGGTAAGTTCTAATATCAAAATATGTAGAACACATATAAAAATGTGAAAGTCACGATACAGTTCTTAAAAAACACCTAATTAGGCACATATAACTCGCACAAACATCCCCATGTTTGCGCCTAAAAACCATGACCATAATAATTTACCCTACAATGCGAATAGCCCTAGGATGTATAGTCTTCCCAAAGGATTGTGATGTGAGTGTATGGCAGATGCTTGCCTCTATGTTTTAAGTTTAACTGTAAATTGTAGGGTCAGGAGACCCACCCCTATTCATATAACCTTGGATGTGCTGATCCATATCGGGACACGCTCAGAATTCTAGGTAGTCCATGGGGCATAGTATACATTGCCCCCCCCCCCCTCTTCCCCCCCCCTTTTTTTTTTATATACATCTTTTTGTACATTTTTATACATATATACTGTCTTTTATTTTATTCAATTATTTTATTAAATTATTATGGTCATGGTTTTTAGGAGCAAACATGGGGATGTTTGTGCGAGTTATATGTGCCTAATTAGGTGTTTTTTAAGAACTGTATCGTGACTTTCACATTTTTATATGTGTTCTACATATTTTGATATTAGAACTTACCATGTGTAAAATATATGCAATATGTATTATTCCTTCTGTTCTCTATGCTTTTATACTTTGTATGGTTTGTCTATGTTTTTATGCTCTCCTTGATTAGTTTGCAAACTGACTAGTTCTGAGCGCTGTATGTTTTCTTTTGATAATCTCAAAGGCATTGTCACTGACCTGAGGAAGCGGTTTTAACCGTGAAACGCGTTGTCTTGATGCAAAATAAATAGAATCCTAAAAACCAACGAAATTCCGTTTGTATATTTCCCGAGAGGGGACCTCTAGAAGGTAGGACCACACCATTTTTATTAAATGCTGTATCTACCATATAGAGTAAGACATACTACTACGTACACCGGGCGCCTCCTACCCTCTTCATAAATTTACCTAGAACCCCTAGCCTTAGGGGGAGATCCACATCGGGAACTTTCCGATAGATCGTTTTTTTCGGAGCAGCGACCAGGAACAAAGGCCAAGTGGGGACGGTACTTCCCCACAGGCGTGCACGAGTGGTTGCCTCACTTAGCAACCTACTCTTGTGAGTATAAAATCTACTGTCTTTTAAAATATTCCTATACCATCTAACGTACTACACCAGATCTGGCTCCCGGACCCCCTGTGCTTTCTCTTCCACTACCTCTAAGGTGTACATTGGCCCTCTAGAGTGTTCCATTTAAATGTAGTCATTAGCGATGAGCATGAATTTCCTATAATCGTATTTCTAATTCTAAATTATACTTCCCAATTATGATGCAAAATTGTAATGCAAAAAAAAAAATTAATTCATTTTGTTTGTAGCCATAATTAGTGTTGGGCGAACAGTGTTCACCACTGTTCGGGTTCTGCAGAACATCACCCTGTTCGGGTGATGTTCGAGTTCGGCTGAACACCTGATGGTGTTCGGCCAAACCGTTCGGCCAAATGGCCGAACTAAGAGCGCATGGCCGAACGTTCGGCTAGCGCTGTGATTGGCCGAACGGGTCACGTGGTTCGGACCCGAACGCGCTCTGATTGGCCGAACTGTCACTTGGTTCGGGTAAATAAATACCCGAACCACGTCATATCTCCGCCATTTGTCTGTGGGTTTAGCTTTGGGTAGGCAGGCAGGGTAGTTCGCGCTCCAGCCACGCTAGCCAGGGTCCCCCCAGTCATTGTGTCGCTGCTGGGAATAGTAGTACACCACTCGCTCAGCCACACTATATAGCATTGTGTTTACTGCCACTCTGTGTACCTCGCTCAGCCACACTATATAGCATTCTGTTTACTGCCACTCTGTGTCTGCTGGGAATAGTAGTACACTGCTCGCTCAGCCACACTATATAGCATTCTGTTTACTGCCACTCTGTGTACCTCGCTCAGCCACACTATATAGCATTCTGTTTACTGCCACTCTGTGTCTGCTGGGAACAGTACTACACCGCTCGCTCAGCCACACTATATAGCATTGTGTTTACTGCCACTCTGTGTACCTCGCTCAGCCACACTATATAGCATTCTGTTTACTGCCACTCTGTGTCTGCTGGGAATAGTAGTACACCGCTCGCTCAGCCACACTATATAGCATTCTGTTTACTGCCACTCTGTGTACCTCGCTCAGCCACACTATATAGCATTCTGTTTACTGCCACTCTGTGTCTGCTGGGAATAGTAGTACACCGCTCGCTCAGCCACACTATATAGCATTGTGTTTACTGCCACTCTGTGTACTGAAACTTTACATTGAAACTTTACAATCAATTTTCTCAAAAACTATAAGCTCTTTTTCAAATATTTTTTTTCCTCTTGTACCGACTCCCAAGGTGCACATACCCTGCAAATTTGGGGTATGTAGCATGTAAGGAAACTTTACAAAGCACGAAAGTTCGGGTCCCCATTGACTTCCATTATGTTCGGAGTTCGGCGCGAACACCCGAACATCGCGGCGATGTTCGGCGAACGTTCGCGAACCCGAACATCTAGGTGTTCGCCCAACACTAGCCATAATCAGGAACAGTAATTTTGCAACTACGCATAATTTTGTGCCAGACTTTTAATTTTTAAGAAAATCAATTTTAAATTTTTTTTTTTTTTTTTTAAAGAGAATATTTTTTTATTATTTTGTAATATAGTTTACAAGTTAACAAACGATAACAACACAACAATCACAAAACATTTGGTGTTCTTCCGCATATTCATAAAATTATCTGTTCTTGTACCATGACATTTTGCAGAGATTGTTTCAATAGTACATACATAACTAGTGAATACTGTCATTATCAAAACCAGACAGAAAAATGATGCTTCCTTCCATCTACCTGGGGACATGCTTAAGTATTCAGTTG
The DNA here is from genome assembly GCF_040937935.1 of Hyperolius riggenbachi. Lineage (NCBI taxonomy): Eukaryota > Metazoa > Chordata > Amphibia > Anura > Hyperoliidae > Hyperolius > Hyperolius riggenbachi. Next base: position 11,644,962 of record NC_090646.1, on the reverse strand, counting down.
AGCATTAATACTAGATTTAACAGTATAATCAATGAAGATCTTGAACCATCACAGAAATGTCAAGGTGAGGAATTACAGTATCGGATGCATCAACCCAAGTGCTCCAAATTTTATCAAATTTTGTAAATTGTGATCTGGACTGATATGTGAGTTTATATAGCGGTAATATACTATTTACTGTTTCCTTCCATTGATTTAACGAGGGTGTTGAATTTTGCTTCCACTTGGAGGTGAGGGATTTTCTAGCATAGAACAGTAATATACGTATCAAAGTTTTCTTGTGTGCCCCACAACCTATGTCCCCCAATATTCCTAGCATACAGGATTGAAATGACATTACAACGGGTAGTCTGAGTTTGTCTGAGAGGAAGTGGGTTACTGTCTTCCAGTATGATTGAACCTGGGGGCAGTACCACACACAGTGTAGAAAGTCGGCTTTTGTCACTGTACACTTAAAACAGGAGTCTGTGATACCTCTTCCCATCTTTGCCATTCGTATTGGTGATAAATAGGCCTGGTGTAGCCATTTGAGTTGAATTACCTTATCCCTTGAAGTAATAACGGTTTTATAGTATGTATCCTGAAATTCTGCCCACTCCGAGTCAGTTATAGCTCCCCCCCCGTCCCCCCACCTATGTTTATAGTTATTGCGAATATTATTCAGTTTAGCAGTTAGTACACAGTTGTAGTACTTTGATATTAGTTTACTAGAGTCTTTTTGTAGGAGCAGTGCTTCTAGTGGCATTGGGGCTAATATAACCCCGTGTAGGCCAAGTTGAGATTTAAGGGCATGTCTGATCTGAAAGTAACGAAATAGTGAGTGTGGGGGGAGATGATATTCCTGCCTCAGAATGGCGAAATCCTTGAAGGATCCTTCAGAGTATAACTGATTAATGTATTTGATACCTACTCTACACCAGAAATGGATATCCGGAATTTTTTTTAGTTCCGGGAGTTGGTCATTATGCCATAAGGGCCAGTTGGGAGATATAGTACTGGGGGAAGGGTCGCATATCCTTTGGGCCCTTTTAAATACCTTTATAGTGTGTTGGATTAAGTATGAGCCCTCATCTCCTATGGGGACTTTACCTCTGTAAATGGCAGAGCATAACGCTTCGTAGGAGGTGGCAATGTCCGCCTCCGTATTCATGTCTGAGTGCGTTCTTGTTGAGCTCAGCCAGTACTGTATAGGCACTAGTTGAGAAGCATAGTAGTATGCTTGAAAGTCAGGCATAGCAAAACCACCCTCAGCAATTGGTAGTTGAAGAGTTCGTAGTGCTATTCTTGGGGTACTGCCTGCCCATAGAAAACTGGTTATAGTAGAGTCTATCTTTCTAAAAAGTTTTTGTGGGAGCCAGCCTGGAGACATCTGGAGCACGTACAGTAGTTTAGGGGCTATAATCATCTTTATGGAACATACCCTGCCATATAGATTTAGTGGTAGATTCGACCATCGCTTTAACTGAGATTCTATATTGGTAAGAACAGGTTGGATATTAGTGGTTTCAAAGGAGCGAATATCTCTGTGTACCCATACCCCCAGATACTTGAACCTGTCCACTATTAACAGATTAGACAGTGGGGAGATTGTGTTATGGTCAATTTTGTCCAAAGGGAATAGGACCGATTTAGTCCAATTAATAGTAAGACCTGACATTTGTCCAAACCTTTCATATAGCTCTAGGACAGCGGTTAGGGAAGGGCCAGGGTCAGCCAGGTATATGAGCATATCATCTGCGTATAGAGAAATTTTCTCCACTGTGTTATTAATCTTAAGGCCTACAATATTGGGATTCCCCCGCACTGCCTGTGCCAGTGGCTCTATAGCTAGTGCAAAAAGCAGAGGGGATAGCGGGCATCCCTGCCTAGTTCCACGATGTATTTGAAAGAACTTAGATATAGTCTGGTTGACCCTGACCCTCGCAACCGGCTTGGTATATAGAATTTGGATCCATTTACAAAAGCGGGGACCGAAGCCATAGCTTCTAAGTACTTGAGTTAGATAAGGCCATTCAATAGAATCGAATGCCTTGTTGGCATCAAGGGACAAAATTATTCTAGTTTTGGAGTTTGAATGAGGAAATTGAATGTTTGAAAAGAGTCTGCGTATATTCATTCTAGTCGACCTTCCCCCAATGAAGCCACATTGGTCCGGGTGAACCAACTTCTGTATTACTTTTTCTAGCCTGATTGCTAGCACTTTAGATAAGATTTTGGTATCCGTGTTCATCAGAGAGATCGGCCTATATGAATCACATGCTAGTGGGTCTTTACCCGGTTTTAGGATAAGAGTGATCAACGCATCTCTCATTGAATCGGGCAGTTCCCCTTTTTCATATATACTGGGAAGGAGCGAGGCCAACCGCGGTAAAATGTCTGTTTTATTTTTGGAATACCATTCTACTGGGATTCCATCGGGTCCCGGGGCTTTACCTTTGTTAAGACACGCTAGTGCTATTCCTAATTCATCCAGACCAATGGGTGAGTCTAATGACTCAGCCTCCGCCTCTGTTAGAGTTGGTAAATAGAGCTGTTCAAGAAAGGCCTTTGTCTCTTTATCATTAATATTTGTCCGAGAAGAATAGACTTGCTCATAAAAATTCCTAAATGCTTCTGCCATGTCTGTAGACGTTTCCAATAACGCTCCATCAGATTGTGTTATTGCTGATATAGCTGTTGTGTCATTGTGTGCTTTGAGAAAAAATGCTAATAATTTTCCGCATTTATTACCGTGTTCAAATTGGCTTTGTTTATGGATTATATCTTTCCGTTTAATACTATTAAGTAGTTCTAACTCCAGTTTTCTCCTGGCTAACTCCCAGTGTGTGTACCTGCTTGGGCTGGGGTCTGAGATTAGTTGTACTTTACATGTTTCTGATTCTTTCCTAATATACTCCTGGTGAGTTTTATTATTGTTCCTAATTATGGACATGGCTGAGCGGAATGATGCTCGCAGCACCGCTTTTCCGGCGTCCCAACAGACATCCTCACTCACCGTACCTTCATTCTCCTGCCAATAATATGACATGCTTTTTTGACACTCAGTTAATACACTTTCATCCTCCAACCACACCGAGCCCATTCTCCAGAGGCCTGCACATCCCGATCCTGGAGTAGTAATAGTGCATATCAGTGGGGAATGATCTGATATGCCGTGTGATAAATATTGTATATTATTGATATAAGGGAGCATATCTTTGGAAGTCAAGACCATATCAATACGTGACATTGTCTTATAACTATCAGAGTAGCAGGAGAATTCTCTCTTATAGGGACATTTCCATCTCCATACGTCATACAATTGATAGGTCTTGATCCAATCCAGAAAGGATGTGAAAGAGCGGTGACTTTTATTCAGTCTGTCTAAGTCTGGATCTATTATAGCATTAAAGTCCCCTAAAATCATTAGGGGACCTTCCAGTATATTGTGGAGTTTTGAGGACATCCCCTCTAATATTTGGATTTTGAATGGGGGAGGGATATACATAGATACCATAGTGAAGACTTGACCTTCTAGATTGCATTTTATAATTACGTAATTACCTTTGGGATCAGTGATGGATGTCAGAATTTGGCCAGGAAATGATTTACTTATAAGTATAGCAGTGCCCCTGGAGAATGAGGAGAAATGTGCCAGGTAGTATTTGGCTATCCATGGTTTTTTTAATAAAAGGGCTCTGGAGCCCAGCAGGTGGGTTTCCTGAAGACAAATCACATGTGGTTGCTGTTGTTTGAGATACTCAAATACCAGTTTGCGCTTAATATTATTATTTAGGCCCCTGACATTCCAGGTAATAACTTTTAGCTGCATTTATAATGGTTCATATTGTGAAATTGAAATGAGGGCTTATCATATCTGTTAACTGACAGTTTCACTGTGATACAACCTGTGCAGAAGAACAACCAAGAACACCACAACTTAACAACACATACAACCCAACCTTTATCCCACCCTGCTCTCCAAAATAAAAACCTTTGGGAGCCTTTATCCCTAACAATTCCCATTAACCTGAGTGGAGCAGTTACATTGGGCCAGCTACCCAGAACCCGCAATATTAGTTGTATAATATGACTTAGAGATTTTGCGGACAATTTAGCGTAGGAGATGTGGGGCCACATCTGGCCATCCCTTAGATAAGATAGTATACAGCTCGTGTAAGTAGTGCAGATTGTGCCTAGTATATATATAAATATACAGATATACACATGTACACATTGCCCTGGTCATTGCCTCATGCAAGAACGTCAATTCTTCACCTATAATGTTCAGATGGATAATAAGGGGAGAGAGGAGGGGGGGGGTGTAAAGGAGAGGGAAGGAAGAGCACAGGGGGGAGGGGGATGGGGGGGTAGTAGAAGGGACAGGCAATAGGGTTCAAGGAGGTAAGGGAGACAAAGGTCATTCATGTGAGAGTATAAACCAGTAGGAAATCAATCCCCTATACACTTCTAGATACTTGTTTCAGACATCATAAGCAATGCTTAATATTATAAAGTTCGCCAGAAATAATGCTACCAGGCAGTAAACAGCTTTTCCTTGAATAAGGTTCTTCTCCCTTAGATTCAATAATGTTCTGCTGCCATCTACTGGACAGACGAGGTTACTACACAACTTATATAATTGAAACTTTCCAAAACTAATTGTATAGGAGACTAATGAGCCATAAGTTTCTATAATGTTAGTCAGAGCTGTCAGCCATGACTTGTAAAGAGAGGTTACTCCCCCCTCATTTCTTCGCTGAGTCTTGTATATTTCTCGGGGTGTTAGCTTAAATCAGCGTTGCGATGATTATACTGACATTTTCAACCAAAGTCTATTATTTAGGTGTCTTATTATTCAAAGTTTGGAAAGTGGTCTCCCGGGGTAGGATGGGGTGTTTCCCCGATTATGACAAAGGCAAAGCAATACACTCCGCAAGTTATTAGTGGCAAGAAAGTTATCTCCTGGGTGGACGAGGTTTCACAGTGGACATTTTCATTCCTTGTCCTTCCATCCAACTAGTGGCTTCGCTTGCTGAAGTAAAAAAGTGTGTTTTGGAGTCATACTGGACACGCAATTTGGCTGGGAATAGCATACTATATGGAATTTGTAATTCCCTAAGTGATTTTTTAACATTAAAGAAGGTAGCTCTCTGTTTTTGTATTTCTGTGGAAAAATCCTGATATATTGATATTTTCACCCCATTAAACGTCAGATCCGGGGCATCCCGCGCGGCGCGGAGAATCTCAATCTTATCCCTATAGTTGAGTAGTTTTGCAATAAGTGGGCGATCATTGACGCCTGGTTTGGGAGGCCCTCGTGGTACACGGTGTGCTCTTTCTATTGCAAATGCATGCGAAGGCTTTAAATCAGGAAGGTGATCCTTCAGCCAGTTTTCCAGGAATGTTTCAGGATATCTACCTTCTGCTTTTTCAGGGAAGCCCACGAATCTAAGGTTGGATCTTCTGGACCTGTTTTCCAGATCATCTATTTTAAATGCATGCATGTCTGATTTTTGTGTTAAGACTGTCTGTGTACGCTGCAAAGGTTGAACAATGTCCTCCAGCTGTCCCACCCTGCGCTCTGTCTCCTTTGTTCTGTCCTTTAGCTTGCTGAAATCGTTTTTTAAGAAGGACATCTCTGCATGTATTGAGTCCAGTCTAGAGGTTAGTGATAACTGTAGGCCATGAATAGCTTCCATCAGCTCTGCCCTGGTAGGTTCCGGCTTCTCCCCCTCCTCCTCCCCGGGGCCATCTTGGGCCTGCTCCCGGTCTCCCTCACCTCTGCCTTTTAGTGCTCGCCCCTCCATTCTGGGGGGTAAGGGTTGGGGTACCTGCTCCTGAAGGTGTTGAGCGGAGAGTCCCCCAGCGGATGCTTCTTCTTCTGCCGGTGGTGTGGGTGAAGAGGTATGTGTGGGAGCCGCGGTGTCATCAGACATGCTGTCCTCGGCGCCATTTTGTGGGTCCGTCCTGGCGAATCTCGCCAGCCTCTCCGCGGCGTCATAGACGACAGGGGGCCCGTATTTGGTCATCTCCGGGTCCTGTCTGAGTTTGCCCTCACGTGTGGCTGTGCGGGAGGCTCGGTGGCGGCGTCTCCTACCGTGTCCAGCCAGGATTATGCTGCGGGTTCTGAGGAGCTGAGGAGAAGTGCGTCCTCACGCTTCCATAGCTGGCCACGCCCCCCTCAATTTTAAAAATTAAAAGGAAAAATGGTTTTTAAAGCGGACCCAAACCAACATTTTTTTTAATTCAAAATATTTAGCTGCACCACTCTGACACATACAAAGATAAATAAACACTCCTTCAAGCCTATGAGCATTTCAGTGCATGCTTTTCACCCTTCTCTTTTCATAACAAGGGTTATACTGGGGGCAGCCATTTGCAATTCCTCCATTGCCGGACACCATCTACTCCACCAGTTTGCCGGATTCTGTCCCGGCAATATGAAAGGAAGGGAGGGGTTCCTCCCATAAATGTAAAATATTTTATATTTGCCATCATGCAGCTGAAAAAAGGCTGCTATTTATTATTATAATTTAGAAAATAGATTTTATTTCTGAAATATTATATTTTTAATTTGGGTCCACTTTAAATTCGATAAAATGACATTTTGCATTTGAAAAAAAAAAAAATTTTCCTTTGAATTTGTAAAATACATTTTTCTCAAAAACTACAAGGTCTTTTTAAAAACAAATTTCCCTTGTTTTCACTATTCCCCATAACACACGCAGCAATTTTGTTGATGATAGCATGTATGGGGGCTTTGCTATTAACCACTAAAGTCGGTACAAAATTACGCAAAATTACAAATAGATTACACAAAATCAATTGAGTTTCCAAATTGTAATTATGTGTAGTGGTAATTGCAAAATGTTATGCAAAATTTAGCGTAATCAGATTGTGATCATCACTAGTGATCATGAGAAACCTGCGTAAAATAATGTAAGAATAAAAAATAAAATCTTAAATGATACGTATTTCTATCAGGGAATCAATGAAAATGTGTAATTTTGTTTCTTTGTTTCATTGGAATATTTAGATTCCAGAATCCCAATGCAATGACCGATGTCCTCCTGGCTACAGAAAAGCTGCTAAAGAAGGAATCAACATCTGCTGCTATGACTGCATTCCGTGCTCCGAGGGGGAGGTGTCCAACGTCACAGGTGGGAGTGTCCAATGGAGGACACCATGAGTTACAAATGAAATAATCAGTATTTCATTACCTTCTCTGACTGTTTTTTTAGTAGGTATAGAGAGTCCATTGTCATTTAGAGTCCTGCCTAACATACTGGCTAAGACCCAGTCTTTTTGTGGCATACATTTGAAAGAGGCACCTGGTAATTTGGGTGCTGAATAGTACAGAAGTTTTACTATCACCTCACCTAACCTATATCTCACACTAACCCTCCCTATATCTCACACTAACCCTCCCAACACCTCACACTAACCCACCCAACACTCCCCTTCCACCTATGTCTACCACTAAACCAACCCTTCCACCAATGCCTGCCTAATGGTGCCCAGACATGGCACAATTTTCTCTTTTTTTAATTATATAATTTTGTTTGATTATTCTGTTGGATCGAATATAAAGATTTTTCCAACATGTCCAATTGGATTTTTATTGGAAAAAGTGGGATAATTGTTCGTTTTTCTTGATTAAAAAAAATAGTTTTAGACTTTTTGGTTGAATAAACGGGAAAATTGAACGTTTTGAGTGTACCGTATATGGGCGTCATAGCACGAACCAACTAACTGATAGCAAGCACAATTTGCAGCTGATGTGGGCTTTGGCTACATATTATCCGGACCCTGGGTGCCCGATTATTTACCCCGTCACTATCTCCAACAATTTCCAGCTACATGATAGCCAAACTCCATGTGCTACTTGACCACTTGAGGACCGCAAACCCCCCTAAAGACCAGGCCATGTTTTCATTAAATAGGCCACTGCAACTTTAAGGCCTCACTGCAGGGCCAAACAACTCCGCACTTAAGTGATCCCCCCCCCCCCTTTTCTCCCCACCAACAGAGGAGGGTTTCGCTATCTAACAGTCTCCTAGCAGCGATTGTCACTGGGAGACTGACCGTGGGGCGGAGCTTTGCTTACCAAGCGGAGATGATCTCCTACAAAACAGGCCCTCAGGACCTTATGCCGATCTGTGTTAGGCGGTCCAGGGGCTGCTGCCGCGGCCACGCCCATCAGCGTGATGCGGTCGGCAAGTAGTTAATATCCTCTGCCAAAGATTTCCATGGTTTGGCAACATGATAGGCCACTCCCCAGGTTCTGCTTACAGGCCCGGCTTCTAGCTGTAATTTGGCTACAGGATAGGTAAACTTCGGGCTCTGCCACCCCTATCTCCACTGCTCTGGGTGCCACCGCTCTCTCTGTCGCTGTCCGCCACTACCTGCAGTGCCCAAGTCAACCAATTCAACCAATTGGTGCCGCCATAGCCACAATTTACATTGTGGCCTATGGTGGTACCCTATTTGCCCTGCTGGCTTCACACCTTATTAAACTGATTAGCATCTGTGTGTTTTCAGAGCTTGTTATGCAGCCATCTGACTCGAGGTCTCCCTCGAAGTCACTTCTCATTTTTTAGTCACTTTAGTAGGACCTCTTTCTTCTCCATTTTCACAATGTGGCCACACCACCTGCAGCTGTGCCTGCTGTATTTCTTTTTGTGTGAGGACCAGCTGACCAGCTTCAATGTGGATTGAAACTCTCTGCCGCGCATGGTGGTGTCCGATATACTGAGACATAATGTCCCAGAGGTGTTATTGGATTGAGGTCTGGCAAGTGTGAGGGCCAGTCTATGGTAACAATTCCTGCATGTGCTCATCATATAGGGCTGTCATCCCCCGCACCTACTGCACCAGTGTAAGGTCTGACAACGGGTCTAACGATTTCATACAGATACCTAACAGCAGTCAAGGTGTCGTTGTCTAGCATGTAAAGATCTGTGCTTCACCGCATGAATATTCCTCCACCAGACCGTCAGTGATGAGCACACATTTTGCATTAAACATAATTTTGCTTCGTAATTTACAATTACCATGCAAAATTTTAATGCCAAATTTTGGGAAAGTTATAATTAATTTTGCATGTACTGTAAACATTTTCCAGCCGTAATTTCACATAATTTCGGGCTGATTTTGGCGGTTAGCAAAGCCCCAATACATGCTACAGTATCATCACCAAAATTGCTACGTATGTTAAGGGGAATACTGGTAACAAGTGCTATTGACACCAAAATTGCTACAGTGCCACGGAAGATGCTGCCTCTATATAAATTAATAATAATAATAATAATAATAATAATAATAATAATATTAATAATAATAATAATAATAATAATAATACAGATGTTAAAGCGGAACTGAAGAAAATATTTTTGCTACAATTTCATAATATGGTTATGTACCTTTAAGGCTCACATACCTCTGCGCATTCTATGTAGCTGTTTCCTTGCTCTCCCGGTCCTGAATTTCTGCCGGTAAAATCATTGACTTATAAGTCGATGCTGAAATCAGGCAGAAGAGCCTGTGGGCCTCTTCCTGCGTGACCTTTTTTCCTTCTCTCAGGCCATGTCTCCGCCCTTTTTCCGCCCCACCACAGCCACTCCATGCTCGTTCTCTCAGCGCAGCGTAAACGCTGCTTTATTTCACAAGAACGAGCAGTAAATGGGTAAATGGGGGTTTATCATTTATAATCTATTTTTTAACGTGCCCAATACACTTTTTACTCACAGACAATCTCTGCTGCCGACGCTTTCAGAGGAACGAGCAGGATTCAGCGTGCATGAGAGGACAAGTTGAGCATGTACAGTGCTGGAGGCCTCTCGTGCACGCTATCAGCCACAAGTGAACGCGTGCTAATGATGCGCGATGACCTGGAGGTGATCAGGCACTGCGGCCATCTTGCCTGAATCCTGGAAAAGAAAAAAAAAAGAGAAAAATGCAGTGATCGTGGCGGCAGGGAGCGGCACTAATTAAACGGACATGTTCAGCTTAAAAAATAGAAGCTGCTGGTATGTTTATTTTTATTATTGAAATCAATATTTCAGTTCCTCTTTAAGAGTAGTGAGTACAATTCAAAAACATTTTTTTTCAAAAAAACCTTGTTGTTTTCTTGTCAGTAAGTTGTCATAAATAATTTTCTTTGCATTTTTAAAATCGATTTTCTTAAAAAATACAAGGTCTTTTGAAAACAAAAACCTTTACTTGTACTCACTATTTGCTTTAACATCGGTAGCACTTTTGGTGACAATAGCGTGCATGCGGACGTTGCTATTCACTGCTAAACTCGGCACAAAATTACGCTAAATTTAACATTTAAAATAATTACATTACGAATGATTATACAAAATAAATTGAATTACAATTTGTAATTACGTGTAGACATAATTGCAAAATTGTATGCAAAATTTTGCGTAATCGTAATGAACTGATTACGTTCATCATTACAGACCATCGCTGACTCACCACCAAAACAGCCATGCTGTTTCAGGTAGAGGCCTGCCTGGGTATAATTTTTCAGACCCGCACCTGTAGCCTCACTACCCGCTCCCGAACCGCAACCCACGTTTTTGGTGAATCTGGTACCCGCACCCGACCCGCAGGCCTCCCGACATGCGACCCGCTTTTTCCATTTTATTATAAAATATACAATAGTAATCTCACTGGAAGGATGTAAAGTAAGTTAAACCTATTTTTATATATAACCTTTAATTTTTACTTTGGACTAAATTATGACTAAATTATCTCAGGCTTGGTTGCTTTCACTACCTGCGACCCGACCCGCACCCACAGGACGCTACTCGCAACCCGACCCACAACCCTATTAGAATCAAAATGGGTACCTGAACCCAACCCACAATTTGGGTTGGGTATCCTGCGGATACCCGCGAGTACCCGACCTGATGCAGGCCTCTAGTTTCAGGTAACATTATCCACAGCTTCTCCCCACTCTTCCACGTCTGCCACATGTTCTCAGGGTGAACCTGCTCTCATCTGTGAAAAGCACAGATTGCCAGTGAAAGACCTGCCACTTCTGGAATCCTATGGAAAATGTAAATCAAGCTCCACAGGCAATCAAGTGAGCACGGGGTCCACTAGAGCATAGTTCCCCAACCCTGTCCTCAAGGCCCACCAACAGTACAGGTTTTGCAGAAAACCACAAACATTTACAGGTGAGGTAATAAGTGTCTTAGTAGAGCTGATTAACTGCCTTTCTGGATTTCCACAAAACATGCACTGTTGGTAGGCCTGAGGACAGGGTTGTAGAACACTGCACTAGAGGATGTCAGGCTCTCAAGCTACCCTCATGAAGTCTGTTTCTGATTTTTTTATCAGACACATTAACACACTGGTGTTATGATGTCAATAAGAAACGGGCTAGATTAAGGACCTTGTATAGTCCTGCCCAGCTTTCCTAGAGTATTTCCCGGATTCTCCTCCACAACCTTGTGACTGTGCTGGGAGGCACAATGGTTTACATTAATTAAGGTACCATCCTGGATGAGTTGATGATGAGTTGGACTACCTGTGCAACCTCTGTAGGCTCCAGGTTATGCCTCATGCTACCTGGAGTGACACTTACCATAGTCAAATGCAATAAACAGTTGGAAAAGATAAGAAGAAAAAAATGTCAGTGGTCTCCACCTGGTAAACCATTCGCGTTTTGGTGGTCATCTTATTGTTGCTTCTATAATATGCCTGATATTAATTTCATTAACACCAAAGCACCTGAAACTTATTAACAACCCCCTCTGCTGCTTAACTGACCAGATCAATATCCAGACGTTTCATTGACTTGATGCCATACTCTGATTAAAAGTATTCCTTTAATTATTTATTTTTCTGCAAGCAGTTTTCTTACCTCCTTAGTCCTTTTCTGTTTATTGCAGACAGTGAAGGCTGCTTCACGTGTCCCAGTGAAGAGTGGCCTGATGAGAAGAAGGTGAAATGTATCCTCAAAGCTTATGATTTTCTTTCCTATGAAAATGATGTTTTGGCCTTAATATTTTCATTGATGTCTCTCATATTTTCAGGCATGACAATTTTTAGTTTAGTAATCTTTATTTATTACTGGTATACTCCAGTTGTGAAGGCCAATAACCGGACTGTGAGCTTCATTCTCCTGACCTCCATCCTGCTGAGCTTCCTCTGTGTCTTCTTGTTCCTCGGACGTCCTGTGGATATAACCTGCATGCTGAGGCAGGTGTCATTTGGGGTCTTCTTCTCCATTTCGGTCTCTTGTGTTCTTGCCAAGACTGTCACCGTCTGCCTTGCCTTCAAAGCAACCAAACCTGGAAGTTATTGGAGAAACCTGGTCACTATAAAACTATCCAATGCCTTGGTCTTCACCTGTTCTTCTGTCCAAGTTGTGATTTGCGTTATTTGGCTGTCCGTGTCTCCTCCCTATAAGGAGTATGACACATTCTCTTCCCCTGGGAAGATCATCATTCAGTGTAATGAGGGGTCAGTGATTGGCTTCTACTCTGTGTTGGGTTATATGGGGTTTCTGGCAGCTGTGAGTTTTCTTCTGGCTTTCATGGTGAGGACATTACCGGACGGCTTTAATGAGGCCAAGTACATCACGTTCAGCATGCTGGTGTTCTGCAGTGTCTGGATTGCCATGATCCCGGCCTATCTGAGCACCAGAGGGAAATACATGGTGGCTGTGGAGATATTTGCCATATTGTCATCCAGTGCTGGATTATTAGGTTGCATTTTCTTCCCAAAATGTTTTATTATGCTGTTTGAAACAGAGAAAAACACCAATAGGTTGACTAGCTGCAGAAAATAACTTTTTTTAAATGTCATCACTCCACATAAGGATCAAAATTATTCTTAAGTATTTTCCTTCTAGCGTAAATTATGTAACCCTCGGTAGCTGAAATTGACAGAGGTTGAAGTCATGAGGGTAGGTTATGTTGAGATGCTAAAATTCTGGCATGGTAGTTTTTAGCTTCATCTGTTGTGTAACCAGTGATACTGGCATAACCCTGCTCTTACCTTCTAACTGTAAGGTACTCCTCACACTTTTAGGGTAGGCAGTGTCTCCTGCACTTTAGAGAAGATGCAAGACATTCTATACATAAACAGCAATATTTCTTCTCCAAGGAAAAACCCCCAAAATTGTGTTGGTTGGGTTTCTATGTCATGTAAGCGCAATGTACAAAGTTGAAGAAGGTGAAGATGGACATGTGTGAAGGGGTCCATAGCAAAGCATGGATTAGTTCTACCCTTCATGTGCCCATGACTGCCCACTCTATGAAGTACAGATGTACCTAGTGTAAACAGAGCCTTACACTGTCCATACTCAAGTGCCGGCAGCACTGGCATAGCAATAGCACCCACAACCCCCAACCTCAGGGACCCGAGGACTATAAGGGCCTACTCTTCCTTACTCCTACCTTCAGAGCAGTGCAGGAACCAGTGTAATATTTACTGTTCTAGCACTGCATTGGGTCTTCTCTTACTCCCAACTTTCATACACTTTATGCTGTTATCTCCCGGCTCCCAATGCGTGTCACGTGATCGGGAGCTGGAGGATGGCAGCATAGAGCGAGTGGCTGCTGGGAGGAAGAGGAGACCTGATGCAGTGCTGGACCAGGTAGATATTACACCACTCCCTCTTCTTCTGTGCAAGGGTTGTAGATGGCTCCATGATCATTTGCCTCTGGGTCTCAGGGGTTGTTGCTATGCCTATGAATGGCAGTTTCAGCTTAAAGAAAGCCAGAGGTTGGGATTTTTTATTAAAAAAAGCAAAAAAAAAAAAACTAGGCTACCTTCCCTGGGTGGCTGGGCGGATCAGGTAGCCGCCATCCCTGCCGCTCCTTCGCCACTCCATTGGCCTGTACCAGCTTTCTTTCACTTTTGTGACCTCTTAGATGACGACGCTGGAAGGAGAGACAGATTCTTTCATAGCATGCAGGGAGGCTGGGTAACAGAAGGGGGCACAGCCTGGGGGAGAGAGTTGCCCAATGTCAGCTGGGGAAAGCCTGCAGGAATGCCCCTAGTGGGCGTTTTGAGCAGGGAATCCCTCTCCGCCCATTACCCTCTGGATTTAAGGGGGTGATATAGCGGGTGGGGGAGGGGGCAGAGAGTGGCGGTGGGGGGACACAGAGGCATGTAATTAGGCAGAGAACATGCCTCAATGTCCTATCTGCCCCCCTGCCGCATGCCTTGGGTTCTCTTTAAAGGAGAACTTTATATAGCGCTGCTGGGCTAGACTTTTATTAGAAGTAACAGTTATAATTTATACTGTAACACATGGGGATAGATAGTGTTTTTTTGCCTTCTTGAAAAGTCCCAACATAAAGCAAGCCTGGAGACAGTCATTTAGATTCACCAACACCAGTCATTATGCTGTGCAAACTATTTACATACTATTTACACTACTCTCTGTACAACAAGCGAAGTGCCGCTCGGCACTCAGCCAGGGGTGAAAGCCGGACAAAGTTCCACCACACAACAGTATGAGAAATCTCCTTTCTCACCTGTCTTCACCCTTACTGGGCAACTAGCAGCTTCCCATGGGATGTGCTCACAAGGTTGGGTAGGGGGACAATGGCTAAGCAGTCTGTAGACATTTTTAGGTTTTCAGTTCCGATATGCTCCTCTCAGTCTGTGGCATGCTGTGACATAGCGTGCAGCGATTGTCACTATGGATTCCTCTTCTCCCAATTAGATGTTTTTTTTTTTCTCTCATCTTCTAATGTGAGAAAGTCTGGGACTAGTTCCATCAATTTCTTAAAGTAAGTGTCCCTGGTTGCAGTATATTTAGGGCAGTGCAGCAGGAGTTGGTTTTCATACTCAAGGTTCTTCTGCTCACAGTGTTGGCATGGTCTCTCCTCCCTGGGTTTGTATGTTTGTCTGTGTCTTCCAGCCTCTATTTCGAGGTTGTGAGCACTCAGTCTGTAGATGCCCAGGATTTTGCTCTCTTGAGCGTTTTGGAGCTTTTCCAGGTATGGGGCCATTTTATATTCTCTCTGTGGGGACTGCTTTATTGTTAGCTCTGGTGACTGTTTTATTTCACTCCTCCATTTGTCCACCTAGTCCTCTTTGCTCTTGGCTGTGGTGTGTTTTATCTGGACTCTTGATAGGACCTGTAGATCTGGGGTTAAAGGAAGCAGAGAGTTGACCACTTAATTCAGTGTACACGGCTTTTCTTGGTCTTCATTATGCAGCATGGCTTTGTAGTGGGGTGAGTCGGGGCTGCTGCTCTGTAGGTGGGCCCAGAAGGACAACACTCTTTTCTGTATCTCAAGCAGTAATGGGAATCTCCCCAGCTCAGCTCGGCAGGCATTGTTTGAGGTACTCCGATGGACATGGAGAAGGTGTTTGCAGAACTCAAGGTGGAATATTTCTGTTGGGCTGGATTCCCATGTTGATTGGTCTGAGTAGGTGATGGAGCCCCATGCTTCACTTCCATAAAGTAGCATTGAGGTGATGACACTGTCAAGTACTGTCAGACAGACCTTTACTGGTGGTTTGGGGTGGTACAGTTCTTTCCTGATGGCATAGAACGTTTGGCATGCTTTGGCTTTAAAGTGAACTAGAGACTAAGCACCCTATATCAATGGTAACATAAGGAAAAAAAAAACTACCCTGCTCTCTGTTTCATCCTTCACTGCTCAGCCTGCTTGTTAGCAGCCCTGATGTCTTTTCAAGCCCAAGCCTGCCCCCTTTTAACTCTGCTATAATGACTCAGCTATAATGATTCCTGAGCAAAGCCAGCCTAAATGCTCAGTTGGGTATTTTATCAGTGCTGAAAAGAAGCAGGCTGAACAGTGAAGGATGAAAAAGAGAGCTGGGTAGGTATTTTCTCTAATGTCCCCACTGATATATATATATATAGTAAAATACATGAGGGTGCTTCGTCTCTGGTTCACTTTAAGGCCTCTATGGCTGACTTAAGGCTTCCAGATTGGTTGATTTCCTGACCAAGGTAGGTATATTTGTCAGTTCAGAAGATTAAAGGTTTTGCCATGAGGCTGCAACACATATGCTCAGAATACTCACTATAGTTTATATATACACAACTGGTGAATTTGTGTAGCCAGTAATTAACATACTAAAGATTTTTTGCACAAATTTGGCCATATACACTATTACCTCTCAGTTGTAAAAGTGAATCTTTATTGAACATACAAAACTGCCGGTAAACACCTTACACGACCAAAACACAGACAGTATTTGTCAGTTCTTCTGCTGATCACACTTAGACAAGCACGTGACCAAGAACCGGGTGTTGTGCCCGTCTGCTTTCCCTGAGACCCACTTCTTCCCACCTGCACCCCACTGGATGTAACTTTTGCATATTGCTTTATGTACCATCCTGTTGTGATGACCTTTTCATCTGTGCAATAAAAGCAGTGGAGGAGACAGTGCCCGGCCTATGTTTCTTGTTGCAATACTATTTACACTACGTATAGAAAACGGGTAATAGAATGTACACTAAAAAAAAAAAACAACAACAACACTGTATAGGCTACTAACTAAAGTAATAGCTGATAGTCCCTGGGGTTCTAATTCAGAAAAGGGGGCGGAGCTAAAAACAGCCAATCATATTTGCTTAATTTCAATGGGAAAATGCAAATTATTGATGCCAAGGACCCCAGAGCTCACAAACTTGGTCATTGAGTAATTGTGTGTAAAGGTTAGGAAAAGTGGGCGGAGCCAACACCAGCCAAATACATAACCGAGCAACACCGATTCATCAGCTAGTTCTTTATAAAGATATTCCCTAACAAGGATTTAAACAATGATGCTGGCCAGCCTCCCTGCTCCCTACACAGTTTTTTGGCAGTTGGACGAAGCAACTGCCATTCACTAAGTGCTTTTTTAAAACAAATAAATCCCTGAGAATCCCCTAGGAAGAAGTGACAGCAACATAGGAGGAAAGTAATTTATGGCTCATTTTACTCTGGAAGAAATGTACTTCTTATTTGTATACTAGCTGATTGCCCGGTGTTGCCCGGGTATGTATTTGGCTGGTGTTGGCTCCACATACTTTTTCTAACCCTAACACACAATTACTCAATGACCAAGTTTGTGAGCTTTGCAGTCTTTGGTAAGAATAATTTGCATTGAAAGGAAAACAATCTGAGTGGCTGTTTGTGGCTCCACCCCCTTTTCTGAATTTGAACCCCAGTCACCCAATAACCAACTGTACCAGGTTTAACCACTTCAGGACCACAGTCTTTTCGCCCCTTAAGGACCAGAGCCTTTTTCTCCATTCAGACCACTGCAGCTTTCACGGTTTATTGCTCGGTCATACAACCTACCACCTAAATTAATTTTACCTCCTTTTCTTGTCACTAATACAGCTTTCTTTTGCTGCTATTTGATTGCTGCTGCGAGTTTTAGTTTTTATTATATTCATCAAAAAAGACATGAATTTTGGCAATAAAATGACTTTTTTAACTTGCTGTGCTGACATTTTTCAAATAAAGTAAAATTTCCTATACATTTGAGCGCGAAAGTTATTCTGCTACATGTCTTTGATAAAAAAAAAAAAAACATTCAGTGTATATTTATTGGATTGGGTAAAAGTTATAGCGTTTACAAACTATAGTGCCAAAAGTGAATTTTCCCATTTTCAAGCATCTCTGACTTTTCTGCGCACCTGTCAGGTTTCATGAGGGGCTAAAATTCCAGGATAGTACAAATACCCCCCAAATGACCCCATTTTGGAAAGAAGACATCCCAAAGTATTCAGTGAGAGGCATGGTGAGTTCATAGAAGATTTTATTTTTTGTCACAAGTTAGCGGAAAATGACACTTTCTGACAAAAAAAAGAAAAAAAAAAAGTTTCCATTTCTTCTAACTTGCGACAAAAAAAAATGAAATCTGCCACAGACTCACTATGCTCCTCTCTGAATACCTTGAAGTGTCTACTTTCCAAAATGGGGTCATTTGTGGGGTGTGTTCACTGTCCTGGCATTTTGGGGGTGCCTAATTGTAAGCACCCCTGTAAAGCCTAAAGATGCTCATTGGACTTTTGGCCCCTTAGCGCAGTTAGGCTGCAAAAAAGTGCCACACATGTGGTATTGCCGTACTCAGGAGAAGTAGTATAATGTGTTTTGGGGTGTATTTTTACACATACCCATGCTGGGTGGGAGAAATATCTCCGTAAATGACAATTGTTTAATTTTTTTTACACACAATTGTCTATTTATAGAGATATTTCTCCCACTCAGCATGGGTATGTGTAAAAATACACCCCAAAACACATTATACTACTTCTCCTGAGTACGGCGATACCACATGTGTGGCACTTTTTTGCACCCTAACTGCGCTAAGGGGCCCAAAGTTCAATGAGTACCTTTAGGATTTCACAGGTCATTTTGAGAAATTTCGTTTCAAGACTACTCCTCACGGTTTAGGGCCCCTAAAATGCCAGGACAGTATAGGAACCCCACAAATTACCCCATTTTAGAAAGAAGACACCCCAAGGTATTCCGTTAGGAGGATGGTGAGTTCATAGAAGATTTTTTTTTTTTGTCACAAGTTAGCGGAAATTGATTTTAATTGTTTTTTTTCACAAAGTGTCATTTTCCGCTAACTTGTGACAAAAAATAAAATCTTCTATGAACTCACCATACTCCTAACGGAATACCTTGGGGTGTCTTCTTTCTAAAATGGGGTCATTTGTGGGGTTCCTATACTGCCCTGGCATTTTAGGGGCCCTAAACCGTGAAGAGTAGTCTTGAAACCAAATGTCGCAAAATGACCTGTGAAATCCTAAAGGTACTCATTGGACTTTGGGCCTCTTAGCGCACTTAGGGTGCAAAAAAGTGCCACACATGTGGTACCGCCGTACTCAGGAGAAGTAGTATAATGTGTTTTGGGGTGTATTTTTACACATACCCATGCTGGGTGGGAGAAATATCTCTGTAAATGACAATTGCTTGATTTTTTTTACACACAATTGTCCATTTACAGAGAGATTTCTCCCACCCAGCATGGGTATGTGTAAAAATACACCCCAAAACACAATATACTACTTCTTCTGAGTACGGCGATACCACATGTGTGACACTTTTTTGCAACCTAGGTGCGCTAAGGGGCCTAACGTCCTATTCACAGGTCATTTTGAGGCATTTGGATTCTAGACTACTGCTCACGGTTTAGGGCCCCTAAAATGCCAGGGCAGTATAGGAACCCCACAAGTGACCCCATTTTAGAAAGAAGACACCCCAAGGTATTCTGTTAGGAGTATGGTGAGTTCATAGAAGATTTTTTTTTTGTCACAAGTTAGCGGAAAATGACACTTTGTGAAAAAAAAAACAATACATATCAATTTCCGCTAACTTGTGACAAAAAATAAAATCTTCTATGAACTCATCATACACCTAACAGAATACCTTGGGTGTCTTCTTTCTAAAATGGGGTCACTTGTGGGGTTCCTATACTGCCCTGGCATTTTAGGGGCCCTAAACCGTGAGGAGTAGTCTTGAACCCAAATGTCTCAAAATGACCTGTGAAATCCTAAAGGTACTCATTGGACTTTGGGCCCCTTAGCACAGTTAGGCTGCAAAAAAGTGTCACACATGTGGTATCGCCGTACTCAGAAGAAGTAGTATAATGTGTTTTGTGGTGTATTTTTACATATAACCATGCTGGGTGGGAGAAATATCTCTGTAAATGACACATTTTTGATTTTTTTTACACACAATTGTCCATTTACAGAGAGATTTCTCCCACCCAGCATGGGTATGTGTAAAAATACACCACAAAACACATTATACTACTTCTCCTGAGTATGGCGATACCACATGTGTGACACTTTTTTGCAGCCTAGGTGCGCTAAGGGGCCCAACGTCCTATTCACAGGTCATTTTGAGGCATTTGTTTTCTAGACTACTCCTCACGGTTTAGGGCCCCTAAAATGCCAGGGCAGTATAGGAACCCCACAAGTGACCCCATTTTAGAAAGAAGACACCCCAAGGTATTCCGTTAGGGGTATGGTGAGTTCATAGAAGATTTTATTTTTTGTCACAAGTTAGTGAAAAATGACACTTTGTGAAAAAAACAATAAAAATCCAATTTTCGCTAACTTTTGACAAAAAATAAAATCTTCTATGAACTCATCATACACCTAACAGAATACCTTGGGGTGTCTTCTTTCTAAAATGGGGTCACTTGTGGGGTTCCTATACTGCCCTGGCATTTTACGGGCCCAAAACTGTGAGTAGTCTGGAAACCAAATTTCTCAAAATGACTGTTCAGGGGTATAAGCATCTGCAAATTTTGATGACAGGTGGTCTATGAGGGGGCAAATTTTGTGGAACCGGTCATAAGCAGGGTGGCCTCTTAGATGACAGGATGTTTTGGGCCTGATCTGATGGATAGGAGTGCTAGGGGGGTGACAGGAGGTGATTGATGGGTGTCTCAGGGGGCGGTTAGAGGGGAAAATAGATGCAATCAATGCACTGGGGAGGTGATCGGAAGGGGGTCTGAGGGGGATCTGAGGGTTTGGCCGAGTGATCAGGAGCCCACACAGGGCAAATTAGGGCCTGATCTGATGGGTAGGTGTGCTAGGGGGTGACAGGAGGTGATTGATGGGTGTCTCAAGGTGTGATTAGAGGGGGGAAATAGATGCAAGCAATGCACAACCGAGGTGATCAGGGATGGGGTCTGCGGACGTTCTGAGGTGTGGGCGGGTGATTGGGTGCCCGCAAGGGGCAGATTAGGGTCTAATCTGATGGGTAACCGTGACAGGTGGTGATAGGGGGTGATTGATGGGTAATTAGTGGGTGTTTAGAGGAGAGAAGAGATGTAAACACTGCACTTGGGAGGTGATCTGATGTCGGATCTGCGGGCGATCTATTGGTGTGGGTGGGTGATCAGATTGCCCGCAAGGGGCAGGTTAGGGGCTGATTGATGGGTGGCAGTGACAGGGGGTGATTGATGGGTGGCAGTGACAGGGGGTGATTGATGGGTGGCAGTGACAGGGGGTGATTGATAGGTGATTGACAGGTGATCAGTGGGTTATTACAGGGAATAACAGATGTAAATATTGCACTGGCGAATTGATAAGGGGGGGTCTGAGGGCAATCTGAGCGTGTGGGTGGGTGATTGGGTGCCCGCAAGGGGCAGATTAGGGTCTAATCTGATGGGTAACAGTGACAGGTGGTGATAGGGGGTGATTGATGGGTAATTAGTGGGTGTTTAGAGGAGAGAAGAGAGGTAAACACTGCACTTGGGAGGTGATCTGATGTCGGATCTGCGGGCGATCTATTGGTGTGGGTGGGTGATCAGATTGCCCGCAAGGGGCAGGTTAGGGGCTGATTGATGGGTGGCAGTGACAGGGGGTGATTGATGGGTGGCAGTGACAGGGGGTGATTGATAGGTGATTGACAGGTGATCAGTGGGTTATTACAGGGAATAACAGATGTAAATATTGCACTGGCGAATTGATAAGGGGGGGGGGGGGTCTGAGGGCAATCTGAGCGTGTGGGCGGGTGATTGGGTGCCCGCAAGGGGCAGATTAGGGTCTAATCTGATGGGTAACAGTGACAGGTGGTGATAGGGGGTGATTGATGGGTAATTAGTGGGTGTTTAGAGGAGAGAAGAGATGTATACACTGCACTTGGGAGGTGATCTGATGTCGGATCTGCGGGCGATCTATTGGTGTGGGTGGGTGATCAGATTGCCCGCAAGGGGCAGGTTAGGGGCTGATTGATGGGTGGCAGTGACAGGGGGTGATTGATGGGTGGCAGTGACAGGGGGTGATTGATAGGTGATTGACAGGTGATCAGTGGGTTATTACAGGGAATAACAGATGTAAATATTGCACTGGCGAATTGATAAGGGGGGGTCTGAGGGCAATCTGAGCGTGTGGGCGGGTGATTGGGTGCCCGCAAGGGGTAGATTAGGGTCTAATCTGATGGGTAACAGTGACAGGTGGTGATAGGGGGTGATTGATGGGTGATTGATGGGTAATTAGTGGGTGTTTAGAGGAGAGAATAGATGTAAACAATGGATTTGGGAGGTGATCTGATGTCGGATCTGCGGGCGATCTATTGGTGTGGGGGGTGATCAGATTGCCCGCAAGGGGCAGGTTAGGGGCTGATTGATGGGTGGCAGTGACAGGGGGTGATTGACGGGTGATTGACGGGTGATTGACAGGTGATTGACAGGTGATTGACAGGTGATCAGGGGGGATAGATGCATATAGTACACGGGGGGGGGTCTGGGGGGGGGTCTGGGGAGAATCTGAGGGGTGGGGGGTGATCAGGAGGGGGCAGTGGGCAGGGGGGGGATAAAAAAAAAATAGCGTTGACAAATAGTGACAGGGAGTGATTGATGGGTGATTAGGGGGGTGACTGGGTGCAAACAGTGGTCTGGGGGGTGGGCAGGGGGGGTCTGAGGGGTGCTGTGGGCGATCAGGGGGCAGGGGGGGGGGGAATCAGTGTGCTTGGGTGCAGACTAGGGTGGCTGCAGCCTGCCCTGGTGGTCCCTCGGACACTGGGACCACCAGGGCAGGAGGCAGCCAGTATAATAGGCTTTGTATACATTACAAAGCCTATTATACATATGTGCAGCGGCGATCCGGGTGCTAGTAACCCGCCGGCGCTTCCGAACGGCCGGCGGGTTACTACGAGCGGTGGGCGGAGCCAGTCCCCGGCGGCTGATCGCGTCACGAATGACGCGATCGCCGCATAGCCACTCCCGCAGCCGCCCCCGCCGATGGGCGTATTGCGGTCGTTTGGGCCCGGACTTTGCCGCCGCCCATCGGCTGGGGGCGGTCCTCAAGTGGTTAAGGCTTGTGCCATTTACAGCGCAAGAATGGCAGCAATTAAATATTCCCCTTGAAAAGCAATAGGTGAAGTTTGATTCACCTTTGTAGGCTCCACCCACTTTTCTGAATATTAATCCCAGTCACCCAGTGACCAACTGTGCAAAGTTTAAGAACCCTGCCATTAACAGTGTAAGAATGGCTGAAGTTTACATTTTCCCAGTAAAATTTGTATTTGTCTCCACCCACTGATGACCTGGCATTGCCCGGGAATGTATTTGACTGGTGTTGGCTCCGCCCACTTTGTAACCCTAACGCACATTCATTAAATGACCAAGTTTGGGAGCTTTGGGGTCCTTGGCATCAATAATTTGTATATTCCAATAGAAATTAAACAAATCAGATTGGCTTCACCCCCTCTCCAGCATTTGAACCCCAGTCACCCAATGACCAACTGTAGCAGGTTTGAGGCCTCTGCTATTAACAGTGTAAAAATGGCAGCAATTTAAATATTCCACTTGAAAATCAACAGGTGAATTTTGATTGGCTATTATGGACTCCACCCACTTCCCTGAATATTAATCTGGGCAAAGTTTGGGAACCCTGCCATAAACAGTGTAAAAATGGCTGCAGTTTACATTTTCCCCATGAAATTTGGTCTTGGCTCCGCCCACTGTTTGTAATATGGACACACAGTCAATCAGTGACCAAGTTTGTGAGCTTTTGGGTCCTTGGCATCAATAATTTGTATTTTCCCATGAAATGAAAGAAATCTGATTTACTGTTTGTGTCTCTGTCCCCTTTTCTGAATTTGAACCCCAGTGACCCAATTACCAACTGTACCAGGTTTGAGGCTTGTGCCATTAACAGTGCAGGAATTGCAGCAATTTTAATATTCTCCTTGAAAAGCGACATGTAATTTCTGATTGGCATTTTTAGGCTCAACCCTAAGCTTTTGGGTTCCTGGCATCAAACGTGTGTGAATGGAAGCAGTTTATCCAGAAAATAAATCTGGCTGTTTGTGGCTCCACCCCTTTACTGAATTTGAACCCCAGACACTTAACGACCAACTGTACCAGGTTTGAGGCCTCTGCCATTAACAGTGTAAGAATGACTGCAGTTTCAATATTCCCCTTGAGAATCAATAGGTGAATTTTGATTGGCTCTTTTAGGCCCCACCTACTTTTCCACATATTAATCCTAGTCACCCAGTGACCAACTGTGCAAAGTTTGAGAACCCTGCCAATAACAGTGTAAGAAAAGCTGCTGTATACATTTTCCCATGAAAAAAGTTAGTTGTTTTTGGCTCCGCCCACTATTTGTAATCTTGACATACAGCCACTCAATGACCAATTCTATGAGCTTTGGGTCCTTGGCATCAATAAGTTGCATTTTACCATTGAGATTAAACAAATCTGATTTTGGCCCGCTCCCTTTTCAGAATTTAAACCCCAGTCTCCCAGTGACTGACTGTACCAGATTTGAGGCCTCTACCATTAAGAGTGTATGAATGGCAGCAATGTAAACATTCCCCTTGAAAATCAAAAGGTGAAATTTGATTGGCTGCTGTAGGCTCCACCCACTTTCCTGAATATTAGTCCCAGTCACCCAGTGGCCAACTGTGTCAAGTTTGAGAACCCTGCCAATAACAGAATGGCTGAAATCAATCTAACAAATCTGATTGGCTGGTTGTGGCTCCACCTCTTTAGTGAATTTAGACCCCAGTCACCCAATGACTGACTGTATCAGGTTTGAGGCCTCTGCCATTAACAGTGTAAGAATGGTAGCAATGTGAATATTCCCCTTGAAAATCAATAGGTACATTTTGATTGGCTGTTGTAGGCTCCACCCACATTTCTGAATATTCATCCCAGTCACCCAGTGGCCAATTGTGTCAAATTTGGGAACCCTGCCATGTAAAAAAATTAGTTGTTGGCACCGCACACTTTTTCTAACCTTGACATACAGTCACTCAATTATCAAGTATATTCCCATTGAAAAATAAACAAATCTGGCTGTTTGTGGCTCCGCCCCCTTTCTGAATTTGAACCCCAGTCACCCAGTGACCAATTGTACCAGGTTTGAGGCATCTGCTATTAACAGTATAAGATAATGGTAGAAGCTTAAATATTCCCTTTAAAAATAAAAAGGTAAATTTTTATTGGCTGTTGTAGGCTCCACCCACCTTCCAAAATCGTAATCCCATTCACCCAGTGACCAACTGTGCAAAGTTTGAGAACCCTGCCATTAACGGTGTAAGAATGGCTGCAGTTTCCCAGTAAACATTCTTTTTGGCTCCGCCCACTTTTTTTAACCTGTACACACAGTCACTCAATGACCAATTTTGTGAGCTTTCAGGTTCCTGGCATCAAAAATGTGTGAATGGAAGCAGTTTATCCAGCAAGGAAATCTGATTGGCTGTTTGTGGACTTGCCCTTTAGGGAATTTGAACCTCAGTCACCCAATGACCGACTGTAGCAAGTTTGAAGCCTCCGTCATTAAAAGTGTAAGAATGGCAGCAGTTTAAATATTCCCCTTGAAAATCAATAGGTGAATTTTAATTGGCTGCTGTAGGCTCCACCCATTTTTTAAAATCTAAATCACATTCACCTAGTGACCAAGTGTGCCAAGTTTGAGAACTCTGTGATTAACAGTCTAAGAATGGCTGCAGTTTATATTTTCCCATTTAAAATGAATGGCTGAAATTTGATTGGCTGTTTTATGCTCCGCCCACTTCTCCTGTATTTGTAACCTTGGTCACCAAGTGACCCACTGTGCCAAGTGTGGGGACTCTGGCTTGAATACTGCGAGAATGGCAGCCTTTTCCATTTTTCCCATTGACTTGAATGGGTGAAATCTGATTTGCTGTTTGTAGCTCCGCCCATGTGTGCAGGGGGGACCCGAGACCCCCAGAACATATCATCCCAGGTAGTAAGGGATCTGCATACCAAGTTTCGTTCAAATTGGTCAAGCCGTTTTCGAGTGATCGTGGCACATACACACATACACACATACACACACATATACATCCGATTTTATATATATAGATGTTTGGACATACAGTGGTTTGCCAAAGTATTTGGCCCCCTTGAAGTTTTCCACATTTTGTCACATTAATGCCAAAAATCAATTTTATTGGAATTCCACGTGAAAGACCAATACAAAGTGGTGTACATATGAGAAGTGGAACGAAAATCATACATGATTCCAAACATTTAAAAAAAAAACCCTGCAAAGTGGGGTGTGTGTAATTATTCAGCCCCCTTAATTAATACTTTGTAGAACCACCTTTTGCTGCAATTATAGCTGCCAGTCTTTTAGGGTATGTCTCTACCAGCTTTGCACATCTAGAGACTGAAATCCTTGCCCATTCTTCTTTGCAAAACAGCTCCAGCTCAGTCAGTTTAGATGGATAGCGTTTATGAACAGCAGTTTTCAGATCTTGCCACATATTCTCAATTGGATTTAGATCTGGACTTTGACTGGGCCATTCTAACACATGGATATGTTTTGTTTTAAACCATTCCATTTTTGCCCTGGCTTTATGTTTAGGGTCGTTGTCCTGCTGGAAGGTGAACCTCCGCCCCAGTCTCAAGTCTTTTGCAGCCTCCAACCTTTTCTTCCAAGATTGCCCTGTATTTGGCTCAATCCATCTTCCCATCAACTCTACCCAGCTTCCCTGTCCCTGCTGAATAGAAGCACCACCAGAGCATGATGCTGTAATGTTTGGCGGTATATCCTCTATGGTCAGCGCGCAATGCACGCAAAGGAGACACACGCACAAGACGCAAGCAAGGTAAAAAAATATGAATCTCAGGGTATAGTGCGAACGCACAGGTGGAGGAGAGGACTGACTCCAGTAGGAGATGTGGTGCACAGAGCAGGCGTAGATCTGAGCAACTACAACAACACTTAATAAAGGTTGCTCAGCACAAAAACAGTGCTGAACGTTCTTAACCAGAACTTCAGAGAGAAAACGACAGGCTGACAGAATGAACGCTTGCTAATCTAATCACTCCTCCATGACAGCAAGCATTCACAAACAGGACAGACTGGAACGAGGCAGCCACTCGCGACCGCAGTGATGGCTTACCTCGCAAGAACAGGACTGGAAGGATTCGCTACTCCTCCACAGGAGATAACGCAATCCACAAGGCAAGACAAAGGCAGAGCAAGAAACAAGTAAAGGAAATACACAAATATATACAGTAATCCGTGTCGCAATATGGAAAAAAACAAACGCACTAGTATGCGTATATATTGGCAATGAACCAATATATGACGTAACACCAACTAGGAAACAATAATCCGCGACGTAATATGGAAAATAACAAAACGCGCTAGTATGCGTATATATTGGCAATGAACATATATATATGACACAAGACTAGGAAAATAACAAATCTAACTGAGATACGAATATACTGGCGAACCAATATATATGCACGTATCAGGAACTAACTATGGTCCCGAAGGACACACATAAACAAGGACTGAGAAGAAACGCGGAAAAGCCACCACATGGACGCAGGATGAGGAGGCTGTTTCCGCGGCTGGCATAGCAGAACGCGGAGAAACCGCCGCGTCTGACGCGGCGGTTTGTACGCATAGGCCTGCTTCTCTCAGTGGGGCGGAATGCGGAGGAAACACCGCACGCCCAGACAGCGTGACGGCGGATTCCACATCCCATGCAGCAACTTTCATTGGTCCAGCACTTAAGGGAGGTGCTGGAGAGCACTGGTGTATATATACTGGGTGCTGGACATTCCTCTGGTGTCTGGCGTTGCGATCACTACATGGTAGCACTCAGGCCTTGTCTGTATCTGTGTACTAGCATAGTTTCCAAAGGTGTTGACGATCACAGACTTCACACCTTAGCGTTAGGAAATTGAACTGTATTATTTGTTATGACCTTCTGCCTGCCTGACTATTCTTTTGATCTCTGATTCTGTACCTTGCTATTTCTGATAACCTGTTGCCAAACTCTGCTTGTTCCTGGACTCTGTATCTGCCTCCTGATTCTGTACCCTGCTATTCTGATACTCCGTTACCGAACCCTGCCTGTTCATTGGATTCCGTATCTGTCTCCTGAATCTGTACCTTATCTGTCTGTGTGTTAACGACCTGGCTTGCCCGACCTCGAGAACTAGCCTTACTGTTAGAGGAAGTTCCCAGATCTGTTAGTGACACTCCCTCATTGGTGTCACTCACACTCTGTCCTTCCTCTCTCTGCTTAGCTCCTCCCCCAGGAGAGTCTAGGCCACGGAAGGAACTTACTTCTGTGTGTACTCAAAGTATTACTGTGCATTAACACTCACTCGTTGCTTAGGTGTCCAGAGGTTAGAATATATATCTGATTATCGGTGATACTGCAGATCATCAATAATCGAGTATATTCTGCATTCTCGGTGCTACTGCAGTTCACCGGTAATCAGACCCTCTCTGTGTTACACCGATTGTTACACTGAGACAAACGGAATGAACGCTTGCTAATCCAGTCACTCTTCAGTGACAGCAAGCGTTCATATGTAGACAAACAGACAGGAGTGAGATAGTCAATAGCAACCGCAGCTATATGACTACTCTCCAGGAACAGGACTGGAAAGATTCACTACTCCTCCGCAGGAGCAAGTGCAATCCACACGAGAACCAGGAGCAGAGGCCCAGGAGTAACAGCTTAGACAGACTGAGACGGAAACTATTACAAGGCAGGGAGCACAGCAGGAAGCAACACTTTATACTGATGTCATCCAATGGGAGAGGACATGCAAATTCCCACACAGGTGATGGTAATCAGTCACAAGCTGACAGCAGGAAAAGGCAGACAAAACTATGCAACCTGCATGAAAGGGATTGCAGCTCAGCTGCAACAGGCAATGTTTACTTCTACACCGCTACCACAGAGTCCATACTTTGCTCCTCAGTCATCGTCTGGTATGCCAGCGCAATGGCTAGCAACAGACGCAAACTGCAAAGAATCATTAGGGAGGCAGAAAAGATCATCGGACCACCCCTACCACCTCTCGATCTCCTCCATGCAGCTAGGATGAGGAAGAGGGCCACCAGGATCTCCTGCAATGCCTCCCACCCCGGCAGCCGCTTCTTTGAGCGTCTCCCATCCGGCCGGTGCTTCCGAACCATCCCATCCAAGACCACCAGGTGCAGGAACTCTTTTTCCCCCCAGGCAGTTCTGCTGCTCAACTACACAGACTCATGACTATCCCTCCTAGTCTACAATCAGCACGCTGGCCTTCTGCCTTATCGTCTGCATCTAACTCACGCCATCACAGTGATGTCATCACACTGTTAATGATGCTCGGACTCCGTCCAGGGTATCTTGCAAATGCTGCTAGAATGTAAAATGGTATCAATTGCAGTCTTAATATGTATTGTTAATGTTGTTGTTTTGTATAACCGTAGTCACATATGTAATATGGACAACTGTTATCGTGTACTTTGCCTAAGCCATGTGTACCACAAGCAATTCCGAGTACGGTACCCCCGCACTTGGTGAATAAATCCTTCTTGTATCTTGTAAATTCACAAGAGCATCTCAAACTGCCATGAACTGCAAAGCTATTGCAGATAAAATCAACACTTAATGTGAGTGCAAGCAAAGCTATGCAAGCAAATGCATGTAAATAAATCAGAACTGCTTGGCTGCAGTACAACTGCAGCCAGCAGTACATGCTGTAAAAGCGATCATGACAGATCACTTGAACAGTGCTCTGTGGGATGTTCAAGGCTTTGGAAATATTTTTGTAGCCTAAGCCTGCTTTAAATTTCTCAACAACGTTATCCCTGACCTGTCTGGTGTGTTCTTTGGACTTCATGGTGTTGTTGCTCCCAATATTCTCTTAGACAACCCCTGAGGCCGTCAGAGCAGCTGTATTTGTACTGACATTAGATTACACACAGGTGCACTCTATATAGTCATTAGCACTCATTAGGCAATGTCTATGGGGAACTGACTGCACTCAGACCAAAGGGGGCTGAATAATTACGCACACCCCACTTTGCAATTATTGATTTGTAAAAAATGTTTGGAATCATGTATGGTTTTCGTTCCACTTCTCACGTGTACACCACTTTGTATTGGTCTTTCACGTGGAATTCCAATAAAATTGATTCATGTTTGTGGCAGTAATGTGACAAAATGTGGAAAACTTCAAGGGGGCCAAATACTTTGGCAAACCACTGTATTTTTAATTTTACAATTTTTCGCCATAGTGCCTCTTTAAAAATGTTTTCCCTATGCATTTTTAAAATTAATTTTCTCAAAAACTACAAGGTCTTTTTTTTTCCAAAACCTTGCCTTGTTTCTACTCTTCTGCTTAATCTCTCTGCGACCGCCTAACGCTGATCAGCAGTCGCAAAGTTGCTCCCCCAGGACCACCTAACGCCAAAAGGCATCAAGTCCTGGGGGAGGAAATTAGTGTGGATCGCGTGTGCGGATGCTCGTGCATCCCCGCTTGTGTAACGGAGTGGAGCTCCATCAACAATCTGCCATCGACAATCGTTGCTGGCAGACTGCATAGAAAAGAAACCACTGTTTATTTATGTTGTACAGCACTGCGATCTACTGCAGCACTGTACTGAGGACAGCCCTGTCACTGCTAGTGAGGAAGTACGGTGAAAGCGGCATTGGACGATGCAGAAGACCAGACCAGTGGCCGCCTGGAACCAGGAAGTGGTAAGTCGTTCCCCGCCCGCTGCCGCTTTGCTACATTCTGAAGGGAAAGGCGTGGAAGGGTGGGCCTAGGTGAGGGAGGGGGGCTTCCCCTTCCGTGCTGCATCCCCTCCTGTTCCCAGTCCGAAGGCCAGTTCTGCTGTGCTGATGATGGGGCCCCTCTGACTCGGAATGGGGCCCCAAGCTACTGCTTCGGTTGCCTGGTGGATAAACCGGCCCCATTAAACACATGAGTGAAGTAGACATGCACTCAGGGGCATCACTAGAGTAATTGGGGGCCCCCCACAAGCTCTGGGGCCCTGCAGCTTGTGGGGTGCCCCCAATTACTAACCTTCCCTTCCTCCGATACATAGTTACATAGTTACATAGTTATTTGGGTTCAAAAAAGACATACGTTCAACCAGAGAACAAAGTACAACACCAGCCTGCTCCCTCACATATCCCTGTTGATCCAGAGGAAGGCGAAAAACCCTTACAAGGCATGGTCCAATTAGCCCCAAAAGGGAAAAATTCCTTCCCGACTCCAGATGGCAATCAGATAAAATCCCTGGATCAACATCATTAGGCATTACCTAGTAATTGTAGCCATGGATGTCTTTCAACGCAAGGAAAGCATCTAAGCCCCCTTTAAATGCAGGTATAGAGTTTGCCATAACGACTTCCTGTGGCAATGCATTCCACATCTTAATCACTCTAACTGTAAAGAACCCTTTCCTAAATAAATGGCTAAAACATTTTTCCTCCATGCGCAGATCATGTCCTCTAGTCCTTTGAGAAGGCCTAGGGACAAAAAGCTCATCCGCCAAGCTATTATATTGCCCTCTGATGTATTTATACATGTTAATTAGATCCCCTCTAAGGCGTCTTTTCTCTAGACTAAATAAACCCAGTTTATCTAACCTTTCTCGATAAGTGAGACCTTCCATCCCACGCATCAATTTTGTTGCTCGTCTCTGCACCTGCTCTAAAACTGCAATATCTTTTTTGCAATGTGGTGCCCAGAACTGAATTCCATATTCCAGATGTGGCCTTACTAGAGAGTTAAACAGGGGCAATATTATACTAGCATCTCGAGTTTTTATTTACCTTTTAATGCATCCTAGAATTGTATTAGCTTTAGCTGCAGCGGCTTGGCAGGGGACTATACTGTAGATCGGGTGTTTTGTGGTCTCACTTGTTATGGGAAAGGAATATCATGGTGGCCTCACTTGTTGTATGACCTATGTTCTGTGTGCACACGCTCTGTACATGTACTTCATACTCTGCACACATGTTCTGCATAGATCAGCTTTTGGTCACATGATCAATATTTAGAAGTAACATTTGAGCACTCTGACAATGGCAATATTTACTCTCTGCCTGTATATGGCTTCTTTCCAGCATTAGAATGACATATTTTATCCAGATAACACACATTACAGTATTATCATTCATTATTGCTTCGAACTTACAAACCATTCCAAACATGTTATCTCTTGCTTGGACACTAGAGGTCACCAAAGCACCACTCAATAATTTCCTCTTTCATTTGTTCTGCACTATTCTGAAAGGAAGATCATTTCTGAGGATATTTAAAGGACATCCGAGGTGAACATAAACTGATGAGAAAAACAATTGTATCTATGCTCCTTCTCCTAAAAATGACTTTTTAAAAAAAAGATATCTCACAGTTCTATTTTATATTTAAATCTAGTTTGTTTAAAGAGAACCCGAGGTGTGTTTAAAGAATGTTATCTGCATACAGAGGCTGGATCTGCCTATACAGCCCAGCCTCTGTTGCTATCCCAAACCCCACTAAGGTCCCCCTGCACTCTGCAATCCCTCATAAATGACAGCCATGCTGTGAGGCTGTGTTTACATCTGTAGTGTCAGTCTCAGCTGCTCCCCTGCATAGCTCCAGTCCCTGCCCCGTCCCTTCCCTCCAATCAGCAGGGAGGGATGCAGGCGGGGACTGGAGCTCTGCAGGAGGCGGGGAGAGCAGCAGACTGACACTATAGAGATAAACACAGTCAGCTCTGACAAGCTGTTTGTCAGCAGCGTGGCTGGGATTTATGAGGGACTAGCTGATTGCCCGGCGTTGCCCGGGAATATATTTGGCTGGTGTCGGCTCCACCCACTTTTTCTAACCCTAACAATCAATGACCAAGTTTGTGAGCTTTGTGGTCTTTGGCATCAATAATTTGTATTGAAATGAAAAAATCTGAGTGGCTGTTTGTGGCTCCACCCCCTTTTCTGAATTTGAACCCCAGTCACCCAATGACCAACTGTACCAGGTTTGAGGCCTGTGCCATTAACAGTGCAAGAATGGCAGCAATTACATATTCCAAACTTGAAAGCAATAGGTGAAGCTTTATACACTATTGTAGGCTCCACCCACTTTTCTTAAAATAATCCTATTTACTGAGTGAGCAACTGTGCAAAGTTTAAGAACCCTACCATTAACAGTGTAAGAATGGCTGCAGTTTACATTTTCCCAGTGAAATTTGTATTTGTCTCCACCCACTGATGACCCGGCATTGCCCGGGTATGTATTTGACAGGTGTTGGTTCCGCCCACTTCTTCTAACCCTAACGCACAAACACTCAATGACCAAGTTTGTGAGCTTTGGAGTCTTTAGCATCAATCATTTGTATATTCCCATAGAAATTAAACAAATCAGATTGGCTGTTTGTGGCTCTGCCTCTCTCCAGCATTTGAACCCCAGTCACCCAATGACCAACTGTAGAAGGTTTGAGGCATCTGCTATTACCAGTGTAAAAATGGCAGCAATTTAAATATTCCCCTTGAAAATCGACAGGTGAATTTTGATTGGCTATTATATGCTCCACCCACTTCCCTGAATATTAATCTCAGTCACCCAGTGACCATCTGGGGCCTGGGCAAAGTTTGGGAACCCTGCCATTAACAGTGTAAGAAGGCCTGCAGTCTACATTTTCCCAGTGAAATTTGGTTTTGGCTCTGCCTTCTTTTTGTCACCTGGACATACAGTCACTCAATGACCAAGTTTATGAGCTTTGGGGTCCTTGGCATCAATAATTTGTATTTTCCAAGAAATGAAACTGTTTGTGGCTCTGTCTCCTTTTCTGAATTTGAACCCCAATGACTAACTGTGCCAGGTTTGAGGCTTGTGCCATAAACAGTGCAAGAATGGCAGCAATTGTAATATTCCCCTTGAAAATCAACAGGTGATTTTGATTGGCTTTTTTAGGCTCCACCCACTTTTATGAATAGTCACCCAGTAACCAATTGTGCAAAGTTTGAGAACCCTGCCATTAACAGTGAAGAAGGGCTGCAGTTTACAATTTCCCAGAAAATCTGTTTTTGACTCCACCCACTTTTTTGTGACCTTAAAACACAGTCACTACTCAATGACCAAGTTTGTGAGCTTTTGGGTTCCCGGCATCAAAATTGCGTGAATGGAAGCAGTTTATCCAAAAAAAGCAAATCTGATTGGATTTTTGTGGCTCCACCCCTTTAGTGAATTTGAACCACAGTCACTTGATGATCGACTGTAGCAGGTTTGAGGCCTCTGCCATTAACAGTGTAAGAATGACAGCAGTTTCAATATTCCCCTTGAAAATCAATAGGTGAATTTTGATTGGCTCTTGTAGGCTCCACCTACTTTTCCGTATATTAATCCTAGTCCCCCAGTGACCAACTGTGTCAAGTTTGAGAACCCTGCCATTAACAGTGTAAGAATAGCTGCAATTTATATTTTCCCATGTAAAAAGTTGTTTTTGGCTCTGCCCACTAACCTTGACATACAGTCACTCACTGACCAAGTTTATGAGCTTTGTGGTCTTAGGCATCAATAAGTTGCATGTTACCATTGAAATTAAACAAATCTGATTGGCTGTTTTTGGCCCACTCCCTTTACAGAATTTAAACCCCAGTCTCCCAGTGACTGACTGTACCAGATTTGAGGCCTCTGCCATTAAGAGTGTATGAATAGCAGCAATGTGAATATTCCCCTTGAAAATCAAAAGGTGAATTTTGATTGGCTGTTGTAGGGTACACTCACTTTCCTGAATATTAGTCCCAGTCACCCAGTGGCCAGCTGTGTCAAGTTTGAGAACCCTGCCAATAACAGAATGGCTGAAATCAATTTAAAGAATCTGATTGGCTGTTTGTGGCTCCACCCACTTTAGTGAATTTGGACCCCAGTCACCCAATAACAGACTGTATCAGGTTTGAGACCTCTGCCATTAAAGGATACCACAGCTGAATAAACAGATAACTCCAGTGTGTGGGGGGTCAAAAGTACATACCGTGACCTCCTCCTGCCCCCTCCGTCTGCCACTGTTCGTGCACTATTCATGCCGGTGTCCCGGTGACTTGCTTGACCCTTGACCTGGACATATTTCTTCCCTCTTCACTTCTGGCCGGCGCATAGCTTTCGGCTCAGAAGCACGCTGTCCTCTCCGTCTAATCTGGGCTGCGTGTGCGCTCCATTACACCAAGCGTCACATGATTAGCATGTGATGCTTGGTGTATTGGAACACACACGCAGCCCAGATTAGACGGAGTAAAATGTAATGTAAATGTTCCCCCTTGAAAATCAATAGGTACATTTTGATTGGCTGTTTTAGGCTCCACCCACATTTCTGCATATTAATTGCAGTCACCCAGTGGCCAATTGTGTCAAGTTTGGGAACCCTGCAATGTAAAAAATTAAGTTGTTGGCGCCGCACAATTTTTCTAACCTTGACATACAGTCACTCTATCAAGTTTATCAGCTTTGGGGTCCTTGGTATCAATACTTTGTATATTCCCATTGAAAAATAAACAAATCTGATTGGCTGTTTGTGGCTCCGCCCCTTTCTGATTTTGAACCCTAATCACCCAGTGACCGACTGTACCAGGTTTGAGGCATCTGCTATTAACAGTATAAGAATGGTAGCAGCTTAAATATTCCCTTTGAAAATCGAAAGGTGAATTTCTATTGGCTGTTGTAGGCTCCACCTACCTTCCAAATTCTTAATCTCATTCACCCAGTGACCAACTGTGCAAAGTTTGAGAACCCTGCCATTAACGGTGTAAGAATGCCTACAGTTTATATTTTCCTAGTCAAATTTGTTTTTGGCTCCGCCCACTTTTTGTAACCTGGACACACAGTCACTCAATGACCAAGTTTGTGAGCTTTCAGGTTCCCGGCATCAAAAATGTGTGAATGGGCCAAGATGGCGGTGTGAGAAGACGCTACTCCGAGAGCTCCGCTGCCTGGCGCCCTATCTAACGGCTACTAGCCTGTCCACCGGCTCACTCTGGGGTACAAATTGCTTCCTACGCCACCCGAGAGCACTTATGCACACTTCTGATGACAGGGAGCGAGACCAAGACACACTGGGAGCTCTTCCTCCCACAGCAGAGAGCGACCGGTACTCACCTCCGGGGCCTTCCCGCCTGACTCACGCCTCCTACCGCACCTCTCCATATCCCGCGGCCATGTCGCAGAGAGTAGAGTTGGGCCGAACCTCCGATTTTAGGTTCGCGAACCCTGTTCGCGAACTTCCGCGAAAGGTTCGGTTCGCGAAAAAGTTCGCGAACCGCAATAGACTTCAATGGGGAGGCGAACTTTCAAAGTTTTAAAAAAATTCTATCAACTGGAAAAATGATAGAAAACATGTTTCAAAAGCTCTAATACCTGGAGCCACACCTAATTGAGTGAAATACACATCACTGCTGGAGGTCCCGCCCACCCTCCCTCCTTCCCTCCTCCAAGCAAGGTCCTTTATACCATTTGCCTACCTACACTAATTAGTTATGGGACAGCTGCTACACACTCTGCTAGGCAGATTTGAATTTCCCTCCTCCCTCCTACCGGAGGGAGGAGGGTCACTTCTGCCAGGAAATTATACTATTTTAAAAACCAGTATACATCATACCATAGCTGGTACATCATACCATAGCTGGGAATACATACATGAGTATACATCATACCATAGCTGGGGATACATACATGAGTATACATCATACCATAGCTGGGAATCGAACCCAGATCTCACTGTGTGGTGTGCACGTCACCCTAAGCACTGTACCACTACAGAAGTAAGTGAAGCTAGCCTAAAATTTAACATTGATGCTCAATGCAATAGAACCATTAGGTTGCTTAAAGGAGAACTGTAGTGAGAGGTATATGGAGGCTGCCATATTGATTTCCTTTTAAGCTATACCAGTTGCCTGGCAGCCCTGCTGATCTATTTGGCTGCAGTAGTGTGAATCACACCAGAAATAAGCATGCAGCTAATTTTTCCTTTTAAAATAATACCAGTTGCCTGAATTGCCTGCTGATCCTGTGTCTCTAATACTTTTAGCAACAGCCCCTGAACAAGCATGCAGATCAGGTGCTCTGACTGAAGTCAGACTGGGTTAGCTGCATGCTTGTTTCAGGGTGTGATTCAGCCACTATTGCAGTCACAAAGATCAGCTGGACTGCCAGGCAACTGGTATTGTTTACAGGAAACAGCCATATCACTCTCAGTTAAGGTTCCCTTTAAAGGAGAACTGTAGTGAAAGGTATATGGAGGCTACCATATTGATTTCCTTTTAAGCAATACCAGTTACCTGGCTATCCTGCAGATCCTCTGCCTCCAATACTTTTAGCCCTAGACCCTGAACAAGCATGCAGCAGATCTGGTGTTTGACATTTTTGTAAGATCTGACAAGATTAGCTGCATGCTTGTTTCTGGTGTGATTCACACTACTGCAGCCAAATAGATCAGCAGGGCTGCCAGGCAACTGGTATAGCTTAAAAGGAAATCAATATGGCAGCCTCCATATACCTCTCACTACAGTTCTCCTTTAAGCAACCTAATGGTTCTATTGCATTGAGCATAAATGTTAAATTTTAGGCTAGCTTCACTTACTTCTGTAGTGGTACAGTGCTTAGGGTGATGTGTCCACTACACAGTGAGATCTGGGTTCGATTCCCAGCTATGGTATGATGTATACTCATGTATGTATTCCCAGCTATGGTATGATGTATACTGGTTTTTAAAATAGTATAATTCCCTGGCAGAAGAGACCCTCCTCCCTCCGGTAGGAGGGTAGGAATTAAAATCTCCCTAGCAGAGTGTGTACCAGCTGTCCCATAATTAATTAGTGTAGGCAGACAACTGAGTCAGATGGTATAAAGGACCTAGCTTGAAGGGAGGGTGGGCAGGTTCTCTAACACTGAAAGCAGTGTGTTTGACAATAACATGTCTGCTGACAGTGAAATGGAGGCTAAAAATTTTGCTCAATACAGCATTATGGGGCGAATCGAACTTCCGCAAAGGTTCGCCTGATGCAGGCGAACGCGAACCCCCAAAGTTCGCCTGGAACCGTTCGCAGGCGAACCGTTCGGCCCAACTCTAGCAGAGAGGCACTAAAACACAGAAGGACAAAGCGAAGGGGGACAAAAACAACGCGCAAGACGAGCACCTAACCACCCCAGCCCCGCCAAAGCACGCGGCCCGCACTGCTGCAGATAAAGATGGCGACACTGGGGGCGCAGAGGCGGTTGATACAGATCCCACTACTCCCGGCTGAACTACTCGCAGCAATACAAACCTGCCAATCCACCCTTACGATAAAATTTGATCATCTTGACTCTAAGTTCAGCTTGCTGCATCAAGACCTTGCCACGATCAGAGAACGCACTGTAGAGTTAGAAAGATGCACCTCCGCTACCGAGGACCTCACCCACGTGCATGACGCCGCCATTCCTGTTATTAACAAGCGTCTGGACGCCTTGGAATACCGAGCAGTGGACGCAGAAAATAGGAACAGGCGAAACAATCTGCGGCTCCTGGGGCTCCCCGAGGGAGCCAAAGGTAAGACTGTTCCAGCTTTTATTGAATCATTACTTAAGGAGCTGCTGCCCGAGGACACTTTCTCCTCGCACTTTGTTATCGAGCGGGCGCATAGAATACCAGCCAAGATGGGCCCTCTGGGTGCCCCCCCGCGTCCAGTCATTTTCAAGTTGCTCAACTTTAAAGACAGGGATGCCATACTCAGTGCGGCCAGGTCTGCGGGGGATCTAAACTATGGAAACACTAAACTTATGCTGTTCCCTGACTATACTATTGAGAC
The DNA here is from genome assembly GCF_040937935.1 of Hyperolius riggenbachi. Lineage (NCBI taxonomy): Eukaryota > Metazoa > Chordata > Amphibia > Anura > Hyperoliidae > Hyperolius > Hyperolius riggenbachi. The sequence continues at coordinate 11,606,464 of NC_090646.1, read as the reverse complement.
TCAAAAACAACGGCAGTCTTTTGTCCACGTTAAAACTAAGCTTAGAGAGCGTAACCTCAAATATGCAATGCTATTCCTTGCAAAACTGCGAGTGGAAGATGGAGAAACTGTCAGATTCTTTGAAAAACCAGGCGATGTATCAAAGTGGCTAGACACCCTCCCAAAACCTTGATGTGATACGAGACCGTGTATTTTTACTTTATGCCTTCCGTCCTACAGAAAAGAGACACTATTCTGAAAAGGCCTGTGGACATGTATGCAAGATGCAAGAAGAATATATAAACTGCGCCACAAGCAGGAAAAGCACTCACGGACACAGCCCATCCTTAACCATTTGCTTTCTACATTTGTACCAGCAGAGAACTCCTGGACACAATAAAAGATCAGGTCTTTCTCCTTCCTGAATGCAGAGATAATGTGTTTTGAGTACAGTATGCATGAAGACTCTGGCATGCCAACAGTCTAGCCAAATACCTTTCAACCACATGACTCACTGAATGGCTCTTATCCATGAAGCTTGGATATACTACCATCTTAGACACTTATTATATCACGTCTTCAATGCCTTCTTGCCATATAAACTAATGTAATATGCACACAGTATGATAGTTTGATAACGTCCAATTATATATGCATTTCCTCTGGATTCGGTAGGGGTATGGGGAATAGTTTAGGAGTTCCCTCTATTCTGCGGGATCCCTCTCACACACTATCACACCTATGATCCACAAGTCCCTGCTAGCGGGGTAAGTGACTAACAATCTACAAAATACTAGAAGATTTCTTAGAGGATCCCTACATCACTGTTGATGATTTGAAAAAGCTGATCCTGCTAATACGCTCCAACATACATCTCCGAATAGTGTCAGTTCTCTCTATCTAAATGATGGAAGCATTTGCTAACAATAATACAACCCACTGGTCACATGACTATTAGAAATGGGTTTATTGGAATTTTATATAAGCTATATTCAGGCAGCGGAGGCATCCTTTCCTCCTCGGAAAGCCGCATCTGCAGGCGCGCACACCTCTTTTAGGCCCCACTCCTAGCGGATAGTTAGGAAGGGACCACGTTCAGGGATCCAAGCTACACCAGGTTATTGTTGTTGTTAGGGCGTAGCAGGGTGGGGGGAGTTATAGGGATGGATTTAGTTAGGTTGGTGGGCCCACAGGACTCGTGGCCCACACGCGTGTTATGTGTTAATGACTGTTCTTCTGTTCACTTCAAAGTCTTGTCTCGTCACATGATGGTTGTCCTGACTTGGTTATATGCCCAGCCTGTTGCTCCTTGGAGTTCTGGTAAGATAACCCTTTTAACAATTCTTAATGGCTATTCAAACACTGTATTTGATGTTTACACCTCAGATCATGGTTAAACTGATATTATGGAATGTCAGGGGTCTTAACTCCAAAATCAAAAGGTCGCTTGTTTTTAACCACTTGAAGGCCCATAATCCTCAGATATGTATTCTAACAGAAACCCACCTGCATGGCAGTAGAATCCTCGCCCTTAAGAAACCCTGGGTAGGCCATTATTATAATGCTACGTACTCAACATACTCTAGGAGAGTTGCCATCCTAGTGCATAAAACGTTGCCCTTCCAACTTATTAACGTACACATCAATAATCTAGGCAGATTTGTTATCTTACATGCCCGTATATATTCCGAGGAACTTGCTATAGTGGGACTGTATATACCCCCGCCAGCGTCGTTATCAATGCTAAATGATGTCATGCATAAAATCGCTCAGCTACCCACATCCAAAATCTTACTATGTGGTGATTTTAATATGGTCCTTAACCCACTTACAGACAGGTTAACCCCCAATCCAAGGGATACCCCTCTATTACATAACTGGGCACAATCATTCAATCTACTAGATCTTTGGCAAATGCGTAATCCTGGTCAGCCAGGGTTTACATGCCACTCTACCTCTTACCAATTTCTATCTAGGATTGACTTGCTTTTGACTTCCCCATCTATGGCCATGCAGGTGGGTCAGGTAAAACTTTTACCCAGGGGGATCTCAGACCACGCTCCTATTGAAGCTGCCTTGCTGCTGTCACCTGTCACATCAAAATTACCATGGAAACTCTCACCAGGTTGGATAGCGCATGATTTTGTAAAAATGGGAATGCAACAACCCTTGAACGACTACTGGGGCAGAAATGAACGCTCTGCTTCCCCCTCGGTGGTATGGGATGCCTATAAGGCCGTCACTAGAGGGAATTATATCAAAACCATAACTGAAGCCAGATTCCAGGACAGGGTAATCTTGTTTAATGCTGAGCAGGCTGCAGACACCGCTGAACAAACTTATATAGCTAATAGGACTAAACAAGCCTATGATGCATGGCAAGTGGCATTGACACGCCTCTCTGATAAACAACATGTGGCAACGTCCAGGATAGAGTCTGCGCGCCAAACTCGAATTTATGAGCAGGGTGAAAGAACGGGGAAACTTTTAGCGTATCTGATAGGGGAGGAAAAGCAAATATACCACATAGGAGCAATTCATAATTCCTCTGGTGACACCCTGGTAGAAGCTGAGTCCATCAATACAGAGTTCTTCAATTACTATCAAACTCTATATACATCTGACACTGAATATACTAAAGAACAACTCGATGGTTTCCTTGACACGATATGTTTCCCAGTGGTGTCTGCTGATGATAGAGTTTTCCTGGAGGCAGACATCACCGAGGAAGAAATCAGGGGGGTAATTAAGGATCTCCCGAACGCCAAAGCCCCAGGATCAGATGCATTCCCTGCCGAGTTCTATAAACAATATAGCAAGACCTTGGTCCCACGTCTATGACGCACTTTTAAATTTGCACTGGAAAATAATAAATTGCCAGAAACCATGAGTGAAGCACTTATCACGGTCCCCCCTAAAAATTGAAAAGATCTTACGCTATGCAAGTCCTATAGGCCAATTTCATTATTAAATCAAGACTACAAAATCCTAGCTAAAATCCTGTCCACTAGACTTAACACATTGTTAATTAAAATTATCCACCCAGACCAATCGGGATTTATCCCAGGGAAAGGGACAGATATAAATCTGCGACGATTAATGACTAATTTATCTATTGCACATGCCCAAATAGGAGACCGCATAATTGTATCCTTAGATGCCGAAAAGGCCTTTGATGTGGTGGACTGGAACTTTCTCTGGGAAGTGCTACTCCGTTTTGGACTGGACAATAGATTTGTAAGCTGGCTTAAGATCCTGTATACAGCACCAAGAGCACGGGTGCGCACGGGCCTATCAATATCCGCACCTTTCACCCTTTCTAGAGGAACTCGGCAGGGATGTCCCCTCTCCCCAACTTTATTCGCACTAGCGGTAGAACCCTTGGCCATATTACTGCGCAACAATAGTTCAATTAAAGGACTGCTTTATTTCACGAGGGAGGAAAAAGTATCGTTATATGCAGACGACCTCCTCTTATACCTGTCAGACTCAGGCCCCTCCTTAACTGCAGCACTAACCCTCATTAAAGACTATGGGAAATACTCTGGGTTCAAGGTGAACTGGGATAAATCAATTATTCTGCCTTTGGATGCACAAGTACCTGCACTCCCAACTCTAACCCCACTACAATGGGTATCAGAGTTCACTTACCTGGGCATTAAGATCACAAAAAATATCAAAGACTATTACCACCTAAATTTAGAACCGGCGCTACTTAAACTCAAACAAAAATGCAAAGTGTGGCAGACTCTCCCTCTATCCCTGATGGGGCGTGCCAATGCCATTAAAATGAACATGCTGCTAAAATTCCTATACTATTTCAGAAATAGTCCTCTGCTTATCCCAACTAAATATTTTAAAGAAATAAACAAGGCCATTACTTCATTGTTATGGTATCCTAAAGGCCCGTGTATTGCGCTTACAACTTTGCAGCTTGATCAGCATAGTGGAAGGCTTACCCGACTTCGAACATTACTACTGGGCATCTGCCCTGGTCACAATACGATGGTGGTTTGACCAATCGCTGTACAACCCAGCCACAGCGTTAGAAGCAGAAATTATGGGTTCCTTAACTGCTCTTTCAAGTCTCCCATTCAGAGGTAGCAAGAACATCCCCAGAGCTACACCAAACATGTTAATGTCGGTCCAAGTCTGGGAGAAAGTCAACTCAACTTTGTGCAAGCCAGGCCAAATTTCTCCATATACGCCACTTTGGATAAACCCCTCTCTGCCTGAATTTTTAACGATCCCAGATCCAAAGGCATGGGCGGACTATGGAATCTTTAAGCTAAAAGATATAGTTGAGGGGGATAAGTTAAAATCATACACATCTTTAAAACGTGAATACAATCTCCCTAATCATATGTTCTTTAGATACATGCAGGTAAATCACGCTTTTAAAGCGCAATTCCTATCTAGAAATAGATCAGTATTGGTGCAGTCCCATACCACCGAGGGCGAAATAATAAAAAAAGATGTGGAGCATGTCGTTTCGGTCTTATACAAGACTCTTCCTGCAAAGGGTCAAATAAAAATGAACAAACTCTTTTTGGCATGGCAAACAGACATACCAGACCTGTCCCCCGAAACCTGGTCTTCGATTCTAAGCTACTTTATTACTACTAATGTTTCAGCACGCGACAGACTAGTTGCCTTGAAATTCTTGCACAGGAGCTATCTATCTCCAAAGAGATTACAAAAAATTGACCCTAACACTACTGGAAGATGTGGCAGGTGTAGGCAGCCTAAAGCCGACTTCTTTCACATGGTTTGGCTTTGCCCATATGCCCTTTCCTTCTGGCACCAGGTCCATGCAGAACTGCAACGCGTATTTGGGGTTGCAATTGAATTTGCTCCAGAACAGATGCTGTTAGGAAACCAGATGACCTATTATCAATACATAAAATGTTAGCTTTTAGATCACTTATTTCTTATGCCAGAAAGCTCATAGCTATCAAATGGAAACAGCCTATGGGTCCCAAGAAAAAGGATTGGATTGCGTACGTGCATAAGGAGCTGGTGCTATTGCGAAAGGTATATCTTAAGCGTAAATGCCCCAAAAAGTTCCGAAAGGTCTGGTCTAGCTGGATCTCGCACTTCAAGCTCAAATTTGATGATTAAACTACTGTAGCCAGGGTGTTCTCAGCAGCCTCAAAGTTCTCCAGGGGGGATTGTAACCAAGTCATGACTAATCTACTCTTTGATACACTTCAAATAATTATTTTATGCTGTTTTTTCAATATTGGATTGCCGATCTAATCTCTGCGGTCACATACTATCTGCTTAATATATGCTGCAACCGGGAACCCTAGTATGTAATGTACGATGTTAAAACGGGACAAGACTGTTTGAATGTTACAGTGTCAGTTATCTGACACTGCTGTTGTTATTGTTGATGTTTAAAATGTAAAACTCAATAAACATATTCTTTCAAAAAAAATGTGTAAATGGAAGCGGTTTATCCACCAAGGAAATCTGATTGGCTGTAGGTGGCCCCGCCCCTTTAGTGAATTTGGACCCCAGTTACCCAAAGACACACTGTAGGAAGTTTGAAGCCTCTGCCATTAACAGTGTAAGAATGGCAGCAGTTTAAATATTCCCCTTGAAAATCAATAGGTGAATTTTGATTGGCAGTTGTAGGCTCCACCCACTTTCTTGAATCTTAATCGCATTCACCCAGTGACCAACTGTGGCAAGTTTGAGAACCCTGCGATTAACAGTCTAAGAATGGCTGCAGTTTACATTTTCCCATTGAAAATGAACGGCTGAAATTTGATTGGCTGTTTTATGCTCCTCCCACTTTTCCTAGATTTGTAGCCTCGGTCACCAAGTGACCAACTGTGCCAAGTGTGGGGACTCTGGGTTGATTACTGGCACAATGGCAGCCTTTTACATTTTTTCCATTGACTTGAATGGGTGAAATCTGATTTGCTGTTTGTAGCTCTGCCCACGTGTGCAGGGGGGCCGCGAGACCCTCAGAACATATCATCCCAGGTAGTAAGGGATCTGTATACCAAGTTTCATTCAAATCGGTCAAGCCGTTTTTGCGTGATCGCGGCACACACACGCACGCACGCACGCGCGCACGCACGCGCACACGCACGCGCACACGCACGCGCACACGCACGCGCACACACACGCACACTTTTATATATATAGATTGCAGAGTGCAGGGGGAGCTTAGGGGGGTTTGGGATAGCAACAGAGGCTGGGCTGTATAGGCAGATCCAGCCTCTGTATGCAGATAACATTCTTCAAACCCACCTCGGGTTCTCTTTAATGTTTTGCTGTTTCATTGTCTCTGCTAAATGACACCTTCATGGAAGTATGCCAGAGCTCAAATCTATGAATTATTGACCATTTGTATCTCTTTTCTGCTCTCAGAAGCCATTTACTGACAGGAAAGATTTTTATGGCTCTAATTACTTATTAGTGAGGGTTATGCTGCAGTCTGACCCGGTCCAGACCCGGGCAGAAACTGTCACTTGCATACCTGATGTTTAACGCTTTCAGGCAGAGAAAGAATAAAAGGAACACAGCATAGTTATTTGTGTGCTAGGCACTGTACATACCCATGCCTATCTCATCTTGTCACATGGTTGACAGGTTAACCTTTAATTAATCTTTCTTAAAACAATAATGAAAGTTTCCAGCCAAAATGTCAGCTTTGAACTGGTTATTTACTGGTGAGTAGTATATTTATACATTCAAATCTATCTAGTAGTGATCACTTCTCTGCTCTTTCTGTTTCTCAGCTCAGTAAAGGTGGCCATACACTGGTTAGATTAGCAGCAGATAGATCATCAGATAGATTTTCTGATCTATCTGGTTTGTTTAGGAACATTTTTTACTAGGCACAGATTTCCAATAGATTTCAGTATGAAATCTATTGAAAATCGATCTGATGGCATTTTTTTGCCATCAGATTTCCATTAGGTCTAATGCAAAATGATAAGCAATCTCAACAGATCGACCTAGATTTTCCAGCATGTCAGATCGATTGAAATCGATCGAAATCAGCTGCAAATCGATCGATTGGTCAATCGATCGATCGATTTCGATCGATCGATTGGCCGCTTATCGGCTCAGTGTATGGGCCCCTTAAAGCTCAGTTTCGGCAGTTAGCTAATGTTTACTAAATGCATCTGACAAAGGAATGTAAACAAAAGATAACGTTATCAACTCTTTGGATTCAGCCAGAAGCTTTCCACTGAAGATGAAAATGCCGTGTTTAACTGTTTGAATGCTGCTACATTTTTTGTGGTAGTAGACTTTATGCTGTAAATCTTTTAGAACAAAGAGGAAATATTGAGTTTCATACCACTTCAACTAACTACTTGCCGAAGGCGTCACGCCGATGGGTGTGGCCGTGGCGGCAGCCCCAGGACCGCCTAACATTGATTGGCTTTAAGTCCTGGGGCTTCGCTTTGCAGGAGATCGTGCGCAGGTTGTGCGCATCTCTGTTCCGCCTTCAGTCTCCCAGCGGAACACTGTTAGGCGAAACCGCCGTCTAATTACCCTGTACAGTGCTGCGATCTATGGCAGCGCTGTACTGGGGACAGCCGCGTGACATAGCTGTCCCCTCCAGAGTCTCGGCGGTGATCCGCTGTCATAGGCTTCAGCCTATGACAGCCGATCACAGTGATTGGCTGGCAGGGGGAGGGAGGGCGGGTTTGTTAAAAAACAAACTAAAAATAAGCAAATATATTTAAAAATAAATACAAAACATATTTATAAAAGAACAAACATCTGGGGGGCTATCAGACCCCACCAACAGAGAGCTCTGTTGGTGGGGAGAAAAAAAAAGGGGGGGGGGGAATCACTTGTGTGCTGAGTTGTGAGGCCCTGCAGCTTGGTCTTAAAGCTGCAGTGGCCTATTTTACAAAAAAATGGCCAGGTCTTTAGGGCGGTTTAACACTCAAGTCCTCAAGTGGCTAAATAAATAGTTTTATGAGACAAGGTAAACCCTCCTCCCCACCAGTTGTTTATATCAGGGGATCCTGACAGAGAATTATAGAACATCACAGACTATCCCCTCCAGGGTATTTTGACTCCTATCCTCCTATCCTCATGCTGGCTGGCATTCCCAGTTCAGGTTGGAGCTCACGACCATAGGGTTTGCACTGGAAGTACAACAAGCTCACACGGGCCATACTATTGCGGCGGGGAGGGGGGTCAGACCCCCCCTCAACTGGGTCCCCCATGTGTGCTCTACCTCCAGCTTAAGCTCAGCAGGAACCCCCTCCCCTGGGTCCCCCATGTGCACTCCCCCTCCAGCTTAAGCTCAGCAGGACCCCCCCTCCCTCACCTGGGTCCCCCATGTGCGCTCCCCCTCCAGCTTAAGCTCAGCAGGAACCCCCTCCCTCACCTGGGTCCCCCATGTGCGCTCCCCCTCCAGCTTAAGCTCAGCAGGAACCCCCCCTCACCTGGGTCCCCCATGTGCGCTCCCCCTCCAGCTTAAGCTCAGCAGGAATCCCCCCTCACCTGGGTCCCCCATGTACGCTCCCCCTCCTGCTTAAGCTCAGCAGGACCCCCACTCCCTCACCTGGGTCCCCCATGTGCGCTCCCCCTCCAGCTTAAGCTCAGCAGCAGCCACCACTATTAGTAAGAGGCAGCGGGCGGGGATGACTCACCTCTTCCACGTTCCAGCGTGCGTTCCACTGTCGTCACTTCCTGCAATGCCGCTACTGTATTGGTGTAATTTGCCTTCTTATAAGCGAACATTTGTGGTTACCCACAATGCACTGCTACTAAATATGCAAATTTTCCCTTTTCACCCTTGGTAAGCCAAGCAAGCATCCAGAACCACTAGTGTATACCAAACCTATAGCTTTAAATTTTAAACAGTCATATCAACCCCACATGTAGACAGCCTGTTTCAGACTTTAAGACCTCATCAGTACTTAGCAGGGCTTGATACAGATGTATGAGATAGGGCTTGGACCAGTACAACAGAGTAACCAAGCAGCTCAGGGTGACCCAAACCACTCTGAATGTATAGGGGGATAAAAGGGACCAAAAAGCCCTCCTACTAAAAAAAAACAAAGCTTGGTGTAATTTGTCTTCTTAAAACAGAAGGAAATCTGCAATAATTCAGCTATAAGTGAACATTTGTGGTTACCCACAATGCACTGCTACTAAATATGCAAATTATCCCTTTTCACCCTTGGTAAGTCAAGCAAGCATCTAGAACCGCTGGTGTATTAGTGTTGTCCGGATCATGAACGATTCGAATCTTTGATCCGAATCCTTTTCGTGAGTCGATCATCCGGATCATCACAGTGAATGATTCGATCACAGTGGAAGAAACAGGAAGCGCATATCTTATCATTCTGCACAAGTCTACATATCATGTCTTTAAACAGAACTAAAAGTGCAATATATCAAAGAAGTTGACACATAGCTTGCTATACTGGTTTGCTATAATAGCAGCCAGCCTTGAACTGAATGTACAGTGCAGGAAACGTCCCATCCTGCTAGTCATTTCACCCCATCTGCTTCACTAGTAAAATGATCCCAAGATTCAATTCAAAGATCCAGATCTTTTCAATGATCCAATTGGAATCACCTGGATCATTGAAAAGATCCTAACTTCCCATCTCTATGGTGTATAGCGAGTCTACAGCTTTAAATATTACACAGCCATATCAACCCCACATGTAGACAGCCTGCGTCAGACTTTTGGTCCTCATCAGTACATAGCAGGGATTGATATGGCTGTATGAGATAGGGCTTGGACCAGTACAACAGAGTAACCAAGCAGCTCAGGGTGACCCAAACCACTCGGAATGTATAGGGGGATAAAAGGGACCAAAAAGACCTTCTACTAAAGCAAACAAAGCTTGGTGTAATTTGCCTTCTTAAAACAGAAGCAAATCTGCAATAATTCAGCTATAAGTGAACATTTGTGGTTACCCACAATGCACTGCTACTGAATATGCAAATTATCCCTCTTTGCCCTTGGTTTGATATGACACTACTTCTTCCTCTTGCTTGGGCCAGCCCCTTCTTCTTGCTTGGACCGGCCCTGGGGGCAGGGCGCTACTTCTTCTTCTTGCTTGAAGGTTGAGGCACTCACTCTATTATATATATATAGATAATGAACAGAATAAATTCATATTTAATATGCTGTACATATATTCATCTATGAGAATGCGTAAAACAAGTCTGTATGCTTATTGTGAAACTGCAAAATACAATTATTATTATCATCATTATTATTTATTTACGTAGCACCCAGCATCTTACGTAGTACTGTACAAAGTACTAAACAAATATTGCGGGGACATATATACAAGTCGTTCAAGACACTGTGTACAATCACGACATCCATCAATACAAGTGCAAATACATGAATAGCTGATGTGTGATTTGAGACATCACTAATACTGGTGCATGTTCATATGATAAATTACAGCAGGATATGAAACAACAAGAGGAGGTCCCGGTCCTTGAGAGCTTACAGTCCAGAGATAATAATAATACATGGATGTTTGTTATCACATTGAGCTGGAGAAATAGGAGAATATATCACACTTAGAGAATAGATACAACTGATGAATGTGTGCAGACTCACCTGTGTACTTCCAGCCAATAATGATAACGTGAACTTCAAATTTTAGGTTTGCAAACTCGAACCTCTGCAAATGTTTGTGAACATGAGAACCCGGTGAACCGCCATAGACTTCAATGGGCAGGTGAATTTTAAAACCTACAGGGATTGTTTCTGGTCACAAAGTGATGGAAAAGTTGTTTCAAGGGGTGAAACACCTGGACTGTGGCATGCCGGAGGGGGATCCATGCCAAAAGTCCCAACAAAAATTACGGAGTTGATGCAAAGTCGGGTTTTAATCCCCAAAGGGCAGAAATCACAGTACATTCCTACAAATAATGCACTGGAGTGGTACTCTGTGCTTGCAACTAGAGTTGGGCCGAACCTCCGATTTTAGGTTCGCGAACCGGGTTCGCGAACTTCCGCGGAAGGTTCGGTTCGCGTTAAAGTTCGCGAACCGCAATAGACTTCAATGGGGAGGCGAACTTTGAAAAAAAAAAAATTATGCTGGCCACAAAAGTGATGGAAAAGATCTTTCAAGGGGTCTAACACCTGGAGGGGGGCATGGCGGAGTGGGATACACGCCAAAAGTCCCCGGGAAAAATCTGGATTTGACGAAAAGCAGCGTTTTAAGGGCAGAAATCACATTGAATGCTAAATGACAGGCCTAAAGTGCTTTAAAACATCTTGTATGTGTATACATCAATCAGGTAGTGTAATTAGAGTACTGCTTCACACTGACACACCAAACTGTTCACTGAACAGAACAGGTATGCAGTGGCGGGTTCACTGAACAAAACAGGTATACAGTGGCGGGTTCACTGAACAGAACAGGTATGCAGTGGCGGGTTCACTGAACAGGTATACAGTGGCGGGTTCACTGAACAGAACAGGTATACAGTGGCGGGTTCACAGAACAGGTATGCAGTGGCAGGTTCACTGAACACAACAGGTATGCAGTGGCGGGTTCACTGAACAGAACAGGTATACAGTGGCGGGTTCACAGAACAGGTATGCAGTGGCAGGTTCACTGAACACAACAGGTATGCAGTGGCGGGTTCACTAAACAGGTATACAGTGGCGGGTCCACTGAACAGAACAGGTATGCAGTGGTGGGTTCACAGAACAGGTATGCAGTGGTGGGTTCACAGAACAGGTATGCAGTGGCAGGATCACTGAACAGGTATGCAGTGGTGGGTGGGTTCACAGAACAGGTATGCAGTGGTGGGTGGGTTCACAGAACAGGTATGCAGTGGCAGGATCACTGAACAGGTATGCAGTGGGCTCACTGAACAGAACAGGTATGCAGCCAGGAAAAGCTAAGCCTAACTAATCTTTCCCTATGAGAGACAGACAGCAGCTCGCCCTACTCTCTCTAATGCAGGCACACGAGTGACCGTAATGGCCGCCGCTGCCTGCCTTATATAAGGGGGGGTGGGGCTCCAGGGGCTAGTGTAGCCTAATTGGCTACACTGGGCCTGCTGACTGTGATGTAGAGGGTCAAAGTTGACCCTCATAGTGCATTGTGGGGCGAACCGAACTTCCGGAAACGTTCGCCTGCGGGAGGCGAACGCGAACCACCGAAGTTCGCCGGGAACCGTCTGCCGGCGAACCGTTCGGCCCATCTCTACTTGCAACTTAGTGTGGCCACAATAGCAGTAGAGTGCACAGCTCTGCGTGTCAGTGGGCTATGGAGTGTCACACGCAAAATAAAAAAACAGGAGACCGATGTACTAGCCCTCAAAAGGGCTATTTGGGGTGCTTTCAGCAAGTAGTCAGTGAGGAACAAGAACACAGGCCTAGCTAAAGCTTTCCCTACCTATCTGCAGCAAGTCTGACCCTGCTCTCACTAACAGTCAGCAGCCAGCAGAAGATTAATGCAATATAGCTACCACAACTGTTTTTTAATGGGGAGGGGGGGGGATCCAGGAGGGGGTGCTAGCTGATTGGCTGCCATGTGTCTACTGACTGTGAGGTAAGGAGTCAAAGTATGGCTCCATGGTGATGTATAGTTGGCGGGTCGAACACTGCAAATGTTCGCAGTTCGCCGAGAATGCGAACAGCGGAAATTCGCCGGGAATTGTCAGCCGGTGAACAGTTTGGGCCATCTCTACCAGCAGCAAATAGATTTCTTGACCTATCTATCTGGAACAATATGTCTGGAAGAGAACAAATCGAGCTTGTGGGGAACAGTGCCAAACAGGCTTTCGACACTGTTCCCCACAAAAGTCTGGTGCAAAAGTTGAGGATGCAAGGACTGGGGAAGAGTCTGTGTGGATCTCTCAGCGGCTTTTGATACAGTTGACCATGAAATCCTGCTTAACAGACTGCAGGAGTACTGTGGCATCAGTGGATCAGTCCTCCAGTGGTTCAGATCATTCCTGACTGACAGAACACAGAGAGTATCCCTAGGACCCATAATGTCCAAACCTGCACCTCTACAATTCGGAGTGCCACAAGTATCAATCCTATCCCCTCTGCTGTTTGCAATCTACATGTTGCCACTCGGCACACTTATCCAACGACATGGCCTGACGTACCACTGCTACGCCGATGACACACAGCTATACCTGTCCTTCAAACCTGGTGGAACAGACCCTACCCCAAAAATAAACTCTTGCTTAGCTGAGCTACAGGCATGGATGAATGATAACTGGTTGAAACTGAATGCTGACAAAACTGAGGTCCTGTTTGTCCAAAGCCAGTGCCCGCCATCAAAACAGCTCTATCCTAAAGCAACACCAATCAGGATTGGGAATTCAGACATAAACAGCTCCAACTTTGTGCGCAGCCTTGGCGTACTAATCGATGGGGAATTGAGTTTCAGAAACCAAATTTCATCTGTAGTTAAATCCTCCTTCTTTCATCTGAAGAACATTGCAAAGATTAAACATCTGATTCCCCCAGAGGATCTTCCAACCCTAGTCCACGCCTTCATCACATCACGTCTGGACTACTGCAATGCCCTTTATGTTGGCCTCCCCAAAAAGGACCTGCGTCGCCTGCAATTAGTGCAGAATTCTGCTGCCAGATTGCTAACAAACCAGCCTCGCCACTGTCATATTACACTGATCCTTCGCTCACTGCACTGGCTACCAGTAGAATGGAGAATACTCTTCAAGATTGGACTGCTGACATTCAAATCCCTGCACAGTCTAGGCCCTGGATACATGAAGGACTTGCTGAAGCTGCACCACACCTCTCACAACCTCAGATCAGCAAGTTCTGTAAACTTGGTCACTCCCAGAGTGCACCTCAAAAAATCTGGAGATAGAGCCTTCTGCCATGCTGCCCCTACTCTCTGGAACTCCCTACCACACCCAGTAAAGACAGCACCATCCCTGGAGCTATTCAAATCCAGACTGAAAAGCCACCTGTTTAGCCTGGCATTTCCAGATTTATAAAATGTCTTCCTCTGTACCACGATGGTCTGAGCCATGCTTATGCGCTTTGAGTCCCACGGGAGAAAAGCGCTTTACAAATGTTATTTGTTGTTGTTGTTGTGTGCATGGATAGGGAACTGGCTAATGGACAGAAAACAAAAAGTTGTGGTCAATGGATCTTATTTAAAATGGGTGACTGTTAGCAGTGGGGTCCCACAGGGGTCTGTTCTGGGTCCAGTGCTCTTCAATTTATTTATTAAAGTGATCCTTAAGTCTATTAAAAAAAATTAGATTTACTCACCTGGGGCTTCCCTCAGCCCCCTGCAGCTGATCGGTGCCCTCGCAGCCCCGCTCTGATGCTCCAGCAATAGCAGCAATAGCAGCATAGGGGGCGATATTATGCCTGTCGGCCGGTGACGGCCAAATCGCAAGTGTTCGCTGGCGTGTCCTGGAGCATCAGAGCAGGGCTGCGAGGGCACTGATCAGCTGCAGGGGGCTGAGGGAAGCCCCAGGTGAGTAAATCTAATTTGTTTTAATAGACTTAAGGATCACTTTAATGACCTAGTAGATGCAGTATTGAGCAATGTTGCTATTTATGAAGATGATACAAAATTGTACAGAATAATCAACTCTCAGGAAGATAGTGACATATTGCAACAGGATCTGGATAGGATGGCTATATGGGCACATACATGGCAGATGAAATTCAATGTTGGAAAATGTAGTCATGCATTTTGGTTGTACCAATGGTCTAGCACCATACAAAATAAATGGGATACAGTTGGGGACATCAAACTTGGAGAAGGACTTAGGAGTACTCATCGACAACAAGTTAAATAATCGTATTCAATGCCAAGTCGCTGTAGCGAAAGCTAATAACATTTTGGCATGCATTGAAAGGGAAATAAAAACTCGAGATGCTAGCATATTATTGCCCCTGTTTACCTCTCTAGTAAGGCCACATCTGGAATATGGAATTCAGTTCTGGGCACCACATTACAGGAAAGATATTGTAGTTTTAGAGCAGGTGCAGAGACGAGCAACAAAATTGATACGAAGGATGGAAGGTCTCACTTACCAAGAAAGGTTAGATAAACTGGGTTTATTTAGTCTAGAGAAAAGACGCCTTAGAGGGGATCTAATTAACATGTATAAATACATCAGAGGGTGTGAGATGTGGAATGCGTTGCCACAGGAAGTAGTTATGGCAAACTCTATACCTGCATTTAAAGGGGGCTTAGATGCTCTACTTGCATTGAAAGACATCCATGGCTACAATTACTAGGTAATGCCCCGTGATGTTGATCCAGAGATTTTATCTGATTGCCATATGGAGTCAGGAAGGATTTTTTCCCTTTTGGGGCTAATTGGACCATGCCTTGTAAGGGTTTTTCGCCTTCCTCTGGATCAACAGGGATATGTGAGGGAGCAGGCTGGAGTTGTACTTTGTTCTCTGGTTGAACTCGATGGACGTATGTCTTTTTTCAACCCAAATAACTATGTAACTATGTAACTATCATTGTGTAAACTTTGTGTGTGTGTGTGTGTGTGTGTGTGTGTGTGTGTGTGTGTGTGTGTGTGTGTGTGTGTGTGTGTGTGTGTGTGTGGCATGTGTGGCATGTGTGGCATGTGTGTGTGTGTGTGGCATGTGTGGCATGTGTGACATGTGTGTGTGCGTGTGTGGCATGTGTGGCATGTGTGTGTGTGTGTGTGTGTGTGTGTGTGTGTGTGTGTCATGTGTGGCATGTGTGTGTGTGTGTGTGTGTGTGTGGCATGTGTGGCATGTGTGTGTGTGTGTGTGTGTACAGTGTGTGTGTGTGTGTGTACAGTGTGTGTGTGTGTGTACAGTGTGTGTGTGTGTGTGTGTGTACAGTGTGTGTGTGTGTGTGTATATATGTGTGTGTGTGTGTGTGTGTGTGTGTGTGTGTGTGTGTGTGTGTGTGTGTGTGTACTGTGTGTGTGTGTGTGTGTGTATGTGTGTGTGTGTGTGTGTGTGTGTGTGTGTGTACAGTGTGTGTGTGTGTGTGTGTGTACAGTGTGTGTGTGTGTGTGTGCCCCCGGGTGATTGATTATATTCTTTTATACCTGCCTCTCTTGCTGCATCTCTATTATACAACAAACACCAATCTCTTGGTCAGATCATGATGGTGTGATGATAGCATATGAATTGAAATCTGGAGACTAATAAGGCCTCATACACATCAGGGACGTTTCTGTGCACTTTTCACATCGCACTGCCCTGTGCGTTCTGCAAGGTATAGATTTTCCCATGTAATTAAATGCACCTGGTTCACATCTATGCGCTGCGCTGAGCAGTGTTACAAAAACTTAGGGCTGCAGGCATTTCTGTGCGTTGAGCTGTAAAGCGTACATCAATGCAAGTGAATGGGTGCGCTTTTTTAGTGCATACAAGCGCGTAGCAGCACATGCGTTTTTTTTACCCCTAATTGGGAAAAAATACATTTACATATGAAAGCAAAGCTTTATTGACAACTGCTACAATAAGCAAAGCACAGAAACATGCATTAAAGCGCGCACAAGCGCATGCTTTTTTACCATGCGCTTTTATATGTTTCTTAGCCCAGCAGATGTGAACGAAGCAAGGAGGCTAATTATAAATCAGTAAATCAGTACAGTGGGCGGCATTGAAGAAGGAGAAGACCTGTGGCGCACAGCGCTCCGACGCCTGAATTGCACAAGGAAGAGGTGAGTCATTCATTCCCCATAGTGTTGAGCTGATATTTTTGTAATTTTGTGTTTTCGTAATTACGGTTGCGGATTTTGCTGCTTCGACGCAAAAATTCATAATTTCGTAATTGCCATACAAACCTTAATTTGGAATTCCGTAAACGTAATTTCTGTTGCGTAATTTTGCGTTTCAGCGCAAATTTGCATTTAAAATTTCTTAATTTTCTGTGTGTTTTTATTGAAACAAAGTTATTTTAATTACGAAAATGGACATAATTTAGTTTCTAATAGTAATTATGCAAATTTAAGTAATTCCTAAACTCAAGGAATCCACTCATTGATTGCAATTACTAATTGCAATTACTGATAATGTAAAGGCACCTGCACGTGCTGTTGCTTTAAATGTATCTGGAGGCTCTACCTGCAGCCACATCTAAGACAGGTGCTCTTTGCCAAGGTGCACTTAGTGGTCATGCACGCTGAGACACTTGGTTTTGGGCCTTGCAATATTTGATAATGCAAACACTACAAGTAATCCTGTTTACTGAATCATTAAAACTTAACTTTTAATAAAATATAAAATAGAAGTTGTTGGCTGTCTGATTGCTCAAAAATTCTTGCAAAAATGATGCTGGACCTATACGGTCAATGCTAAGTGAATAAGGGAGAGATTTGCCTCTCCTAGGTCCTCTAGCATCACTTAGTTAAACATAAAAATTACACACCCCCCACCAAATAACCCGACATGTTTCACTCCATTAATGGAGCTTTTTCAAGGGATAAAGTGCTAAAGATAAGTGCCAAAGTGATAAGGTGCAAAGTTTACATTTAAAATAACAAGTTTAGAGACATAGCATATAAGCTCATAACATGATAGCAGCCAAACGGCTCATGTTATGAGCTTATATGCTATGTCTCTAAACTTGTTATTTTAAATGTAAACTTTGCACCTTATCACTTTGGCACTTATCTTTAGCACTTTATCCCTTGAAAAAGCTCCATTAATGGAGTGAAACATGTCGGGTTATTTGGTGGGGGGTGTGTAATTTTTATGTTTAACTAAGTGATGCTAGAGGACCTAGGAGAGGCAAATCTCTCCCTTATTCACTTAGCATTGACCGTATAGGTCCAGCATCATTTTTGCAAGAATTTTTGAGCAATCAGACAGCCAACAACTTCTATTTTATATTTTTTTAAAAGTTAAGTTTTAATGATTCAGTAAACAGGATTACTTGTTGTGTTTGCAGTAAAAATTCAGGTTCTGTGTTCTTGAATATTTGATAATGCAAAGGTACCTGCATGTGCTGCCACTTTAAATGTATCAGGAGCCTCTGGAATGGAACACAATTTCGAGAATGGCCAAATTTCCGCGTTAAACACAAAATTCTGATTTATTTCCCTTACAGAGATGATCATAAGCACGAAAAACGATCGGAATTATGAAATTCCACATTATTGCGAAATTTTGTGTAATTTCGTGAAATTACAAATTTTCAATTACGTCCGTAAACGCAATTAAGCGATTTATGCAAAATTTTGTGTAATTGTAATTAGGTCATTATGATCATCACTAATTCCCTGCACGCTGCCGCAGACAATGCTGTAACATCGGGAGGGGGAGGGTAGGACCCAGGTGAGGGGAGGCTGACCCCTTCTCTGCCACTGTGTGCTCGCAGCTCCCCATTCCAGGCTACCTACACTGAGGCAACTATACAAGCTACCTATATTGGGACAACTATACTACCTATACTGGGGCAACTATACTACCTATACTGGGACAACTATACTAGCTACCTATATTGGGACAACTATACTACCTGTATGGGGCAACTATACTACCTATACTCTGGCAACTATACCAGCTTCCTATACTGGGACAACTATACTACCTATACGGGGGCAACTATACTAGCTACTTATACTGGGGCAACTATACCTGGCTACCTATACTGGAGCAACTATACTAGCTACCTATACTGGGGCAACTATACCTGGCTATCTATACTGGGGCAACTATACTGGGGTCAACTATACTAGCTACCTATACTGGGGCAATTAAATTACCTATACTGGAGGCAACTATACTAGCTACCTATACTGTGGCAACTACAGTATACTAGCTACCTATACAGGGGCAACTATACTGTGGCAACCATACTACCTATATTGGGCAACCATACTACCTATATTGGGCAACTATACTACCTATACAGGGAGTCAACTATACTAGTCACCTATACTGGGGCAACTATACTACCTATACTGAGGGCAACTATACTAGCTTCCTATACTGGGACAACTATACTACCTAAACTGGGGGCAACTATACTAGCTACTTATACTGGGGCAACTATACTACCTATACTGGGGCAACTATACAAGCTACCTATACTGAGGCAACTATACTATCTATACTGGGGCAACTATACTAC
The DNA here is from genome assembly GCF_040937935.1 of Hyperolius riggenbachi. Lineage (NCBI taxonomy): Eukaryota > Metazoa > Chordata > Amphibia > Anura > Hyperoliidae > Hyperolius > Hyperolius riggenbachi. The sequence goes on along the minus strand of NC_090646.1, from coordinate 11,587,430 downwards.
CTATATTAATCCCAGTCATCCAGTGACCAACTGTGTCAAGTTTGAGAAACCCGTCAATAACAGGATGGCTGAAATCAATCTAACAAATCTGATTGGCTGTTTGTGACTCCACCCTCTTTAGTAAATTTGGGCCCCAGTCACCCAATGACTGACTGTATCAGGTTTGAGGCCTCTGCCATTAATGGTGTAAGAATGGTTGCAGTTTATAGTTTCCCATGTAAAAAATGTAGTTGGCACCGCCCACTTTTTTTAACCTTGACATACAGTCACTCAATTACCAAGTTTATGAGCTTTGGGGTCCTTGGTATCAATAGGTTTGTATATATCAATATATCAATATAGTATGTATATAGTTTGTATATTCCCATTGAAATTAAACAAATCTGATTGGCTGTTTGTGGCTCGGCCCCCTTTCTGAATTTAAACCCCAGTCTCCCAGTGACCAACTATATGAGGTTTGAGGCTTGTGCCATTAACAGCGTAAGAATGGCAGCAATTTAAAAATTCCTCTTGAAAATCAATAGGTGAGTTTTGATTGGCTGTTGTAGGCTCCGCCCATTTTCCTGAATATTAATCCCAATCACTTAGTGATCAACTCTGCAAAGTTTGACAACCCTGCCATTAACAGTGTAAGAATGGCTGCAGTTTTTATTTGTGAAATTTGGTTTTGGATCTGTCCACTTTTTGCAACCTTGGCACACAGTCATTTAATGACCAAGATTGTGAACTTTTGGGTTCCTGGCATCAAAATGTGTGAATATAAGCAGTTTATTCACCAAAGAAATCTGATTGGCTGTTTTTGGCCCCGCCCCTTGAATGAATTTGAACCCCAGTCATCCAATGACCGGCTGTAGCAAGTTTGAAGCCTCTGTCGTTAACAGTGTAAGAATGGCAGCAGTTTAAATTTTCCCTTTGGAAACCAATAGGTGAATTTTGATTAGCTGTTGTAGGCTCCACCCACTTTCCTGAATCTTAATCTCATGCACTCAGTGACCAAGTGTGCCAAGTTTGAGAACCCTGCCATTAACGGTGTAAGAATGGCTGCAGTTTACATTTTCACATTTAAAATTAACGCTTGAAATTTGATTGTTTTATGCTCCACCCACTTTTCCTGGATTTTAACCTCGGTCACCAAGTGACCAACTGTGCCAAGTGTGGGGACTCTGGCTTGATTATTATGAGAATCGCAGCCTTTTCCATTTTTTCCATTGACATGAATGGGTGAAATCTGATTTGCTGTTTGTAGCTCCGCCCAGGTGTGCGGGGGGGCAGCGAGACCCCCAGAACATATAATCACAGGTAGTAAGGGATCTGTATACCAAGTTTCGTTCAAATTGGTCAAGCCGTTTTCGAGTGATCGCGGCACATACATACATACATGCATACATACGATTTTATATATATATATATATATATATATATATATATATATATATATATATATATATATATATATATATATATATATATATATATATATATATATATACTAGCTGGACGCCCGGCGTTGCCCGGGTATGTATTTGGCTGGTGTTGGCCCCACCCCCTTTTCCTAACCCTAACACACAATTACTTAATTACTTAATGACCAAGTTTGTGAGCTTTGCGGTCTTTGGCATCAATAATTTGCATTGAAATGAAATAAATCTGATTGGCTGTGGCTCCACCCCTTTTCTGAATTTGAACCCTAATCACCCAATGGCCAAGTGTACCAGGTACAAGTGATTAACAGTGCAAGAGGCTTGTGCCATTAACAGTGCAAGAATGTCAGCAATTAAATATTCCCCTTGAAAATCAATAGGTGAATTATGATTGGCTTTTGTACGCTCCACCCACCTTTCTGAATATTAATCCCAGTCACCCCGTGACCAACTGTGCAAAGTTTGAGAACCCTACCATTAATAGTGTACGAATGGCTGCAGTTCACATTTTCCCAATCAAATTTGTATTTTTCTCCACCCACTGATTTCCTGGCATTGTTTGGGTATGTATTAGGCTGGTGTTTCTAACCCTAACACACAATTACTCAATGACCAAGTTTGTGTGCTTTGCGGTCTTTGGCATCAATAATTTGTATTGAGATTAAACAAATCTGATTGGCTGTTTGTGGCTCCACCCCTTTGTCTAAATGTGAACCCCAGTCACCCAATGACCAACTGTACCAGGTTTAAGGCTTGTGCCATTAACAGTGCAAGAATGTCAGCAATTACATATTCCCCTTGAAAATCAATAGGTGAATTTTGATTGTCTTTTGTAGGCTCCACCCACTTTTCTGAATATTAATCCCATGTATTTGGCTGGTGTTGGCTGCGCCCACTTTTCCTAACCTTAACACACAATGACTCAATTACTCAATGACCAAGTTTGTGAGCTTTGCGGTTTTTGGCATCCATAACCTGCATTAAAATGAAACAAATAAGATTGTCTGTTTGTGGCTCCACCCCCTTTTATCAATTTAAACCCCAATGACCCAATGATCAACTGTACCAGGTTTGAGGCTTGTGCCATTAACAGTGCAAGAATGGCAGCAATGAAATATTCCCCTGAAAAATCAATAGGTAATTTTTGATTGGCTTTTGTAGGCTCCACCCACTTTTCTGAATACTAATCCCAGTCACCTAGTAATTAACTGTGCAAAGTTTGAGAACCCTACAATTAATAGTGTAAGAATGGCGGCAGTTTACATTTTCCCAGTAAAATTTGTATTTGTCTCTGCCCACTTATGACCCCATGTTGCCCGCTTATGTATTTGGCTGGTGTTGGCTGTGCCCACTTTTCTAACCCTCACACACAATTAATCAATTACTCAATTGCCAAGTTTGTGAGCTTTGCGGTGGTTGACATCAATAATTTGCATTGGAATGAAACAAATCTAATTGGCTGTTTTTGGCTTCACCCCCTTTCTCAAATTGAACCCCAGTCACCCAATGATCAACTGTACCGGGTTTGAGGCTTGTGCCATTAACAGTGCAAGGATGGCAGCAATGTAAATATTCCCCTTGAAAATCAATAGGTGAATTATGATTGGCTTTTGTAGGCTCCTCCCACCTTTCTGAATATTAATCCCAGTCACCCAGTGACCAACTGTGCAAAGTTTGAGAACCCTACCATTAACAGTGTAAGAATGGCTGCAGTTTACATTTTCCAGTTAAATTTGTATTTGTCTCCACCCCCTTTTTGGTTATGGGAATAAAAAGTATCCTATACTTTATTCCAGGTAGTGTACTATGTGTGTGCCAAATTTCATTCAAATCTGTTCAGCCGTTTTTGCGTGATCGAGTAACAAACATCCAAACATCCGAACTTTCCCATTTATTATATTACTTGGATATAGACTAGTTAGTGGCCCAGCATTGCCCGGGTATGTATTTGGCTGGTGTTGGCTGTGGCCACTTTTTCTAATCCTAACACACAATTACTCAATGACCAACTTTGTGAGATTTGTGGTCTTTGGCATGAATAATGTGCATTGAAATGAAACAAATCTGATTGGCTGTTTGTGGCTCCACCCCTTTTTCTGAATTTGAACCCCAGTCACCCAATGACCAACTGTACCAAGCCTGAGGCTTGTGCCATTAACAGTGCAAGAATGGCAGCAATGAAATATTCCTCTTGAAAATCAATGGGTGAATTTTGATTGGCTTTTAAAGGCTCTGCCCACTTTTCTGAATATTAATCCCAGTCACTAAGTAACAAACTATGCAAAGTTTGAGAACCCTACCATTAACAGTGTAGGATAGGCTGCAGTTTACATTTTTCCAGTTCAATTTGTATTTTGTCTCTATCCACTGATGACCCGGCATTACCCGCTTATGTATTTGGCTGGTGTTGGCTGTGTCCACTTTTTCTAACCCTAACACACAATTACTAAATAACCAAGTTTGTGGGATTTGCTGTCTTTGGCATTAATAATTTGCATTGAAATTAAATAAATCGTATTGGCTGTTTGTTGCTCCACCCCCTTTTCTGAATTTGAGCCCCAGTCACCCAAAGACCAACTGTACCAAGTTTGATGCTTGTGCCATTAACAGTGAAAGAATAGCAGCAATTAAATATTTCCCTTGAAAATCAATAGGTGAATTTTGATTGGCTATTATTAGCTCCACCAACGTTTCAGAATATTTATCCCAGTCACCCAATGACCAACTGTGCAAAGTTTGAGAACCCTACCGTTAACAGTGTAAGAATGGCTGCTGTTTACATTTTCCAGTGAAATGTGTATTTGTCTCCGCCCACTTTTTGGTTATCGGAATAAAAAGTATCCTATACTTTATTCCAGGTAATGTACTATGTGTGCGCCAAATTTTATTCAAATCCGTTCAGCCATTTTTGCGTGGTCGAGTAACAAACATACAGTCACCACATAGTCACCACCAACACAGACTTTATTAAAGTTTACACCCTTTCCCGCCCTCTTCTACTTTTTTTTTTTTTACTGTATTTGTATAGTGCCAAATGACTCGCAGAGGTAGAGGGCGAGGCACCACCAGGAGAGACAGTGCCATTGCAGGAGCCACTGCCAGTAGCAGCAGGTCTGGGACTGGTCCGTCCCCAGCCACTGACCGCAAGGAGGAGGGAGCAGAGGCGCAACAGCAGCGCGTTGCGCCCATTTTTGAGACGGGTCATCGCCCACGGCCCATTGTGGAGAGTCAGGTGAAGGCTGTGGTGGAAATGATGGCGGAGCAGGAAGCCACCGTTTCCAGCCAGGCCTCCAGCACCAGCGAGACCAGTGCCACCACCACCAGCACTCCTGTCCGCAGCAGGCCTCCACCACCGCTTGAGGCCATGATGACGGTGACCCCATCGACCAGCCTGCCCTCAATGAGCACGCTTTTCTCCCCTGAGACTGTGACCATGTACAGGGATGTTTTGGAGAAGTATGAGTTGGAGATGATGGGGCTATCCAAGGAGGAGGAGGATTTTGAGGTGCTCACAGGATATGTTTGGGGTTGATGATGATGACTTGCTGGATCCTTTCTATGTGATATCAGTACCACCAGCACAGTTGGATGAAGGCAGCTCATCATCGGAGGAGGAGGCGTCTCTGGCGCAGAGGCGTGACAGCAGCAAGGCGGCCAGCACAGGGTGTGGAAGGCAGGAGCCACAGCCTGCTGCTTCAGCCGCTAAGACCACCCGCAGCAAACCTCCAACTAAAACAAAAAAGGCACAATCCTCCAAGGGCACCCAAAAACCCCAGCCCTCAAGCTCAAAGAGCAGGTTGAAGTCCCCAATCTGACGGTACTTCACCAAGTGCCCAGTGGACGCAACACGTGCAATTTGCAACACTTGCGGTGTCAGTCTCAGCAGAGGTCGCGATCTGCTCAAGTTGAGTACGTCGTGCCTGCAGACCCACTTACAGAGCAGACATTTTGAGGACTTTAGTGAGTTGGAGAAGCTGATGCAAAGTGGTGCAGGCAGTTGTCAGAGCCAGGCAGCCACTGCACAGATTTCAGCAGCAGCAGCATCCGACCCTCCTGCCCATCCAGCAGCAGCAGCAAGAGCACAGCAGCAACTCACTCCCACTGACCCCCCCCCCCCCCGGGAAGCCAGTTCTCAGTGGCCTCATCAGCTCCCTCCACAGTGGCCTCCTCATCCTCCCGTGCAGGCAAACACCGCCAGACCCTGCTCAGCAAAGCATTCCCCAGTGTGACCAAGGTGCTGCCTCCCGCCCACAGGCGCATCCGGTTGCTGAACGGGTTGCTTGCCCGGGCCATGTGCTCCCAGCTCCTGCCATATACCTGTGTGCAGGAGGGGAGTGACATCAGAGTGCTGCTGCAAGTTGGGATCCCGGAGTGGCAAGTCCCCAGCCGCCACTATTTCTCAGGGCGATCCCAGCACTGCACCGCTCTGCCATGGCGAACGTGGGCCGCGCGCTCAATCATGCTGTGAGTGCGTGGATCCACATAACCATGGATTCATGGAGCAGCCGTTTTGGGACAAAGCGCTATCTGTCCTTTATGGCCCACTGGATCAGCCTGGTGGAAAGCCCGAGCGAGGAAGCAGCAGGTCCACTCTCGGGAGCAGAAGCAGCAGCGGCACCAGTCGCCCACTATGTGGTGCCACCGCGTTGGGTCAGGGGAGAAGCAGCAGCTCCCGCCGCCAAGTGATCCCGTCTCTCCAGCAGCGTGAAGGCCCGCCACTGCCAAGCGCTGCTGGAGATGAAAAGCCTGGGGAAAAACTCCTTGACGGCATCGAACGTGCTCCGGTACCTCAGGGAGCAGGAGAGGACGTGGCTGACCCCCAGAGGCCTCACTGTGGGATTGGTGGTGTCTGACAATGCCGCCAATCTGCTGGCTGCCATCAGTAGGGGAGACTTGCTCCACGTCCCTTGCTTGGCCCACGTCCTGAACCTGGTGGTGCAAAAGTTCATGCCCACCTACCAGGGGATGCAGGAGCTGTTAGAAGCGGCGTGGAAGATTGTACGTGCTTTCCGCAAATCAGCAGCTGCCGCAGCCAAACTGGCAGACATCCAACAGCTGGAGGGCCTGCCACGACACCGCCTCATCATAGATGTGCCAACTCGCTGGAACTCCACCCTGGCGATGTTGGAGCGGCTGGTTGAGCAGAGGAGGGCTGTCAACCGGTACATCTATGATGCCACGGTCGCCGGCACCGGCAGCAGCACCACCAAACTCCAGCTCCTCACCAACGCACAATGGAGGCAGATGCAGCAGGTCTGCTTGGTGTTGGCTCCCTTCCTGCAGGGAACCAACCTGGTGAGTGAACAAGGGGCATCCCTCTGCCAGTGGGTGCCCTTTGTTTGTCTGCTGGACAGGGCACTTGGCGATTTGGTGGATTTGGGAGAGTAGGCCCTGAAGTAGCTGGAACAGAAGCCGCCTGCGCATTCCACTGCTCCGCAGGTATTTGAGTCCCTGGAGGAGGTTGAGGAGGAGGAGGAGTTGGAGGTGCTGGACATTGCTGCTGGGGGGGGGGAACATCGAAGCGCAGCAGCAGTGGTGCGAGGGTAGAGAGAGGAGGAAGAGGCTCAGGGGCAAGAGGAGGAGGAGGAGGAGGACGCTGACCCTGATGTCTCTATTGGACGGTCCACCCTGTTCCCCATGGCAGCGCACATGCTGCGCTGCCTGCGCACAGACCCCAGGGTCAAGCGGATGCAAGCGAGGGAAGACGCCTGCATCAGCATGATCCTGGACCCACGGCTGAGGGGGAGGTGGGATCAGTTTCTGCCTGCCAGAGACCGTGAGCAGCGAGCAAGGGAGTTGCAGGAGATCCTTGTTTGGCGACTGGAGGAAGCCTTCCCCCGCCTTCCACCCCCTCTGTCCCTGTCCAGCAGCCAGCAAGCAGCCGGTGCCTGCGGCCAGCATCAGGCGCCCAGGAGACCTGCTGTCATTGACGCAGGCATTCTACATGAAGGTACAGCAGCTGAGAGAGGAGGTGCGTGCAGCAGCCACCTTTGCTGAGAGTCACAGCCAGCGCATGATCCGGATTGTGGCCGACTACATGGGGTCCTTCAGTGGGCTTGACACCGGCAGCGAGGAGCCTGTGGACCCCATGGAGTACTGGGTGCAGCGCTTGCACATCTGGCGGGAGCTTGCGCAGTACGCCCTGGAGGTATTGTCTTGCCCCCATACCAGCGTGCTGTCTGAGAGGTGCTTCAGTGCAGCCGGTGGCGTGGTCACCGAGAAGCGCTCTCGTCTGTCCATAGAGGGCGTGGACAGACTGACATTTTTGAAGATTAACCAGGCCTGGATAGAGGGCACGTTCCTGGCACCTGTTGTCGGCGAGAGGAGGACATGAGGTGCCTGCCTGGGAATTACAATACATTGCCTGCTGCCATACGTGATGACTCCTCCTCCTCCTGCTGGCCTGCTGCATTTATTTATTTATGAATTTATTTATGTATTTATTATATTTCTACGTGACTCCCCCTGCTGCTGCTGGCCTGCTGCATTTATTTATTTATGAATTTATTTATGTATATATTGTATTTCTACGTGACTCCTCCTCCTCCTGCTGGCCTGCTGCATTTATTTATTTATTTATGAATTTATTTATGTATTTATTGTATTTCTACGTGACTCCTCCTCCTCCTGCTGGCCTGCTGCATTTATTTATTTATTTATGAATTTATTTATGTATTTATTGTATTTCTACGTGACTCCTCCTGCTGCTGCTGGCCTGCTGCATTTATTTATTTATGAATTTATGAATTGCTGCCAGTGCCACACGTCACTCCTCCTCCTGCTGCTGTATTTATCCTGCTGCCGTCTGTGGTCCCACCGCCAAGGTCCACACAATACATTGCCTGCTGCCAGTGCCACACGTCACTCCTCCTACTGCTGCTGTATTTATCCTCCTGCTGTCTGTGATCCCACCGCCAGGGTCCACACAATACATTGCCTGCTGCCAGTGCCATACGTCACTCCTCCTACTCCTGCTGTATTTATCCTCCTGCTGTCTGTGGTCCCACCGCCAGGGTCCACACAATGCATTGCCTGCTGCCAGTGCTACATGTCACTCCTCCTCCTGCTGCTGTATTTATCCTCCTGCTGCTGTATTTATCCTTCTGCTGTCAGTGGTCCCACCGCCAGGGTCCACACAATGCATTGCCTGCTGTCAGTGCCACACGTCACTCCTCCTACTGCTGCTGTATTTATCCTCCTGCTGCTGTATTTATCCTCCTGCTGTCAGTGGTCCCTCTGCCAGGGTCCACACAATACATTGCCTGCTGCCAGTGCCACGCGTCACTCCTCCTCCTGCTGCTGTATTTATCTTCCTGCTGCTGTATTTATCCTCCTGCTGTCAGTGGCCCCACCGCCAGGGTCCACACAATACATTGCCTGCTGCCAGTGCCACACGTCACTCCTCCTACTGCTGCTGTATTTATCCTCCTGCTGCTGTATTTATCCTCCTGCTGTCAGTGGTCCCACTGCCAGGGTCCACACAATACATTAGCTGCTGCCAGTGCCACACGTCACTCCTCCTCCTGCTGCTGTATTTATCCTCCTGCTGTCAGTGGTCCCACCGCCAGGGTCCACACAATACATTGCCTGCTGCCAGTGCCACACGTCACTCCACCTCCTCCTCCTGCTGCTGTTGTATTTATCTTTTTTATATATTTTTTTTAATTACACCTATTTCAATGTGATTTCCCTTTAAAAAAAAAAAACGCATCCGAATTCCCGAACACAAATTTTTTACCGAATTTTGAGCCCGACAACTGAACCGAATCCGAACCGAATTTCGTGGTCGAACGCGAATTCGAATGTCATGCGGACCCGAATTCGAATGTACCCGAACCAAATTTTGGTACATCTGAGCATGCCTGATGTACGGCCCCCATCGTTCTCGTGAGAACATGAATAGTGCATGTTTGCCAAGTACTCTTATCTGGTGAACATGGTATGCCATCCCTACTGGAGGCACATTTGGTTACATATACAGGGATAGGCACAATTCAGGGGGTGGAGGGCATCCTTTTAAATCTCTTCCCTTAGTGTTGAAGAACCTTGTCCCGGTCCTGTTGGCTTATTATGGGGAACCTGATGGTTAATGTATGAAGAGCAGAATAGCAGCACTTACTATATAGAGGACATGATGGCAACACTTGTTAAATAAGGCGCCTGAAGGACAACACCTCTTTTATAGGAGTCACGATGGCTGTTCTAATTACATGGTGGGGATGGGGGGATATAATCATTGCTCATGTTATTGGCACATGATGGCAGCACTTGTTTTATGAGGTACATGAGGCCAAAATGTTTCAAATAAGGGGAATGAGAGCTGCTCTTGTTGGATGGTGGTGGTGATGGTGGGGAGGGGGGCACTATGGCTGCTGCACTGCTCGTAATGGACACAATCATGGCATTTACATTTTTGGTAAACTTTTTACAGAGGCTCGTGTGAAAAAAGAGAAGCAGTTTCTAAAAGCTCGAATCAACATAACTAATTAAAATACGTTAACTATATTCTTGAAATTGTATTCTCCAGCATACATTTTATTTTTAATGTTGCCATTATTTCATCTGTTTATGGTTTTGCAGCTGTGTCTGTGAGTGTAGATCAGTGTGAGATGATGTATATAATATGGTGTCTCTCTCATGTCCTGAGGATGAATACAGTGACAGTAGCTCTGCTGTGTGACATGGCCTGGTCATCTCTGTGCTGATGTATACATCTGCCGGTGACAATACCTCTGCTGTGTGACATGGCCTGGTCTCCTGTCCACTCTGCCTCTTACCTGCTCACCCTTCTCCTGCCGGTGACAATACCTCTGCTGTGTGACATGGCCTGGTCTCCTGTCCACTCTGCCTCTTACCTGCTCACCCTTCTCCTGCCAGTGACAATACCTCTGCTGTGTGACATGGCCTGGTCTCCTGTCCACTCTGCCTCTTACCTGCTCACCCTTCTCCTGCCGGTGACAATACCTCAGCTGTGTGACATGGCCTGGTCTCCTGTACACTCTGCCTCTTACCTGCTCACCCTTCTCCTGCCGGTTACATACTGGAGAGCAGCGACAGCCTCTCTCTGTGCACTGAATGCATTCACACCTTTCTTTGAGTATGAATATTACCAGAAGGGAGACGTAATTATCGGAGGACTTCTCTCTGCTCACCACAAAATGCTGAAGTTTCATGATATGTCTGACATTCTAGGTCTCCCTCCAAACATTCCCCTTAGAGATCACAACCCTACTCTCTGTGTTATGTATGTATCTATCTACCACATTTTCCTTGTGCATAACTGTGCTCATGTCTCCCAACTTTCTGAGATATGAAAAAAGGGATATCTTCAGACATGCCCCCAACACACCGATTGTCACACATATAACAAAAAATGTATGAGTAAAAGACATACAATAGGCTACACATGGGGGCGGTCAGAAATGCCGATTTTTGATTCCGAAGAAATTGTCATTTCCACCTATGCCGATTACCGATTCTGTGGATTTCCAATTTCTGATTTCCGATAAGTCTTTTATTTTTAATTTTTTTTGGTAATTTTTTTGCATCCCCTGATTGGCCAAATACTTCCGAGTTGTCTCTGCATTCTTTGATTGGTCCAATGTGTCTCATTCTGTGATTGGTAGATAGTGATTGGTAATGAACGCAGGAGTGCTCAGATGGAGGTCGTGATCACGACTTGCCGTGATTCCACGACCATTTTTACGCTATCCGCCACGGGTATTCATCACCGTGGATCAATTTTCAATCACTAAAATCCGCTCCGGCAGACCGTAAATGCGTACATTCGAACGCATTCACGCTCGTGAAAACCGGCGCAGAAGCCGTGGTTAGGGGAAATGCGTAGAAATGGGCAGAAGTGACTTCCCTGGTCAATCAGAGGCCCCCAGCAAGGCCCTAGCAACCAATCATATATTTATATAAAGCGGCAGCCATCATGAAAAGCTCCGTCCTTGCTGCTAGACTCTGGTACTGAGCGGATCATCTCCAGGCCATTGTTGCTTCAGCAAGGGCATTTTTGTGTGAAAAACCTAGCGTTTTTACTGCTAACAGTGCTCTTATACTGTCCTTCTATTCAGTTAGCTAGCCAGTGAGTCATTGCTGTAGTTAGTTGTAGTCAGTGTAGTAAGAGTGTACTGGTGATTAGTGTGTGTAGTGCAGGCAGGCAGGTTCAGAGTGCTCACTTGTATTCAGCTAACCAGTCATACACTTCAGCTACTGCTTACAGACAGTCACACTGCCACTGCCAGTGCTGCTCATTCAGTAAGTTTAGTGAGTGACATTGTGTACTGTGCTCACTGCTCACTGGTATTATTCATCTCATTTGGCAGTGATACCCTTCAGTTACGTTGTACTACTGTGCTCACTGCTTACTGGTATTAATAATCTCATTACCCAGTGATACCCTTCTGCTACGTTGTACTGTGCCCACTGCTCACTGGTATTAATCATCTCATTACCCAGTGATACCCTTCAGTTACGTTGTACTCTGCTCACTGCTCACTGGTATTAATCATCTCATTACCCAGTGATACCCTTCAGTTACGTTGTACTCTGCTCACTGCTCACTGGTATTAATCATCTCATTACCCAGTGATACCCTTCAGTTATGTTGTACTGTGCTCACTGCTCACTGGTATTAATCATCTCATTACCCAGTGATAGCCTTCAGTTACGTTGTACTGTGCTCACTTCTCACTGTGCTTCACCAATGTATGAAACCATTAAAAGAGCAGTGGAAAGTAATTGGTGGATTATACAGCAGGACAAGTTATTCCAAAATTACAAACACTTCCTCCTTCCGTGTTGAAGGAGGAAGTGTTTGTACTCACGTGACACGCGTGGACCGCATCGTGGGAGGCGCCGAGGGACGGACCGAAGAAGACGTCATATGGGTAAGATTGACCCCCTGCCCAGCCCGCACAGGTGAGTAGATTTAACAGGATGAAATCTGGATAACAACTGTCCGGATTTCATACGAATTCGGAGTTGAGCGTCCCTGGCGGTAACGCTCAAAGAATTGAAGCCCATGTGTCTTAGTTTGCTTTCCACATATTCTTACTGAAAAGGCTAAAAGTTTCCTTTTGTATTTTGTTTCATTATTTTCTTTACCTTAAATGGTTGTTGCTTTCCTGCAGGGTTAACATTGGAGAGTACAGAGGCATCTTAGCTCTGATCTTTACTGTGGAGGAAATTAATAGAGACCCCGATCTTCTGCCCAATGTCACTCTGGGATATCATATATTTGATACTTGTGGAGATCCCAGCCTGAGTGTGGGGTATGTGCTGCAGATACTATCTGGATACAAGATGGAGGCTCCAAACTATTCCTGCAGGGAACGTGAGGAAGTGGCTGGATTTATTGGTGACACCACTTTCCCCACAAGCCACGTCATGGCCCAGCTACTCAGCCTGTATCAATACACACAGGTCAGTGATCACCACAGTACAAGAAATGTATACTGTCCCTATAAAGCAGGGATCTCGAACTCCAGTCCTCAAGGGCAGAGGTCCTCACATATTTTTGACCAGGGATGGTCGTAGTCAGTCAACTTCACTACACTGGAACTACGCGTAGTTTTACGCAATTACGCTTCACCAAACTACGGCTTCGAAATCAAATATTCGCTTCGTATGCATTTAGTAAAATACGCATAAAAATACGCAATTACGCGTAGTGCGAAGCATAGTGTTTGCAGATGCTTATGACCGTATGCAGTAAATTTTACGCATTAATTCCTACATAAATGCTTACACCGGGAACTCTTCTATGCGTACATTCCCATTTCCAATGCGTAAATTTGTAAGCATACAATCGCACGTGAAAAATTAGACGCCAGTAGCACATTCGTAGTTTACTATGCAATACACATGTTAACTAAGCATAGCGGTACTTTACTTCGCGTAAATTCGTAAGCGTAGTTTTGAAACTTCACCTACGAACTACGATGCGTAGATGCGAACTACGATGCGTAAATTCGCACTGGCGTAGTTTCTGCTCATCCCTGTTTTTGACACAGCTAAATTAATGGGAATGAATCAGGAAAGGTATGGCCCATAAAGTAGAGTCCATTTCTCAGTCCATCCTAAACACTGATGTGGATAAGGCCTTCGAGGATGGAAGTTTGACACCTGTGCTATAAAGTCTCAGTAAGGTGGTATTTCCTTGGAATTCCGATTTCTGCATACTGAAATCTGCCATGGAAAGCCCTTTTCCACTAGGAAACACAGAAATTGGAATTCCACGGAAATCAGAAGCTCATCATTAATCCTTGCAAGCAGATATATTTCTTACCTACCTGACAGGAGCAGTCATCAGGCAGTGGCGGCGCTACACTGGGGCTTGCCCAGGCTTCAGCCCCAGCTGGCAACTTGTTAGCCCCTCTTAAAGCCCCCCCGCTGGCCGTGGCCACCGCAAGTCTGTACTTGTCAGATGACAAAAAATGATCGAGGCGCCAGCCGCGCTAATAAGGGATGCGGGAGCCTGCTTTATTCCTCCCTTCCTATGACTGCGCCCCCACCTGCTGTGAATGTCCCCCCCCCCGTAGGCAGTGTGTGCGGAGCAGAGCGGAGCGGTAGGTCCTCTTACCGCAATCCATGCTCACCGGCAACTAGTCTCTTGCTTCCTGTTTACCATGACGTCACAGGAAGCAGGAGACTAGTTGCCGGTGAGCATGGATTGCGGTAAGAGGACCTACCGCTCCGCTCTGCTCCGCACACACTGCCTACGGGGGGGGGGGGGACATTCACAGCAGGTGGGGGCATTCAGAGGAAGGGAGGAGGTAGGGAGGAATAAAGCAGGCTCCCGCATCCCTTATTAGCGCGGCTGGCGACTCGATCATTTTCTTCCTGTCTTCTCTCCCCAGGGCAATCTCCTCATACACAGGGGCACCCTCCTCCCCACCCACGGGCATTCTCCCCCCTCCACTGACGACCCCCCTACCCACTGGCACTCTCTTCCCCACCCACTGGCACCATCCTCCTACCCACTGAGACTATCCTCCTACCCACTGGCACCTTTCTCCCCCACCCAGTGTCACCCTCCTTTCCACCCACAGGTTCCCTCCTCCCCACCCACTGGCACCCTTCTCCTACCCACTGACACCCTCCTCCTGCCCACTGGCACCCTCCTCCCCACCCAGTGGCACCCTCCTTTCCACCCACAGGTACCCTCCTCCCCACCCACTGGCACCCTCCTCCCCACCCACTGGCACCCACTGAGCTGCCCTGGGGCCCCCAGCCCACCACCACCAGCCAGGCCTGAGCTGCCCTGGGGCCCCCAGCCCACCACCACCAGCCAGGCCTGAGCTGCCCTGGGGCCCCCAGACCACCACCACTAACCAGGCCTGAGCTTCCCTGGGACCCCAGCCCACCAGCCACGCAGGCATGAGGCCTCCAGCCCACCACCAGTCAGGCTTGAGGTGCCCTGGGGCCCCCAGCCCACCACCACCAGCCTGACTACATATACTGGGGACAGCTATACGCCTGGCTACATATACTGGGGACATCTATACACCTGGCTACCTATGCTGGGGACACTGTCTGTCATTATGTGCATTAACTGGTGAAAAGCTGTCCCTTATGTGCATTTACTGCGGAAACGCAGTCTGTCATTATGTGAATTAACTGGTGAAAAGTTGTCTCTTATGTGCATTTACTGGGGAAATGCTGTCTGTCATTATGTGCATGAACTGGTGAAAAGTTGTCCCTTATGTGCATTTACTGCGGAAACGCAGTCTGTCATTATGTGAATTAACTGGTGAAAAGCTGTCTCTTATGTGCATTTAATGGGGAAACTGTCTGTCATTACATGCATTAACTGGTGAAAAGCAGGCTCTTATGTGCATTTAATGGGGAAACTGTCTGTCATTACATGCATTAACTGGTGAAAAGCAGGCTCTTATGTGCATTTAATGGGGAAACTGTCTGTCATTACATGCATTAACTGGTGAAAAGCAGGCTCTTATGTGCATTTAATGGGGAAACTGTCTGTCAATACGTGCATTAACTGGTGAAAAGCAGGCTCTTATGTGCATTTACTGCGGAAACGCAGTCTGTCATTACGTGCATTAACTGGTGAAAAGCTGTCCCTTTATGTGCATTTACTGCAGAAACGCAGTCTGTCATTATGTGCATTAACTGGTGAAAAGCTGTCTCTTATGTGCATTTAATGAGGAAACGCTGTCTGTCATTACGTGCATTAACTGCTGAAAAGCTGATTCTTATGTGCATTTACTGGTGAAAGGCTACCTGTCATTATGTGCGTTTACTTCATTTTTTTTTCATGTAACTACGTTAGCTGGTACAACTACATTAAAGTTAGCCCCGCCCACATGACATCATGACCACGCCCAAATTTTCGCTGCGCGCAAATCCCCCCCCCCCTAAGCCCGGCCTGCCAGCCCTCGTGCCCCCTTTGAGCCCCCCAAAAAATCTGAAGCTGGAGCCGCCACTGTCATCAGGCCACTGTGAAAGAAAACATCCTGAGATCTGGATATTTTGAGAAGCTACAGACCTGTCTCTAACCTCCCCTTTCTGGGGAAAATTCTTGAAAAGGCCGTGTATCTCCAATCGGAAGCCAGGCTCTCAAGGTACATCTTTGACCCCCTTCAGTTTGGCTTCATAACGCACCACAGCCGTAAAACACCCTCACCCAGATATGATCTGCACATGGCCAGAGACAGAGGTGAGTGTTTCATCCTGATACTGCTTGATCTTTCAGTGGCTGTTGACAGGTGTGCAGCTAAGGTTTTGGTGGCCCCAAGCAACAGCCCATGACTTGAGGCCCTCTGCCCCCTTGGCAAAAAATGGGTGTGGCACCAACACCAAAGGAAGCAGGTTTCGATAAAAAATGTCAGTTAAATATATCATATAGGAGACCCACACAGCGATACTTGAGAAGTGAAATGAAGTTTATTGGATTTACAGAAAGTGTGCAATAATTGTTTAAACACAATTAGGCAGGTGAATACATTTGGGCACCACAAAAAAAGAAATGAAATCAATATTTTGTAGATCCTCCTT
This sequence comes from Hyperolius riggenbachi, assembly GCF_040937935.1. Taxonomy (NCBI): domain Eukaryota; kingdom Metazoa; phylum Chordata; class Amphibia; order Anura; family Hyperoliidae; genus Hyperolius; species Hyperolius riggenbachi. Next base: position 11,570,985 of record NC_090646.1, on the reverse strand, counting down.
TTGCAGAAATTACAGCCTCTAAAAGCTTCCTGTAGGTTCCAGTGAGAGTCTGGATTCTGGTTGAAGGTATTTTGGACTATTCCTTTTTATAAAACATCTCTCGTTAATTTAGGTTTGATGGATTCCAAGCATGGACAACTCTGTTCTGTTCTCAACATTTGTCGCTTCTGTCTATCCAAGATTTTTCTTGATCTACCACTTCAAGCCTTAACTTGAACTGAGCCTGTGGTCTTCCATTTCCTCAATATTTTCCTACCTGTGGAAACAGACAGCTGAAATCTCTGAGACAGCTTTCTGTTTCCTTCCCCTAAATGATGGTGAACAATCTTTGTCTTCTGGTCATTTGAGAGTTGTTTTGAGACCCCCATGTTGCTATTTTTGCGACAATATATACAGCTTCATCTTAGCCTCAGGGGCACAGATATACTTGTCTCACTGTGACCAGTGACCACCACTGTGTGCTCTCCCATGTGCATTCTTGATGACGCCTGTTAATACACAAATCTGTGAAAGGGGAACACAGTTCCCATACACTGATCTAAGTGCCTGTGATCAATGATCAACAGCATCAATGAGATGCCAGTGGTCATTGGCAAAAGTGAAAGTAAAACATACTATGTACACATTACTTCCTCGGTGTACTGTTCACAGTATATAGGAAGAATAGAATGGAAGGAAATTTAGTGGCCAAAGAGGGAAATTACAGCTATATACATTACATGAAATATAAAAATAAAATACCTACCCATTAATTAACCACTTACCTCCCTCCCATAGGCGGAAAAAAATTACATTTAACTTTTATTGAGAAATAATGTTTGTTATTTTTTTATTTATTTTTTTTCTTAGTATTTCCATTAAAGTGCATTTAGAATAAAATAATTCTTAGCAAAATGTACCACTCAAAGAAAGCTAATTGGTGGCGAAAAAGAAAAAAAAAAAGATATACATAATTTAGTTGTGATATGTAGTGATAAAGTTATTGGCAAATGAATAAAAGGAGCAGTACTGATGTGTGAAAATTGCTATGGTCCATAAGGGAAAAAAAACCCTCAGTGGTGAAGTGGTTAAAGCAGATGTGACAGACCCCATTCCAAAAATAAACACACGTTTAGCCTAGCTTTAGTAGTGGATGAATAACAAATGGCTTAAAGGAATACTGTAGGGGGGTTGGGGGAAAATGAGTTGAACTTACCCGGGGCTTAGTTCTAATGATCCCCCGCAGACATCCTGTGCCCACGCAGCCACTCACCGATGCTCCGGCCCCGCCTCTGGTACACTTCTGGAATTTCAGACTTTAACCACTTCAGCCTACAGCTTCAAAAATCTTATGCATCCGAGCAATGTTCACCTCCCATTCATTCGCTAATAACTTTATCGCTACTTATCAAAATTAATTGATCTATATCTCGTTTTTTCTGCCACTAATTAGGCTTTCTTTGGGTGGTACATTTTGCTAAGAGCCACTTTACTGTAAATGCATTTTAACAGGAAGATTAACCACTTGAGGACCACAGTCTTTCTACCCCTTAAGGACCGGCCACTTTTTTTCCATTCAGACCACTGCAGCTTTCACGGTTTATTGCTCGCTCATACAACCTACCACCTAAATGAATTTTGGCTCCTTTTCTTGTCACTAATAAAGCTTTCTTTTGGTGCTATTTGATTGCTCCTGCGATTTTTACTTTTTATTATATTCATCAAAAAAGACATGAATTTTGGCAAAAAAATGATTTTTTTAACTTTCTGTGCTGACAATTTTCAAATAAAGTAAAATTTCTGTATACATGCAGCGCGAAAAATGTGGACAAACATGTTTTTGATAAAAAAAAAAACCATTCAGTGTATATTTATTGGTTTGGGTAAAAGTTATAGCGTTTACAAACTATGGTGCAAAAAGTGAATTTTGCCATTTTCAAGCATCTATGACTTTTCTGACCCCCTGTCATGTTTCATGAGGGGCTAGAATTCCAGGATAGTATAAATACCCCCCAAATGACCCCATTTTGGAAAGAAGACATCCCAAAGTATTCACTGAGAGGCATAGTGAGTTCATAGAAGATATTATTCTTTGTCACAAGTAAGCGGAAAATGACACTTTGTGACAAAAAAAAAGAAAAAAAAAAAGAATCCATTTCTTCTAACTTGCGACAAAAAAAAATGAAATCTGCCACGGACTCACCATGCCCCTCTCTGAATACCTTGAAGTGTCTACTTTCCAAAATGGGGTCATTTGTGGGGTGTGTTTACTGTCCTCGCATTTTGGGGGGTGCTAATTTGTAAGCACCCCTGTAAAGCCTAAAGGTGCTCATTGGACTTTGGGCCCCTTAGCGCAGTTAGGCTGCAAAAAAGTGCCACACATGTGGTATTGCCGTACTCAAGAGAAGTAGTAGAATGTGTTTTGGGGTGTATTTTTACACATACCCATGCTGGGTGGGAGAAATATCTCTGTAAATGACAATTTTTTCATTTTTTTTACACACAATTGTCCATTTACAGAGTTATTTCTCCCACCCAGCATGGGTATGTGTAAAAATACACCCCAAAACACATTGTACTACTTCTCCCGAGTACGGCGATACCACATGTGTGGCACTTTTTTGCACCCTAACTGCGCTAAAGGGCCCAAAGTCCAATGAGTACCTTTAGGATTTCACAAGTCATTTTGCGGAATTTGATTTCCAGACTACTCCTCACGGTTTAGGGCCCCTAAAATGCCAGGGCAGTATAGGAACCCCACAAATGACCCCATTTTAGAAAGAAGACACCCCAAGGTATTCCGTTAGGAGTATGGTGAGTTCATAGAAGATTTTATTTTTTGTCAAAAGTTAGCGGAAAATTGATTTTTATTGTTTTTTTCACAAAGTGTCATTTTCCACTAACTTGTGACAAAAAATAAAATCTTCTATAAACTCACCATACTACTAATGGAATACCTTGGAGTGTCTTCTTTCTAAAATGGGGTCATTTGTGGGGTTCCTATACTGCCCTGGCATTTTAGGGGCCCTAAACCGTGAGGAGTAGTCTGGAAATCAAATTCCGCAAAATGACCTGTGAAATCCTAAAGGTACTCATTGGACTTTGGGCCCTTTAGCGCAGTTAGGGTGCAAAAAAGTGCCACACATGTGGTATCGCCGTACTCGGGAGAAGTAGTACAATGTGTTTTGGGGTGTATTTTTACACATACCCATGCTGGGTGGGAGAAATAACTCTGTAAATGGACAATTGTGTGTAAAAAAATCAAAAGATTGTCATTTACAGAGGTATTTCTCCCACCCAGCATGGGTATGTGTAAAAATACACCCCAAAACACATTGTACTACTTCTCCCGAGTATGGCAATACCACATGTGTGGCACTTTTTTGCACCCTAACTGCGCTAAAGGGCCCAAAGTCCAATGAGTACCTTTAGGATTTCACAGGTCATTTTGCGAAATTTGATTTCCAGACTACTCCTCACGGTTTAGGGCCCCTAAAATGCCAGTTCAGTATAGGAACCCCACAAATGACCCCATTTTAGAAAGAAGACACCCCAAGGTATTCCGTTAGGAGTATGGTGAGTTCATAGAAGATTTTATTTTTTGTCAAAAGTTAGTGGAAAATGACACTTTGTGAAAAAAACAATAAAAATCAATTTTCCGCTAACTTTTGACAAAAAATAAAATCTTCTATGAACTCACCATACTCCTAACGGAATACCTTTGGGTGTCTTCTTTCTAGAATGGGGTCATTTGTGGGGTTACTATACTGCCCTGGCATTTTAGGGGCCCTAAACCGTGAGGAGTAGTCTTGAAACCAAATGTCGCAAAATGACCTGTGAAATCCTAAAGGTACTCATTGGACTTTGGGCCCCTTAGCGTACTTAGGGTGTAAAAAAGTGCCACACATGTGGTACCGCCGTACTCAGGAGAAGTAGTATAATGTGTTTTGGGGTGTATTTTTACACATACCCATGCTAAGTGGGAGAAATATCTCTGTAAATGACAATTGTTTGATTTGTTTTACACACAATTGACCATTTACATAGAAATTTCTCCCACCCAGCATGGGTATGTGTAAAAATACACCCCAAAACACATTATACTACTTTTCCTGAGTACGGCGGTACCACATGTGTGACACTTTTTTGCAGCCTAGGTGCGCTAAGGGGCCCAACGTCCTATTCACGGGTCATTTTGAGGCATTTGTTTTCTAGACTACTCCTCGCGGTTTAGGGCCCCTAAAATGCCAGGGCAGTATAGGAACCCCACAAGTGACCCCATTTTAGAAAGAAAACACCCCAAGGTATTCCGTTAGGTGTATGGCGAGTTCATAGAAGATTTTATTTTTTGTCACAAGTTAGTGAAAAATGACACTTTGTGAAAAAAACCCAATAAAAATCAATTTCCGCTAACTTTTGACAAAAAATAAAATCTTCTATGAACTCGTCATACACCTAACAGAATACCTTGGGGTGTCTTTTTTTCTAAAATGGGGTCACTTGTGGGGTTCCTATACCGCCCTGGCATTTTACGGGCCCAAAACCGTGAGTAGTCTGGAAACCAAATGTCTCAAAATCACTGTTCAGGGGTATAAGCATCTGCAAATTTTGATGACAGGTGGTCTATGAGGGGGCGAATTTTGTGGAACCGGTCATAAGCAGGGTGGCCTTTTAGATGACAGGTTGTATTGGGCCTGATCTGATGGATAGGAGTGCTAGGGGGGTGACAGGAGGTGATTGATGGGTGTCTCAGGGGGTGGTTAGAGGGGAAAATAGATGCAATCAATGCACTGGGGAGGTGATCGGAAGGGGGTCTGAGGGGGATCTGAGGGTTTGGCCGAGTGATCAGGAGCCCACACGGGGCAAATTAGGGCCAGATCTGATGGGTAGGTGTGCTAGGGGGTGACAGGAGGTGATTGATGGGTGTCTCAAGGTGTGATTAGAGGGGGGAATAGATGCAAGCAATGCACTGGCGAGGTGATCAGGGCTGGGGTCTGAGGGCATTCTGAGGGTGTGGGCGGGTGATTGAGTGCCCTAGGGGCAGATAGGGGTCTAATCTGATAGGTAGCAGTGACAGGGGGTGATTGATGGGTAATTAGTGGGTGTTTAGGGTAGAGAACAGATGTGAACACTGCACTTGGGAGGTGATCGGACGTCGGATCTGCGGGCGATCTATTGGTGTGGGTGGGTGATCAGATTGCCCGCAAGGGGCAGGTTAGGGGCTGATTGATGGGTGGCAGTGACAGCGGGTGATTGATGGGTGGCAGTGACAGGGGGTGATTGATGGGTGATTGATAGGTGATTGACAGGTGATCAGTGGGTTATTACAGGGAAGGACAGATGTAAATAATGCCCTGGCGAATTGATAAGGGGGGGTCTGAGGGCAATCTGAGCGTGTAGGCGGGTGATTGGGTGCCCGCAAGGGGCAGATTAGGGTCTGATCTGATGAATAACAGTGACAGGTGGTGATAGGGGGTGATTGATGGGTAATTAGTGGGTGTTTAGAGGAGAGAATAGATGGAAACACTGCGCTTGGGTGGTGATCTGATGTCGGATCTGCGGGCGATCTATTGGTGTGGGTGGGTGATCAGTTTGCCCGCAAGGGGCAGGTTAGGGGCTGATTGATGGGTGGCAGTGACAGGGGTGATTGATGGGTGGCAGTGACAGGGGGTGATTGACAGGTGATTGACAGGTGATCAGTGGGTTATTACAGGGAAGGACAGATGTAAATAATGCCCTGGCGAATTGATAAGGGGGGGTCTGAGGGCAATCTGAGCGTGTAGGCGGGTGATTGGGTGCCCGCAAGGGGCAGATTAGGGTCTGATCTGATGGGTAACAGTGACAGGTGGTGATAGGGGGTGATTGATGGGTAATTAGTGGGTGTTTAGAGGAGAGAATAGATGGAAACACTGCGCTTGGGTGGTGATCTGATGTCGGATCTGCGGGCGATCTATTGGTGTGGGTGGGTGATCAGTTTGCCCGCAAGGGCGGGTTAGGGGCTGATTGTTGGGTGGCAGTGACAGGGGGTGATTGATGGGTGATAGGTGATTGGCAGGTTATTGACAGGTGATCAGTGGGTTATTACAGGGAAGGACAGATGTAATTAATGCACTGGTGAATTGATAAGGGGGGGGGGGTCTGAGGGCAATCTGAGCGTGTGGGCGGGTGATTGGGTGCCCGCAAGGGGCAGCTTAGGGTCTGATCTGATAGGTAACAGTGACAGGTGGTGATAGGGGGTGATTGATGGGTGATTGATGGGTAATTAGTGGGTGTTTAGAGAAGATAACAGATGTAAACAATACATTTGGGAGGTAATCTGACGGCGGGTTTGCGGGCGATCTAATGGTGTGGGTGGGTGATCAGATTGCCCGCAAGGGGCAGGTTAGGGGCTGATTGATGGGTGGCAGTGACAGGGGGTGACAGGGGGTGATTGATGGGTGATAGGTGATTGGCAGGTGATTGACAGGTGATCAGTGGGTTATTACAGGGAAGAACAGATGTAATTAATGCACTGGCGAATTGATAAGGGGGGGTCAGAGGGCAATCTGAGCGTGTTGGCGGGTGATTGGGTGCCCGCAAGGGGCAGATTAGGGTCTGATCTGATAGGTAAAAGTGACAGGTGGTGATAGAGGGTGATTGATGGGTGATTGATGGGTAATTAGTGGGTGTTTAGAGGAGAGAATAGATGTAAACAATGGATTTGGGAGGTGATCTGATGTCGGATCTGCGGGCGATCTATTGGTGTGGGTGGGTGATCAGATTGCCCGCAAGGGGCAGGTTAGGGGCTGATTGTTGGGTGGCAGTGACAGGGGGTGATTGATGGGTGATTGATGGGTGATTGATGGGTGATTGACGGGTGATTGACAGGTTATCAGGGAAGATAGATGCATACAGTACACAGGGGGGGGGGGTCTGGGGGGGGGGGTCTGGGGAGAATCTGAGGGGTGGGGGGGGTGATCAGGAGGGGGCAGGGGGCAGGGGGGGGGATAAAAAAAAAATAGCGTTGACAGATAGTGACAGGGAGTGATTGATGGGTTATTAGGGGGGTGATTGGGTGCAAACAGGGGTCTGGGGGGTGGGCAGGGGGGGGTCTGAGGGGTGCTGTGGGCGATCAGTGGGCGGGGGGGGGGCAGATCAGTGTGTTTGGGTGCAGACTAGGGTGGCTGCAGCCTGCCCTGGTGGTCCCTCGGACACTGGGATCACCAGGGCAGGAGGCAGCCTGTATAATACACTTTGTATACATTACAAAGTGTATTATACACTTTGTAGCGGCGATCGCGGGGTTAACACCCCGCCGGCGCTTCCGTATGGCCGGCGGGATGTTACGGCGGGTGGGCGGAGCCAGTTGCCGGGGGAAGCGCGCGTCATCAATGACGCGATCGCTCCCCCGGCATGCCTAAAGGACGCGCCGCCTGAAGGCGTATTGCGGTCCTTTAGGCGTCCACTTTGCCGCCACCCATGGGCTGTGGGCGGTCGGCAAGTGGTTAAGATAGAAATGGAAAAATATCATTATTTCTCAGATTTGGCCATTATAGTTTAAAATTAATACATGCTACAGTAATTAAAACCCATGCATTTTATGTGCCCATTTGTCCCGCTTATTACACCGTTTAAATTACGTCCCTATCACAATTTATGGCACCGATATTTTATTTAGAAATAAAGGTGCATTTTTTCAATTTGCGTCCATCACTATTTACAAGCTTATAATTTTAAAAAATTTAATAAGATACTCTCTTGACATGTATATTTAAAAAGTTCAGACCCTTAGGTAACTATTTATGTTTTTTTTTTTTTTTTAAATGTATTTGGGTAATTTTAGTTTGTGAGGGAAACTGCTAATTTTAGATGTAGTATAATGTATTTTTTTATTTAATAAAAGGATGTGGGTGCAGTTTACTATTTGGCCACAAGATGGCCACATTCAAAAAATTCCTGGATGCGAACGATGTCGCATCTAGGAACTAAAATGAAGAGAAGAAGTTTCCTGGGGGCAGAAATACCACGCTCTCTGATGAGAAAGCGTCGGTATTTCTGCCGGGGACTTAGATCGGTGAAAGGGAATTATATTCCCATTCACTGATCGGGGGGGCAGCGGGAGGCAGCAGGAGCGCGCCCGATTGCGCGCACCACATGGCTGCAGCACCACTGCCTATCTGGACGGATATGTGCGTCCAGATATGGCGAAGTGGTTAAAGTCTGAAAACCAATGCTCTTGTGTTGCCATGTCCTCGCCCCAGCTGATGTCACCAGGAGCGTACTGAGCAGGCCCAGTATGGTCTGTACCTGCGCAATACGCTCCTGGTGACATCTGTATGCATGTTGGATTAATGTGGCTCTGTACAATTAACAAGCTGACACATCATTGCATTCCATTGGTTCTGGGGGTGTTACTAGCTTACAGGGACAGCAAGGGATAATTTGCATATTCAGCAGTGATTGTGAGCATTGTGGGAGACATCATATGCTCACTCCAATCTGAATTATTGCAAATTCCTTCTGTTTTAACCACTTGCCGACCACCTTAAGCCTGTTCTTCCCTGTAATAACCCACTGATCACCTGTCACTGCCACCCATCAATCACCCCCTGTCACTGCCACCCATCAATCAGCCCCTAACCTGCCCCTTGCGGGCAATCTGATCACCCACCCACACCATTAGATCGCCTGCAGACCTGACGTCAGATCACCTCCCAAGTGCAGTGTTTACATCTGTTCTCTCCTCTAAACACCCACTAATTACCCATCAATCACCCCCTATCACCACCTGTCACTGTTACCCATCAGATTAGACCCTAATCTGCCCCTTGCGGGCACCCAATCACCCGCCCACACACTCAGATTGCCCTCAGACCCCCCCTTATCAATTCGCCAGTGCATTATTTACATCTGTTCATCCCTGTAATAGCCCACTGATCACCTGTCAATCACCCATCAATCACCCCCTGTCACTGCCACCCATCAATCACCCCCTGTCACTGCCACCCATCAATCAGCCCCTAACCTGCCCCTTGCGGGCAATCTGATCACCCACCCACACCATCAGATCGCCTGAAGACCCGACGTCAGATCACCTCCCAAGTGCATTGTTTACATCTGTTCTCTCCTCTAAACACCCACTAATTACCCATCAATCACCCCCTGTCACCACCTGTCACTGTTACCCATCAGATTAGACCCCTATCTGCCCCTAGGGCACCCAATCACCCGCCCACACCCTCAGAACGCCCTCAGACCCCAGCCCTGATCACCTTGCCAGTGCATTGCTTGCATCTATTCCCCCCTCTAATCACACCTTGAGACACCCATCAATCACCTCCTGTCACCCCCTAGCACACCTACCCATCAGATCAGGCCCTAATTTGCCCCGTGTGGGCTCCTGATCACTCGGCCAAACCCTCAGATCCCCCTCAGACCACCTTCCGATCACCTCCCCAGTGCATTGATTGCATCTATTTTCCCCTCTAACCACCCCCTGAGACACCCATCAATCACCTCCTATCACCCCCCTAGCACTCCTATCCATCAGATCAGGCCCAATACAACCTGTCATCTAAAAGGCCACCCTGCTTATGACCGGTTCCACAAAATTCGCCCCCTCATAGACCACCTGTCATCAAAATTTGCAGATGCCTATACCCCTTAACATTCATTTTGAGACATTTGGTTTCCAGACTACTCACGGTTTTGGGCCCGTAAAATGCCAGGGCAGTATAGGAACCCCACAAGTGACCCCTTTTTAGAAAAAAGACACCCCAAGGTATTCTGTTAGGTGTATGACGAGTTCATAGAAGATTTTATTTTTTGTCACAAGTTAGCGGAAATTGATTTTTATTGTTTTTTCATAAAGTGTCATATTTCACTAACTTGTGACAAAAAATAAAATCTTCTATAAACTCACCATACTCCTAACGGAATACCTTGGGGTGTCTTCTTTCTAAAATGGGGTCACTTGTGGGGTTCCTATACTGCCCTGGCATTTTAGGGGCCATAAACCGTGAGGAGTAGTCTAGAAAACAAATGCCTCAAAATGACCTGTGAATAGGACGTTGGGCCCCTTAGCGCACCTAGGCTGCAAAAAAGTGTCACACATGTCATATCGCCGTACTCAGGAGAAGTAGTATAATGTGTTTTGGGGTGTATTTTTACACATACCCATGCTGGGTGAGAGAAATCTCTCTGTAAATGGACAATTGTGTGTAAAAAAAACCCCAAAAAATTGTCATTTACAGAGATATTTCTCCCACCCAGCATGGGTATGTGTAAAAATACACCACAAAACACATTATACTACTTCTCCTGAGTACAGCGGTACCACATGTGTGGCACTTTTTTGCAGCCTAACTGCGCTAAGGAGCCCAAAGTCCAATGAGTACCTTTAGGATTTCACAGGTCATTTTGCGACATTTGGTTTCAAGACTACTCCTCACGGTTTAGGGCCCCTAAAATGCCAGGGCAGTATAAGAACCCCACAAATGACCCCATTTTAGAAATAAGACACCCCAAGGTATTCCGTTAGGAGTATGGTGAGTTCATAGAAGATAGCGGAAAATGACACTTTGTGAAAAAAAAAAATTAAAATCAATTTCCGCTTACTTGTGACAAAAAATAAAATCTTCTATGAACTCACCATACTCCTAACGGAATACCTTGGGGTGTCTTATTTCTAAAATGGGGTCATTTGTGGGGTTCCTATACTGCCCTGGCATTTTAGGGGCCCTAAACTGTGAGTAGTAGTCTTGAAACCAAATGTCGCAAAATAACCTGTGAAATCCTAAAGGTTTTCATTGGACTTTGGGCCCCTTAGCGCAGTTAGGCTGCAAAAAAGTGCCACACATGTGGTATAGCCGTACTAAGGAGAAGTAGTATAATGTGTATTGGGGTGTATTTTTACACATACCCACGCTGAGTGGGAGAAATATCTCTGTAAATGGACAATTGTGTGGAAAAAAAAAATCAAAAAATTGTCATTTACAGAGATATTTCTCCCACCCAGCATGGGTATGTGTAAAAATACACCCCAAAACACATTATACTACTTCTCCTGAGTACGGCAATACCACATGTGTGGCACTTTTTTGCAGCCTAACTGCGCTAAGGGGCCCAAAGTCCAATGAGCACCTTTAGGCTTTACAGGGGTACTTACAATTTAGCACCCCCCAAAATGCCAGGACAGTAGACACACCCCACAAATGACTCCATTTTGGAAAGTAGACACTTCAAGGTATTCAGAGAGGAGCATAGTGAGTCTGTGGCAGATTTCATTTTCTTTTTGTCGCAGCTTAGAAGAAATGGAAACTTTTTTTTTTTGTCACAAAGTGTCATTTTCCGCTAACTTGTGACAAAAAATAAAATCTTCTATGAACTCACCATGCCTCTCAGTGAATACTTTGGGGTGTCTTCTTTCCAAAATGGGGTCATTTGGAGGGTATTTATACTATCCTGGAATTTTAGCACCCCATGAAACATGACAGGTGCTCAGAAAAGTCAGAGATGCTTCAAAATGGGAAAATTCACTTTTGGCACCATAGTTTGTAAACGCTATAACTTTTACCCGAACCAATAAATATACACTGAATGGATTTTTTTTATCAAAGACATGTAGCAGAATAACTTTTGCGCTCAAATGTATAGGAAATTTTACTTTATTTGAAAAATGTCAGCACAGAAAGTAAAAAAAGTCATTTTTTTGACAAAATTCATGTCTTTTTTGATGAATATAATAAAAACTAAAACTCGCAGCAGCAATCAAACAGCACCAAAAGAAAGCTGTATTAGTGCCAAGAAAAGGAGGTAAAATTCATTTAGGTGGTAGGTTGTATGACCGAGCAATAAACTGTGAAAGCTGCAGTGGTCTGAATGGAGAGAAAGGCTCTGGTCCTTAAGGGGTAGAAAGACTGTTGTCCTCAAGTGGTTAAGAAGGCAAACTTTTGTTTTGCGTAACATTTTAAAGTAAGTGTGTTTTTTTTACCCTTTGTAGCCCCTTACACACTCCAGTAAGTTCTGGTTCAACATGATCTTGCTGGGCACCCTGTAACCGTAAACAAGTTATCAGTTTATAATAATACTAGCTGATGGCCCGGCGTTGCCCGGGTATGTGTTTGGCTGATGTGGGCCCCGCCCACTTTTTCTAACCCTAAGGCCTCGTTCACATCAATTAGTGCAGATGGCTGTGCGATCGGAATGCAACGCGTCCGATCGCACGCCATCTGCGCTCCAATGCGCTACGCTGCAGATCCCATTCATTATAATGATTGGGATCTGCGCTGCGATTCACAAAAATGCGTGAAGTACGCGATAGCACAATCGCGCTGCCACGCAGCGCATATGATGGGAACGGTAGAAGGGCTGTCTATGCCCTTCTACCGTTCTTGCGTGTCACACATTATACGCGCTGCCAAAATGCGCACGGCAGCGCGTATAGTCTGAACGAGGCCTTACACACAATTACTCAATTACCTAGTTTGTGAGCTTTGCGGTTTTTGGCAGCAATAACTTGCATTGAAATGAAACAAATCTGATTGTCTGTTTGTGGCTCCACCGCCTTTTCTGAATTTGAACCCCAGTCACCCAGTGACCAACTGTACCAGGTTTGAGGCTTGTGCCATTAACAGTGCAAGAATGGCAGCAATTACATATTCCCCTTGAAAATCAATAGGTTAATTTTGATTGGCTTTTGTAGGCTCCACCCACATTTATGAATATTAATCCCTGTCACCCAGTGACCAACTGTGCAAAGTTTGAGAACCATACCATTAACGGTGTAAGAATGGCTGCAGTTTATATTTTCCCAGTAAAATTTGAATTTGTCTCCACCCACTGATGACCCGGCGTTGCCCGATTATGTATTTGGCTGCTGTTGGCTGCGTCCACTTTTCTAACCCTAACACACAATTACTCAGTTACTCATATTTTTCGGCACGCTAAGCGGCCGCACAGCTTCACCAGTAGGCCGCACCACTTCTTCCCTGCCTTTTTAATCCCCCCCACCCCCTGGAAATCTTTCTTCGGACGCCCATGTCTGCCACCACAAATACACACAGAACGATGGGTGGATTATACAATTATACAGGGTATAGATTCAGGGTAATTTGGTGCACCAATTATACCGGTATATGCATATATGTATATATTTTTCTTCAGGCCCCTTTAATCCTGTTCAGTTGTACTATAGAACGTCATCCAAGAGAGAAAAGCAGTATCTTCAATCCACCTTCTATCAACTTATTAATAAACAAGCCTCTGTTCCATTTGTAAGGTACGCCCCCATTACATGCAGCCAGCGGCTAACAAAACCTTGCTTGCCTTAAACTACGACCAGAACCTCAGCAGATAAGGGTAACTTTAACAGGGATTACTTTGACTGATTATTCAGAGGCACATAGCGTTGGGTCGGGTCGGCCAACCAAGCCTGGTACTCACGTGCCCTGTCATGTTAGCAGGGACTTGGTCGTTGTTGTAGCGCTGTTCCAGGGTGTCCGCGTTATCCTTGCGGCTGGACGGCAGGTTCAGACGCGCACGAGTAGTGACTACTTATGGATCTCATTACAATGAGGTTAGGGATATACTTACAAAACATTGGCACTTGCTAAATAGGGATCTGATTATTAAGGATCTAGTGGGTGATTATCCCCATATAGCGGCAAGACGTGGCAGAAACCTGTCGGATGTGCTGGTGAGTAGTGAGTTCAAGCCCAGGAATCGAAGAAAAATATATACATATATGCATATACCGGTATAATTGGTGCACCAAATTACCCTGAATCTATATCCTGCGTAGGTTGTTCTATAGGTCATGAGTTTTAATTGTTTTTAACTATGTGGATATAATTATGTGGTTTTGATATATGTTTAATTGATTAATAAATATATTTAATGTGACATCTCAGCTCCCTATATGTGTTGTTGGAATTGTACTAAGTTAATAGGTGAGGCAGAGTGGTCAATTACTTAATTGGTTTGATATCCCGCAGTAATCTATGTGGGATTATACAATTATTCCTAAAAGTGCATTGTGCTGTACAAAGACTCTAATATGACCATATTTCACCACACAGGCTTCCTTACCATATCTATAAGTGATGATGGCAAGATTAATATGGAGATTTTCCATAAGCCAACATCCACGAATTCCCTACTGAGGTGGGAGAGCTCACATCCTAGCTCCCTTAAAAACGGGCATCCCTGTGGGACAGTCTCTCCGTGCCAGAAGAAATTGTTTGACCGAGACAGCTTTTGCAAATGAATGTGATCTACTTAGGAGGCGGTTTAAACAAAGAGGTTTTCCTGACCATGTAATCAATAAAGCACACCAGCGAGCAAAAGACACCCCCCGAGATTAGAAACTTTGGTGAAGAATCAAAAGACCCCCACGACAATCAATGCAGGGCCTAAGAAAATAGATACCAAGATGCCAAGAATGGTCGGTAATTTTACAGACCAATCACATACTATCTTTGAGATATTTAAACACTACTGGCCGATCTTGCAGAAACATAAAGATCTGGCATAGGTTTTACCGATAAATCCAGCTATCATATATAGAAGATCTCCAAGTTTGAGAGATATGTTGGATCATAGCACATTTTCACATGTACATACTCCTGTACAGACTTGGCTGTCATCGAAGCCAAATGGATCATTCCGATGTGGGAAGTGCAAGGTCTGCAGATATATGCCTAGAATTAAGAAATTTACAGCACCCACGAATGGCCGCACTTTTGAGATTAGATCCTTTATAAACTGTGATACAAATGGGGTAGTATATGGAGCAAACTGCAAGTGCAATATGTGGGATATTGGAAAAAACACAAGACAACTGAAAGATCGAGTACTCGAACACGGGGGTGACATTAAGCATAAAAGGGAAACATCAATTGCAAGACATATGAGCGAGGTACATACGAGCAGCCGCTTCGATATAGCTTTTTGGGGGATACAGTGTTGGAAAAAGGATCAAAGAGGAGGGGATTTCGACCGTAAACTCACATAGATTGAATCACAATGGATTTTTCGACTGGACACAATTGCACCAAAGGGCCTCAATGAGGACTTTAACCTAGCCTGTTGTTTTTGACGTAATGGAGTGATCAACCCTTTTCCTGGATAGATACATACACAGGCCGATCCCTTCACAACACTAATTGTATCCTCACTGGCTGAGGATTAGAGATAGACCGAACCTTCGATTTTAGGTTCGCAAACCCCGTTCGCGAACCTTCGCGGAAGGTTCAGTTTGCGTAAAAGTTTGCGAACCGCAATAGACTTCAATGGGGAGGCGAACTTTGAAAAATAGAAAAATTATGCTGGCCACAAAAGTGATGGAAAAGATGTTTCAAGGGGTCTAACACCTGGAGGGGGGCATGGCGGAGTGGGATACACGCCCAAAGTCTCGGGGAAAAATCTGGATGTGACGCCCAGCAGCGTTTTAAGGGCAGAAATCACATTGAATGCTAAATTGCAGGCCTTAAGTGCTTTCAAACATCTTGCATGTGTATACATCAATCAGGGAGTGTAATTAGAGTTCTGCTTCACACTGACACACCAAACTCACTGTGTAACGCACCGCAAACAGCTGTTTGCGTAGTGACGGCCGTGCTGGACTGATGCGCAACATGGCCAGAGTGCAGGTGATGGCGGCTTTTCAGCCCATATGGTCGCCGGGCTGTGGTAGCTCAATGATAGAACAACAGTGACTGTCCAGCTGATCAAATTTGGTCTGTCCACAATGAAGCAACGACCTTATTATCTTCTTGTACGTAGGTAGGCATAGGTAGGAGTCCCAGTATAGGTAGGTAGGCATAGTTAGGTGCCTTAGTAGTTAGCTAGGCATAGGTAGGAGACTCAGTATAGGTAGGTAGGCATAGGTAGGTGCCTCAGTAGTTAGCTAGGCATAGGTAGGAGACCCAGTATAGGTAGGTAGGCATAGGTAGGTGCCTCAGTAGTTAGCTATTCATAGGTAGGAGACCCACTATAGGTAAGTAGGCATAGGTAGGTCCCCTAGTATAGGTAGGTAGGTGTCCCCGTATAGGTAAGTAGGTGCCCCAGTAGTTAGGTAGGCATAGGTAGGTGTCCCAATATAGATAGTTAGGCAGGGCCTGGCTGGCACAGTAATAACAATTACCAAGGTCCAGCTGCAACAGATAGGGCTGTATAATGTCAGTGTCAGACACACACACAAAAAAACACATCAGGAAAACATTAGCTCTCAAAAGAGCTGTTGAAGGGTGCTATTTTAGCAATAACAATCAGCCAGGAGCAAGCCAAGAGCCTAACTAATCTTTCCCTAGGAGAAAAAATCGGCAGCAGCTCTCCCTAGTCTGTCTATTTGCAGCAGGCACACGAGTGAGTGTCATGGCCAGCGAGGCTGCCTTAAATAAGGGGGGTGGGGCTCCAGGGCTTAGTGTAGCCTGAATGGCTACAATGTGCCTGCTGACTGTGATGCAGAGGGTCAAAGATGACCCTCATAGTGCATTATGGGGTGAATCGAACTTCCGCAAAAGTTCGCCTGGTCCAGGCGAACGCGAACCCCCAAAGTTCGCCTGGAACCATTCGCCGGCGAACCGTTTGTCCCATCTCTACTGAGGATTTAGAGTCTGGTCTAAAACTGACTATGTATCCCACTATCCATATACATGTGATGTGAAGTATGGTGGGGTCATTCATTGTACTCAATCTGATGTCCGTGGTTGCATAGTTACTAGAGATGGCCCGAACGGTTTGCCACCGAACGGTTCCAGGCAGACTTTTGCGGAAGTTTAATTCACCCCATAATGCTCCATTGAGCTCAACTTTGAACCTCTACATCACAGTCAGCAGGCACATTGTCACCAATCAGACTACACTCACTCCTGGAGCCCCCCCCCCCCCCTTATAAAAGGCAAGGTTCTTCTATCGTTTTACTCACTCGTCTGCCTACAGTAATTAGTTAAGGGACAGCTGATGACAGACTTTGCTAGGGAGAACTTAGTTAGGCTCTTGTAGGCTTGTTCCTAGCGTATTGTTATTCCTTATATTCATCACTCCCTCCCTCACCCCGGAGGGAGAAGAGTCTTTTCTTCCAGGGAATTGTAGCATTTCAAAAGCCAGCTTACATACCTTGGCCAGGAATTGAACCCAGGTCAGAGTGCTTGGTAGGTAGCTCTCTTCACCACTATACCACCACCAACACTACATGCTGAAGCCAGCCTAGCATGTACCATTATGATATATCCAAGAGAAAAATGAGCTTGCTTACGGATTTGTAGTATGTCAAAAGCCAACTCACATTGGCCAGGAATAGAACCCAGGCCTACCACTCTGTAGGCTGCTATCCTAACCATTATACCACCAACACAACACACTACAATGCTACATGCTGAAGCCAGCCTAGCATGTACATAGCGCGGTGCGTGCGAAATGTCGCATCGCGGTGCGACAAAAACAGTGCACGCGATGCACCATGTGACGTTAAGTTCGCACCCCATGCACCGTTTTCATCGCACCGCAATGCGACGTGTCGCGCGCACCGCGCAGTGCATGTGCAAAGTTTTGCGCATGGGACTTTGCGCTCAATGAGATTTTAAAAAATGGTACTAACCTACTTAGCACCCTGGTTAACACTCCCAAAGTCTTTAGGCGTGCTAAGTAGGTTAGCACCGCTTTGTGAATCGAGGCCAATACCTTTGAATACAAGTGCAGGTACAAGTGCAACCGGCTGGCTGGCTTTCCCCTCTCCCAACAGCACGCGGTGACCAATCCGGTGCAATTGGCTCAGCTTTTCAGAGAGGAGGACCAATCAGGGGAAGCCATCCATGATGATGCGGGTATGGATCGCAGCATGCATTTACAAGGTGCATTGTCTGAGATGCCGAAAAAACTAGAGCGGGTCCTGTGCCAGCAGATACAATTTCTATAGTGAACAAGATACTTTATAAATCAGGCGAAAAGCCAGGAAAGGAAATTTTGAGAACTTTTCTCAAAAAACTTTTCCAAAGATGTGTTCAATATTTACAGATTAATTATGTAGTCACGGACCCTCTACTCAGCAAAAGAGAACTGTTCCCGACCTTATACCGCTTGATGAATGACGACCAGGACTATTATGGAGCAGTCATAACGTGTTTGCTACATTTTGGGTGGAACTTCGTTGGAATGGTGTCAGGAAGTGATGTCAGCAATGGGATTTCGGTAGAGGAATTTGGACGGATGATGACCCGCCACGGGATCTGTGTTGAGTATGCCTTTAAACTTAAGGAATTTACAAAGGACAATGTTCAAGTAAGAGCGGATATTGAGAAAGCAACAGCTAACGTTGTCATCTTCTGTGGCCTCTATTCAGCATACACATTTCTTTTTTTGCAAGACTTACATGATCTGAAGAAAAAAAATACCTTCATCCTCCACGGGTCATGGACAGATGTAAAATATTTAGATGCTATCGACTTTCAATCACTCAACTGTAGCCTTTTATTTCTGCGGCCCCAAAAACTCATCCCCCACCTGGATGATGCCATTAATAATGCCAGTCTGTTCACCCGCCCCACTGACCCCATCATGGAAGATTTTGCGGGTGAGCAGTTTCACTGTCTTTCACCAAACTTATACAAAAATAAACTTTATGTTTACCGGCTTGCCTTTCGTTTAAAAAACTGCACAGAGGATCTCCACGTTAGATCAACATTTTATGGAACGAGGGACACAACGTCTTCTTACATGTACACAGCAGTTTATGTTCTGGCTAATGCCCTGCAAAGTGTGTACGGGATGAGGAGCATCAATGGAAGACTCGGACTGACACAAGGAGTATGTTGAATTAATACTGTTAGTATTTTGCTTGTCATATACAGTAGCAAGAAAAAGTATGTGAACCCCTTACGAATTATATGGATTTCTGCACAAATTGGTCATCAAATGTGATCTAATGTTCATATAAGTCTCAACAATAGACAATCACAGTCTGCTTACAATAATACCACACAAATAATTAATTATTTCCATGTTTTTATTGAACACACCATGTAAACATTCACAGTGCAGGTGGAAAAGGTATGTGAACCCCTAGATTAACCCTCCTGGCGGTAACCCCGCGCAGGAGGATTTCTCAGGCCCCGCTGGTCCGATTTGCATAATTTTTTTTTTTGCTACACGCAGCTAGCACTTTGCTAGCTGCGTGTGCACACCGATCGCCGCCGCTCCGTGCCGATTCACCGCTACCCGCCGCGCCGCCCCCCCCCCCCCCCAGACCCCATGCGCTGCCTGGCCAATCAGTGCCAGGCAGCGCTGAGGGGTGGATCGGGACTCCCTTTGATGTCGCGACATCGATGACGTCGGTGACGTCATCCTGCCCGTCGCCATGGTGACGGGGGAAGCCCTCCAGGAAATCCCGTTCTTTGAATGGGATTTCCTGATCGAAGCGGGTGGGGGGATGCCGCTGCACAGCGGCTATCATGTAGTGAGCCCTAGGCTCGCTACATGATTTAAAAAAAAAAAAACTGCTGCGCTGCCCCCTGGCGGTTTTTAATAGACCGCCAGGAGGGTTATGACATCTCCAAGAGCTAATTGAGTGAGGTGTTAGCCAGCTGGAGTCCAATTAATGAGATGAGTATCACGCTTGGGTACAGGCGTATATAATGAAGAACAGATAATCGTAGTCAAACGTCAACTCAGGTCATACATGTGAGATCAAATGGTTGCGGTACTAAATACTGAGACAGAGGCTAGGTCAATTAACAGGCTAGGGTCATACACAGGTGGTCAGATGGCTGAGGTACAAATAGGCTGAGGCAGAAGCTAGGTCAATTAACAGGCTAGGGTCATACACAGGTGGTCAGATGGCTGAGGTACAAATAGACTGAGGCAGAGACGTAGTCAGGGAGTAGCAAAAGTCATACACAGTAAATCAAGAAAATAACAAAGCTAGTCTAAAGAATAGATACAGTATATATCGCAAACACTGCATATATATCTATCAGAGCAACTAGGCTAACACATATAATAACACAATGATATCACAGAGTGACAGAATGCCCAGCACCAGCGTACTGATTGCTATCACGGGCAGCGAGTGAATGAGAGCCACGAGTTTAAATACTCACGAGCCCGCCCAAGGCTGGCCTACACATTCCAGCGTCCAATCATGTTGCAGCAGTCCCTGCCTGAGTGAGTGTCAGCTGATAGCAAAGTCAGCTGACACTATAATCTCCGCCTCCTGAGTAAACAGAATGGATGCTTGCTCTGCTGCATCCACCCCTTTCTCTTCCCCGGCTGCGTGCGCACCTCCCTGTTGCTAGGGACGCTCTGTGCGCGAGAGGAGTACGCAATCCCGGAAGTGCCAGGATGTGGCAGACTCCCGGCAGAGACGGTGACATCGCTAGATCCCGGAGGTAAGATTATCACAATGAGATTGGAGG
The DNA here is from genome assembly GCF_040937935.1 of Hyperolius riggenbachi. Taxonomy (NCBI): domain Eukaryota; kingdom Metazoa; phylum Chordata; class Amphibia; order Anura; family Hyperoliidae; genus Hyperolius; species Hyperolius riggenbachi. The sequence continues at coordinate 11,550,616 of NC_090646.1, read as the reverse complement.
TGTTGGTTATAGCTGCCCTTCCCTATAAAAACACACACCAGTTTGGGGTTTGCTTTATCCAAGAAGCATTGCCTGATGTGAATGATGCTTCGCACAAAAGAGCTCTTAGAAAACCTATGATTAAGAATTTTTGACTTGCATAAAGCTGGAAAGGGTTATAAAAGTATATCCAAAAGCCTTGCTGTTCATCAGTCCACGGTAAGACACATTTTCTATAAATGGAGAAAGTTCAGCACTTCTGCTACTCTCCCTAAAAGATGACTGCAAATGCACAGTGCAGAATGCTCAATGAGGTGAATAAGAATCCCAGAGTATCAGCTAAAGACTTACAAAAGTCTCTGGCATATGCTAACATCTAAACAAGAATGGAGTGCATGGGAGGATATCACAGAGGAAGCCACTTCTGTCCAAAAAAAATTGCTGCACATTAATAGTTTGCAAAAGAGCACCTGGATGTTCCACAGCAGTGCTGGCTAAATATTCTGTAGACCAACACTATGGCCTCAATTTACTAAGATCATGCTGGAGATAATAAGGCAAGAGAAAACTTACCTCCACACAGTGGGAGAGTTATCTTATCTCTTCATTCCTTAAGTTACCTCCTCTGTAGTTAATTTACCTCCTCTGTGGTTAATTAAACTCCTCTGTAGTTATTTTCACACGCAGTTAATGAACAGCCTGTCTTTAACTCTGGAGTTATTTTAAGGATTGAAGAGTTAACTTAAAGACAGAAGAGTTAACTTTAGGTTTGCCTGAGGTAAAATGTTCCCTGAATACGACATGCCTCATCACCATGGTAACAACTCTAGAAATGTTAGTAAAGACAGGAGATAAGTTTAGTGAATTGAGGCCAATGTGTGGAGAAAAAAGAGGCACAGCACACCAACATCAAAACCTTATTACAACTGTGAAGTATGGCGGTGGGGGGTCATGGTTTGGGCTGCTTTGATGTGTCAGGGTGTGAACAGATTGCTATAATCAAGTAAAAATAAATCCCCAAGTTTATCAAGACATTTTGCAGGAGAACTTAAAGAGAATCTGTATTGTTAAAATCGCACAAAAGTAAACATACCAGTGCGTTAGGGGACATCTCCTATTACCCTCTGTCACAATTTCGCCGCTCCTCGCCGCATTAAAAGTGGTTAAAAACAGTTTTAAAAAGTTTGTTTATAAACAAACAAAATGGCCACCAAAACAGGAAGTAGGTTGATGTACAGTATGTCCACACATAGAAAATACATCCATACACAAGCAGGCTGTATACACCCTTCCTTGTGAATCTCAAGAGATCATTTGTGTGTTTCTTTCCCCCTGTTCTCATGCACTGAAGTTTCAGGCTGCTCTTTTCTTCCTGCAAACAGCTTTGCCCTTGTCTGTAATTCTTCAGTATGTGAAAGCCCAGCCAGCTCAGAGGACGATTTATCCAGCTTGTAAAAGATAAGAGAGCAGAGAGAAGCTGCACTAATCTAAATATCACACAGGCAGTGTGCAGAGAGGGGCCTGGAGGGGGGAGATTCATCACAGAACCACAACACTGAAGAACTTGGCAGCCTTCCAGACACAGGCCGACAAGTCTGACAGGGGAAAGATACATTGATTTATTACAGAGACTGTGATAGCAGAAAGTGCTGCAGTAAGCCAGAACACATTAGAATAGCTTTTGGAACTTGTAGGATGATAAAAAACAGGATGCAATTTTTGTTACGGAGTCTCTTTAAGGCCATCTGTCCACCAGCTGAAGCTCAGCAGAAGATGGCTGTTGCAACAGAACAACATCCCAAAGCATAGAAGTAAATCTAAAACAGAATGGCTTAAATAGAAGAAAATATGTCTTCTGGAGTGGCCCAGTCAGAGTCCTGACCTCACCCCGACTGAGATACTGTGGCATGACCACAAGAAACCGATTTACACCAGACATCCCAACAATATCACTGAACTGAATCAGTTCTGTAAAGAGGAATGGTCAAAAATTACTCCTTACCATTGTACACGTCTGATCTGCAACTACAGGAAGTGTTTGGTTGAAGTTATTGCTACCAAAGGAAGTTCAACCAGTTATTAAGTTCAAGAGTTCACATATCTTTTCCACCTGCACTGCGAATGTTTACATGGCGTGTTCAATAAAAACACGGAAACCTTTAATTATTTGTGTGATATTCGTTTAAGCAGACTGTGTTTGTCTATTGTTGCGACTCAGATGAATATCAGATCACCAATATGTGTTGAAATCCATATAATTTCCAAAATACTTTTTATTTCTACTGTAACTAGATGTTATGTTTACTGGACAGGAAATCAGGGAACGAACACAGTTTGCTGAGATACTGAGACAAGACTGATAGTATGCAATAGTGTTTATTGTGTAAGAATGTGCAAACAAATATCATGCAAATTAAGTCAAAATAACATGCAATCACTTTAATACAAGATATACAGTATACAAGGGATCACCCACAAACCAGGAAATACAGTGTGCACACATAAGACTAATACCCTGAATATCCAATCTAACAATTTGCAAGCAATATACAATACATGCAGTATATACAAATATATGTGGTATCAAAGGAGCAGGCAGTAGCAGAGTCAAACAGGAAGGCAGGGTCAGCAACAAGCTAAGGCTAGGTACACGCATAAGATAAAAATCTTTGGAAAATGAAAAATCAAAGACCAATTTTGCCACCTCCAAGTAGTACGAGGGTGAACAGATTTTGAATACTAAAGCTGCATACTAACTAGTGTTGGGCGAACAGTGTTCGCCACTGTTCGGGTTCTGCAGAACATCACCCTGTTCGGGTGATGTTCGAGTTCGGCCGAACACCTGACGGTGCTCGGCCAAACCGTTCGGCCACATGGCCGAACTAAGAGCGCATGGCCGAACGTTCCCCGAACGTTCGGCTAGCGCTGTGATTGGCCGAACGGGTCACGTGGTTCGGGCCCGAACGCGCTCTGATTGGCCGAACGGTCACGTGGTTCGGGTAAATAAATACCCGAACCACGTCATATCTCCGCCATTTCTCTGTGGGTTTAGCTTTGGGTAGGCAGGCAGGGTAGTTCGCTCTCCAGCCACGCTAGCCAGGGTCCCCCCCAGTCATTGTGTGTCGCTGCTGGGAACAGTAGTACACCGCTCGCTCAGCCACACTATATATATAGCATTGTTTACTGCCACTGTGTACCTCACTCAGCCACGCTATATATAGCATTGTGTTTTCTGACACTCTGTGTACACGGCTTAGCCTGGCTATATAGCATTGTGTGTACTGCCACTGTGTACCTCGCTCAGCCACGCTATATATAGCATTGTGTTTACTGCCACTCTGTGTACACAGCTCAGCCAGACTACATAGCATTGTGTGTACTGCCACTGTGCACCTCGCTCAGCCACGCTATATATAGCATTGTGTTTACTGCCACTCTGTGTACACAGCTCAGCCAGACTACATAGCATTGTGTGTACTGCCACTGTGCACCTCGCTCAGCCACGCTATATATAGCATTGTGTTTTCTGACACTCTGTGTACACGGCTTAGCCTGACTATATAGCATTGTGTGTACTGCCACTGTGCACCTCGCTCAGCCACGCTATATATAGCATTGTGTTTACTGCCACTCTGTGTTCACCGCTCAGCCAGACTATATACCATTGTTTACTGACACTCTGTGTACACGGCTCAGCCTGACTATATAGCATTGTGTGTACTGCCACTGTGCACCTCGCTCAGCCACGCTATATATAGCATTGTGTTTTCTGACACTCTGTGTACACGGCTTAGCCTGACTATATAGCATTGTGTGTACTGCCACTGTGCACCTCGCTCAGCCACGCTATATATAGCATTGTGTTTACTGCCACTCTGTGTACACCGCTCAGCCAGACTATATACCATTGTTTACTGACACTCTGTGTACACCGCTCAGCCAGACTATATACCATTGTTTACTGACACTCTGTGTACACGGCTCAGCCTGACTATATAGCATTGTGTGTACTGCCACTGTGTACCTCGCTCAGCCACGCTATATATAGCATTGTTTACTGACACTCTGTGTACACGGCTCAGCCAGACTATATAGCATTGTGTGTACTGCCACTCTGTGTACACGGCTCAGCCAGACTATATATCATTGTGTGTACTGCCACTCTGTGTACACCGCTCAGCCAGACTATATAGCATTGTGTGTACTGCCACTCTGTGTACACCGCTCAGCCAGACTATATAGCATTGTGTGTACTGCCACTCTGTGTACACCGCTCAGCCAGACTATATAGCATTGTGTGTACTGCCACTCTGTGTACACCGCTCAGCCAGACTATATAGCATTGTGTGTACTGCCACTCTGTGTACACCGCTCAGCCAGACTATATACCATTGTTTACTGCCACTCTGTGTACACCGCTCAGCCAGACTATATACCATTGTTTACTGACACTCTGTGTACACCGCTCAGCCAGACTATATACCATTGTTTACTGACACTGTGTGTACACCGCTCAGCCAGACTATATAGCATTGTGTGTACTGCCACTGTGTACCTCGCTCAGCCACGCTATATATAGCATTGTTTACTGACACTCTGTGTACACGGCTCAGCCAGACTATATAGCATTGTGTGTACTGCCACTCTGTGTACACCGCTCAGCCAGACTTTATAGCATTGTGTGTACTGCCACTCTGTGTACACCGCTCAGCCAGACTATATAGCATTGTGTTTACTTCCACTCTGTGTCTGCTGGGCCTGGGAACAGTAGTACACCGCTCACCTGCCACTGTATAGCATTGTGCTCTGTGTCGCTGCTGGGAATAGTGGTACACCGCTCACCCGCCACTGTATAGCATTGTGCTCTGTGTCGCTGCTGGGAATAGTGGTACTGTATAGCATTTCTGTACTGCCACTGTACTGCTGCCAGTCAGCGTGTACTGTAAGGATAAGTGAAATTAGGAAGAAATCCGGTGAAAGAGGAAGGGGCAAGGGAAGAGGTGTTTCCCCTGACGGTTCACGTACAGGCCACAGGGGAGCACCCAAGAAAACCCACTCAATACCGCCCATGTTGTCCAGGACAACAACCCTCACAGATCCAAAAGAACAGGACCAGATAATTACTTGGATGACCTCTCAAGCGTCCAGCAGTGGGTTAAGCAGCACCAGCACATCACGCACGAGGTCCGAGTCCTCAGCCAGTTACAAGGAGCCAGTGGGCACAAAGCTGACACAACCGGCAGCGACACCACGCACACAACTGCCAGATAATCAGTCCGATGAATTACCTCAGGACACAATGGGGTATTCGCAGGAGCTATTCCCAGCCCAACAAACTTCCACCTTTCAAAGGTCAATGGAGGAACAGCCAGAAATGTTGTGCCCGGATTCACAACCATTAACTGTGGGAAATGCACCGCGCACTGAAATACAAGGCGAGTCCGAGGAGGACTCGGAAACCCAAATCCCAGAGCAAGTTGGGCAGGAGGGGTTGCAATTGCAGGAGGTCGGCCGACAAGATCTGGAAGACGACGATGGAGTGAGCTGCGCAGAGGTTGTTCTGGGGAGCTCTACTCCACGGCGGCGGCCCCCCACAATGACATATGACGAGTTTGAGGAGATGGAAGAGGAGGGTATGGACAATGTGGACATAGACCCAGATTTTGTTTGTGAACGAGAACATCGCCGTCGTAGCAGCAGCACAGATGAGTCTGTTGAAGAACCCACTGCTGCACGAGTTCGCCTTGTGCCACAAGGTAGGCGGCGCGCAATTTCAGGCACCACAAGCGTGGAAGTTCAAGTGAGAGGCAAAAGAGGAGCAAACAGAAATCGCCAGCAAGGAGGCAGGTGCTCCAAAGTCTGGGCTTTCTTTGAAGACTGCACTGAGGATGTTACCATGGCGATTTGCAAGGTGTGCAAGACCCGCCTGAGCAGGGGGAAAAGTATTAACAACCTCTCCACCACCAGCATGAGCCGCCACATGCTATCCAAACATCCCACTCTGTGGGAAAACGCGGCAGGACAGGGTACCAGCAACACTGCCTCCCTTGGGTTCACCAGACTCACCACCAGACCCGCCTCAGCAGCAGCAGTAGCCCAGCCATTGCGTGGTTCACAACATTCACAAACATCAGACGACGCTGACACTGTCACTTTCCGGAGTAGTGCTCTTGAGGTCTCCCAGTGTTCATCAAACACAACAACCAACAGCCCTTCCGCGTGCAGCGCTACGGTTCAGTTGTCTGTGTCGGAGATGTTTGAGCGCAAGAGGAAATTGCCAGCAAATGACCCCCGGGCCGTGGCAGTAACAGCCAGCATAGCCAAGCTTCTGGCCTGCGAAATGCTGCCATATCGAGTGGTGGAGACAAACAGCTTCAAGGGCATGATGTCAGTGGCCATCCCACATTACGTGGTTCCCAGCCGCTACCACTTTGCGCGCTCTGCAGTGCCTGAGTTGCATGAGCACGTGGTCAGCAAAATAACCCGAAGCTTGAAGAATGCCGTTGCCTGCAAGGTTCACCTCACCACTGACACTTGGACGAGTGCGTTCGGACAGGGTCGATACATCTCCCTTACCGCGCACTGGGTGAACCTTGTGGAGCCTGGCAGCGATTCCTCACCTGCTACGGCGCGGATGTTGCCCACGCCGCAAACAGCTGCACCGCCGTCCCTCCCACTGGATAACAACAGCAGCACCTACCTCTCTGACTCCTTCTCCTCCAACGCATCTCAAAGCTGTACCTCATCCGGAAACGCTAACCCAGCAGCAGTAGGATCGTGGAAGCAGTGCAGCACAGCTGTTGGCATGCGTCAGCAAGCGTTGCTGAAGCTGATCTGCCTTGGGGATAAGCAGCACACAGGGGAGGAAATTTGGAAGGGAATAAAGGAACAGACGGATTTGTGGCTGGCACCGCTGGACTTGAAACCGGGCATGGTTGTGTGTGATAATGGGAGTAATCTCATTCGCGCTTTAAGGTTGGCTAAGCTGACACACATCCCTTGCCTGGCGCACGTGATGAACCTAGTAGTTCAGCGGTTCCTGAGGACATACCCAGGCGTGGCCGATCTTCTGTTGAAGGTGCGTCGAGTGGCCAAACATTGTAGAAATTCCAGTACTGCTTCGGGGGCACTCGCCAAGATGCAGGAGCGCTTCAATCTCCCCCACCATCGCTTGCTGTGTGATGTCCCTACGCGCTGGAATTCTACGCTGCACATGCTAGCACGCTTTTGTGAGCAGAAGAGTGCAGTGGTCCAGTACATGACGGCGCAGTACCGAGGCGCATCCGGACAGCTGCCAAGCTTCTGTGGATCCGATTGGGCCAACATGTTGGACCTCTGCCAAGTCCTCCAAAATTTTGAGCAATCCACGTTGCTTGTGAGCAGTGACAACTCTTCAGTCAGCATTACCATACCACTGCTGTGTTTACTGAAGAGGTCAATGTTGAAAATCAAGGAAACAGCTGTCATGATGCAACTGGGGGAATCTGAAGGAGAAAACGATCAGCGTGATGGTACCAACATCAGGCCATCCGCCTCAGGGAACGCTGGCCCCAGCAGCTATGACGAAGAAGAGGAGGAGGAACAGCTGGAGTTGGAGCAGGAATTTCATGCCACCACTGACGAGGGCCAGAGCGGTGCACGTTGGACTTCCACAATTCAGCGCGAATGGTCAGCAGAAGCAGACCAGGAGGAAGGTGACGACTATGATGCATCACAACAACTATCACAACGCTCACAAGAGGATGATGAGGATTCTGGTAGGACTCTTGCACACATGGCTCAATTCATGCTAGACTGCATTGAACGCGACCCACGCATTGTGCGCATTCTGGACAACACCAATTACTGGGTTTATACCCTTCTGGATCCACGGTACAAACACAATGTTCCAAAACTGCTTGAAGAAAGAGTCAGACAGGTCAAAATGGAAGAATACCAGCAGGCCCTTGTGGAGACTTTAGAGAGGAGATTGACATCCTCCCCCTCCTCTAGCCAGTTGTACGCCGACAGACTGACTTCCGCAAACCCAGGACGACCAGGAGGGCAGCAAACAACGCAAGCCGCAGCTAGTGCCCAAAAGGGAATGGTATCGGCAGTGTCCTTGGAGTGGGAACATTTTCTGACACCCATGCAGCAGCAGCCCACTGAACAGCAAGCGTGCAGATCCACCTCCAACACCGATCGCCTGGAGAAGATGGTCAAGGACTACATGTCAGATGACGTAGCTGTGTCGAACAATCCATCTGCACCCTTCAACTATTGGGTATCGAAGCTAGACACCTGGCACGAACTGGCAATGTACGCAATAGAGGTGCTGGCTTGCCCGGCAGCCAGCGTTATGTCGGAACGCTGTTTCAGTGCTGCCGGAGGCATCGTCACAGATCGGCGTATCCGCCTCTCCACAGAAAATGCAGACCGTCTGACTCAAATGAAAATGAATCAATCCTGGATTGGAAATGACTACGCAACACTCCAGGACCCCAACCAAGTAACATGACCAATGAACATCTGGGATGGTGTAGCGTTTCCGGTCCCTGTTTATTGAACCTCTCATCTGTATTACATTTATGACTGCATGGCGGCAAAAAGCATTGCTGCTATATCCGCACGCTTTTTGTCCTCATGCAAGGCCTGGGTTGTTGTGTCTCAAAAAGCATGGCCTTCTCCTCCTGCGCCTGCTCCTGTTCCATCACGTGTGCTGCTGCTGCTGCTGCTGGGTTAGCGTTGCCGGTCCCTGTTTATGGAACCTCTTATCTTTATTACATTTATGACTGCATGGCGGTACAAAGCATGCTATCCGCACGCTTCTTGTCCTCATGCAAGGCCTGGGTTGTTGTGTCTCACAAAGCGTGGCCTTCTCCTCCTGCGCCTCCTCCTGTTCCATCACGTCTGCTGCTGCTGGGTTAGCGTTGCCGCGTGGTCCCTGTTTATTGAACCACTTATCTTTATTACATGTATGACTGCATGGCGGTACAAAGCATGCTATCCGCACGCTTCTTGTCCTCATGCAAGGCCTGGGTTGTTGTGTCTCACAAAGCGTGGCCTTCTCCTCCTGCGCCTCCTCCTGTTCCATCACGTCTGCTGCTGCTGGGTTAGCGTTGCCGCGTGGTCCCTGTTTATTGAACCACTTATCTTTATTACATTTATGACTGCATGGCGGTACTTCATGCAAGGCCTGGGTTGTTGTGTCTCACAAAGCGTGGCCTTCTCCTCCTGCGCCTCCTCCTGTTCCATCACGTCTGCTGCTGCTGGGTTAGCGTTGCCGCGTGGTCCCTGTTTATTGAACCACTTATCTTTATTACATTTATGACTGCATGGCGGTACCTCATGCAAGGCCTGGGTTGTTGTGTCTCACAAAGCGTGGCCTTCTCCTCCTGCGCCTCCTCCTGTTCCATCACGTCTACTGCTGCTGGGTTAGCGTTGCCGCGTGGTCCCTGTTTATGGAACCTCTTATCTTTATTACATTTATGACTGCATGGCGGTACAAAGCATGCTATCCGCACGCTTCTTGTCCTCATGCAAGGCCTGGGTTGTTGTGTCTCACAAAGCGTGGCCTTCTCCTCCTGCGCCTCCTCCTGTTCCATCACGTCTGCTGCTGCTGGGTTAGCGTTGCCGCGTGGTCCCTGTTTATTGAACCACTTATCTTTATTACATTTATGACTGCATGGCGGTACAAAGCATGCTATCCGCACGCTTCTTGTCCTCATGCAAGGCCTGGGTTGTTGTGTCTCACAAAGCGTGGCCTTCTCCTCCTGCGCCACCCTCCTCCTGTTCCATCACGTGTGCTGCTGCTGGGTTAGCGTTACCGGTCCCTTTTCCTGGAACCTCTTATATGTATTACATTTATGACTGCATGCCGACAAAAAGCATGTTACCTGTGCAAAGAAAACAGACATTTCCCGCATTTAAAAGACAGTTTTCCCTTTGAAACTTTAAAATCGATTTTCTCAAAAACTATAACCTCTTTTTGCTAATTTTTTTTTCTTCTTGTACCCACTCCCAAGGTGCACATACCCTGTAAATTTGGGGTATGTAGCATGTAAGGAGGCTTTACAAAGCACAAAAGTTCGGGTCCCCATTGACTTCCATTATGTTCGGAGTTCGGGTCGAACACCCGAACATCGCGACCATGTTCGGCCTGTTCGGCCCGAACCCGAACATCTAGATGTTCGCCCAACACTAATACTAACAAGATAAATCTTTAAAAAAAAAAGTGAAAGATCAAATGTGCAGTTAATCTTTGTAAAAAAAGTTCACAATAGACCTAGACCTCAAAAGATCCATGTGAAAGATATTAATCTCTCAATCTTTCAGAACCATCCTGGTGGATCTGATCTGCAGATGAGTGTATGTTAAACAAGGTGTGTATGAGATCTGTAGATATCATAGAATGTGAATGCATTTTGCAGGAAGTCAGGAACTGATCTTTTGCAGGAACTGATCTTTTTGCAGTAGTACTGTGCAGGGAGCGTGGCAGGGGGCACACATTTGGCCGGGCTGGCCGACTGGCTAAGCTAATGGGGCTTCTACCAGGAGGAGGAGGAGGAAGACGGCGTGGGAGTATTCAGTGCAGAGAGGGGGCTGGAGGAAGCCCAAGGTATGTATAAAACTTTTATAGTGAGTCATCCCAGGTTTCCTTTAATAGAATAGACTGTGTAGAGTATGGCTCTCATACTACATGGAAGGGGGTAAGATTTCTCTCTGATGGGGAGTGCAGCTCCATAGAATAGACTGTGTAGGTGTGGCTCTCATACTACATGGAAGGGGGTAAGATTTCTGTCTGATGGGGAGTGCAGCTCCATAGAATAGACTGTGTAGGTGTGGCTCTCATACTACATGGAAGGGGGTAAGATTTCTGTCTGATGAGGAGTGCAGCTCCATAGAATAGACTGTGTAGGTGTGGCTCTCATACTACATGGAAGGGGGTAAGATTTCTGTCTGATGGGGAGTGCAGCTCCATAGAATAGACTGTGTAGGTATGGCTCTCATACTACATGGAAGGGGGTAAGATTTCTCTCTGATGGGGAGTGCAGCTCCATAGAATAGACTGTGTAGGTGTGGCTCTCATACTACATGGAAGGGGGTAAGATCTCTGTCTGATGGGGAGTGCAGCTCCATAGAATAGACTGTGTAGGTGTGGCTCTCATACTACATGGAAGGGGGTAAGATTTCTGTCTGATGGGGAGTGCAGCTCCATAGAATAGACTGTGTAGGTATGGCTCTCATACTACATGGAAGGGGGTAAGATTTCTGTCTGATGGGGAGTGCAGCTCCATAGAATAGACTGTGTAGGTGTGGCTCTCATACTACATGGAAGGGGGTAAGATTTCTGTCTGATGGGGAGTGCAGCTCCATAGAATAGACTGTGTAGGTGTGGCTCTCATACTACATGGAAGGTGGTAAGATTTCTGTCTGATGGGGAGTGCAGCTCCATAGAATAGACTGTGTAGAGTATGGCTCTCATACTACATGGAAGGGGGTAAGATTTCTGTCTGATGGGGAGTGCAGCTCCATAGAATAGACTGTGTAGGTGTGGCTCTCATACTACATGGAAGGGGGTAAGATTTCTATCTGATGGGGAGTGCAGCTCCATAGAATAGACTGTGTAGGTATGGCTCTCATACTACATGGAAGGGGGTAAGATTTCTGTCTGATGGGGAGTGCAGCTCCATAGAATAGACTGTGTAGGTGTGGCTCTCATACTACATGGAAGGGGGTAAGATTTCTGTCTGATGGGGAGTGCAGCTCCATAGAATAGACTGTGTAGGTGTGGCTCTCATACTACATGGAAGGGGGTAAGATTTCTGTCTGATGGGGAGTGCAGCTCCATAGAATAGACTGTGTAGGTGTGGCTCTCATACTACATGGAAGGGGGTAAGATTTCTGTCTGATGGGGAGTGCAGCTCCATAGAATAGACTGTGTAGGTATGGCTCTCATACTACATGGAAGGGGGTAAGATTTCTCTCTGATGGGGAGTGCAGCTCCATAGAATAGACTGTGTAGGTGTGGCTCTCATACTACATGGAAGGGGGTAAGATCTCTGTCTGATGGGGAGTGCAGCTCCATAGAATAGACTGTGTAGGTGTGGCTCTCATACTACATGGAAGGGGGTAAGATTTCTGTCTGATGGGGAGTGCAGCTCCATAGAATAGACTGTGTAGGTATGGCTCTCATACTACATGGAAGGGGGTAAGATTTCTGTCTGATGGGGAGTGCAGCTCCATAGAATAGACTGTGTAGGTGTGGCTCTCATACTACATGGAAGGGGGTAAGATTTCTGTCTGATGGGGAGTGCAGCTCCATAGAATAGACTGTGTAGGTGTGGCTCTCATACTACATGGAAGGTGGTAAGATTTCTGTCTGATGGGGAGTGCAGCTCCATAGAATAGACTGTGTAGAGTATGGCTCTCATACTACATGGAAGGGGGTAAGATTTCTGTCTGATGGGGAGTGCAGCTCCATAGAATAGACTGTGTAGGTGTGGCTCTCATACTACATGGAAGGGGGTAAGATTTCTATCTGATGGGGAGTGCAGCTCCATAGAATAGACTGTGTAGGTATGGCTCTCATACTACATGGAAGGGGGTAAGATTTCTGTCTGATGGGGAGTGCAGCTCCATAGAATAGACTGTGTAGGTGTGGCTCTCATACTACATGGAAGGGGGTAAGATTTCTGTCTGATGGGGAGTGCAGCTCCATAGAATAGACTGTGTAGGTGTGGCTCTCATACTACATGGAAGGGGGTAAGATTTCTGTCTGATGGGGAGTGCAGCTCCATAGAATAGACTGTGTAGGTGTGGCTCTCATACTACATGGAAGGGGGTAAGATTTCTATCTGATGGGGAGTGCAGCTCCATAGAATAGACTGTGTAGGTATGGCTCTCATACTACATGGAAGGGGGTAAGATTTCTGTCTGATGGGGAGTGCAGCTCCATAGAATAGACTGTGTAGGTGTGGCTCTCATACTACATGGAAGGGGGTAAGATTTCTGTCTGATGGGGAGTGCAGCTCCATAGAATAGACTGTGTAGGTGTGGCTCTCATACTACATGGAAGGGGGTAAGATTTCTATCTGATGGGGAGTGCAGCTCCATAGAATAGACTGTGTAGGTATGGCTCTCATACTACATGGAAGGGGGTAAGATTTCTGTCTGATGGGGAGTTCAGCTCCATAGAATAGACTGTGTAGAGTATGGCTCTCATACTACATGGAAGGGGGTGAGATTTCTGTCTGATGGGGAGTGCAGCTCCATAGAATAGACTGTGTAGGTGTGGCTCTCATACTACATGGAAGGGGGTGAGATTTCTGTCTGATGGGGAGTGCAGCTCCATAGAATAGACTGTGTGGGTGTGGCTCTCATACTACATGGAAGGGGGTAAGATTTCTATCTGATGGGGAGTGCAGCTCCATAGAATAGACTGTGTAGGTGTGGCTCTCATACTACATGGAAGGGGGTAAGATTTCTGTCTGATGGGGAGCGCAGCTCCATAGAATAGACTGTGTAGGTGTGGCTCTCATACTACATGGAAGGGGGTAAGATTTCTGTCTGATGGGGAGTTCAGCTCCATAGAATAGACTGTGTAGGTGTGGCTCTCATACTACATGGAAGGGGGTAAGATTTCTGTCTGATGGGGAGTGCAGCTCCATAGAAAAGACCGTGTAGGTGTGGCTCTCATACTACATGGAAGGGGGTAAGATTTCTGTCTGATGGGGAGTTCAGCTCCATAGAATAGACTGTGTAGGTATGGCTCTCATACTACATAGAAGATGGCAAAATTGGTATTTGATCTTTCATTTTCCAAAGACATTTATCTCATGTTTGTACCTAGCATAGGCAGATCTAGGCTTAGTACAAAGCAACAGGCAAGAGGCAGTGTCAAAAACAGGCTTAATCGGTTTTGGCAACAAGTAGACAGGTAAGGATCAGTGTACAGGGTTACAGGAATCAAGGAACAGGTACAGGAGTGTCCAGATACTCAGGCCTGGAAGCTACAACAAAGTTCTGGCAACCAAGAGGAGGAAGCGGTAGTTCTTAAAAGTCCATGCAATTGGTAACAGGAAGCAGCTGGTGGCATTCTTCTGTGTGCAAAATAAAATCACCATTTCTAAAAACCTCTTATGACTAACAAATATAGATTAAAAAAACATTTTTCAATATACCCTTACATTAGCAGGCACAGGCATAACTCCTTCCGCGGCATCAGCAGCTCCTCCCATCTCATCACATCTCTCTGTAATGCTGCAAGTATACAGAACAGAAAAGCAGAGCCAGAGGGGGGCAGACTTGGGCTTGAAAAGACATCAGAAAAGACAGACTCAGCTAAAATGATTCCTGAGCAAAGCCAGACTGAATGCTCAGTCGGGGAATTTGTCAGGGCTGTGAACAAGCAGGCTGAGCAGTGAAGGATGAAACAGAGAGCAGGGTAGGTGTTTTCTCTAATGTTCCCACTGATATATATGGTAAAATACATGAGGGTACTTCGTCTCTGGTTCACTTTAAAGTGGTAAGAAATTTGGCATTTTCTCTTTGTTCTAAAAGATTATTTACAGCTTAAAATGTACTACCATATAAAAAAAATGTAGCTGAACAGCATCCAAACAGTTAAACAACACTTTGATCTTCAGTGGAAATGATCTTCAGTGGTTGCATCGGAAGAGGTGATAACATTATCCTTTCTATCCATTCGTCTGTTGCGTCAATATTAGTATCTAGCCAATAGCGTGCTGAGACTGAGCTGCACTGAGCTGAGAAGCAGAAAGAGCTGAAATGTGATCACGAGATAGATTTTATTATATAAATACAGCAGCTATGCTATAAAATGCAATGGCAGCTTTCAGAGCAGATAAACTGTACGTTGGGAATTTGTAATTTGTAAACAAACTTGTCACTTGTGCATGAAAGCAAATATGGTAGCAGTTTGGGTGATAAACACATTTTTATTGTATGTTATGTCAGAGTTTTATCCTACTTTAATCTGTTGGCCAGCCCCCATGACTATGAAGATTAGCCTGACCTTGAGTATGATAGATTTCTAGCAAAATAATGTGTGTATTTCTGCCTGCATGGAAAGCTGCACAGGGTTATCAGAAATGTACGCTATACCGACCTAACAGGAGACAAGATCTTCTTTAGCGAGAGAGGAGAAGTCCCATCCAAACTCATTCTGGCAAACTGGGTTATACATGGATCTGAGGATGATTATACATTTATTATTAACCCGCTGGGAAGCTTTGGTGGCTCCAGAGATGCATGTAATGCTTTGGAATCCATATCAGGAAACATCACATGGAAAGGAGGCACGGTGAGGAAATTGCATGCAGTTCCCATTTTCTCTTCTTCCTATTGCATAATATAGTTTAGCCATTCATTATACAAAGTGTGTGTCTACATTTGTCTCCAGAAATAACTAATAACTGCTTTCCATCCACTGATTTGCTCTGAATAATACCAAAACCAAGTGGTTTAACCATTTCAGCCCGCGGGTATTTTTCACCTTATGCATCAGAGCAAATTTCACCTCCCATTCATTCGCTAATAACTTTATCACTAATTATCACAATGAATTGATCTACATGTTGTTTTTTTCTGACACCAATTAGGCTTTCTTTGGGTGGTACATTTTGCTAAGAATTATTTGTTTCTAAATGCATTTTAATAGGAATATTAAGAACAAAATGGTAAAAATTAATTATTTCTCAATTTACGCCTATTATAGCTTTACAATAATACATGCTACCATAATTAAAACCTATGTATTTTATTTGCCCATTTGTGCCGGTCATTACACCATTTAAATGAATTTTATTTGGAAATAAAGGTACATTTTTTTTCAGTTTTGCATCCATCACTATTTACAAGCTTATAATTTAAAAAATGTTCATAATATACCTTCTTCATGCATATTAAAAAAGTTCAGATCCTTAGGTAACTATTTATGTTGTTTTTTTATAATTTAATTGTAATTTTTTTCCATTAAAAATGTTATTTAGGTCATTTTTGGTGTGGGAGGTAAACAGTTAATTTTAAATGTAATGATGTGTGCTTATTTCCTAAAAAAAATGTATGTAGATGTAGTATTACTAATTGGCCACAAGATGGCCACAGTTAACTTTTTTTCTTGTTTAGTGCGGGAAGCAAGAGCTTGCTTTCGGGAAGTATAAGGAGGACAGAAAACTTTTTTTTTTCTCAGAAAGACTGCGGCTGCTGATAGGAAGCCATCTGTCTTTCTACTGGAGTCTTAGATCAATTAATGGGGACTATGTTCCCATTCATTGCTCTCTGGGCTAACGGGGCGGCACGGGAGCACGTGGGCACACGCACGATCGCGCACAGGAGAGTGCAGCAGCAGCACAGCAGCTGCCTGGACGTGATGATCACATCAAGGCATCTTAAATGGTTAATGTCTTGAGGACCATACGCTTACACCCCCCTATTGACCAGGCCATTTTTTACAATTCAGCACACTGCAGCTTTAACAGTTTGCTGCACGGCCATACAACTTAGCACACAAATATATTTTAAATCCTTTTCTTGCCACCAGCAGAACATTCTGTTGTTGGGATCTGATTGCTGCTGCAAGGTCATTTTTTAAATTAATTTAAATTGTATTTTTTAATATATTTTGATATATATATATTTTTTAATGTTCCCTCTTTTCCCGCAAGATCTAATAGCATGGTCACCTCAGATGTCTATGAGAGGGATAAAATTGTGAGCCACTCGAGGGGACAGCTCAGTGACAGAGCTGTCCCCAGTACAGTGCTGCACTAGATCGTAGCGATGTACAAAAGAAAAATTGCTTTTTTTTTCTTTAACAGCTTGCCAGCCACTGTCAGGCTGATCATGGAATTTCTCTCTGTGTAGTTACGGAAGCTGGCACTAGAGCGAGTGTGAGCTTCCATCAAATTTTGGAAATCGCAAAATGATGCACCAGTGCTTCCCGGAAGAATGAGGAAACCACTCTGCGGCCACCATCCTGTGTTAGTCACAGAGTGGTTAAAGGAAAAGTCTTCTCCAGCACCACATTTGGATGATGTCAATTCTTCTGTGCTCAGCCTTCCTTCAGCAGCAGCAGGTGTAATGTGTGCCAGAAGCATGTCGGAGATTGTACTGTGTCTGTGGCACATAGCGTTGGTACCACGGCTGTAAAAAAAATTGTGAACCAGGCTAAGTTAGTAATAGTTAACAATCAGGAGGAGCCAGGAGGTTGTGGTGGTAGTAAAGGGTGGTAAGGCAGACATAGTGATTCCCAGCCACTTTATGTCCCCCTCTTGCCAACAACAGGGAAAGACTCGCCCAACAGGGTCTGGCGGCGTTTTTTCCTTGCACGCGAAGCGGTGGAGGGAGCAGAAGAGGCCACTGAGGACTAGATGCCTGAACAGGCCTCAGTGTTGGCAGGAGTGGCAGAGGGGGTTCTGGTGCTCTGAGTCTGACCACTGTTTCAGCCTCTTGAACTCCTCATGCTTAACAAAATGTTTTTTGGACAGATGGGTGATGAAGCTGGAGGTGCCATAGTTGGAGGGGTTACAACCTCTGCTCAGCTTTAGTTTGCACACATTGCATATGGCAAACTTGCTGTCCAATGAGGGCAGAGTGAAAAAATGCCAGATTGGGGATGTGAAGATTCACCTGTGGCCTGAATGGGATGCTGCTGCTTTTCTCCCTGTGGCGGTTGGGGGTTGAGTGGTGCGGCTGGTGGTAGTGGCAGAAGATGAAGCAGCAGGCTGTGGGTCCCGCATTCCATCTCCACTGCTGCTCCTGCCACTGTCTGCAATGCTGATCCTCCATGCCAAACCCACCGATGCATCCTCCTACTCAGAGTCAGAGCTGACCTCCCCATCCGGTGGTGGTGGTAGTCACGGTCCTTCATCTCATAATCAACATCATACTCCCCCTCCTCAAACAACTGCTGCTGGGATTATGACCCCCAAACTCCTCTTCTGCTGCCACATGCAAGGACCTACCCCCCCCCCCCCCCCCCCAACAACCACCATCTGCATCTGTTACTCCTCCACATAGCCCAATGTGCCCAGAATATCCTCCTCAAACTCGCTGCGGGTAACAGCCCTGATTTCAATCGCGGTGCCTGGAGTGAATCGCTTGCTCACTGAGGATAGGCTGCCCGCTGGGGTCGACGTGATGACCGAGTCCCCAGGAACTGCTGGGTGGCTGCTGCTGCTCCTGCGAGCAGGACTGGTGGTGGGGGTGGAGGTCTCAGTTTTAGAGCTCGTGGTGGCCTGCTCATCCACCATCAGCTGGAAAATGGCCGCTACACGCTGCTGCGCCTCTGCAGTGTGACTACCCCTAACAGCTGGACGGCCAGTGGCTAGCGGCGGAATGGACACTGACGCGGCAGAACTGCTGACGGTGGCCGCAATGTTGCTCCCTCTCCTCTTGGCCTTGCTGTCCCTCCCCCGGCTGCCAGTGCACACTAACTGTCTAACTGTCACACTGACACTGCTCAGCACAGCAGCACTGCAGTAATCTGTAGTAAGCTAACAAAGTACTACTCTAACAACTAACTAGCACTGCAGTACTAACTACACAATAACACAATAATCCTATTCCCTAACCTATACTGTAGCTAAGGCTAATAGCAGGCCAGCAGCAGGCCAGGCCTCTGCACAGCACACACAGACACAGGACCTAACTAGTAGCTGCTGCAGCACAGAGTCTGTCACTGAATGAAATAAAACAATTACACAAGCTAGCTAACTAAAAAACAATAGAACAATAGTGTAGTGAAGGTTTTTAGCACTCAAAACGTAGGTTTATCACTGTATACAGCACTTGCTAGGCCAGCAGCACCGGAGCAAGTCTCTCAGTGAGCATTCACAAGCAAGGACGAGATTTTTCATCATGGCACCCCTCCTTATATACAAAGGGGCTGGCCAGGGTTCCCTTCTGTGATTGGTTGCTAGGGCTTAGGCTGGGAGCCCTCTGATTGGCTCACAGACGTCATCTCCATGGTTACACTATCCGGATTCGGATATCCAACCTAAGTATCCGACCGGATTCCGGATTTCAGATAGATATCCGAGTTAACTCGGATAGTGCTATTCAGATTTACACAGATATCCGGAATCCGAATCTGAGTTCGGATAGCGGAAAAAGTTCGGATTATCTGGGTAGTTCGGATACCCGAAATCCAGATGAGCATCCCTGGATGGGAGTACAGAGAGGCATATTGAGGGTGCTGGGGGTGGGTGGAAGTACAGAGAGGCATATTGAGGCTGCTGGGGGTGGGCACTGGGCGGGTGTACAGAGAGGCATATTAAGGGTGCTGGGGGTGGGCGGGAGTACAGAAAGGCATATTGAGGTTGCTGGGGTTGGGCAGGAGTACGCCTTGTACTCCTCAGTTAGCCCCTCTCTTCCCAAGGGGTTGGGGGGAGTCCGCAACTCCCTCTGTAATGCTACCAGTGAACATGGTGTTACGCACAATGCATGTTTGCAGATGACACTGGTCAGTCCCATTATGCAGTTGTGTCTCTGTCACCTTTCACACCAATTGAAAGGCAGGGCATTGGCATCCTACTAATATAATAAATGGGAAAGTTTGTATGTTTGTATGTTTGTATGTTTGTATGTTTGTATGTTTGTATGTTTGTTACTCGATCACGCAAACATGGCTGAAGGGATTTGAATGAAATTTGGCACACACACATAGTACATTACCTGGAATAAAGTATAGGATACTTTTTATTCCCATAACAAAAAAGGGGGTGGAGACAAATACAAATTCCACTGGAGAATGTAAACTGCAGCCATTCTTACACTGTTAATGGCAGGGTTCTCAAACTTTGCACAGTTGGTCATTGGGTGAGTGGGATTAATATTCAGAAAGGTGGGAGGAGACTACAAAAGCCAATCATAATTCACCTATTAATTTTCAAAGGGAATATTTACATTGCTGCCATTCTTGCACTGTTAATGGCACAAGCCTCAAACCTGGTACAGTTGATCATTGTGTGACTGGGGTTCAATTTCAGAAAGGAGGTGGAGCCACAAACAGCCAATTAGATTTGTTTCATTCCAATACAAATTATTGATGCCAAACACCGCAAAGCTCACAGACTTGGTAATTGAGTAATTGATTAATTGTATGTGAGGGTTAGAAAAGTGGGCACAGCCAACACCAGCCAAATACATAAGCGGGCAACACGGGGTCATAAGTGGGCGTCAGTGGACAGAGAAAATACAAATATCACTGGCATAATGTGAATTGCAGCCATTCTTACACTGTCAACGGTAGAGTTCTCAAGCTTTGCACAGTTGATCACTGGATGACTGGGATTAATATTCAGAAAAGTGGGAGGAGCCTACAAAAGTCAATCAGAATTCACCTATTGATTTTCAAGGGGAATATTTACATTGCTGCCATTCTTGCACTGTTAATGGCACAATCCTCAAACCTGGTACAGTTCATCATTGGGTGACTTGGGTTTGAATTGATAAAAGGGGGTGGAGCCACAAACAGCCAATCGTATTTGTTTAATTTTAATGCAGGTAATTGATGCCTAAAACCGCAAAGCTCACAAACTTGGTCATTGAGTAATTGAGTAATTGTGTGTTAGGGTTAGGAAAAGTGGGCGCAGCCAGCACCTGCCAAATACATAATCGGGCAATACCGGGTCATCAGTGGGTGGAGACAAATACACATTTCACTGAGAAAATGTAAACTGCAGCCATTCTTACACTGTTAGTGGTAGGGATCTCAAACTTTGCACAATTGGTCACTGGGTGACTGGGATTAATATTCAGAAAAGTGGGTGGAGCCTACAAAAGCTAATCAAAATTCACCTATTGATTTTTAGGGTGAATATGTAATTGCTGCCATTCTTGCACTGTTAATGGCACAAGCCTTAAACCTGGTACAGTTGGTCATTGGGTGACTGGGGTTCAAATTTAGACAAAGGGGTGAAGCCAAAAACATCAGATTTGTTTAATCTCAATGCAAATTCTTGATGCCAAAGACCGCAAAGCGCACAATCTTGGTCATTGAGTGTTAGGGTTAAAAAAAGTAGGCGGAGCCAACACCAGCCAAATGCATACTCGAACAATGTCAGGAAATCAGTGGGTGGAGAAAAATACAAATTTCATTGGGAAAATGTAAACTGCAGCCATTCTTACACTGTTAGTAGTAGGGTTCTCTAACTTTGCACAGTTGGTCACTGGGTGACTGGGATTAATATTCAGAAAGGTGGGTGGAGCCTACAAAATCCAATTAAAATCTACCTATTGATTTTTGAGGGGAATATTTAATTGCTGCCATTCTTGCACTGTTAATGGTTCAAGCCTCTTGCACTGTTAATCACCTGTACCTGGTACACTTGGCCATTGGGTGATTGGGGTTCAAATTCAGAAAAGGGGTGGAGCCACAAACAGCCAATCAGATTTTTTTCATTTCAATGCAAATTGTTCATGCCAAAGACCACAAATCTCACAAACTTGGTCATTGAGTAATTGTGTGTTAGGGTTAGAAAAAGTGGCCAAAGCCAACTCCAGCCAAATACATACCCAGGAAATGTCAGGACGTCAGTGGACAGAGAAAATTCAAATTTCACTGGCATAATGTGAATTGCTGCCATTCTTACACTGTCAACGGTAGAGTTCTCAAGCTTTGCACAGTTGATCACTGGATGACTGGGATTCATATTCAGAAAAGTGGGTGGAGCCCACAAAAGTCAATCAGAATTCACCTATTTATTTTCAAGGGGAAGTATTTAATTGCTGTCATTCTTGCACTGTTAATGGCATAAGCCTCAAACTTGCTACAGCCGGCCTTTTGGTTACTGGGGTTCAAATTCAGAAAAGGGGGTGAAACCACAGCCAATTAGATTCATTTCATTTCAATGCAAATTATTGATGTCAAAGACTACAAAGCTCACAAACTTGGTCATTAGGTAATTGAGTAATTGTGTGTTAGGATTAGAAAAAGTGGGCGGGGCCAACACCAGCCAAATACATACCCGGGCAACGCCGGGCGGCCAGCTAGTAGTAAATAACTGGAGGAGGGAGGGGGAGGATAGGTCCATATTCCGCATTGGCGCCCAGTGCTCTTTAGCTAGACCACTGTTACTGACATTGTCATACAAACTACTCACATTACATCACTGTCTTTACAGTGCAGTGGTAGGTCCAGCCCCAAACTGCACAAACAGCACATTTTGTGACCATTCTGTAAGTACCCTGTCACCTCACCAGACATCGTCACTCAAAGCTTTTCACATCACTCTTGAGTTTGCAGTGCAGTGTAACGCTCAAACTGCGCAGGCAGCGTTTTTTTGTGTTAATACATAAAAAAAAGCCTGTGCGTAAAATACATATTTTTGATGGAGACATTTTGCACTTGATCCCCCTCTGCCATGCCACTGCCCGAGTTTTTGGACAGTTTTGGTACAAAAAAATTGGGGCTGCAAATATGCCCTGCAGGTTTTCAAAGTTTGGCGCACAAGGAGCCTTGCAAGAAGCTTGTTTTTGAGGGAAACTGTCATCAGGCAGACCACTGCTCCCACACTACCATACAGCGAAGGTCTATCTGGGTATGTTACAGCATGATTGATGGAACTAATGTATGTGCACAACTGAGCATGTTGTAAGAACTTTTGCAATAAATAGAATGGAAGACAGAGCCTATAAGGTAGTGAAGGATGAATTTTTCTTCTTCTGATAGAATGAAAACGTGCTTATTTCTCTGTCCAGAGCACAGAAGGCTGCATACCCTTTTCTTCCATACCTCAAAGGCATCCCCATTTTGAACCCGTGATCACAGTGCCATTCTCTTTTTCTCTTACTGAAGGTTTTCAAAGTTTACCTGCCATTAAAGTCAATGGGGTCCGCTGCATAGATATATAAACTGCATCATGATCGCCCACTGCGTGCCCGCGCACCGGCTCCATGTGCATTCTCGTTGCCACCTGATGGTACGCTGATTGGTGAATGGAACAGGTGTTCCCAAAGCCGATCAAAGCCAAAGCCGATCAAAGTGCTTGTAATCAATGATCACCGGCATCAGTGATAAAGTTATTGGTGAATGAATGGGAGGAGCGCCGAAAGGTGAAAATTGCTCTGGTCCATAAGGGAAACACCACCTGTAGTGGTCAAGTGGTAAACAGTTTACTAAACACACTTACCCCGAGGGAAGTTTCTAATCTTTCTGCTGCCTGAAGCAAATTTGTAAGGAATAAAAATGTGAGACTCTTTTCTTTGCTATTAATATATTATGTTCTATTCATTATCTGTACTACACATACAATTCATTATATCATATGTTTTTTTCTTTAAAGAAAACCTGTAACAAGAAAAACTTCCCCTGGGGGGTACTCACCTCGGGTAGGGGAAGCCTGGATCCTATTGAGGCTTCCCCCGTCCTCCTCAGTCCCACATCAGCGGCGATAAAGCTCCCCGAACAGCAAGGATGTAAATATTTACCTTCCCGGCTCCAGCGCAGGCGCAGTATCAGCTCTCCGCTCGGAGATAGGCGGAAATAGCCGGTTGCTATCGGGCAGCTCTACTGTGCAGGCACAAGTCTCCTGTGTCTGTGTAGTAGAGCGGACCCGACGGAGATTGGCTATTTCCGCCTATCTCCGTCAGGAAAGCCACAACAGCGCCCCCGCTGGAGCCAGGAGAGGTAAATTATACATCGCTTATCAGCGCTTGACAGGATTGTCGAGGGAGGATTGCCGGACACTTCGGGGCAGGGGTGCCTCTAGCCATTTTGTCACTCCAGGCAAGAATACCTGTGGTGCCCCCACCCCTCCCATGGCCCCCCTCCCATGAAAATAATTGTAATGCGGCAGCGTATCACCGAAAAATAATTGTAATGCAGCAGCGTTTCACCAGAAAATAATCATAATGCGGCAATGTTTCACCAGAAAATAATCGTAATGCGCAATGTTTCACCAGAAATTACAGTTATTGCGGCAGCGTTTCACCATAAAAATACACGTAAATGCGGCAGTGTTTGACCAGAAAATACACAATGCGGGCAACATTTCACCAGAAAATATACATAATGTGGGCAGCGTTTCACAAGAAAATACACATTGGCAGGGCTCCACTTTAATGAGGCATAAAGGGGGACAGAAGGAGACACAAAGGGGGACAAAAGGAAGCACAATGGTACAGAAGGAGGCACAATGGGGGGCAGAATGAGACACAAAGGAGGACAGAAGAAGGCACAGGAGGACAGAAGGAGGTATACAGAGGGGCAGCGGGAGGTACCGGGGGACAGAAGAGGGCATGAGGGCCGGAAGGAGGCACAAAAAGAGACAGGAGGCATAAAGGGAGACAGAAGGACAAACAGGGGGTCAGACATGGCACAAGGTACTGAAGGAGGCACAAGGAAACAGAAGGAGGCACAAAAGGGACAGAAGGGGGCACAAAGGGGGAAAAAAGGATGCACAAGGCACAGAGGGACACAGTGGCAGCTGCCTGCAACTTATGCTAAGCAGATGCAGCAGAAGCAAGTAATAGAACAACTATGGGGTGGGGCTTAGTCAGGGGCGTGGCTTAGTTCAGGAGACGTGGCTCAATCCAGCAACATGGCGCCCCCAGGACCAATGTCACTCCAGGCAATGGCCTGTACTGCCTATGCCTAAAGGCACCCCTGCTTTGGGGGAGCCAGTGCTGGACTGCCTACAGCTACAGCAGAGGGGGAAGCCTCATTGGGACCCTGAGGCTTCCCCCTCCCGAGGTGAGTACTCCCCAAGGGAACTTTTTTTTGATACAGGTTCTCTTTAAGTGAACATTAGTAAATGAATGACCTATATACATTCTTATCTCCATTCATAATAACACGTCTCATTTCTTCTACAAGGTGCCAGAATCCCGCTGCAATGATAGATGTGCTCCTGGCTACAGAAAAACTTCTAAGGGAGGAATCCATGTCTGCTGCTATGACTGTGTTCTGTGTTCCGAGGGGGAGGTGTCTAATGTGACAGGTGGGAGTGACCACTGGAGATTTAAATAAATTACAACTGACACTTTCTGGCTTCTCTAAACTCTCTAAACTCATCCATTAGAAGGGATGAGTAGAGGTGTTCAATGCGACATCCCTATAACTTATTTTACCATAAGTTGATCCAATGTTTATCTTAATTTATGCAAATGTGTTCTGAATGGACAAATTAACCACTTGCTGACCGCACACTCATACCGTGTGGTGGCAAAGTGGTAGCTGGAGGACCAGCGACGCACATCTGCGTCGCCAGGTGCCTCCCTAATTAATCAGGAAAGGCCGCTCGCGCGAGCGGCCGTTTCAGTTAGATCACGGAGCGGGTCTCCGTGAATAGCCTGCAAGCTGCTGATCGCGGCTCGCAGACTAAATGTAAACGCAGGAGACTTTTGTCACCTTTGTTTACATTGAACGGCGCTGTTGCTACAGCAGCACCGTAAGGCAGATCGGCGATCCCCGGCCAATCAGCGACCAGGGATCGCCGCCATGTGACAGATGACAGCCTGTCACAGGTTGCACAGGACGGATAGCGTCCTGTGCAGCCCAGATCACCAGGGGTGAGAGGGAGGAGAGGGAGGGGGGGGGGAATTTCGCCGCGGAGGAGGTCTTTGAGGTGCCCCACCCACAAAACAACCAGGCAGGCAGGAGCGATCAGACCCCCCCTGCACATCACCCCCATAGGGGGGAAAAAAGGGGGCGATCTGATCGCTCTGCCTGCAACCTGATCTGTGCTGGGGGCTGCAGAGCCCACCCAGCACAGATCATAAAAAAACACGCTGGTCCTTAAGGGGGGGGGGGGGGGGGGGTAAAGGCTGGGTCTTCAAGTGGTTAAAATCATGAGCAACAAACAATTTTCAGTGTACTTCCAAGCTGCGTACATTTACATACAATGAACACGGAGTTTGCATGAATTTAAAGTTGTTGGCCAATCTCTAGAAGTACAGTGGGATGTGAAATTTTTGGCAACCTTGTTAATCGTCATGATTTTCCTGTATAAATCGTTGGTTGTTATGATAAAAAAGTCAGTTAAATATATCATACTAGTAGACTTACGCCCGTTTAAAAACGGGCGCTAGGTCTTTGCTTAAACCCTGCCCACCTCCCTCCCCACTCCTCTCCTCCCTCCCCTCTCCTCTCTCTCCTCCCCTCTCCTCCCCTCTTTCTCATGCTCCCGTGACCACCACGCATGCGTGTGCGCACCCGCTGCATGCGCGCCCGGCTGCCCAGCCCCCTGCCTGTCCTGCCCTGTCTAATGGCTGTCCCTGCGGCACATGCGGACATGGGACACAGAGACAAAGGGGTTTTATTATAAAGGATAGGAGACACACACGGTGATACTTGAGAAGTGAAATGAAGTTTATCGGATTTACAGAAAGTGTGCAAAAATGGTTTAAACAAAATTAGGCAGGTGCATAAATTTGGGCCCCACAAAAAAGAAATGACATCAATATTAAGTAGATCCTCCTTTTGCAGAAATTACAGACTCTAAACCCTTCCTGTAGGTTCCAATGAGAGTCTGGATTCTGCTTGAAGGTATTTTGGACCATTCCTCTTTACAAAACATCTATAGTTCATTCAGGTTTAACAGCTCTCTTTAACTCACACCACAGATTTTCAATTATATTCAAGTCTGGGGACGGAGATGGCCATTCCAGAACGTTGTACTTGTTCCTCTGCATAGATGCCTTAGTGGATTTTGAGCAGTGTTTAGAGTTGTTGTCTTGTTGAAAGATCCAGCCCCGGTGCAGCTTCAGCTTTGTCACTGATTCCTGGACATTGGTCTCCAGAATCTGCTGATACCGAGTGGAATCCATGCGTCCTTCAACTTTCACAAAATTCCCAGTCCCTGCACTGGCCACACAGCCCCGCAGCATGATAGAACCACCACCATATTTTACTGTAGGTAGCAGGTGTTTTTCTTGGAATACTGTGTTGTTTTTCCTCCATGCATTCCGCCCTTGTTATGTCCAAATAACTAAATTTTAGTTTCATCAGTCCACAGCACCTTATTACAAAATGAAGCTGGCTTGTCCAAATGTGCTTTAGTAAGGAAGAGCCCTAGGTGATGGAGGGGGGGGGGGACTGTCTCCCATCCTTGCCGATGTGCAAAGCTCTTCCCTCTGCAATCCCTCCTGTCCTCCCAAAAAGGACCTGCCTCTTGCAGGGGGGGGGGGGGGGGGGCGTTGACAATCTAGTTATGCCCCTTCTGCAGCATCAGCGGTGGTGGCAATGGGGGCGGGGGGAGAGGGGTTGTAAGGGGCGTAGCAGCCGAGGCCTAGTGCTTGTTATTGTGAGGGGCCTAAGGTCTTGTTATTCCATGATGTAGCAAGGTGCACACAATCTAACAATTGATTTGAGGCCAGGTGTCCTTTTAAAATGTGGCATTCTGGATCATCAAAGGGACTTGGAGGACAACTTGGAGTGACTACAATTAGCTCCCTTGGCCGGTTTTAGTCAGGGCCGGGCCGAGGCATAGGCTGGAGAGGCTCCAGCCTCAGGGCGCACTGTAGGAGGGGGCGCACAATTCATTCAGCTGTCATTCCTAATTGTGTTTGAAGCAGAAAGAAATAAGAAAAGGAGATACATGGCAGTGACTGCAGGCCAGATAACTAGAGATTAAGGTGTTGGGGAGGTTGTGAGCCCTGTGGCCCTTTTAATCTAATAGCAATCAGTGTGTGATGGCTGGGGTGGGAGGGATGGAGGGGCGCACTTTGGTGTCTCAGCCTTGGGTGCTGAGGACCTTGTCCCGGCTCTGGTTTTAGTATAGTATGAACACGCCTTTAGTCAGATGCACCCTTTAAGATCCTATCCTATTCCAAGGATTCCTGATTTGTTTGTATTGTCAGTATGGAACAGAGCTTGTATTTAGAGTTGGTCATTAGGAAGATAATGCTTTTGAGTTGATGCTAACTTTATAAAAATGTATGACGTTTAAATTTTGACGGGTAAGAATCACCGGTTACTGCATTAGATTGGTCTATTTCCAAGCTGCATAATTTGCATCAGTGGTGCTCAGCAGAGCTCGAATATTCGAGTAGCTCGAATATTCGAGCTCTTTCTCAGCTATTCGAGCTCGGTATTCGAGCTCCGAATAGCTAGAGCTATTCGAATGGGGTATTCGAGTACACTCGAATAGCCCATTCACTATTCGAGCTATTCAAACAAAACGGCGCTATTCGAGCTCGGTACCGAGCTCGAATAGCGTCATAGCCCAGATTGATGTCCTTAGAGCCAATCAGAGGGCTCCCAGGCCCTCTGACGGCAGCCAATCACAGAGGGGGACCCTGGCCAGCCCCTACCCTATAAATAGCGGCCGCCATGTTAGGTTTCTCCGTGCTTGCCTGAGACTTGTACAGAGAGAGAGTTGCTCCTTTGTGCTTTGGCTTAGCAAGAGCTCTATTGTGTTTATTTACCTAGCGTTTTTGCTCACATACACCTCCTATATACACCTATATTGTTGTTAGTTAGATAGACATTGTATTTTAGTTAGTAGCTTTTGTGTTACATAGACAGAGACACAGCTGCTGCAGGCTTACACAGCTTTAGGCCTCAGGGCCTGCCTGTGTGGGCACTGGGCAGCTGTTCTCTCCTGTCCTCTGTTAGTATATTTCTCTCATCTATACCAGTATTTCTGCTGCTGTCCTTTACTACTGATTGATTCTGTATTTAGTATTGTAGTTAGGCTAGGACACTCACTGTCACTGTTCATAGGCTAAGGCTAAGGCTACTAGCTCCTGCGTGTGTGCACTCACAGTCTTGTACACACACACTCTATTTCCTTCTGATTAGTGATTGATTATTGTAATTAGTTAGTTACTTACTGTTACTACTTGTTACTCTTACTGTACTAGGAGTCTAGGACACTCAGTCACTGTTCATCGGCTACTAGCTCCTGCGTGTGTGCACTCACTGTCTGAGTACACACTACACACACTCTATTTCCTTCTGATTAGTGATTGATTATTGTAATTAGTTAGTTACTTACTGTTACTACTTGTTACTCTTACTGTACTAGGAGTCTAGGACACTCAGTCACTGTTCATCGGCTACTAGCTCCTGCGTGTGTGCACTCACTGTCTGAGTACACACTACACACACTCTATTTCCTTCTGATTACTGATTGATTATTGTAATTAGTTAGTTACTTACTGTTACTACTTGTTACTCTTACTGTACTAGGAGTCTAGGACACTCAGTCACTGTTCATCGGCTACTAGCTCCTGCGTGTGTGCACTCACAGTCTTGTACACACACACTCTATTTCCTTCTGATTACTGATTGATTATTGTAATTAGTTAGTTACTTACTGTTACTACTTGTTACTCTTACTGTACTAGGAGTCTAGGACACTCAGTCACTGTTCATCGGCTACTAGCTCCTGCGTGTGTGCACTCACTGTCTGAGTACACACTACACACACTCTATTTCCTTCTGATTACTGATTGATTATTGTAATTAGTTAGTTACTTACTGTTACTACTTGTTACTCTTACTGTACTAGGAGTCTAGGACACTCAGTCACTGTTCATCGGCTACTAGCTCCTGCGTGTGTGCACTCACTGTCTGAGTACACACTACACACACTCTATTTCCTTCTGATTACTGATTGATTATTGCATAAGTTAGTTGTACTTACTGTTCTTACTTGTTACTCTTACTGTACTAGGAGTCTAGGACACTCAGTCACTGTTCATCGGCTACTAGCTCCTGCGTGTGTGCACTCACTGTCTGAGTACACACTACACACACTCTATTTCCTTCTGATTACTGATTGATTATTGTAATTAGTTAGTTACTTACTGTTACTACTTGTTACTCTTACTGTACTAGGAGTCTAGGACACTCAGTCACTGTTCATCGGCTACTAGCTCCTGCGTGTGTGCACTCACTGTCTGAGTACACACTACACACACTCTATTTCCTTCTGATTACTGATTGATTATTGTAATTAGTTAGTTACTTACTGTTACTACTTGTTACTCTTACTGTACTAGGAGTCTAGGACACTCAGTCACTGTTCATCGGCTACTAGCTCCTGCGTGTGTGCACTCACTGTCTGAGTACACACTACACACACTCTATTTCCTTCTGATTACTGATTGATTATTGTAATTAGTTAGTTACTTACTGTTACTACTTGTTACTCTTACTGTACTAGGAGTCTAGGACACTCAGTCACTGTTCATCGGCTACTAGCTCCTGCGTGTGTGCACTCACTGTCTGAGTACACACTACACACACTCTATTTCCTTCTGATTACTGATTGATTATTGTAATTAGTTAGTTACTTACTGTTACTACTTGTTACTCTTACTGTACTAGGAGTCTAGGACACTCAGTCACTGTTCATCGGCTACTAGCTCCTGCGTGTGTGCACTCACTGTCTGAGTACACACTACACACACTCTATTTCCTTCTGATTACTGATTGATTATTGCAATTAGTTACTTACTGTTACTACTTGTTACTCTTACTGTACTAGGAGTCTAGGACACTCAGTCACTGTTCATAGGCTACTAGCTCCTGCGTGTGTGCACTCACTGTCTGTGTACACACACTACACACACTCTATTTCCTTCTGATAACTGATTGCTTATTGTAATTAGTTAGTTGTACTTCCTGACTGTTACTACTTACTTACTGTACTAGGGACACTCACTCAGTCACCTCACCCACCAACCCACTCCATTAAAGTACCCCACTTTTCACCCGCCCTTTTAAAAAACTTTTGTCTATACGCCCAAAACATCGAAGATGTCTGGAAGTGGCAGCCAGCGCGGTTTGGGCAAGAGGAAGGGCAGCAAGGGAATCAGGAGGAGAGGGAGCAGCATTGTGGCAGGCCGCGGCCGCGCCACCATGCACAGTTCTGCAGCAGCAGCAGCAGCGTCAGTGGCTAACATTCCTCCCATAGCCACTGGCCGTGGACGCCTTGGGCGCCGCCCAGCAGGAGCATCTGCAACTCACGCTGCAGAGACACAGCAGCAGCAGCGTGTAGCACCTGCTCCGATTTTCCTCCAGCCGGGTCGGAAACGT
Organism: Hyperolius riggenbachi; assembly: GCF_040937935.1. Classification (NCBI taxonomy): domain Eukaryota; kingdom Metazoa; phylum Chordata; class Amphibia; order Anura; family Hyperoliidae; genus Hyperolius; species Hyperolius riggenbachi. The sequence continues at coordinate 11,519,646 of NC_090646.1, read as the reverse complement.
CCCATTGAGGAAAAGGATGCAGACACTGTGGTGCAACTGATGACGGAGGATGAGCAGCCCGCCATCAGCCCTGCATCCGAGGCCTCCACCCTCACCACCACCACCACCACCACCACCCCTGTTCGCAGCAGCCGCCCAGCAGGGCCTGGGGAGGAGGCCAGTTCACCGTCAGTCGCCGACCTGTCACTCAGCAGTCTTTTGACCCCAGGCACCATCAGGGTATTGTCTGCTGTTGTTGGCGATTTTGAGGAGGAGATGCTGATGGGCACTTTGGGGGATGAGGGATTGGACAGCAAGACTGTGGCGACAGTCAAGCAGCCCATCCATGCATCAGGAGAGGAGTTTGGGGGGTCATCATCCCAGCAGGACATGTTTCAGGAGGGGGAGGATGATGGTGATGACACGGTGACAGACAGAGACTGGGTGCCACCACCTCCAGGGGATGTCGTCCTCAGCAGCTCTGAGGAGGAGGAGGAGGATGCTCTTGTGGGCCTTGCAAGGAGGCGCATCATTGCAAGCATTGGCAGCAGTAGGCAGGTCCCACAGCCTGCTGGTGTCTCAGGCTCAGCAGCAGCAGCAGCAGCATCTGCCAGTACCACCACCAGCCGCACCCAAGCCCCCCAAGCCCCCCCCCAACCACCACAGGGAGACAGGCAGCAGCGCTTCCATGCCGTAGGGGGATGTTTCTGTCACCAATCTGGCGATATTTCACCATGCCCACTGTGTACAGCAAGTACGCCACTTGCAACCACTGTCAGCGGAAGTTGAGCAGAGGTGCAGACCCCTTAAAGTTCAGCACCAGCTCGCTCATCAACCACCTTGCTGCGAAACATTTCCACCAGCATGAGGAGTTCCAGAGGCTGAAGGAATCTGGTGCTGGCAGTGGCACCACACCCATCACTGCACAGCCTTCAGCAGCAGCAGCAGCAACAGCAGCCACCCGCCCTCCTGCTCCTCCAGCAGCACCAGCAGGAGTGCGGAAACGAACTGCTCCTCCCCCCTCTGCAACTCCTGCCACCGACACTGAGGCCTGTTCTGGCAGCCAGTCCTCAGTGGCCTCCTCCGCTGTGTCTGCTGATTCCCGTGCCAGCAAAAAGCGACGCCAGAGCCTTTTGAGCGAGTCCTTCCAGGGGGTGGTTAGGGCTCTGCCTCCCAGCAGCCGTCGCGTGCGGCAGCTGAACGGCTTGCTGGCACGGGCCATGTGCTCCCAACTCCTGCCGTACACGCTCGTGCAGGAGGGGAGCGACATTCGTGCGCTGCTTGCTTGCGCAGCCCCAGACTGGCAGCTCCCCAGCAGACACTTTTTCTCCCGCAAGGCCATTCCTGCACTGCACCGCTTTGTGATGGCCAATGTGGAGAGAGGGCTGGAGCACGCAGTTGGTGAAAGGGTCCACGTCACCATGGACTCCTGGAGCAGCCGCTTCGGGACAGGCCGCTACCTGTCCTTCACTGTCCACTGGGTCAGCTTGGTGGAAGGGGGTGAGGATGGGAGAGCAGCAGCGGGCACAGCAGCAGCAGCAACACAGTGGGTGGTGCCACCCCGCAGGGTCAGGGGAACTGCAGCAGGTTCCTCCGATCCTCTGCCATCCTCCGGCACACCTGGCCAAACCCCCCGCCTCAGCAGCAGCGTGAAGGCCCGCCACTGCCAAGCGCTGCTGCACTTGGTCAGCCTTGGGAAGACCAAGCTGACGGCAACCCATGTGTTGGCCAAACTCCAGGAGCAGGAGAGGATTTGGCTGACCCCCAGAGGCCTCAGAGTCGGAGAGGTGGTGGCCGACAATGGGGCCAATTTGGTTGCCGCAATAGACAGGGGAAACCTGACCCACATCCCCTGTCTTGCCCACGTGCTGAACCTGGTGGTGCAAAAGTTCTTGCGCACCTACCAGGGGATGGGCGAACTGCTGAAAACGGCAAGGAACGTTGTGCGTCACTTCCGGCGCTCGGCTGCAGCCTGTGCGAGCCTGGAAGACGTGCAAAAGGAGCTGGAGCTGCCACGCCATCGGCTGATCCTTGACGTTCCGACTCGCTGGAACTCCACCCTGGCGATGTTGGAGCGTCTGGTTGAACAGAAGCACGCTGTCAACCAGTACCTTGCCCTGGCCACTGTTTCCGCCGCTCAGAGAAGGGACAAGACCAGCAACATCCCGTCCATCGTCCCCGATGATGACTGGAGGCACATGCAGCAGGTGTGCTTAGTGCTGGCTCCCTTTCTGCAGGCCACTAACATGGTGAGCAGGGACCATGCTATGGTCTGCGAGTGGGTGCCCCTGGTTTGTCTGCTGAACAGGGCCCTCGATGCTTTGCTGGAACAGGGAGCGGCAGCCTTGGACCAGCAGGAGCGGCAAGCAGCTGCACAGTCCACCTCTGAGGGGGAGGAGGAGGAGGACTTGGTGGAGGTCCCTGACCTTGCTGCTGATGAGGGGGAGCAGCACAGTGCAGCTGAGTTGGTGCGGGGGTGGAGAGAGGATGAGGCTGACGAGGCAGAGGAGGAGGATGAGGACAGCAGCACTGCCGTTGATGTGCCAGCAGACGTGGCCCGCCTCTTCCCAATGGCAGCGCACATGCTGACGTGCCTGCGCAGGGACCCCAGGGTGATCCAGATGAAGCAGAGGGAGGACATCTGGATCAGCATGATGTTGGACCCACGCCTCAAGGGGAAGTTGAGCCAGTTCCTGCCGCCTGCAGGAGGAGACCCAGCGCAACAAATAAGGAGCTTGCAGCAGGCCCTTGTTGAGCGCTTGGAGGAAGCCTTCCCCCAGCCTTCCACCCCCACTGTCCAGCAGCCAGCACAGAGGCAGCAGCAGGTGCCTGCATCCAGCAGCAGCAAGCGCCCCACAGACCTGCTGTCTCTCAGCCACGAGCTCTACAGGACTGTAGAGGCTCCGGCAGCAGTGACTAGAGAGGAGGTGCATGCAGCAGCATCCTCCTCCGGTCACAGCCAGCGCCTGACCCGCATGGTGGCTGACTACATGGGGTCCTACAGCGGGCTTGACAGCGATGCCCCTGTTGATCCCATGGAGTATTGGGTCAAGCGCCTGGAGATCTGGAGCGAGCTGGCGCAGTACGCCCTGGAAGTGCTGTCCTGCCCCCCTTCCAGCGTGCTGTCCGAGCGCTGCTTCAGTGCAGCTGGTGGCGTGGTCACCGAGAAACGCTCACGTCTGTCTCACAAGTCTGTGGACAGACTGACGTTTCTCAAGATGAACCAGGCGTGGGTGGAAGGCGAGTTCCTGGCCCCTGTTGTCGGCGAGAGGGGGACATGAACTGGCTAAGAACCATCGTTAATGTGCCTTACCACCCTTTACCACCTCCTGGCTCCTGCTCACTAAGCCAGCCTGGTTCACTTTGACTATTACGTCGCCTGCAGCCACACATTTTACACCTACAGTGGGCTGCTGTGTGCTGCTGCTGCTGTCTGTCTGTGTTTCCCACTGCCAGGGTACACAGATTTACCTTCTGCTGCCACTCTGCCACCAGCTATTACGTCAAACAATAGCTATATATCTGTGTAATTTCTTTTACAAACAAAACCAAAAAACCATTAAAAAAAAAAGGTTTAATTTTTCTGAGGTGCCCGGGTTGAAAACTGTGTTGTCCCAGTTGTGTATTGGACACAATGTGGGCTGCACGACCGCTGTCTGGGACCTCCTGTTGTGTTTATTTACGGCCTGGTATCACCGCTAGGTACCAGGGCTATTATGTCACGCTGTCTACCTGCTGCCACACTCACACTACTCCTCCATTACTCCTGCTGCTGCTGTCTGTCTGTGTTTCCCACTGCCAGGGTACACAGAATTACCTTCTGCTGCCACACTGCCACCAGCTATTACGTCAAACAATAGCTGCTCACATAATTACTCCTCCATTCCTCCTCCTGCTGCTGCTGCTGTCTGTCTGTGTTTCCCACCGCCAGGGTACACAGATTTACCTTCTGCTGCCACTCTGCCACCAGCTATTACGTCAAAAAATAGCTATATATCTGTGTAATTGGTTGTAAAACCAAAACTACAAAACCATTACAAAAAAAGGTTTAATTTTTCTGAGGTGCCCGGGTTGAAAACTGTGTTGTCCCAGTTGTGTATTGGACACAATGTGGGCTGCACGACCGCTGTCTGGGACCTCCTGTTGTGTTTATTTACAGCCCTGGTATCACCGCTAGGTACCAGGGCTATTATGTCACGCTGCCTGCCTCATTGACTGCATGCTGCCACACACTCATCCTCCTCCTCCTGCTGCTGAATTTACCTCCTGCTGTCTGTGTGTTTCCACTGCCAGGGAGCACATACAATGGCGCTTCCAACATGCGTGCGCCACCAGCTATTTGTTGTTACGCTCAAAAATAGCTGCATTTCTTTAAAAAAAAAAAATGAAAAGAGAAATAAGTGAAGAAGAAGAAGACGATATAGGAGAAGATGAAGAAGAAGAAGATGAAGAAGAAGAAGATGAAGAAGAAGAAGAAGAAGATGATGAAGAAGAAGAAGAAGATGAAGAAGATGAAGATGAAGAAGATGAAGAAGAAGATGAAGAAGATGAAGAAGATGAAGAAGAAGAAGATGAAGAAGATGAAGAAGATGAAGAAGATGAAGATGAAGAAGATGAAGAAGAAGATGAAGAAGATGGAGATGAAGAAGATGAAGAAGATGAAGAAGAAGATGAAGAAGATGAAGATGAAGAAGATGAAGAAGAAGAAGATGAAGAAGAAGAAGAAGAAGACAATATAGAAGAAGAAGATATAGAAGAAGAAGAAGAAGAAGAAGATATAGAAGATAAAGAAGAAGAAGAAGAAGAAGTATATACAGTACTGAACAAAATTCTGGACACAACTTCTCTTTTCACCTTTTTTTTTTTAAAGGAACATCCCCACATAATCACTTGCTGTTGTTACTTGGAAAAAAAGATGTTTCTTGCATCATTCACCCTCAAAACAAGTGTTGGAAGCTATTTAAGGCCAATTCGAATAGTCAGCTCGAATAATGAGCTCGAATACCGACTCGAATAGTGAGCTCGAAGTCCGAGGTCGAATCGAATAGTAAAATTTATTCGACTCGAATATTCGACTGACCTCGAATAATTTACTATTCGAATTCGACCAAACTCGAATTTTAAAAAGGGGTATTTGAGCACCACTAATTTGCATACAATTAACATAAAGCTCAACATTGGTAGCATCTGACTAAACATCAAACTTTCTGCTGACACAATTGTTTAATATTAAGGATTTTTCACACAACTTTTGTTTGCATTCCAAGCCTTCCTTTATGTATTAGTGACTCACTAAGTAGAGAAGCCAAAGCTAGGAGAGGAGAAATGAACATTTAACATTTTAAAAAAGTTCACATTGTCCAAGAATCACATCATTCTAAGCTTATGGTCATTTTTAAGCTGAAGTTTGGGCCTTAATTTGCCCAATATGATCATTCTTGGCCACTTTTTATATTTTTTTAAAAGGGAGTCTAAAGAGAAAATAATAAAATAAAAGATACTTGCCTAAGGAGAGGGAGGGTCTTGTACAGCCTTCCTGTTCCTGTCCTGGTTCCCCCTTTCTAGCTTTGGCTTTAGGGATGCTCATTCAGATTTTGCGGTATTGAAATTTCCAAAAACTAGGAAATCGGAAAGCAAAACTCAGAAATCGGATTTCTGTGGAAATACTGCATTGCTGCAATTCAGTAATTTTAGTCCAATCACAGAACTCGGAAGCAATAGAAAGTCAAAGAATGCAGAAACAACTTGAAAGTATTTGGCCAATCAGAGAATGCAAAAAAATGTCCCAAAAAAAGACTCGGAAATCTGAACTCGGAAATCAGAAACGGATTGAAAATCCAAGGAATCGGTAAACTGCATTGTCGGAAATTGGCATTTCCGACCATCCCTAGTTGCCTTCATGGGAAGCTTCGGAAGTCTTTGGGAGCTCAAGTGCTCCTGAAAACATACGGCTCTCTACTGTGCATGCCCAAGTGCACGAGAGAGTGCACTCGCTTATGTGAATAAAGGGAATGGCCCACACCCGGGCTCCAAAGCCTCCTGCAGCGACAGAGAGCGGTCTTCGACCCATCAGTTGAATGCTGCTAATGGGAAGCCAGTTCTGGAACAAGGGGACCAGGAGAGGAACGGGAAGGCTCTATAGGCCTTCCCTCTCCTTAGGTTAGTATCTGTTTTGTTTTTGTTTTGTTTTTTTGCTTCAAACTCACTTTAAAATTGGAACAAGATCTTCAGTTCACTGTTTAACTACTTCAGGACAAGATCAATTTTCACATATCAGCACTGCTTCCATTCATTTGTCAATAACTTTATTACTATTAACCACACCTAAATGATATATATATTGTGTTTTTTTCAGGACAAATTAGGCTTTTAGTGTGTGAAAATGTTGTTTAGTAATTACCTTATTTTCTACTAGCTGGACGCCCAGCGTTGCCCGGGTATGTATTTGGCTGGTGTTGTCCCCGCCCCCTTTTCCTAACCCTAAAGCACAATTACTCAATCAGCTTGGAATTAATGACCAAGTTTGTGAGCTTTGCGGTCTTTGGCATCAATAAGTTGCATTGAAATAAAATAAATCTGATTGGCTGTGGCTCCACCCCTTTTCTGAATTTAAACCCCAATCACCCAATGGCCAACTGTACCAGGTACAGGTGATTAACAGTGCAAGAGGCTTGTGCCATTAACAGTGCAAGAATGGCAGCAATTACATATTCCCCAAAAAATCAATAGAAAGATTTTAATTGGCTTTTGTAGGCTCCACCCACATTTCTGAATATTAATCCCATTCACTCAGTGACCAAATGTGCAAAGTTTGAGAACCCTACCATTAACAGTGTAAGAATGACTGCAGTTTACATTTTTCCATTGAAATTTGTATTTTTCTCTACCCACTGATTTCCTGACATTGTTCGGGTATGTATTTGGCTGGTGTTGGCTCCGCCTACTTTTTCTAACCCTAACACACAATTACTCAATGACCAAGAATAATTTGCATTAAGATTATATAAATTGGCTGTTTATGGCTCCACCCCTTTGTCTAAATTTGAACCTCAGTCACCCAATGACCAACTGTACCAGGTTTAAGGCTTGTGCCATTAACAGTGCAAGAATGGCAGCAATTACATATTCCCCTTGAAAATCAATAGGTGAATTTTGATTAGCTTTTGTAGGCTCCACCCACTTTTCTGAATATTAATCTCAGTCACCCAGTGACCAACTGTGCAAAGTTTGAGAACCCTACCATTAAAAGTGTAAAATGGCTGCAGTTTACATTTTCTCAGTGAAATGTGTATTTGTCTCCGCCCACTGTTGACCCGATATTGCCCTATTATGTATTTGGGTGGTGTTGGCTGCGCCCACTTTTCCTAACCCTAACACACAATTACTCAATTACTCAATGACCAAGTTTGTGAGCTTTGCGGTTATTGGCATCAATAATCTGCGTTAAAATGAAACAAATAAGATTGGCTGTTTGTGGCTCCACCCCCTTTTATCAATTCAAACCCAAGTCACCCAATGATGAACTGTACCAGGTTTGAGGCTTCTGCCAATAACAGTGCAAGAATAGCAGCAATTAAATATTCCCCTGAAAAATCAATAGGTAATTTTTGATTGGCTTTTGTAGGCTCCACCCACTTTTCTGAATATTTATCCAAGTTCCCCTCTAATTAACTGTGTAAAGTTTGAGAACCCTACAATTAACAGTGTAATAATGGTTGCTGTTTACACTTTCTCAGTAAAATTTGTATTTGTCTCCGCCCACTTATGACCCGGCATTGCCCGCTTATGTATTTGGCTGGTGTTGGCTGTGCCCACTTTTCTAACCCTCACACACAATTAATCAATTACTCAGTTACCAAGTTTGCGAGCTTTGCGGTGTTTGACATCAATAATTTGCATTGGAATGAAACAAATCTGATTAGCTGTTTGTGGCTCCACCCCCTTTCTGAAATTGAACCCTAGTCACCCAATGATCAACTGTACCAGGTTTAAGGCTTGTGCCATTAACAGTGCAAGAATGGTAGCAATTACATATTCCCTTTGAAAATCAATAGGTAAGTTTTTATTGGCTTTTATAGGCTCCACCCACTTTTCTGAATATTAATCCCAGTCACCCAGTGACCAATTGTGCAAAGTTTGAGAACCCTACCATTAACAGTGTAAGAATTGCTGCAGTTTACATTTTCCAGTGAAATGTGTATTTGTCTCCGCCCCCTTTATGGTTATGGGAATAAAAGGTATCCTATACTTTATTCCAGGTACTGTGCTATGTGTGTGCCAAATTTCATTCAAATCTGTTCAGCCGTTTTTGCGTGATCGAGTAACAAACATCCAAACATCCAAACATCCGAACTTTCCCATTTATTATATTAGTAGGATGCATTTTAAAGGGAAATTAAAGGGATACTGTAGGGGGGGTCGGGGAAAATGAGCTGAACTTACCCGGGGCTTCTAATGGTCCCCCGCAGGCATCCTGTGCCCGCGCAGCCACTCCCCAATGTTTCGGCCCCGCCTCCGGTTCACTTCTGGAATTTCTGACTTTAAAATCAGAAAACCACTGCGCCTGCGTTGCCATGTCCTCGCTCCCGCTGATGTCACCAGGAGTGTACTGTGCAGACACAGACCATACTGGGCCGGCGCTGTGCGCTCTTGATGACATCAGCGGGATCGAGGACACGGCAACGCAGGCGCAGTGGTTTTCAGACTTTACAGTCTGAAATTCCAGAAGTGAACCGGAGGCGGGGCCGGAGCATCGGTGAGTGGCTGCGCGGGGACAGGATATCTGAGGGGGACCATTAGAAGCCCCGGGTAAGTTCAGCTCATTTCCCCCCGACCCCCCTACAGTATCCCTTTTAGGTAAAAAAGGTTTGCATTGAAATAAAATAAATCTGATTGGCTATGGCTCCACCCCTTTTCTGAATTTGAACCCAAATCACCCAATGGCCAACTGTACCAGGTACAGGTGATTAACAGTGCAAGAGGCTTGTGCCATTAACAGTGCAAGAATGGCAACAATGAAATATTCCCCTTAAAAATCAGTAGGTGGATTTTGACTGGCTTTTATAGGCTCCACCCACTTTTCTGAATATTAATCCCAGTCACCCAGTGACCAACTGTGCAAAGTTTGAGAACCCTACCATTAACAGTGTAAGAATGGCTGCAGTTTACATTTTCCCAATGACATTTGTATTTTTCTCCACCCACTGATGTCCTGACATTGTTCGGGTATGTATTAGGCTGGTGTTGGCTCCGCCTACTTTTTCTAACCCTAACATACAATTACTCAATGACCAAGTTTGTGCGCTTTGCAGTCTTTGGCATCAATAATTTGCATTGAGACTAAACAAATCTGTTTGGCTGTTTGTGGCTCCACCCCTTTGTCTAAATTTGAACCCCAGTCACCCAATGACCAACTGTACCAGGTTTAAGGCTTGTGCCATTAACAGTGCAAGAATGGCAGCCATTAAATATTCACCTTGAAAATGAATAGGTGAATTTTGATTGTCTTTTGTAGGCTCCACCCACTTTTCTGAATATTAATCCCAGTCACCCAGTGACCAATTGTGCAAAGTTTGAGAACCCTACCATTAACAGTGTAAGAATGGCTGCAGTTTACATGGTACATTATTAGTGTAAGAGTGGCAGCAGTTTCAATATTTTCCTTAAGAATCAATAGGTGAATTTGATTGGCTGTTATAGGTTCCACCCACTTTCCTGAATATTAATCCCATTCATCCATTGACCAATTGTGTCAAGTTTGAGAACCCTGCCAATAACAGAATGGCTGAAATCAATCTAACAAATCTGAATAGCTGTTTGTGGTTCCGCCCCCTTTAGTGAATTTGGACCCCAGTCACCTATCAACTAAGAGGCCTCTGCCATTAACAGTGTAAGAATGATAGCAATGTAAATATTCCCCTTGAAAATCAATAGGTGAAATTTGATTGGCTGTTGTTGGCTCCACCCACATTTCTGAATATTAATCTCAGTCACCCAGTGGCCCACTGTGTCAAGTTTGGGAACCCCGCCATTAAAAGTGTAAGAATGGCTGCAGTTTATATTTTCCCCTGGAATAAAATGCAGTTGTTGGCTCCGCCCACTTTTTCTAACCTTAACATACAGTCACTCAATGATCAAGTTTATGAGCTTTGGGCTTTTGGTATCAATTATTTGTATATTCTCATTGAAATTAAACAAATCTGATTGGCTGTTTGTGTCTCCGCCCCCTTTCTGAATTTGTACCCCAGTCACCCAGTGACTAACAGTACCAGGTTTGAAGCATCTGCTATTAACAGTGTAAGAATGGCAGCAATGTAAATATTCCCTTTGAAAATCAACAGGTGAATTTTAATTGGCTGTTGTAGGATCCACCCACTCTCTTGAATATTCATCCCATTCACCCAGTGACCAACTGTGCAAAGTTTGAGAACCCTGCCAGAAACAGTGTAAGAATGGCTGCAGTTTATATTTTCCCAGTGAATTTTATTTTTGGCTCCGCCCACTTTTTGTAACCTTGACACACAGTCACTCAATGATCAAGTTTGTGAGCTTTCAGGTTCCCGGCATCAAAAATGTGTGAATGGAAGCAGTTTATCCAGCAAGGAAATATGATTGGCTGTTTGTGGCCCCGCCCCTTTAGTGAATTTGGACCCCAGTCACCCAATGACCAACTGTACCAGGTTTGAAGCCTCTGCCATTAACAGTGTAAGAATGGCAGCAGTTTTAATATTCCCCTTGAAAATCAATAGGTGAATTTTGATTGGCAGTTGTAGGCTCCACCCACTTTCTTGAATCTTAATCGCATTCACTCAGTGACCAACTGTGGCAAGTTTGAGAACTCTGCGATTAACAGTCTAAGAATGGCTGCGATTTACATTTTTCCATTTAAAATGAACGGCTGAAATTTGATTGGCTGTGTTATGCTCCTCCCATCTTTCCTGGATTCGTAACCTCGGTCACCAAGTGACCACCTGTGCCAGGTGTGGGGTCTCTGGCTTGATTACTGTGAGAATGGCAGCCTTTTACATTTTTTCTATTGACTTGAATGGGTGAAATCTGATTTGCTGTTTGTAGCTCCGCCCAGGTGTGCAGGGGGGGGCGCGAGACCCCCAGAACATATCATCCCAGGTAGTAAGGGATCTGTATACCAAGTTTCGTTCAAATCGGTCAAGCCGTTTTCGCGTGATCGCGGCACGCACACACACACACACACACACACACACACACACACACACACACACACACACACACACACACACACACACACACACACACAAACAAAACAAACAAACACAGAACATTTATATCGCGCTTTTCTCCTGGCGGACTCAAAGCGCCAGAGCTGCAGCCACTAGGACGCGCTCTATAGGCAGTAACAGTGTTAGGGAGACTTGCCCAAGGTCTCCTACTGAATAGGTGCTGGCTTACTGAACAGGCAGAGCCGAGATTCGAACCCAGGTCTCCTGTGTCAGAGGCAAAGCCCTTAACCATTACACTATCCAGACACACACACACACACACACACACACACACACACACACACACACACACACACACACACACACACACACACACACACACACACACACACACACACACACACACACACACACACACACACACACACACACACACACACACACACACACACACACACACACACACACACACACACACACACACACACACACACACACACACACACACACACACACACACACACACACACCTGAACAGATGTGAATGAAATTTGGCACACACATAGTACATTACCTGGAATAAAGTATTGGATACTTTTTATTCCCATAACCAAAAAGGGGGCGGAGACAAATACAAATTTCACTGGAAAATGTAAACTGCAGCCATTTATACACTGTTAATTGTAGGATTCTCAAACTTTGCACAATTGGTCACTGGGTGACTGGAATTAATATTCAGAAAAGTGGGTGGAGTCTATAAAAGCCACTCAAAATTAACCTATTGATTTTCAAGGGGAATATTTACATTGCTGCCATTCTTGCATTGTTAATGGCACAAGCCTCAAACCTGGTACAGTTGATCATTGGGTGACTGGGGTTCAAATTCAGAAAGGGGGTGGAGCCACAAACAGCCAATTAGATTTGTTTCATTCCAATGCAAATTATTGATGCCAAACACCGCAAAGCTCACAAACTTGGTAATTGAGTAATTGTGTGTTAGGGTTAGAAAAGTGTGTCACAGGAGCCCTAGTGGCTGACCGCACTTAGCCTTCTAAACGGTGCCAGCGCACAGATTGTGCAAACTCTGGTCGCAGTCAATGCACAGGAACCGTTAAGAATTAGCCGCAGACAACTCAGAAGGAAGCCTGTGAGACACGGGTGATTACCACTTCACCCACTGGTTCAGAGTAAACTGCCACCACCGCGGTTATCATGGGACCGTGGGGCCCACTAACTGACTGACTAATCCTGCGAATAAAACGGTTAAACACACGATATTCTGTCTAGCCAACAGCAAACAAACAGTAGCGTATCTTCAGAGACCCGGGATCATTTCTGTGTGTGCTGATAAGCAGGGTACCGAAACAGTGAATGACTTGGAGGAAGTCTTTTATTCACAGCAATATAAATAATTAATATATACAGACAATTATTAAAATCAACAATTATTAAAACAGTAATAGCCAGTATGAAAAATAAAAGAAGGGAGAAAAATACTTAGTTCCTGGAAAGATGTCCTTATTGTGGGAAGAATCATAAAGTTCTTGGTTTCAAAGTCCAGAGTTCAGAGTTCAGAGTTCAGACCAGGTGGATGCCAGCATATCCTCAAGCTGGCATCTGATGAGTGCAAGATGGTTCAGTGTGGAGGACACTGAGTTTGGGTCCTCAGCCATTCTTATGCCCCTGCTTCAGTAGGAGGGAGTGAGGGCGGGGAGCCATACACCCCCTTCAAAGATGAGATGAGCCCTCCCCTTGTACTGGGGCTAGAAATCATATCTACCCCGAGTGCGATCGTTCTTTTCTTCACGGGCGTCCAGGACGCGCCTGCGTCCCCGCAATCGTCCGTGACAGCCCTCCCCCTTGTCCGTGGCTTAGCCACTCATCCGCAAGATGTGTGGCGGCGCCGCTAACCTGGCTGACGGGCCTCGAGTTGCCGGTACGGCGGGAAAACCTATTGGAGCCTGTGGCTCGGTTCCCCTGGACCGGTCGCGGTCTGCTACCCTCAGGGTTGACCCAACATGGACCGTTCTGGACAGGGCGTTTGCGCCACTGCAGTCGGACGTGGTGCCTGCCGGGACTGCTGACAACGGGCAGTGGGTTGGTTAGGTCAACAGCCAGCCCACGCAGGGTTCCCCTGCTGGGTGGCTGTGGACCTACGGGAACCCCGCGGGAATCCCTGGACCTTCCCAGCCCCTGACAGACGGCACATGCCCCGCAGTAGTTTGCTACATCCCTGTTCATCCGGGGCCAATAAAACTGTTTCCGAATACCGGCAAGTGTCTTGCGGACCCCTGAGTGCCCTGTCAGAGGATTACCATGTGCGGATTTCAGCACATGTCCCCTGAACGCACTCGGGACCACAAGCCATTTGGTATTCGCGTGGGATCTGCCTGTAGGGGGCTGTACAGACTTACTGTACAGTCTCCCACCTTCCCAGTACACCTTGAAAGCGGCCCCGTCTGCGAGGGGCTCAACGGCTTGCTGCCTGAGCACCTCCAGGCTTGGGTCACGTTGTAGTGTGGCTGAGAATACGGCGCTGTCAGTTTCAGCCAACTGGCTCATGTCACACGAGGCCAGCGGCTGAAAGGTCTCATCCCTGCGGTCAGAGGAGGGGGAGGAGGCCGGAACCCCCTCCACCTGTTCTGAGCTCGGGTTCTGAGCAGTGCAGCTGCGCGGTACTGCTAGCACAGGTACACTGTCAGAATGGCACAGACGGACATTACTCAAATCATCATTGCATGCAGTAATGACATTGACAGGTATAGACATTTTTTCATTACAGACAGGTTGTACAGTAAACTCAGGTACAGTTACAGCATCATCACAACAGACAGTCTGTACATCAAACTCAGGTGCCTTTGAAGCAGGCACTATTGAACCTGGTACCCTTGAACTGGGCACATTCAACCCACCTCCCCCTGGTGCTCCCCCAAGTGTATAAAGTACCTGGTGGTGGGTGGAGAGTCCGTCTCCTTCCGTGAGCGACAAGGCGGTCGTGGCAGGTTCATAGTAGGACACAAGCTTGCCCAAATCAGTCCCCAGCAACACAGGGACTGGGAGATCCTTCATAACCCCAACAACCCTTTCTTGGATTCCTCCCACTCCCCAATCCAGCTTCACTGTCGCGTGGGCTATGTGAAAAAGGGTGCCCTCTACTCCAGTAAGGGCAAGGGATCGGCTGGAGCTGATGCTCTCCTTTGGCACAAGATGTGAGTGAACTAACGTGATGTCAGCTCCGGTGTCTCGAAATCCGGTGACAACTTTGCAGTTCACTCTAACAAGTTGCTGCTGGTCGGTTCGGTCGCGGATTTCCTTTCCGCGGGCAAACAGGACAAAATCTGATGATCCAGGCTGTGGTTCGCTGGCGGGCTGCCTCTGCTGTGGGTGAGGTACAGGTGATGCAGATGATCCAGGTGCTGGTGGTGTCTGTCTCCGCTCCGGACAGTCGAATTTCATGTGTCCGGGCTGGCGGCAGTAGTGACAGGTGACCTCTCCAGGCGCTGCAGGCCTGGGTGCAGCAGCTGCGCTGGGTGGCCTCTGTGGCGGACGGCTCACAGGGGCAGGAGGGTCTGCCGAGGTATTGGGCTGACCTCCTCTCCAGCTGGATGGGACAGTTCTGCGGGTATCAGCCACCCGGGTAGTTGCAAAAGTCTCAGCAAGGTCTGCAGCGACAGTTGCTGAAGCCGGCCTGCGTTCTAGCACAAACTGTCGTACATCAGCAGGGCAAATGTTCAGAAATTGTTCGAGGACTATCAAGTCCTCCAGGACGCCATAGGACCCTTTGGTGAGGCCTAGAGTCCACTGGCGTAGTGTGGTGAGCAAGCTGCTGACCACATCTCGGTACGAATCAGAAGACTTTTTCTGCCAGGCCCTGAACTTTTTCCGATAGGCTTCTGGCGTCAGCTGGTACTTAGTAATGATAGCGTCTTTTATAGCAGCATAATCATTATCCTTTTCCGCAGGCAATTCTGCGAAAGCATCAAGCGCTTTGTAGCGCAGCAAAGGTGTCAGATGTCTGGCCCACTGGTCTTGGGACAGACGATACTGACGGCATGCTTTTTCGAAAGATCGCAAAAACAAGTCAATGTCTGTGTCTTTCTCGATATTAGCAAATTTAAATTTTGCACTTACGGGTGCTGCAGCTCCTTCAGCAGGGAGGCTGGGCGGTGAACTCCGGCTGGCCTGTTGCACTTTTGCCATGTTTAGCTCATGCTGTCGTTGGCGCTCCCGTTCTCGCTCAGCGGCATCCCTCTCCGCGTGGCGTTCTGCAGCAGCAGCAGCAGCCTTGCGTTCTGCAGATTGGCGTTCCCGCTCCTCGCGGGCTTCCATGTACTGCATGTACTTGTCCAGGTCAGTCTCCATCAGCTTTTGTAATGCCTGCTGCATTACCGGGTCAGCACCCCTGGTCAGTCCAGTACTGGCCAGTTCCGGGCGAGTATTTTCAGAAACTTTGGGGTTGGGGTCCACACTGACATTCTCCTGCGTAACTGTTGATGCAGGGCCCTCAGGATGCACAACCTCTGTACGGTCAGGAGTCTCAGTCTCTGGTTCCCCTTGCCTTGAGTCAGATGGGTCAGCGTCTACCTCAGCAGACACATCCAGCTCCTGCAGTTGCTGGGTATCCCATTGAAACAATTCCGTTACCAGGTCCCCTTGTTTCTTGCGGCCGACATCAATGCCTCTCTCTTGGCAAAGATTTTGCAGGTCCGCCAGGCACATTTTCTTGTAGTTCCCGGACATTTCCACGCCAAATAAAATAAAACTTTTGGGGAGGGGTACTGGCTACACAGTCTCTCTGTATATATAAAAAATATATTGCCTTCCAGCTACACCAACGAATTAGTTCGTTTCTCGATAGCGCTAGCGCTATCACAGATACTTTCAGCACAACACAGGTCCCAACCGCTGCCTAACACTGTCACAGGAGCCCTAGTGGCTGACCGCACTTAGCCTTCTAAACGGTGCCAGCGCACAGATCGTGCGAACTCTGGTCGCAGTCAATGCGCAGGAACCGTTAAGAATTAGCCGCAGACAACTCAGAAGGAAGCCTGTGAGACACGGGTGATTACCACTTCACCCACTGGTTCAAAGTAAACTGCCACCACCGCGGTTATCATGGGACCGTGGGGCCCACTAACTGACTGACTAATCCTGCGAATAAAACGGTTAAACACACGATATTCTGTCTAGCCAACAGCAAACAAACAGTAGCGTATCTTCAGAGACCCGGGATCATTTCTGTGTGTGCTGATAAGCAGGGTAGCGAAACAGTGAATGACTTGGAGGAAGTCTTTTATTCACAGCAATATAAATAATTAATATATACAGACAATTATTAAAATCAACAATTATTAAAACAGTAATAGCCAGCCTAAATAAAAGAAGGGAGAAAAATACTTAGTTCCTGGAAAGATGTCCTTATTGTGGGAAGAATCATAAAGTTCTTGGTTTCAAAGTCCAGAGTTCAGAGTTCAGAGTTCAGACCAGGTGGATGCCAGCATATCCTCAAGCTGGCATCTGATGAGTGCAAGATGGTTCAGTGTGGAGGACACTGAGTTTGGGTTCTCAGCCATTCTTATGCCCCTGCTTCAGTAGGAGGGAGTGAGGGCGGGGAGCCATACACCCCCTTCAAAGATGAGATGAGCCCTCCCCTTGTACTGGGGCTAGAAATCATATCTACCCATATATGGGCTCTATCTCACAGAACCGTACAGGTCAGGGCAGATTTATTAACATTTTCAGGTCTGTCTCGATTTACCCAGCGCCCTGATACCAGACATGAGGGGTGGGACCCCTGTGGTATCATCAGGGCATTTTCAAACTGCCTAACTGGCAGTCCTTACCTCAGAATGTTCTGAAACTTCCTCAGAACCAGCACCGGGGCTCATGCTACACTTCCCCCACGTTTGGCGAAGCTGCCATCTCAGGAACCCCAGAAATATGACAGATCTGGGAAGTTATGGATTATGCCATGAGACTGAGGTTGTGTTCTAGCTGCTAACAGCTGACTTTCCTTTGATCTTTACTAGGGAGCAAAGTGTCAAGACCTCCCGTGGATTCGTAGCCTGCTTGGCTGCACCTAGGCATCCTTTGGTTAATTAACATCTCCATGAGATCAGCTATGTGTCACCTGGTTCCCAGAACCAAAAGGGAAATTGTGCCTTCCACAGGGAATATGTCCAAGCTAATTAACACCTTCCCCCAGGCCGTCACTTAGCTAAGACAGATTCCCCAGCTGTTTTAAGCAGAGGGATACTACACGTCAAATCTTGGTTCTATTGATCTGAGGCGCACTTGATGCAGGAATCGAGTGCGATCGTTCTTTTCTTCACGGGCGTCCAGGACGCGCCTGCGTCCCCGCAATCATCCGTGACAAGTGGGCACAGCCAACACCAGCCAAATACATAAGCGGGCAACGCGGGGTCATAAGTGGGCGGAGACAAATACAAATTTTACAGGGAAAATGTAAACTGCAGCCATTCTTACACTATTAATTGTAGGGTTCTCAAACTTTGCACAGTTGGTTACTGGGTGACTGGGATTAATATTCAGAAAAGTGGGTGGAGCCTACAAAAGCAAATCAAAAATTACCTATTGATTTTTCAGGGGAATATTTCATTGCTGCCATTCTTGCACTGTTAATGGCACAAGCCTTAACCCTGGTACAGTTGGTCATTGGGTGACTGGGGTTCAAATTTAGACAAAGGGGTGGATCCACAAACAGTAAATCAGATTTGTTTAATCTCAATGCAAATTATTGATGCCAAAGACCACACAGCGCACAAACTTGGTAATTAAGTAATTGTGCGTTAGGGTTAGAAAAAGTAGGCGGAGCCAACACCAGCCAAATACATACCTGAACAATCAGAAATCAGTGGGTGGATAAAAATACAAATTGTATTGGGAAAATGTAAACTGCAGACATTCTTACACTGTTAATGGTAGGGTTCTCAAACTTTGCACAGTTGGTCACTGGGTGACTGGGATTAATATTCAGAAAGGTGGGTGGAGCCTACAACAGACAATCAAATTCCACCTATTGATTTTTAAGGGGAATATTTAATTGCTGCCATTCTTGCACTGTTAATGGCACAAGCCTCTTGCACTGTTAATCACCTGTACCTGGTACACTTGGCCATTGGGTGATGTGGCTTCAAATTCAGAAAAGGGGTGGAGCCACAGCCAATCAGATTTATTTTATTTCAATGCAAATTATTGATGCCAAAGACCGCAAAGCTCACAAACTTGGTCATTAAGTAATTAAGAAATTGTGTGTTAGGGTTAGGAAAAGGGGGAGGGGCCAAAACCAGCCAAATACATACCCGGGCAACGCTGGGCGTCCAGCTAGTACTAAATATTAATAATAGTAATAATATGTTTACAGATACACAAAAGAAAGAAATGAGTAAAATCTCCAGAGTAAAGTCGTCATAACCCTCCTCTGCATGAGTGGCTAGGAATGCAACATCACCATCATACCGTGTTTTCCTGAAAATAACAATGTATCTTATATTAATTTTTGCACCAAAAGATGTGCTAGGGTTTATTTTCAGGGGATATCTTATCTTTCTATGTACACACAAGTTCCTGTGCTGTGTCCTCCTGCCTTCCCCACTGTGCTGCCTCTTCCTCTGCTGAATCCATTTCTTGTGTTCCCCTGTGCCCCCCTTGTACCTTTAGTTTAATGTCTTCCTGTTGTCTCCCTCTGTCCCCGTGTCCTCTTCTATGTCCTGTCCTCCTGTGTCCCCCTGTGCATCCTCTTCTTTCCTCCAGCTCCAGGCCGCTGTGTCCCTGAGTTTCAGCCTATGGGCAAGAAGTACGGCAAGTTGTGTTTCTGGGCTCCAGTAATAACACAAGTTGCCATACTTTTCCCCTTACTGCTGTTCAGGCTTACTTTTGGGGTATGGCTTACATTTGAGCATGCTCAAGTTTTTTACTAGGACTTACTTTCGGGGGATTTCTGAATTTCGGGGAAAGAGGGTATTTAGTCAACCATATCAGAATTCTCGTATGCCGGTTCTGGCTTAGAAACTTAAAAAGAATGTCTAAACACAATAACTCTATTCCAATACCTAACTGGAATCATGCAACTGCAGTGATTTAGATCCTTTATCGCCATGATCCAGACTTGCAGTAGAAAAGTCTATCATCTCAGAGGGATAGTGATGAGCACAAATCACTCATTATCGTAATTTTGCATCATTATTCACAATTATGATGCAAAATCATAATGTGAAATTTCAGGTAAAATTGTAATTACCTTTGTTTGTAAATGCTATGAAGAAACATATTTTGACAATTTTGCATGTATTTTGCATTTTGCATGTATGGGGCACATAATTACGCAAGAGAACGGATTACACTAAATCAATTGAACGTCCGAATTGTTATTATGTATGGCCGTAATTGCAAAAATGTACACAAAATTTTGCTTCATCGCAATTAACAGAGTACGATCATTACTGCATGGTACTTGAAGCAATTTTTAGGTAAAAGCTCTGTTTTTAAAAACTTTGAATGCATAATCAAATAAAGAAGGTCATGAATGTGTCTGTGAATTTTTCCTGGATTTTGGAATCTTACTGTAAATGTTTCAAACTTCCATTTCTTAGAGAGAAATGATTTATCTACTTCCCTTTTCATTGCAGATAGTGAAAGCTGCTTCAAGTGTCCTGATGAAGAGTGGCCGGATGAGAAGAACGTGAGATGTGTTCCCCGGGTCGATGAGTTTCTGTCCTACGATGATGTTTTGGCTTTAGTGTTTTCATTGGCATCTCTAACATTTTCTTCTATGACAATATTTATATTAGGAAACTTTATTTATTTCTGGGGCACTCTGATAGTGAAAGCCAATAACCGGACTGTGAGCTTCATTCTCCTGACCTCCATCCTGCTGAGCTTCCTCTGTGTCTTCTTGTTCCTCGGATGTCCTGTGGATATAACCTGCTTGCTGAGACAGGTGGCATTTGCAGTCTTCTTCTCCATCTCCGTCTCTTGTCTTCTGGCCAAGACTGTCACTGTCTGCATTGCCTTCAAAACCACCAAACCTGGAAGTTACTGGAAAAGGCTAGTTACGGTCAAACTCTCCAATTCCTTAGTTGTCATCTGCTCTTCTGTCCAAATTTTGATTTGTACTGTTTGGCTGTCAGTGTCTCCTCCCTATAAGGAGTATGACATGTCATCTCCTGGGAAGATCATCATTCAGTGCAATGAGGGGTCAGTGATTGGCTTCTACTCTGTGTTGGGCTATATGGGGTTTCTGGCAGCTGTGAGTTTTCTCCTGGCTTTCATGGTGAGGACATTACCGGACAGCTTTAATGAGGCCAAGTACATCACGTTCAGCATGCTGGTGTTCTGCAGTGTCTGGATTGCCATGATCCCGGCCTATCTGAGCACCAGAGGGAAGTACATGGTGGCTGTGGAGGTATTCGCCATACTGGCCTCCTGTGCTGGAATTTTAGGCTGTATATTTTTACCCAAATGCTATATCATACATTTCAAACCTGAACTAAACAGTAGAAGAAAAACCTGCTACAAATTATAAAGTTCTCTAAATGGAGGACATGATGTGATATGACAACATTTGTAAACTGCTTAATTATTGTTTGTCTGTCCCCTTCCATTTACTCCATTCTTTGCCTAGACCACTGCTCTTCCCCTGGGTCAAGTATCTTCATCCCTGCAAAATCCCTCTACACCTCGCATGGACGTAGTTACTCGTCCCTTGCTGCTGCTCACTCCCATTCGTTCCCGCGCTTATCCTCCCTGCCGGTCGTTACAGTTCCCATTCATTGCTGTAAGTCCCTGTGTCAATGATCATCGGTATTAATGAGATGCCGTGGTCATTAACAAAAACCGAAACTTACACGTCCACACATTACATCCTATTCGCTTACTAATAGTACACTCAGGAAGCTAATGAGTGAGGACAACTTGTGGCCAAATAGTGAAACTACACCTACATACATTTATTTTAGTAAAAAGACCTACACCTAATTTAAAATTAACTCCTTACCTCCCACACTCTCCCATAGTTACCAAAATAAAATTTTTCATTAAAAAAATAAATACAAAAAATTACAATAATACAAACCATAAATAGTTACCTTAGGGACTATACTTTTTTTTTAATATGTATGTCAAGAGGGTATATTATTGTTATTTTTTAAATTATGGGCTTGTAAATAGTGATGGTTGCAAAATTGAAAAAATGCACCTTTATTTCCAAATAAAATATTGGCGCCATACATTGTGATCGGAACATCATTTAAACAGTGTAATAGCTTGGAGAAATGGGCAAATAAAATACATGGGTTTTAATTATGGTAGCATGTATTATTTTAAAACTATAATGGCCAAAAGCTGAGAAATAATAATTTTGTTCCCATTGTTTTTTCTTATGATTTCCATTAAAATTAAGTTAGAATAAAATAATTATTAGCAAAATGTACCACCCAAAAAAAGCCTAATTGGTGGTGAAAAAAGCAAGCTATAGATCATTTTAGTGTGATAAGTACTGATAAAGTTATTGGCAGATAAATAAACATTTTTGAAATCCAAATATATTCATTTATGGACACGGGTATGCATGCATATTTTGAAACCGGGGATCAGCTGTAGGTTGGCACCATCATTAACCACTTCACCTCTAAGGGATTTTTTCACCTTAAACACCAAAGCAATTCTCACATTTCGGCGCTGTGTCCTTTCATTCAGAAATTACTTTATCACTACTTATCACACTGAAATAATTTATACAGTGTTTGTTTTTTTTGCCACAAATTAGGCTTTCTTTGTGTGGTACTTTTTCCAAGACTTATTTTATTTTATATGCATTTTAAAGTGAATATTAAGAAAAAAACAACATTATTTATCTGTTCAGTCAAACTATATTCACCCAATATAGTTTTAAAATAAAACTTGGTAACATAGTTAAAGCCCACATGCCTTCCCAACCCCGGATGACCACCACCACCTGCAAGTCCTCCTCAGATGGGGCCTGCATACTCTACTGATCCAGCTCTGCCAGGGCTGCCTCTTCCTGTTCGAGCAGATCAGACAGTGCCCTGTCCAGCAGGAAAATTATCAGCAGCCAACTACAGATGGACGCATGCTACCGGTACACAAGGTTTGTTCCGTGCTGAAATGGAGCCA
Organism: Hyperolius riggenbachi; assembly: GCF_040937935.1. NCBI lineage: Eukaryota > Metazoa > Chordata > Amphibia > Anura > Hyperoliidae > Hyperolius > Hyperolius riggenbachi. The sequence goes on along the minus strand of NC_090646.1, from coordinate 11,497,315 downwards.
ACACCAGGCAGATCTGCTGTATCTGCCCCCACTCCGCAGCCCTCAGCATCTGCAGGGTTGTGACACCGACAATATTCTCCTCCAGTAGGTAGCAGGATATGGCCATCCTGTGCTGGCATAGTCACTCCAACATTGCCAGGATAGAGTTTCAGTGTGTTGGGCAATCTGCCACAAGTCTGTGGGGTGGCAGGCCCTGGCGCTGCTGAAAGTTTGACAGCAATGCAGTGACAGTGGGTGAGTGTCTGAAATGTGCCCTTTTCAGCACATCCTCCATGCCCAGGTAGGTGAGCAGGAACCTTTGCAACACCAGGTGTTGTGTGCCAGGCAGGGCATGTGGCCACCAAGGAGGGTGGCCACCAGGTTTTTGCCATTGTCGTAAACCACATGACTGACCTGGAGGCCTGTGGGGGTCAACTACCTCTGCACCTGCTCCCGGAGAGTGGCCAGGACATTGTCAGCTATCAGCCTCTCAGTCCCAGTGACAATGGTGGTGCACCCCGCTGCTGTTGAGACAGGCATGTTTGCATGGTGTATGCAGATAGCGTACACAAGCACTCTCCTAGGTCTCTCATGTGTACACAAAACAATTCAAGTGATAATTCAGCTGCCAAGATTCCCATATCCCCTTTGGTCACAATCAACGGTCGTATCAAACCTCAGTGCTAAATTCCATATAATTGCCAGTAAGGTCTCCTGTAGCCACCCAGTGCTCAATGGACACACAGCAGAAGACCACCAAAAGAAATCAAAGCCAAATGCTTAGTTCACTCCTTAAAAGCCAGAAAACATGTATTTTCCATAAATAAATGCATAAAAACACAGTTGCAGTACTCACATCGGGGCCATTATGGCAGGGACCCTTTAGTTAAATAAAGTGTATCGAAGACATCCAGTACATTGTATATACACGTCATGCATCAGATGAATGCCCAGTACCAGTTCCAGACCAGTTTCGGAGTTACTCCGTCATCAGGGGATAACTGAGGGGATAACTGAGCTAGGCTCACAACATATAGGGCATAGATCACATACATTATTGGCAGATCATCTCCTCCCTTATCACGTCTTCTCACTGCAACCATTGACAATTTTCCTAGGTTAACAACTAGGATGGTAGAATGGCTCGTCATTAGTTGATAGAACCTGGTGCCAGGGCCGGTTCTAGACATTTTGAACCTGAAACAAACCCTCGATTTGGAATGATTGCACAGCATCCGACAAATTGCACCATGCATTCACCCGCAGTGCATTCAGAAATAAAAAGGCCATCAGTATAGGTAGGTAGGTGGCCAGGTATAGGTGCCCCCTGTATAGCAAGCCAGGTATAGTTGTTCACAGTATAGGAAGCAAGGTGTAGGTGCCCCCTCTATTGGAGGTCAGGTGTAGGTGGCCCCAGTATAGATAGCCAGGTATGGGTGTTCCCAGTATAGGAATCCAGGTATAGGTGCCCCAATATAGATAGCCAGGTATGGGTTTTCCCAGTATAGGTAGACAGGTATAGGTGCCCACAGTATAGGAAACCAGGTATAGGTGCCCTCAGTATAGATAGCCAGGTATGGGTGTTCCTAGTATAGGTAGCCAGGTATAGTGCACCCAGTATAGGTAGCTAGGTACAGGTGTCACCGCTATAGGTAGCCAGGTATAGGTGCCACTGGGTGGGAGGAGGTGATACTGCTGGGATGGGGGCTAACATCATTCTTCCTACTTTATTGCCCCCCCTCTTCTGCCCCCTTGCAGAGCTGGAGCAGCTGTGTGTTTTGCTCCATGCAATGATGCATCCACTTTGGCAGCCGGCCCCTCGCTGGTCACCTGATCTCTGTATGACACATGTAGTCACGGGTCATGCAAGAAAACAGGAAGTAGAGAGGGGATGGCTGCCAGAGCTGACGCATCATTGTATGGAGTGATCAGGTAAGTTATTTATGAAACGCACTGCTGCATCAGTTCTTCAGGGGGGTACAGGAGGGGGGCTCATGAAGAGGGAGGGGGAAATGATGATCGCCCCCCCTTCCCACTTCTGCTGGACGGGCAGATCTTCCATGCGGGTGTCACCCCTTCCACATATGTACCCTCCGAGTCCTAGCGCTCCCCCAAGTAAAAGCAGGTGCTGCCAGGTGCTAGGGACAAAGTTCCCTCTGATTTCCCCAGACAGCTGTAAGGACTTTCACGGATTGCCTATCTGAGGGTCATTTTACAATTTATCCTTTACGTTGCATTACAGCAGACAAAATCATTGCATGGCACAGCACATGAGTCCTATGGGCCAATCACAATGATTGTTATGCGTCGGGATAATGCAGTGGATGCACTTGAGTTAGTGTAACACTTGCACTTGCCTTGTCAGTGAAGCATACTTTCATTGTACTGTATGCCTCACTGTATGGTTGCACTGCCCAATAAACATGTGATACAAAGTTTTTGATACACTGGAATGCAATTGAAGAATAATCACAATGCACTCTTGATAGTGTGAAAAGAGCCTACAAATTGTCATAACATCAAATACTTATACAAAGTGAATTCAAGTGAATTACCAAATATCTCTTGTTTTAAAAAAATCAAACCATATTTTACAGTGCTCACAATAAAGATGTTTTATTCCTTCTGGTCTACTTAATATGGTGTTAATAGTTAGTGTACAAATAAAGCAACAATTCCAAACTATCAGTAAGGTATAGGAAACATTCATGAGTTTAGTTTCCTGTTATTTATTTTGAAAACTGTCTGGTGTTTAATTCTGGTTTTAGGAGAATAATGTATAATTTAGGAAGAAATATACAGCCCAGTACTCCAGCACTGGAGGCCAGTATGGCAAATACCTCCACAGCCACCATGTACTTCCCTCTGGTGCTCACATAGGCCGGGATCATGGCAATCCAGACACTGCAGAACACCAGCATGCTGAACGTGATGTACTTGGCCTCATTAAAGCTGTCCGGTAATGTCCTCACCATGAAAGCCAGGAGAAAACTCACAGCTGCCAGAAGCCCCATATAACCCAACACAGAGTAGAAGCCAATCACCGACCCCTCATTACACTGAATGATGATTACACCAGGAGAAGAAAACATGTCATACTCCTGAAAGGGAGGAGACATGGACCACCAGATAACACAAATCAGGACTTGTAAAGAAGAAGATGTAAATATAACGTAATGAGATAATTTTCGGTTAATCCATTTTTTCCATTGGCTTCCAGGTTTGGTAGCTTTGAAAGCAATGCAGACTGTGATTGTTTTAGACAAAACACAGGAGACAGAAACTGAGAAGATGATCCCAAATGAGGTTTGTCTCATCATGCAGGTTACGTCTACAGGACATCCAAGGAACAAGAACACGGAGAGGAAGCTCAGCAAGATGGAGGCCAGGAGAATGATGCTCACAGTCCGGTTATTGGCTTTTACTACTGGAGTGTCCCAATAGGAAATAAACACTTCCAATACAATGGCAGTGATGATTGCACCTGACAGAGAGACTGTAGAAAAGATGAGGGTCAAATAATCTTCTTCAAATGACAAATACTCGAATGTTTTGGGAATACAAGATGATTTCTTCTCATTGGGCCATTCTTCATCAGGACATCTCTGGCAATTGTCACTGTCTGTAGATGAGAACAAGTAGTGGCTTAACAATAAATCTCAGGTAGGGTAACTTGCCTTCAAGATTGTAAGCTGTGTGTTGTGTCTTATTTTTCATGTGTTAAAAATGGAAACACGTGATTGAATTAGGCTGTAGAGAGGACCCAAATCATGATACACCTTAGGACTACTGTTAAGTGATAAATGAAGGGGAAAGTAAGTTCCTTCCAGTTTATGGTGGCATTTAAAGAGAAACTATAACCAATAACTGAACTTCATCCCAATCAGTAGCTGATACCTCCTTTTACATGTGAAAGCTTTTGTTTTTCACCAACCGATCATCAGGGGGCTCTGATATTTTGGTGAAACCCTTCCCACAGTGTGATGTAAGGACCATGGTTCACACTGTAGGAGCCTTGTTGCATTGTGGGAAATAACAGCTGTTTACAACGGCCAACTGCCAAAAAAGCAAGCAGCATCTCCTTCCACTGACATCACCTGCCAGCAGTAAAAATGTCACCATGTGATAAATGTCAGAATGTAAATCAGGGAGAGGAAAGATTTTACAATGGGAAAACACTGACTAAATCATTTATACATAATTATTGTAAAAATGAAGCACTTTTTTTATTACATTACTAGCTGATGAACTGGCGTTGCCTGGGTGTGTATTTGGCTGGTAGCGGCTCCGCCTACTTTTTCTATCCCTAACACACAATTACTCAATTACACAATGACCAAGTTTGTGAGCTGTGCGGTCTTTGGCATCAGTAATTTGCATTGAAATGAAACAAATCTGATTGGATGTGGCTCCACCCCTTTTCTGAATTTAAACCCCAATCACCCAATGACCAACTGTACCAGGTTTAAGACTTGTGCCATTAACAGTGCAAGAATGGCAGCAATTACATATTCCCCTTGAAAATCAATAGGTGAATTATGATTGGCTTTTGTAGGCTCCTCCCACTTTTCTGAATATTAATCCCAGTCACCTAGTAACCAACTGTGCAAAGTTTGAGAACCCTACCATTAACAGTGTAAGAATGGCTGCAGTTTACATTTTCCAGTGAAATGTGTATTTGTCTCCGCCCACTGATGACCCGGCGTTGCTCGGGTATGTATTTTGCAGGTGTTGGTTGCACCCACTTTTTCTAACCCTAAGGCTGGGTTCACATATGACGTAGCGTGAAAACGTAGCCTTTTTTGTATGGTGCGTTTGCGATTTTCTGTTTCTCTGTTTTTGGAGCGTTTTTGTGTTTGCATTTTATTTTAAGCAGATACATTTATAGTACATTTTGCATGCGTTTTAATGAGTTTGCGGTTCGCTAATGTAAAATGCATATGTGTTTTGTATGCGTTTTTTTTTATTTATGCAAATCACTAGGAAGACCACAGGAAGTGGAAACACATCAGAGAAATTTAATTTTTTATTAAAAACGCATTAAAAAAAACGCATTAACAATGCAATACATATGCGTTACCATAGACTTTCATTATGTGTGTTTTGGCAGCCAGCCTGCATATTATGCAACACTGCCAGCATCTGCAGAACGCTTACTGTACAACGCAAGCGCAACGCTGATCCTTCTGCGTCCCATAGACTAACATTGCTGCATAAAACGCAGTGTTTCCCTTCTACGCTAGTGTTTCTGCTATGTGTGCACCCAGCCTAAGGGCTGGAACCCACTGAGCGTTTAGGGAGTGATTCAAACTGCCAGCGATTTCCCTAAATGCTCAGCTAATGTTAATGGATGGGCCAAATTCCACTGGAGCGATTGCCATTACCAAATCGCAAAACTCAGGACATGCAGCATTTTTCAGCGTTAGCAATTAGCGGTAGTGTTTCTGCAATGTAAAGTATATAAACGCTGGCATAATCGCTCGTCAAAACCTACACAGAGCGATTTTGCAAGCGATTTTTACATTACTGCACACTGTAACAAAATTAAAATTAATTGAAAGGATCAATCAGAATTAAAACGCTAATCGCTACACAACCGCTGGCAAATTGATTACACTTTTTAAAATCGCTCCTGAAAACGCTCATAAAATTGCTTACAAACCACTGATACAAAATGCTAGCGATTGCGATTAGCAATAGCGTTTTGTAGTAGGTTCCAGGCCTAAAAAGGATTTAAACAACGATGCTGGCCAGCTTCCCTGCCCGCTGCAGTTTTTTGGCAGTTGGAGGGAGCAACTGCCATTCACTAAGTGCTTTTGAAAATAAATATATCCCTAAGAATCCCCTATGAAGAGATGGACTAGTCCAAAACCTGTCGCTTCTGTCAGATTTCTACTACCTACTGTAAGTGACGGCAACATAGGAGAAAAGTAATTTATGGCTCATTTTACTCTGGAAAAAACGTACTTCTTATTTGTCTAGGTTTGTGCATATTTTACATTTTACAATGTTTTGCCATAGTGCACCTTCAAGGTTAGGCACCACGGGAACGGGTGAGGGGGGGCTCTGAGTTAGAGTAGGGAGAGGTTAGGTCGTGTTAAAATATCAGCAAATATTACTAATATTTTACTGTATGATTTAAGTAGTAGGACACCAGTAAATTTACCATTGTTGCACAGCTGGCTCGTTCGGTGACTCCCGTCGGTCCATACATGTGTGCCTTGGTGCAACACTCACCGGAATTTTAACTTACTGCGTCCATTAGTGGCTGTGTTGTCCTAGTGTACTGGTTAAGGGCAGCGCATTTGACATGGGAGACCAGGGTTTGAATCCTGGCTAGAGTCACTGCAGGGTGGCCTCTTGAGGGCATTCCAGTGGCTGCAGCTCTTGTGTATAGGGCTGAGCTCTCGGATTCCGAATTTTGAGTTTGCCATCGGAATTTGGCAGTTCCGAGTAAGCACTCGAAACTTGAAAATTCGGCAATTACGAGTACCGAATTTGCGTTACACAAGTCAATTGTGCAGGAGAGGGGGAGGTTGACCGCCCCTCTCCTCCAGAGCCCCCCCCCCATACCATGGACCATGCGGGCTGGTATAGCTCAGGGTGCAAAGCCCCACGTGGCCGGGACTCCGCATTCTGGCTATCCCAGCCTGCATGGGAGACAAGGGGTTAAGGAGGCTTAGGAGGGGGGACCCCACGCTGTCTGTTTTCATGAAATGTATACAATATGTATACAGAACTCAGAATGCCGTAACCTGTACTGCAGCACTGTCATTTTACACAGTTTAAAAAACAATTTTCCTATGAAACTTTGAAATCGATTTGCTCAAAAACTATAAGGTCTTTTCACAATTTTTTTTTTTACCACGTTCCTACTCATCTGCTTAATATACATGCCAAATTTGGTGATGATAGCATGTACGGGGGCTTTATAACTAACCGCAGAATTTGGCACTATTGACTTCAATAGAAATGCACTAGGAGCACGAAAATTCGGAACACGAAATTCGTTTTTCGCATGCGGTACACAGAATTTCGACGAAATCGGAATTCAGCTGTTCCGATCAGCCCTGCTTGTGTGCTTTGAGTCCAGCAGGAGAAGAGCGCTATACAAATGTCTGAATTATTATTATTACTCCAAGCACAGTGCCTGCGATAATGCACTGCAGCCCTTGCATTGGATCGGATAAACCCGGCGCACCGCAACAGACTGTAATCAGTGTGAAAGTCTCCATAGACTTTCATTGCTCTTGTGGCCCCTTGCAGTAAAATAGGGTAACACAACACAGGTTTACCCTGCAAGTGTGAAAGGGGCAGGATATTCTAGTTCCAGCCCTGTTGACGTAACAAATGCAAGTAAAAGCTTCTCACCTGTGATATTGGATATTTCCCCTTCTGAACACGGCAAACACTTATAGCAGCAGACATGGTGACTATTTCCAGGAGCTACTCTGAACCCAGGAGGACATCTGTCATTGCATCGGGATACTGGGACCTGAAAGGGAATGAATAGTTATGTTATTTGTTGTATTTTTTATTATTATTTATTGACTGGCTGGTCGCCCGGTGTTGCCTGGATATGTATTTAGTTGGTGTTGGCTCTGCCCACTTTTTCTAATCCTAACACACAATTACTCAATAACCTAGTTTGTGAGCTTTGTGGTCTTTGGCATCAATGATTTGCATTGAAATGAAATACATTTAATTAGCTGTGGCTTCACCTCCTTTTCTGAATTTGACCCCCAGTCACCAGAAGGCCAACTGTACCAGGTTTGAGGCTTGTGCCATTAACAGTGCAAGAATGGCAGCAATGAAATATTTCACTTGAAAATCAGTAGGTGAATTTTGATTGGCTTTTGCAGGCTCCACCCACTTTTCTAGAAATTAATCCCAGTCACCCAGTGACCAACTGTGCAAAGTTTGAGAACCCTACCATTCCACAGGGACTGGAGGACCACACAGGGGGGGGGGGGGGGGGGGGGTGAAGGAGACACAGAAACACACACATGGGGGGCAGGAGGGGACACAAGGGGCCTGGAGGACCACAGAGGGGGGCTGGAGGAGACACACAGGACATGAAGGGGACACATGGGGCAGGAGGACCACACAAGGTGGCAGGAAGGGATGCCACACACAGGGGGACAGAAAGGGACACATAGTGGACACAAGATGACAATGGGGAGAACATGTACTGTACAATACGCTCCTGGAATATGGACGCACCAGGTTTAGTATATACTGTATACATTTTTTCCCCCAGATTTTTGCCCTCTAAACCTAGGTGCGTCTTATATTCCAGAGCGTCTTATATTCCAAAAAATACGGTATGTCCCGACATTGCTCGGGTATGTATTTGGCTGGTGTTGGCTCCGCCCACTTTTTCTAACCCTAACACACATTTGCTTAATGACCAAGTTTGTAAGCTTTGCAGTCTTTGTCATCAATAATTTTCATTGAAATGAAACAAATTCGATTGGCTGTTTGTGGCTCCACTCCTTTTTCTGAATTTGAACCCCGGTCACCCAATGGCCAACTGTACCAGGTTTGAGGCTTGTGCCATTAACAGTGCAAGAATGACAGCAATTAAATATTTCCCTTTAAAATCAATAGGTGAATTTTGATTGGCTTATGAAGGCTCCACCCACTTTTCAGAATATTAATCCCAGTCACCCAGTGACCAACTGTGCAAAGTTTGAGAACCCTACCATTAACAGTGTAAGAATGGCAGCAGTTTACATTTTCCCAGTGAAATGTGTATTTATCTCTGCCCACTTTTTGGTTATGGGAATAAAACATATCCTATACTTTATTCCAGGTAATGTACTATGTGTGTGCCAAATTTCATTCAAATCCGTTTGCCTGACCGAGTAACAAACATCCAAACTTTCCCATTTATAATATTAGTAGGATTGTGCCTGGGAATTATAAGTACCGTATTTTTCGGACCATAAGACGCACTTTTCTTCCCTCAAAGAGAGGGGGAAAATATTGGTGCGTCTTATGGTCCAAATGTGCCAAAACAGACCTGCCCCCCCTTAAGAAGTGGAAGTGGAACATTCCGATCTGCTTGTCGGCAATGTCCCCAGGCGTTTATCTTGTTTTCCCCCGGCTCTTTATGTGGTTCACTTGTGGCTGCCCTCGGTGAACTTATTGCTGCCCCCGTGTACTTATAGCTTCCCCCCGTATAGTCATGTCGGCTTCCCCGAGCGCCGTCCTTAATGCTCTCTGTCCCGCCTGCCTCTATGTAGCGTGAGGCTTACCCCCGTGTACTTATAGCTGCCCCCAGTACTTATAGCTCCCCCTGTACATATAGCTGCCTCCCTTACATATAGCTGCCCCCCGTGTAGTCATGCCGGCTTCCCCGAGCGCCGTCCTTAATGCTCTGTGTCCCGCCTGCCTATTTGTAGCGTGAGGCTTACCCCATAACGCCGCTATGAGTAGCGGTAATCCTCCTTGTAAAGCCGCTGAGGGGTTCACGCTCGCAGGCAAAGTATTTCCCTTCACTTCCGCATTAGTGACATATGCGGAAGTGAAGGGAAATACTTTGCCTGTGAGCGTGAACCCCTCAGCGGCTTTACAAGGAGGATTACCGCTACTCATAGCGGCGTTATGGGGTAAGCCTCACGCTACAAAGAGCATTAAGGACGGCGCTCGGGGAAGCCGGCATGACTACACGGGGGGCAGCTATATGTACAGGGGGGGCAGCTATATGTACAGGGGGAGCTATAAGTACTGGGGGCGGCTATAAGGACACTGGGGGCAAATATAAAGGACACCAGGGGAAGAGATAATGACGCAGGGGGCAGGGATGAGGAAACATCAGGCACATATAGGGAAACATCAGGCACATATAAGGACAGGGGCAGAGATGGGGACAGAGGACACAGGCAGGGCAGAAGAGGACAGAAAGGAGACACACAAAGTACAAAAGGGGGACATAATTAAGGGAAGGAGAAGATCCACAAGATGCCCCTGCTCCATGGATGCACCAGGTTTAATAAAACATTTTTTTCCTGGTTTTTGTCCTCTAAACCTGGGTGCGTCTAATGGTCCAGAGCGTCTTATGGTCCGAAAAATACGGTACATAGGTGCTTTCCTTGCGTTGAAAGACATCCATGGCTACAATTACTAGGTAATGCCCAGTGATGTTGATCCAGGGATTTTATCTGATTGGCATCAGGAGTCGGAAAGGAATTTTTTCCCTGTTGGGCTAATTGGACCATGCCTTGTAAGGGTTTTTCGCCTTCCTCTGGATCAACAGGGATATGTGAGTGAGCAGGCTGGTGTTGTACTTTGTTCTCTGGTTGAACGCGATGGTCTTTTTTTAAACCCAAATAACTATGTAAATTTACTATGCAATTGTATCAAAGTATTACATTGAAATGTTTCAAGCTTTTTTTTCTTTTTCTTTCCACCCTGGCGTTCTGATTAAATCGCCAGGGTGGCTGCGGGAGGGTTTTTTTTAAATAAAAAAAAAACTATTTCATGCAGCCAACTGAAAGTTGGCTGCATGAAAGCCCACTAGAGGGCGCTCCGGAGGCGATCTTCCGATCGCCTCCGGCGCCCAGAATAAACAAGGAAGGCCGCAATGAGCGGCCTTCCTTGTTTTGCTTATATCATCGCCATAGCGACGAGCGGAGTGACGTCATCGACGTCAGCCGACGTCCTGACGTCAGCCGCCTCCGATCCAGCCCTTAGCGCTGGCCGGAACTTTTTGTTCCGGCTACGCTGGGCTCAGGCGGCTGGGGGGACCCTCTTTCGCCGCTGCTCGCGGCGAATCGCCGCAGAGCGGCGGCGATCAGGCAGCACACGCGGCTGGCAAAGTGCCGGCTGCGTGTGCTGCTTTTTATTTCATTAAAATCGGCCCAGCAGGGCCTGAGCGGCAGCCGCTGGCGGTGTTGGACGAGCTGAGCTCGTCCAGACCGCTCAGCTGGTTAAGTAATGTTGGACTTGCATCTCCACCTGATAGTGTTTTGTAAAAAGAAAATAATATTGCTTCACTTTTGCAGTACATATGTGTCTAAACATTAGAACTAACTAATGTAATCATTACTCACTAAACATTAGAATGTCAAAGTCCCCAGACTTGGCGACTGATAATCAGGTAAATAATAAGCAATCTTATCCAGGCTTCATTTTCTTGCACATCTTGCCACGATGGGAGCAGTGTGTGTGGGAAAACCTTGTGCTGCCATAAATATGTTTTCCTGCATGCAGAAATTGCATTAACCACTTCCCGACCGCCCACTACACAGGGGCGGCGGGGAAGTGGAGCCCTGCAGGACGGCCTCACCCACAGAGGCGGCGGTCCATTTAAGGGCATGGGCGGAGCGATCGCGTCATCCGTGACGCGATCCTCCGCCGGCGCCTGTCACCGCTCGCTCGCCGCAACATCCCGCCGGCTATACGGAAGCGCCGGCGGGATGTTAACCCCGCGATCGCCGCATACAAAGTGTATAATACACTTTGTAATGTTTACAAAGTGTATTATACAGGCTGCCTCCTGCCCTGGTGGTCCCAGTGTCCGAGGGACCACCAGGGCAGGCTGCAGCCACCCTAGTCTGCACCCAAGCACACTGATTTCTCCCCCCCCTGCCCCAGATCGCCCACAGCACCCATCAGACCCCCCCCTGCCCACCCCCCAGACCCCTGTTTGCACCCAATCACCCCCCTAATCACCCATCAATCACTCCCTGTCACTATCTGTCAACGCTATTTTTTTTTTATCCCCCCCCCCTGCTCCCTGCCCCCTCCTGATCACCCCCCACCCCTCAGATTCTCCCCAGACCCCCCCCCCCAGACCACCCCCCCCTGTTTACTGTATGCATCTATCCCCCTGATCACCTGTCAATCACCTGTCAATCACCCGTCAATCACCCGTCAATCACCCGTCAATCACCCCCTGTCACTGCCACCCATCAATCAGCCCCTAACCTGCCCCTTGCGGGCAATCTGATCACCCCCCCACACCAATAGATCGCCCACAGATCCGACATCAGATCACCTCCCAAATCCATTGTTTACATCTATTCTCTCCTCTAAACACCCACTAATTACCCATCAATCACCCATCAATCACCCCCTATCACCACCTGTCACTGTTACCTATCAGATCAGACCCTAATCTGCCCCTTGCGGGCACCCAATCACCTGCCTACACGCTCAGATTGCCCTCAGACCCCCCCTTATCAATTCGCCAGTGCATTAATTACATCTGTTCTTCCCTGTAATAACCCACTGATCACCTGTCAATCACCTGCCAATCACCTATCACCCATCAATCACCCCCTGTCACTGCCACCCATCAATCAGCCCCTAACCTGCCCCTTGCGGGCAATCTGATCACCCACCCACACCATTAGATCGCCCGCAAACCCGCCGTCAGATTACCTCCCAAATGTATCGTTTACATCTGTTATCTTCTCTAAACACCCACTAATTACCCATCAATCACCCATCAATCACCCCCTATCACCACCTGTCACTTTTACCTATCAGATCAGACCCTAATCTGCCCCTTGCGGGCACCCAATCACCCGCCCACACGCTCAGATTGCCCTCTGACCCCCCCCCCCCTTATCAATTCGCCAGTGCATTAATTACATCTGTCCTTCCCTGTAATAACCCACTGATCACCTGTCAATCACCTGCCAATCACCTATCACCCATCAATCACCCCCTGTCACTGCCACCCAACAATCAGCCCCTAACCTGCCCCTTGCGGGCAAACTGATCACCCACCCACACCAATAGATCGCCCGCAGATCCGACATCAGATCACCACCCAAGCGCAGTGTTTCCATCTATTCTCTCCTCTAAACACCTACTAATTACCCATCAATCACCCATCAATCACCCCCTATCACCACCTGTCACTGTTACCCATCAGATCAGACCCTAATCTGCCCCTTGCGGGCACCCAATCGCCCGCCTACAATCTCAGATTGCCCTCAGACCCCCCCTTATCAATTCGCCAGTGCAATATTTACATCTGTTCTCCCCTGTAATAACCCACTGATTACCTGTCAATCACCTATCAATCACCCATCAATCACCCCCTGTCACTGACACCCATCAATCACCCGCTGTCACTGACACCCATCAATCAGCCCCTAACCTGCCCCTTGTGGGCAAACTGATCACCCACCCACACCAATAGATCGCCCGCAGATCCGACAACAGATCACCACCCAAGCGCAGTGTTTCCATCTATTCTCTACCCTAAACACCCACTAATTACCCATCAATCACCCCCTGTCACTGCTACCTATCAGATTAGACCCCTATCTGCCCCTAGGGCACTCAATCACCCGCCCACACCCTCAGAATGCCCTCAGACCCCAGCCCTGATCACCTCGCCAGTGCATTGCTTGCATCTATTCTCCCCTCTAATCACACCTTGAGACACCCATCAATCACCTCCTGTCACCCCCTAGCACACCTACCCATCAGATCAGGCCCCAATTTGCCCCGTGTGGGCTCCTGATCACTCAGCCAAACCCTCAGACCCCCTTCCGATCACCTCCCCAGTGCATTGATTGCATCTATTTTCCCCTCTAACCACCCCCTGAGACACCCATCAATCACCTCCTGTCACCCCCCTAGCACTCCTATCCATCAGATCAGGCCCAATACAACCTGTCATCTAAAAGGCCACCCTGCTTATGACCGGTTCCACAAAATTCACCCCCTCATAGACCACCTGTCATCAAAATTTGCAGATGCTTATACCCCTGAACAGTCATTTTGAGACATTTGGTTTCCAGACTACTCACGGTTTTGGGCCTGTAAAATGCCAGGGCGGTATAGGAACCCCACAAGTGACCCCATTTTAGAAAAAAAAGACACCCCAAGGTATTCTGTTAGGTGTATGACGAGTTCATAGAAGATTTTATTTTTTGTCAAAAGTTAGCGGAAAATAATTTTTATTGGTTTTTTTTCACAAAGTGTCATTTTTCACTAACTTGTGACAAAAAATAAAATCTTCTATGAACTTGCCATACACCTAACGGAATACCTTGGGGTGTCTTCTTTCTAAAATGGGGTCACTTGTGGGGTTCCTATACTGCCCTGGCATTTTAGGGGCCCTAAACCGCGAGGAGTAGTCTAGAAAACAAATGCTTCAAAATGACCTGTGAATAGGACGTTGGGCCCCTTAGCGCACCTAGGCTGCAAAAAAGTGTCACACATGTGGTACCGCCGTACTCAGGAAAAGTAGTATAATGTGTTTTGGGGTGTATTTTTACACATACCCATGCTGGGTGGGAGAAATTACTATGTAAATGGACAATTGTGTGTAAAAAAATCAAACAATTGTCATTTACAGAGATATTTCTCCCACTTAGCATGGGTATGTGTAAAAATACACCCCAAAACGCATTATACTACTTCTCCTGAGTACAGCGGTACCACATGTGTGGCACTTTTTTACACCCTAAGTACGCTAAGGGGCCCAAAGTCCAATGAGTACCTTTAGGATTTCACAGGTCATTTTGCGACATTTGGTTTCAAGACTACTCCTCACGGTTTAGGGCCCCTAAAATACCAGGGCAGTATAGGAACCCCACAAATGACCCCATTCTAGAAAGAAGACACCCAAAGGTATTCCGTACGGAGTATGATGAGTTCATAGAAGATTTTATTTTTTGTCACAAGTTAGCGGAAAATGACACTTTGTGAAAAAAAACTATTAAAATCAATTTCCGCTAACTTGTGACAAAAAAATAAAAACTTCTATGAACTCACCATACTCCTAACGGAATACCTTGGGGTGTCTTCTTTCTAAAATGGGGTCATTAGTGGGGTTCCTATACTGCCCTGGCATTTTAGGGGCCCTAAACCGTGAGGAGTAGTCTTGAAACAAAAATGACCTGTGAAATCCTAAAGGTACTCATTGGACTTTATGCCCCTTAGTGCAGTTAGGGTGCAAAAAAGTGCCACACATGTGGTATCGCCGTACTCGGGAGAAGTAGTACAATGTGTTTTGAGGTGTATTTTTACACATACCCATGCTGGGTGGGAGAAATACCTCTGTAAATGACAATCTTTTGATTTTTTTACACACAATTGTCCATTTACAGAGGTATTTCTCCCACCCAGCATGGGTATGTGTAAAAATACACCTCAAAACACATTGTACTGCTTCTCCCGAGTATGGCGATACCACATGTGTGGCACTTTTTTGCACCCTAACTGCGCTAAAGGGCCCAAAGTCCAATGAGTACCTTTAGGATTTCACAGGTCATTTTGAGAAATTTCGTTTCAAGACTACTCCTCACGGTTTAGGGCCCCTAAAATGCCAGGGCAGTATAGGAACCCCACAAATGACCCCATTTTAGAAAGAAGACACCCCAAGGTATTCCGTTAGGAGTATGGTGAGTTCATAGAAGTTTTTATTTTTTGTCAAAAGTTAGCGGAAATTGATTTTAATTGTGTTTTTTCACAAAGTGTCATTTTCCGCTAACTTGTGACAAAAAATAAAATCTTCTATGAACTCGCCATACTACTAACGGAATACCTTGGGGTGTCTTCTTTCTAAAATGGGGTCATTTGTGGGGTTCCTATACTGCCCTGGCATTTTAGGGGCCCTAAACCGTGAGGAGTAGTCTTGAAACGAAATGTCTCAAAATGACCTGTGAAATCTTAAAGGTACTCATTGGACTTTGGGCCCTTTAGCGCAGTTAGGGTGCAAAAAAGTGCCACACATGTGGTATCGCCGTACTCAGGAGAAGTAGTATAATGTGTTTTGTGGTGTATTTTTACACATACCCATGCTGAGTGGGAGAAATATCTCTGTAAATGGACAATTGTGTGTAAAAAAAATTAACAAATTGTCATTTACAGAGATATTTCTCCCACCCAGCATGGGTATGTGTAAAAATACACCCCAAAACACATTATACTACTTCTCCTGAGTATGGCAATACCACATGTGTGGCACTTTTTTGCAGCCTAACTGCGCTAAGGGGTCCAAAGTCCAATGAGCACCTTTAGGCTTTACAGGGGTGCTTACAATTTAGCACCCCCCAAAATGTCAGGACAGTAAACACACCCCACAAATGATCCCATTTTGGAAAGTAGACCCTTCAAGGTATTCAGAGAGGGGCATGGTGAGTCCGTGGCAGATTTCATTTTTTTTTGTCGCAAGTTAGAAGAAATGGAAACTTTTTTTTTTTTTTTTTTTTCTCACAAAGTGTCATTTTCCGCTTACTTGTGACAAAAAATAATATCTTCTATGAACTCACTATGCCTCTCAGTGAATACTTTGGGATGTCTTCTTTCCAAAATGGGGTCATTTGGGGGGTATTTATACTATCCTGGAATTCTAGCCCCTCATGAAACATGACAGGGGGTCAGAAAAGTCAGAGATGCTTGAAAATGGGAAAATTCACTTTTTGCACCATAGTTTGTAAACGCTATAACTTTTACCCAAACCAATAAATATACACTGAATGGTTTTTTTTTTATCAAAAACATGTTTGTCCACATTTTTCGCGCTGCATGTATACAGAAATTTTACTTTATTTGAAAAATGTCAGCACAGAAAGTTAAAAAAATCATTTTTTTTGCCAAAATTCATGTCTTTTTTGATGAATATAATAAAAAGTAAAAATCGCAGGAGCAATCAAATAGCCCCAAAAGAAAGCTGTATTAGTGACAAGAAAAGGAGCCAAAATTCATTTAGGTGGTAGGTTGTATGAGCGAGCAATAAACCGTGAAAGCTGCAGTGGTCTGAATGGAAAAAAAGTGGCCGGTCCTTAAGGGGTAGAAAGCCCTAGGTCCTCAAGTGGTTAAAGCAAACCTGAAGTGAAAGTAAACTTATGATATAATGCTTTGTATGCTTAGGACAGCTAAGAAATAAAATGTTAGTAGCAAAGAAAGGAGTGTCATATAGGTCTCAATTCACTAAGCAGTTTAGTCTAGTCTACTGATGGTTTGGTGTAAACCAGCAATCAGTCGCTTCAAAAGGGAATTCACTAATAATTACCGATGTTTTAGACCTGTTTTTAGACCTGGTCTAAAGCATTTGTTAATTAGGTCTAATTACAGTACAAGGTCTAACTAGTAGCTAGTTAGGGTTAACATGTGGGAGAGGGATTTTCTGTTCAAAACGCCCGCTAGGGATGTTCCTGCAGGGTTTCCAGAGCTGCCATTGAGCACATTTCCCGGGCCGTGGGGTCCCCCCCCCCCGAGCCTCTGTAACCCCTTGTCTCCCATGCAGGCTGGGATAGCCAGAGTACAGAGCCCCAGCCGACTGGGGCTTCGCACCCTGAGCTATACCAGCCAGAATTGTCCATGGTATGGGGGGGCTCCGGGGGGGAGGGGCGGCCAAGCCTTCCCCTTTTTCCTCCTGAGCCTTTGTCCAATCTATGGACAAGGGGCTCTTCCCCACCTCCGGTGCCCCAGGAGGAGGTTGGGCGATGACTCCCTGGGGGGGTTTCATGGTGGCATATGGGAGTCCCCTTTAAGAAGGGGACCCCAGATGCCAGCCCCCCTCCCAGGTGAAATTAGTGTAAGGGTACCCATTTCCACAGAGGGTTAAATGAAATACCCCTCTCCCCAGAGCCCCCCCCATACCATGGACCATGCAGGCTGGTATAGCTCAGGGTGCAAAGCCCCAGTCGGCCGGGGCTCCGCATTCTGGCTATCCCAGCCTGCATGGGAGACAAGGGGTTACAGAGGCTCGGGAGGGGGGACCCCATGTCATTTTTTTTAAACTTTCCAACACTCAGCACAAAAATATATATATATATTTGTAACCACTTGAGGACCGTAGGCTTTACCCCCCTTAAGGACCAGACCCTTTTTTCCATTCAGACCACTGCAGCTTTCACGGTTTATTGCTCACTCATACAACCTACCACCTAAATGAATTTTGGCTCCTTTTCTTGTCACTAATAAAGCTTTCTTTTGGTGCTATTTGATTGCTGCTGCGATTTTTACTTTTTATTATATTCATCAAAAAAGATTTTTTTAACTTTCTGTGCTGACATTTTTCAAATAAAGTAAAATTTCTGTATACATGCAGCACGAAAAATGTGGACAAACATGTTTTTAATAAAAAAAAACCCATTCAGCCTATATTGATTGGTTTGGGTAAAAGTTATAGCGTTTACAAACTATGGTGCAAAAAGTGATTTTTCCCATTTTGAAGCATCTATGACTTTTCTGACCACCTGTCATGTTTCATGAGGGGCTAGAATTCCAGGATAGTATAAATACCCCCCAAATGACCCCATTTTGGAAAGAAGACATCCCAAAGTATTCACTGAGAGGCATGGTGAGTTAATAGAAGATTTTTTTTTTGTCACAAGTTAGCGGAAAATGACACTTTGTGACAAAAAGGAAAAAAAAAAAGTTTCCATTTCTGCTAACTTGCGACAAAAAAAAATGAAATCTGCCACCGACTCACTATGCTCCTCTCTGAATATCGTGAAGTGTCTACTTTCCAAAATGGGGTAATTTGTGGGGTGTGTTTACTGTCCTGGCATTTTGGGGGGTGCCTAATTGTAAGCACCCCTGTAAAGCCTAAAGGTGCTCATTGGACTTTGGGCCCCTTAGCGCAGTTAGGCTGCACAAAAGTGCCACACATGTGGTATTGCCGTACTCAGGAGAAGTAGTATAATGTGTTTTGGGGTGTATTTTTACACATACCCATGCTGGGTGGGAGAAATATCTCTGTAAATGACAATTGTTTGATTTTTTTTTACACACAATTGTCCATTTACAGAGATATTTCTCCCACTCAGCATGGGTATGTGTAAAAATACACCCCAAAACACATTATACTACTTCTCCTGAGTACGGCGATACCACATGTGTGGCACTTTTTTGCACCCTAACTGCGCTAAGGGGCCCAAAGTCCAATGAGTACCTTTAGGATTTCACAGGTCATTTTTGTTTCAAGACTACTCCTCACGGTTTAGGGCCCCTAAAATGCCAGGGCAGTATAGGAACCCCACAAGTGACCCCATTTTAGAAAGAAGACACCCCAAGGTATTCCGTTAGGAGTATGGTGAGTTCATATAAGATTTTATTTTTTGTCACAAGTTAGCGGAAATTGATTTTAATTGGTACCGCCGTACTCAAGAGAAGTAGTATAATGTGTTTTGGGGTGTATTTTTACACATACCCATGCTGGGTGGGAGAAATATCTCTGTAAATGACAATTGTTTGATTTTTTTTACACACAATTGTCCATTTACAGAGAGATTTCTCCCACTCAGCATGGGTATGTGTAAAAATACACCCCCAAAACACATTATACTACTTCTCCTGAGTACGGCGATACCACATGTGTGACACTTTTTTGCAGCCTAGGTGCGCTAAGGGGCCCAACGTCCTATTCACAGGTCATTTTGAGGCATTTGTTTTCTAGACTACTCCTCATGGTTTAGGGCCCCTAAAATGCCAGGGCAGTATAGGAACCTCACAAGTGACCCCATTTTAGAAAGAAGACACCCCAAGGTATTCCGTTAGGTGTATGGCGAGTTCATAGAAGATTTTATTTTTTGTCACAAGTTAGTGAAAAATGACACTTTGTGAAACAAAAACAATAAAAATCAATTTCCGCTAACTTTTGACAAAAAATAAAATCTTCTATGAACTCGTCATACACCTAACAGAATACCTTGGGGTGTCTTTTTTCTAAAATGGGGTCACTTGTGGGGTTCCTATACCGTTCTGGCATTTTATGGGCCCAAAACCGTGAGTAGTCTGGAAACCAAATGTCTCAAAAGACTGTTCAGGGGTATAAGCATCTGTAAATTTTTATGACAGGTGGTCTATGAGGGGGCGAATTTTGTGGAACCGGTCATAAGCAGGGTGGCCTTTTAGATGACAGGTTGTATTGGGCCTGATCTGATGGATAGGAGTGCTAGGGGGGTGACAGGAGGTGATTGATGGGTGTCTCAGGGGGTGGTTAGAGGGGAAAATAGATGCAATCAATGCACTGGGGAGGTGATCGGAAGGGGGTCTGAGGGGGATCTGAGGGTTTGGCCGAGTGATCAGGAGCCCACACGGGGCAAATTAGGGCCTGATCTGATGGGTAGGTGTGCTAGGGGGTGATAGGAGGTGATTGATGGGTGTCTCAAGGTGTGATTAGAGGGGGGAATAGATGCAAGCAATGCACTGGCGAGGTGATCAGGGCTGGGGTCTGAGGGCGTTCTGAGGGTGTGGGCGGGTGATTGAGTGCCCTAGGGGCAGATAGGGGTCTAATCTGATGGGTAACAGTGACAGGGGGTGATTGATGGGTAATTAGTGGGTGTTTGATGGGTAATTAGTGGGTGTTTAGGGTAGAGAACAGATGTAAACAATGCACTTGGGAGGTGATCTGACGTCGGATCTGCGGGCGATCTATTGGTGTGGGTGAGTGATCAGATTGCCCGCAAGGGGCAGGTTAGGGGCTGATTGATGGGTGGCAGTGACAGGGGGTGATTGATGGGTGGCAGTGACAGGGGTTGATTGATGGGTGATTGACAGGTGATTGACAGGTGATCAGTGGGTTATTACAGGGAAGAATAGATGTAAATAATGCACTGGCGAATTGATGGGGGGGTCTGAGGGAAATCTGAGCGTGTAGGTGGGTGATTGGGTGCCTGCAAGGGGCAGATTAGAGTCTGATCTGATGGGTAACAGTGACAGGTGGTGATAGGGGGTGATTGATGGGTAATTAGTGGGTGTTTAGGGTAGAGAACAGATGTAAACAATGCACTTGGGAGGTGATCTGATGTCGGATCTGCGGGCGATCTATTGGTGTGGGTGGGTGATCAGATTGCCCGCAAGGGGCAGGTTAGGGGCTGATTGATGGGTGGCAGTGACAGGGGGTGATTGATGGGTGATTGATGGGTGATTGACAGGTGATTGACAGGTGATTGACAGGTGATCAAGGGGATAGATGCATACAGTACACAGGGGGGGGGGGGGGTCTGGGGAGAATCTGAGGGGTGGTGGGGTGATCAGGGGGGAGCAGGGGGCAGTTTAGGGCATACAAAAAATAGCGTTTACAGATAGTGACAGGGAGTGATTGATGGGTGATTAGGGGGGTGATTGGGTGCAAACAGTGGTCTGGGGGGTGGGCAGGGGGGGTCTGAGGGGTGCTGTGGGTGATCAGGGGGCAGGGGGGGGGGAATCAGTGTGCTTGGGTGCAGACTAGGGTGGCTGCAGCCTGCCCTGGTGGTCCCTCGGACACTGGGACCACCAGGGCAGGAGGCAGCCTGTATAATACACTTTGTATACATTACAAAGTGTATTATACACTTTGTATGCGGCGATCCGGGTGCTAGTAACCCGCCGGCGCTTCCGAACAGCCGGCGGGTTACAGTGCGAGGGGGGCGGAGCCAGTCCCCGGCGGAGGATCGTGTCACGAATGACGCGATCGCTCCGCCCATGCCCGTACAAGGACCGCTGCCAATTGTACATGCGGCGGTCCTTGCGGGATCCACTTTCCGGCCGCCCCTGTGCAGCGGGCAGTCGGTAAGTGGTTAAATATTGTTTCCCACTATCTTTTTAACATATCCTGCAAATTTGGTGTTGCTAGGATGTAAGGGGCCTTTGCTATTAACTGTTAAAGTCAGTGGAAATTGTTTCCCTAAGAACTGTGATTTACCGCATTTAAATGTATATTTTTTTCCTTTAAAGTTTAAAATAGATTTTCTCAAAACGTATAAGGTCTTTTGAATTTTTTTTTCTCTTGTTCCCACTGTTCTTCTTAACATATCTGGCAAATTTGGTGTTTCTACGATGTAAGGGGACTTTGCTATTACCCACTAAAGTAGGCCGGTGATAATCACAGTATATTTTTCAATTTTCCAGTTTTTCTCAAAAACTAAAAGTTCTTTTTGAATTTTTTAAGTTGTAGCCCCTTATCACCTTTATAATCCATGCAATTTTGGGGATTGTAGCTAGTGTTGGGCGAACACCTGGATGTTCGGGTTCGGGAAAGTTCGCCGAACATGGCCGCGATGTTCGGCATGTTCGGGCCGAACCCCGAACATCCCGCTTTTGGGGGCCCTATGGGGTCGCAGGCATAAGGGGGGAGCATGCCCTGATCACGGGGGGGGGGTCGGAAATTCCCCCCACCCCCTCCGCTAGCGCTCCCCCCTCTGCCCGCTTCCCCATACAAAATTTTCAGGAAGTAAAATAGTACCGGTGGTACTAGTGGGTGGCTGGCAGTGGGCGGCACTGTGAAGTGAGTGACTGACTGAGGAGGAGGAGTCCGGAGAGTGACGCGTTGAGGGAGGCCGGGCAGCGGGCGGTTCAGAAGTAGTACGGTACTACTGCTGAACCGCCTGCTGCCCGGCCTCCCTCAACGCGTCACTCTCCGGACTCCTCCTCCTCAGTCACTCACTTCACAGTGCCGCCCACTGCCAGCCACCCACTAGTACCACAGGTACTGTTTTACTTCCTGAAAATTTTGTATGGGGAAGCGGGCAGAGGGGGAGCGCTAGCGGAGGGGGTGGGGGGAATTTCCGACCCCCCCCTGCGATCGGGGCATGCTCCCCCCTTATGCCTGTGACCCCATAGGGGGGCAGTATTCGGCCGAACAGGGCCCTGTTCGGCCGAACAGGGGCCCTGTTCGGCCCTGTTCGGCTAGTATTTCAGCAGTTCGGGCGAACCCCGAACAGTTTGGCCGAACACCACCAGGTGTTCGTCCGAACTCGAACATCACCCGAACAGGGTGATGTTCTGCAGAACCCGAACAGTGGCGAACACTGTTCGCCTAACACTAATTGTAGCATGTATGGGTGCTTTGCTATTAACGTTAAATAAAAATCTGGATTTTAATCATGACGGTTCCGGATTTTTTTTTTGTCACAGGCGGCTTTGTCAAATCCGTGGATGAGGGAAACCGGGCTTTCCGGATTTACTTGAATTCCTGGATAGGGGTATCCGAGCACCGCTAACCTTAATCTGGGTTAGTTGTCCTTTAAGTTGTCTTGTTTTCCAGGTTTACCTACTTGTCTTTCTCTTTTTCAAGAACGTCATCATCAAAGCTTGAAAGTCTTGGTTTTGTGACTCTCATTTCAAGTCTCTCTGATTTAATGCTGTAGGTAAAGTTGGGATATAATCTGAATTATGAACAGGAGGCTTGGTTCTACTTGTAACCCTTCTTTTCATCAGTAGCATATATGAAAAAATGTTATTCTTTGGGTCTATGCAGTCAGTATTATGCACTCTGTTTCACATTGCAACTGTTTTTACAAGGGTATTAATTGGCAGATAAATAAATACATTAAAACATAGACTAAAAAAATGTAAATATTAAGATGGTGTTCAGCTTACCGTCCCAGTTTTCCAAATGATTTCATTGGGCTCAATGGAAAAAGCATTTTCTCCAGTTGAAGATGTATTAAAAGACCCGGCAACTCTCCTCATTGCTGTTGTACCATTTGGGGTATCGTGGAATGTCCAGCTAGTCAGGATCAATGGAAAAGACAAGTCCCCTTTTTTGTTATGAGTTATGTGTTCTCCGCGTTGCGTGTCAAGAGTTTTTCTCAAGTACTTCTGGAACTTTTATTTTGTAAAAGATAGAGAAGTTATTCTTTAATCTAAAGAGACATTTGTGTACATGTGTGTTATTGTATCCCTAAGCTGCACTATTTAACAAGTAAGAATCTGATCATCATGAATATTTCTTTTTTCCCCCCACTGAAGAAAAATGTATTTTCTTGAAGAATTAATTCTAAAGTTTACATTAAAAAAAATCTGATGATAAAGTGACTAAATGCACAAAAGAAAAAAGGAGAGGTAACCGCTGGAGTCCGCAGGGCGGGACTTTTGGAATGTCTTCTTGTATTTAAGGCCTGAGCGATCAGTGCATCATTGTCTGCTGTTGCTGAAACTTTGCAGTGAAAGCTCTCAGACCCTAGTCAGATCCGTGTGTGTTTGATCCGGCAGGATTTACACTTAGACTAGGAAAAAACATATAATTGTATATTGAGTTATGTGTATGACTCTTTGCTTGAACCTTTGATTACTCTTTCTGCCTCTCGGTTCTGTACCTTGCCAATATGATCTGCTGCCGACCTCGGCCCGACCTCCACTCTGATTTAAGCCTCCTGATTCTGTACCTTTACTCATCTGATCTGATACCAACCTCGGCCTGTTTACTGACTACGTATTTGCCTGACGATACTGTACCGCTGCCTGACCGACCTGTTACCGACATTGCCTGTACGACCACTCTATCCAGTGATAGTCCCTACAGCCAAGGGCTATCACATTGGAGTACTCCTGTGTTATACTGTGCACAAAAATCACGTGTGATCACACCCTGAATAAAATACTGACTACTGAGCTGTTAGAGCTTGTTCTGATCATCAGATACATCACTGATCATTACATCAAGTCAGTGGAAAAAATATAAAAGGCTGCCATTCTCACAGTAATCAAGCCAGAGTCCCCACACTTGGCACAGTTGGTCACTTGGTGACTGAGGTTACAAATTCAGGAAAAATGGGCAGAGCATAAAACAGCCAATCAAATGTCAGTCATTCATTTTTAATGGGAAATGTAAACTGCAGCAATTCTTACACTGTTAATTGCAGGGTTTTCAAACTTTGCACAGTTGGTCACTGGGTGACTGGGATTAATATTCAGAAAAGTGGGTGGAGCCTACAACAGCCAATCAAAATTTACCTATTGATTTTCAAGTGCAATTTTTACATTCTTAAACCGTTAATGGCAGAGGCCTCAAACCTGGTACAGTCGGTCATTGGATGACTGGGGTTTAGATTCAGAAAAGGGGCAGAGCCACAAATAGCCAATCACATTTGTTTCATTTCAATAGAAAAATGTAAATGATTGATGCCAAGGATCTGAGGAAGCGGACTGCGATCTGTGAAATGCTTTAACAGACCAGTGTCTAATAAAAACTTTAGTTACCTCATATAGGCTTTGTCCTTACTTAGAGGTAAGCTCTTTTTATGATTTATAATTAACTTCTATTGTACCTTATTTTGGGGGTGCCTCCTCCTCTCCAGTTGTTTAGCTTTTACAGCCCCCCCTTTGTATGGGGCTTTGTCTGTTTTAGGTCTTTGGACTGTATCAATTCTTTCTGAAGTGCAGCCTGTCCATTGGAAAGACCCGAAGACCCGAGTGAGGATGAGCTTTACCTCACTGGCTAATATACTGTGGTTGCTGGACTTGCAACCCACATTTGTGAGCATTGCTCATATCCTTCTCTAATCTAAGAAAATCACCTTAACATACTGCACCACAATGAGATCCCAGTGTCTCTGTGTCTTTTCCTGTCTTCTCTGGAAGATCATTGGATTCCCCAGAATCCAACCCCTTACATCTTATCTTACTTCTGAGCTGGACAAATAGCAGATAGCAGTTTATCTAATATAAGGCTTAAAGAGAACCAGAGACAAGAATATAACATATTTATACATATCTGGGGCTTCCTCCAGCCCCATAAGCCTGGATAGCTCCCACGCCGCCTTTCTCCGCTGCCTCTGTCCACCGGTACCGGGTCCCGTAATTTCGGCCAGTCGAGCCAGTCGACGCAAGCACAGTGTGCTACCTCCGTACTGCACATGTGCATGCGTACAGAGCCAAAGGGAGACCCTGTGCATGCGGAAGACTGGCCACGTCCGGCGGATGATAGAGGCAGCGGAGGATGGCGGCGTTGGAGCGATCCAGGCTTATGGGGCTGGAGGAAGCCCCAGGTATGTATAACATCTTTTTTCATTTTTTAGGCAGTCTTCGTCTCTGTTTTCCCTTTAAAGAGAAACAAAACATTATGATCTAATGAATTGTATGTGTAGTATGGATAATTAATAGAACGTTAGTAGCAAAGAAAATATTCTTATATTTTTATTTTCAGTTATATAGTTTTTTTATAACATTGCATAATTCTGTAATATTTGCAGTTTTCACACTACTCAGCATTCTAAATGATTTTACAGAGCAGGCCAGTGAACTTTTGAACTGTCCTCTGCAGAAGAAAAAAACAATACAGTGCCAGACACTTGAGATAATAAGCTTCAGAAGGCAGAGCTCTCTGTGACTTTGAAAGTCGTGGAGCTCAATGGCTCTTTTTCGTAGATAACAACTGGAGTTTCTTAACTCTTTCTGTACTGGAAACAATATTAGACTCAGGTCTCTGCTCCTCATGTTTTATTTCTTAGCTGTACTACACATACAAATCATTATATCATATTTTTTTCAGTGTCTCTTTAAAAGAAAATGCCAAAACAAATAGGAACCACAACCGAAAGGGTTTAAGCGCTAGAGCCGTTGATTAACTGAGATTGTTAATGGACCACTCGCAAAAATCGTAAAATGTAAAACACTTGTAAATGCATACAAATAAGAAGTATTTTTATTTTTCAGAGTAAAATAAGCCATAAATTACTTTTCTCCTACGTTGCTGTCACTTGCAGTAGGTAGTAGAAATCTGACTGAACCGACAGGTTTTGGGCTAGTCTATCTGTTCATGGAGGATTCTCAGCAATGCTTTTACTGTATATACTTGCATATAAGCCTAATTTTTCAGCACAACAAATTTGCTGAAAAGTTAACTCCTCGGCTTATATGCGAGTCAGTTGAGCAACATGGTGTGCAGAGTGCACTGCTCAAGACTACCTGTGTCCCCTGGCTTGTGGAGCAAAGTGTCAGCGGGGATTCTTCCTGTGTGGCAATCGCTGTGTCTATGTTCATCTATGATGCCATCTAGTGGCGTCCTGAGACACAGCTGTATCATCCTTGTGACTCATCTGGCTATGGGGAGGGGTGGTGACTTGTACTGGGAACACATCTGTCTACTGTGGAGTGGGCTTTACTGGGGAGGGGGCTTATATGTGAATCAATCACTTTTTCCTGGTTTCTAAGGGAAAAGCAGGTACCTTGGCTTAGTTGCAACCCGGTTTATATGCGAGTATATACGGTATTCTTTATAAAGACATTCCCTGAAAAGGATTTATGCAATGATGCTGACCAGCCTACCTGCTTGCTGCACACTTTCTGGATGGTTCAACTGCCATTCGCTAAGTGCTTTTTAAAATAAATAAAACCGTGAGACTCCCCATGAAGAGATAGACTAGTCCAAAACCTGTCTGTAATGTCAGATTTCTACTACTTACTGTAAGTGACAGCAACATAGGAGAAAAGTAATTTATGGCTCATTTTAATCTGGAAAAAACAGACTTCTTATTTGTGTGTGTTTACAAGTATTTTACATTTTACGATTTATGCGATCGTGGTCCTTTAACCTGTGAACACAAGATGGGAACTCAATATGTGTAAAGAAACCGCTTTCAGTGGAGCTCTGATACCTCTTTTTGATATCCGGGTTAATCCGGATCCGAATAGCAAATTATCTGGATAAATCCGGATATCTGAATTCAAACCATTTTGCAATCCGAATAGATCCGTGTAACGATTGTCGTCAGCAACACAGATTTTCTGATTATTGGTGATCTGCAGTATTACCAATAATACAGATGCTATACCTGATTATATGGTGATCTGCAGAATCACCAATAATACTAGTATAGCCAGACACAGGAAAACCAATGTGAGATAGTGTTTGGTGCAACAGTAACAAGGTGGAGGAAGTTCACCCGAGGAGCGGGTGACTCAGACAGTACTGCAGCCGATGATCACCTGAGGAGCAGGTGAGTCAGACTGTACTGCAGTCGATGATCACCTGAGGAGCAGGTGAGTCAGACTGTACTGCAGTCAATGATCACCTGAGGAGCAGGTGAGTCAGACCGTACTGCAGTCAATGTGCACCTGAGGAGCAGGTGGCACAGACTGCTAAGCAAGGAGAATATCACCTGAGGAGCAGGCAATTAGGATAGTACTGCAGCCAGTGATCTCCTGAGGAGCAGGTATGGTCAACTGAAGAACGGGTGATTAAGACTATACTGCAGCTAAACTTCACCTGAGGTGCAGGTGTAACAGACAATGCTGCAGCTAAACTTCACCTGAGGTGCAGGTGCAGATACTTTAAATCCCTCACCAGTGCCTAGGCCCACTGGTGAGGATAGCGAGGTCAGGCAGGCAGGGTAGGCAACATACGGACAGATACAGTACAGAAGCGGAAGGCTGATTCAGTGTCAAGTACAGGCAGGGTTGGCAACGTGAATCAGATGGGCAGAAGCACAGAATCAACAAACAGGAGAATAGTCAGAGGAAGCAGAAGGTCATAACAAATAAACAATGCAATTAGTACTTTAAACTATCAACAGAATCTGGCTAAGTGTGGATCCCCAGCTCCAGCTGGTTCTAGCACACTTTGGGATTTGACTAAGGTCTGAACGCTAACACGACAGCATTCGCAACAGCAGACGCGGAGCTACTGACAGACCTGTCCTATATATACCAAACGTGCTCCACAGCGCCGCCCCAGTCACTCAGCCAATCCGGAACATAGCTGGAGTCAGCTCATGTCGCAAACTGTTCGCCGGCGAACGGTTCCAGGCGAACTTCGGGGGTTCGCGTTCGCCTACCAAAGGCAAACTTTTCCGGAAGTTCGATTCGCCCCATAAAGCTCTATTGAGCAAAACTTTGACTCTCTACATCACATTCAACAGACACATTATTGCCAAACACCTTTCTCAATGCTGGAGGCCCACCTCCCCTCCAAGCAAGGTCCTTATACCATTTCACTAATTAGTTAAGGGACAGCTGCTACACACTCTGCTAGGGAGATTTTAATTAGCCTGTTGTGAGATCCTCCACCCTCCTCCCTCCTACCCTCCTACCAGAGGGAGGAGGGTCTCATCTGCCAGGGAATTCCAGTATTTCAAAAACCAGCTTACATACCATGATAGGGATTTGAACCCAGGCCTCAGTGTATGATAGGTAACTAACATATCCATTGTACCACCAACACTACTAGCTGAAAGTAGCTGAAAGTAGCTGAAAGTAGCTGAAAGTAGCTGAAACTAGCCTAGCATGTACCATTTATGCTTAATGCAAGAGACAAATTAGACAAGACAAATAACATTTATATCACACTTTTCTCCTGGCAGACTCAAAGCACCAGAGCTGCAGCCACTAGGGCATGCTCTATAGGCAGTAGCAGTGTAAGGAAGACTTGCCTAAGGTCTCCTATTGAATAGGTGCTGGCTTACTGAACAGGCAGAGCCGAGATTTGAACTCTGGTATCCTGTGTCAGAGGCAGAGCCCTTAACCATTACACCATGCAGCCACTGCTTACAGATATGTAGCCAGGCATGGCCTTGTCTTTTGTGTTCAACAGTTGTCCAAAGAGATAGCCAGGTAGAGTCATCTCTCTCTATCTCTCTCTCTCTCTCTCTCTCTCTCACCAACACTACATGCTGAAGCCAGCCTAGCATGTACCATTTATGCTCAATCCATTTATGCTCAAAAATACAATTCCGCGGAAAGCGGTGACCATCCCTACTAGAGAGAGAGAGAGAGAGAGAGAGAGAGAGAGAGAGAGAGAGAGAGAGATGAATCTACCTGGCTATCGGGGGTTCTCTTTGGACAACTGTTGAACACAAAAGACAAGGCCATGTCTGGCTACATATCTGTAAGCAGTGGCTGGATGGTGTAATGGTTAAGGGCTCTGCCTCTGACACAGGAGACCAGAGTTCGAATCTCAGCTCTGTCTGTTCAGTAAGCCAGCACCTATTCAGCAGGAGACCTTAGGCAAGTCTTCCTAACACTGCTATGTTGTCTAATTTTTCTCTTGACTACTGTTGAACACAAAATACAAGGCCATGTCTGGCTACATGTCTGTAAGCAGTGGCTGCATGGTGTAATGGTGAAGGTCTCTGACACATGAGACCAGAGTTTGAATCTTGTCTCTGTCTGTTCAGTAAGCCAGCACCTATTTAGTAGGAGACCTTAGGCAAGTCTTCCTAACACTGCTATCTTGTCTAATTTTTCTCTTGACTACTGTTGAACACAAAATACAAGGCCATGTCTGGCTACATGTCTGTAAGCAGTGGCTGCATGGTGTAATGGTGAAGGGCTCTGCCTCTGACACAGGAGACCAGAGTTCGAATCTTGTTTCTGTCTGTTTAGTAAGCCAGCACCTATTCAGCAGGAGACCTTAGGCAAGTCTTCCTAACACTGCTATCTTGTCTAATTTTTCTGTTGGACTGAGCATAAATGGTAAATGCTAGGCCAGCTTCAGTTAGTACTGTTGTGGTACAGTGGTTAAGGTACTTGCCCACCACACAGTGAGTCCTGGGTTCAATTCTCAGCTATGGTATGTAAACTGGCTTTTGAAATAATATACTTCTCTGGAAGATGAGACCCTCCTCCCTCCGGTAGAAAGGGAGGAGGGTGGAGCCCTAAAATAGGGGTCTGTGTGAAACCTAGATGTTAGCCTGGGACATGTGATGTGTATTTCACTCAATCATGTCTGCCTCCAGGTATTGGAGCCTTTGAAACAAGTTTTCCATCATT
This sequence comes from Hyperolius riggenbachi, assembly GCF_040937935.1. Classification (NCBI taxonomy): domain Eukaryota; kingdom Metazoa; phylum Chordata; class Amphibia; order Anura; family Hyperoliidae; genus Hyperolius; species Hyperolius riggenbachi. The sequence continues at coordinate 11,466,943 of NC_090646.1, read as the reverse complement.
TTTCTAGGCATTAGAAATTTTTCTAGTTTTCAAAGTTCGCCTCCCCATTGAGGTCTATTGCAGTTCGCGAACTTTTTCGCAAACCGAACCTTTCACGGAGGTTCGCCAACGGGTTTGCGAACCGAAAATCGGAGGTTCGTGACATCTCTAGTCAGCTGACCGCATGATCAGCTGACTCCCCTTCTAGATGCATAAGGTGCTGTCACTCGGCTCGCGCGCGCGTAGCCCTTAGTCTGTGAGCGATAGAAGGACCAGGCAAAGCATCAGCATGTAACCGCGCGGCAGAGGCCGCTGGCAGATACGCGGAGATAGTCGCCATGCCGCTTGTCTCTGTGGCGGCATCTCCGCTATTTATTACAAACCGGATATCTGAACCCATTACCTGGGTAAATTCGGGTATCCAGATTGAAAACCGGAAGTGTCCTTTAAGTTGCTTCCAAAACATATTTTATAGTAAATGATGCATGATGCATCATGGTTTTTGAAGAAAAACAGTAATTGTTTATGTGGGGTGTTATAATACAAAAAAAAAAAAAAAAAAGAAATGGCTATAAATTAACATCAGGAGGTTCCAGACAGTGGTCGTGCAGCCCATATTGTGTCCAATGCACAACTGGCTGGGACATCACAGTTTTCAACCTAGACATCTCAAAAAAATTAAAGTTTTTTTTCCCCCAACAAAATACAGCTATTGTAGTGGCATAATAGCTAGTGACAGTGACACACTGGCAGCAGAAGATATAGTTCTGTGTGGACCCTGGTGGTGGTGGGTACCACAGACAGGAGCAGCAGGAGGAGTAGGTAGATGCAGCTATTGTAGTGGCGTAATAGCTGGTGGCACTGGCAGCAGAAGATATAGTTCTGTGTGGACCCTGGTGGTGGTGGTGGGTACCACAGACAGGAGCAGCAGGAGGAGTAGGTAGATGCAGCTATTGTAGTTGCGTAATAGCTGGTAGTGGTAGCAGAAGATTTGTTCTGTGTGGACCCTGGCGGTGGGAAACACAGGCTGAGACAGCAGGAGGAGGAAGTAGATTCAGCTATTGTAGTGGCGTAATAGCTGGTGGCAGTGGCAGACTAGCAGCAGAATATATAGTTCTCTGTGGACCCTGGCGGTGGGAAACACAGACAGCAGCAGCAGGAGGAGTAGTAGGTAGATGCAGCTATTGTAGTTGCATAATAGCTGATAGTGGCAGCAGAGGATTTGTTCTGTGTGGACCCTGGAGGCGGGTAACACAGACAGCAGCAACAGGAGGAGTAGGTAGATGCAACTATTGAAGTTGCGTAATAGCTGGTAGTGGTAGCAGAAGATTTGTTCTGTGTGGACCCTGGCGGTGGGAAACACAGGCTGAGACAGCAGGAGGAGGAAGTAGATGCAGCTATTGTAGTGGCATAATAGCTGGTGGCAGTGGCAGACTAGCAGCAGGATATATAGTTCTCTGTGGACCCTGGCAGTGGGAAACGAAGGCTGAGACAGCAGGAGGAGGAGGTAGATGCAGCTATTGATAGTGGCGTAATAGCTGGTGGTGGCAGTCTGGCAGCAGAAGATATAGTTCTGTGTGGACCCTGGTGGTGGTGGGTAACACAGACAGCAGCAGCAGGAGGAGTAGGTAGATGCAGCTATTGTAGTGGTGTAATAGCTGGTAGTGGTAGCAGAAGATTTGGACCCTGGCGGTGGGAAACACAGGCTGAGACAGCAGGAGGAGGAAGTAGATTCAGCTATTGTAGTGGCGTAATAGCTGGTGGCAGTGGCAGACTACCAGCAGAATATATAGTTCTCTGTGGACCCTGGCGGTGGGAAACACAGACAGCAGCAGCAGGAGGAGTAGTAGGTAGATGCAGCTATTGTAGTTGCATAATAGCTGATAGTGGCAGCAGAGGATTTGTTCTGTGTGGACCCTGGAGGCGGGTAACACAGACAGCAGCAACAGGAGTAGTAGGTAGATGCAGCTATTGTAGTGGCGTAATAGCTGGTAGTGGCAGCAGAAGATATAGTTTTGCGTGGACCTTGGTGATGGCGGGTAACACAGACAGCAGCAGCCGGAGGAGTTGTTAGATGTAGCTATTGTAGTGGCGTAATAGCTGGTGCCAGTGAGACACTGGCAGCAGAAGATATAGTTCTCTATGGACCCTGGGGGTGGGAAACACAGACAGCAGCAGCAGTAGGGGTAGGTAGATGCGGCTATTGTAGTGGTGTAATAGCTGGTAGTGGCAGCAGAAGACACAGCAATTGTGTTTTGAATTAAATATAGGTTAGGTGGTAGCAGCGCGTACGTACAAAAAGGGCGCCTGGACAAAAAGGGCGCGGGGTGTAAACTCTAAATAATAATTAATCATTAATAGGGTTTATAAAAATAGTGTGCTATATTTCGTTTACAAATAAAGTTTAACAAAACTATAAATCATTAAATAATGTTTATAAAATCGGAAATTGTGAAAACGTTAATCTTCCCTATTTCTAAAGTTAAACTTATAATTACGTTTATTAAAAAAACAATAATATATGTTTAATTGTTATAATTGTATATTATTGTGAATAACCTTCATTTATGGTTTGTTCTTATAATAAAATCTGAAAATATTCTTTATAACGATGATATAAATATAAGTACGTTCGTAATAAGTGTTGTAAAACATTAGTAATTATTACTAAAATTTGACTAAAACTATACCTAAGCCTACTCTTACACAGAACCCTCCCTGTACCTATCCCTAACCCCTAGACCCCCCTGTTGGTGCCTAAACCTAAGACCCCCCTGTTGGTGCCTAAACCTAAGACCCCCCCTGATGGTGCCTAAGTAACCCTCCCTGTACCTACCCCTAACCCCTAGACCCCCCTGTTGGTGCCTAAACCTAAGACCCCCCTGTTGGTGCCTAAACCTAAGACCCCCCTGGTGGTGCCTAAACCTTGAACTGTCCTCTGCAGAAGAAAAAAACAATACAGTGCCAGACACTTGAGATAATAAGCATCAGAAGGCAGAGCTCTCTGTGACTTTGAAAGTCGTGGAGCTCAATGGCTCTTTTTCATAGATAACAACTGGAGTTTCTTAACTCTTTCTGTACTGGAAACAATATTAGACTCAGGTCTCTGCTCCTCATGTTTTATTTCTTAGCTGTACTACACATACAAATCATTATATCATATTTTTTTCAGTGTCTCTTTAAAAGAAAATGCCAAAACAAATAGGAACCACAACCGAAAGGGTTTAAGCGCTAGAGCCGTTGATTAACTGAGATTGTTAATGGACCACTCGCAAAAATCGTAAAATGTAAAACACTTGTAAATGCATACAAATAAGAAGTATTTTTATTTTTCAGAGTAAAGTAAGCCATAAATTACTTTTCTCCTACGTTGCTGTCACTTGCAGTAGGTAGTAGAAATCTGACTGAACCGACAGGTTTTGGGCTAGTCTATCTGTTCATGGAGGATTCTCAGCAATGCTTTTACTGTATATACTTGCATATAAGCCTAATTTTTCAGCACAACAAATTTGCTGAAAAGTTAACTCCTCGACTTATATGCGAGTCAGTTGAGCAACATGGTGTGCAGAGTGCACTGCTCAAGACTACCTGTGTCCCCTGGCTTGTGGACCAGAGTGTCAGCGGGGATTCTTCCTGCGTGGCAATCGCTGTGTCTATGTTCATCTATGATGCCATCTAGTGGCGTCCTGAGACACAGCTGTATCATCCTTGTGGCTCATCTGGCTATGGGGAGGGGTGGTGACTTGTACTGGGAACACATCTGTCTACTGTGGAGTGGGCTTTACTGGGGAGGGGGCTTATATGTGAATCAATCACTTTTTCCTGGTTTCTAAGGGAAAAGCAGGTACCTTGGCTTAGTTGCGGGTTGGTTTATATGCGAGTATATACGGCATTCTTTATAAAGACATTCCCTGAAAAGGATTTATGCAATGATGCTGACCAGCCTACCTGCTTGCTGCACACTTTCTGGATGGTTCAACTGCCATTCGCTAAGTGCTTTTTAAAATAAATAAAACCGTGAGACTCCCCATGAAGAGATAGACTAGTCCAAAACCTGTCTGTAATGTCAGATTTCTACTACTTACTGTAAGTGACAGCAACATAGGAGAAAAGTAATTTATGGCTCATTTTAATCTGGAAAAAACAGACTTCTTATTTGTGTGTGTTTACAAGTATTTTACATTTTACGATTTATGCGATCGTGGTCCTTTAACCTGTGAACACAAGATGGGAACTCAATATGTGTAAAGAAACCGCTTTCAGTGGAGCTCTGATACCTCTTTTTGATATCCGGGTTAATCCGGATCCGAATAGCAAATTATCTGGATAAATCCGGATATCTGAATTCAAACCATTTTGCAATCCGAATAGATCCGTGTAACGATTGTCGTCAGCAACACAGATTTTCTGATTATTGGTGATCTGCAGTATTACCAATAATACAGATGCTATACCTGATTATATGGTGATCTGCAGAATCACCAATAATACTAGTATAGCCAGACACAGGAAAACCAATGTGAGATAGTGTTTGGTGCAACAGTAACAAGGTGGAGGAAGTTCACCCGAGGAGCGGGTGACTCAGACAGTACTGCAGCCGATGATCACCTGAGGAGCAGGTGAGTCAGACTGTACTGCAGTCGATGATCACCTGAGGAGCAGGTGAGTCAGACTGTACTGCAGTCAATGATCACCTGAGGAGCAGGTGAGTCAGACCGTACTGCAGTCAATGTGCACCTGAGGAGCAGGCGGCACAGACTGCTAAGCAAGGAGAATATCACCTGAGGAGCAGGCAATTAAGATAGTACTGCAGCCAGTGATCTCCTGAGGAGCAGGTATGGTCAACTGAAGAACGGGTGATTAAGACTATACTGCAGCTAAACTTCACCTGAGGTGCAGGTGTAACAGACAATGCTGCAGCTAAACTTCACCTGAGGTGCAGGTGCAGATACTTTAAATCCCTCACCAGTGCCTAGGCCCACTGGTGAGGATAGCGAGGTCAGGCAGGCAGGGTAGGCAACATACGGACAGATACAGTACAGAAGCGGAAGGCTGATTCAGTGTCAAGTACAGGCAGGGTTGGCAACGTGAATCAGATGGGCAGAAGCACAGAATCAACAAACAGGAGAATAGTCAGAGGAAGCAGAAGGTCATAACAAATAAACAATGCAATTAGTACTTTAAACTATCAACAGAATCTGGCTAAGTGTGGATCCCCAGCTCCAGCTGGTTCTAGCACACTTTGGGATCTGACTAAGGTCTGAACGCTAACACGACAGCATTCGCAACAGCAGACGCGGAGCTACTGACAGACCTGTCCTATATATACCAAACGTGCTCCACAGCGCCGCCCCAGTCACTCAGCCAATCCGGAACATAGCTGGAGTCAGCTCATGTCGCAAACTGTTCGCCGGCGAACGGTTTCAGGCGAACTTCGGGGGTTCGCGTTCGCCTACCAAAGGCAAACTTTTCCGGAAGTTCGATTCGCCCCATAAAGCTCTATTGAGCAAAACTTTGACTCTCTACATCACATTCAACAGACACATTATTGCCAAACACCTTTCTCAATGCTGGAGGCCCACCTCCCCTCCAAGCAAGGTCCTTATACCATTTCACTAATTAGTTAAGGGACAGCTGCTACACACTCTGCTAGGGAGATTTTAATTAGCCTGTTGTGAGATCCTCCACCCTCCTCCCTCCTACCCTCCTACCAGAGGGAGGAGGGTCTCATCTGCCAGGGAATTCCAGTATTTCAAAAACCAGCTTACATACCATGATAGGGATTTGAACCCAGGCCTCAGTGTATGATAGGTAACTAACATATCCATTGTACCACCAACACTACTAGCTGAAAGTAGCTGAAAGTAGCTGAAAGTAGCTGAAACTAGCCTAGCATGTACCATTTATGCTTAATGCAAGAGACAAATTAGACAAGACAAATAACATTTATATCACACTTTTCTCCTGGCAGACTCAAAGCACCAGAGCTGCAGCCACTAGGGCATGCTCTATAGGCAGTAGCAGTGTAAGGAAGACTTGCCTAAGGTCTCCTATTGAATAGGTGCTGGCTTACTGAACAGGCAGAGCCGAGATTTGAACTCTGGTATCCTGTGTCAGAGGCAGAGCCCTTAACCATTACACCATACAGCCACTGCTTACAGATATGTAGCCAGGCATGGCCTTGTCTTTTGTGTTCAACAGTTGTCCAAAGAGATAGCCAGGTAGATTCATCTCTCTCTATCTCTCTCTCTCTCTCTCTCTCTCTCACCAACACTACATGCTGAAGCCAGCCTAGCATGTACCATTTATGCTCAAAAATACAATTCCGCGGAAAGCGGTGACCATCCCTACTAGAGAGAGAGAGAGAGAGAGATGAGAGAGAGAGAGAGAGAGAGAGAGAGAGAGAGAGAGAGAGAGAGAGAGATGAATCTACCTGGCTATCGGGGGTTCTCTTTGGACAACTGTTGAACACAAAAGACAAGGCCATGTCTGGCTACATATCTGTAAGCAGTGGCTGGATGGTGTAATGGTTAAGGGCTCTGCCTCTGACACAGGAGACCAGAGTTCGAATCTCAGCTCTGTCTGTTCAGTAAGCCAGCACCTATTCAGCAGGAGACCTTAGGCAAGTCTTCCTAACACTGCTATGTTGTCTAATTTTTCTCTTGACTACTGTTGAACACAAAATACAAGGCCCTGTCTGGCTACATGTCTGTAAGCAGTGGCTGCATGGTGTAATGGTGAAGGTCTCTGACACATGAGACCAGAGTTTGAATCTTGTCTCTGTCTGTTCAGTAAGCCAGCACCTATTTAGTAGGAGACCTTAGGCAAGTCTTCCTAACACTGCTATCTTGTCTAATTTTTTTCTTGACTACTGTTGAACACAAAATACAAGGCCATGTCTGGCTACATGTCTGTAAGCAGTGGCTGCATGGTGTAATGGTGAAGGGCTCTGCCTCTGACACAGGAGACCAGAGTTCGAATCTTGTCTCTGTCTGTTTAGTAAGCCAGCACCTATTCAGCAGGAGACCTTAGGCAAGTCTTCCTAACACTGCTATCTTGTCTAATTTTTTCTGTTGGACTGAGCATAAATGGTAAATGCTAGGCCAGCTTCAGTTAGTACTGTTGTGGTACAGTGGTTAAGGTACTTGCCCACCACACAGTTAGTCCTGGGTTCAATTCTCAGCTATGGTATGTAAACTGGCTTTTGAAATAATATAATTCTCTGGCAGATGAGACCCTCCTCCCTCCGGTAGAAAGGAAGGAGGGTGGAGCCCTAAAATAGGGGTCTGTGTGAAACCTAGATGTTAGCCTGGGACATGTGATGTGTATTTCACTCAATCATGTCTGCCTCCAGGTATTGGAGCCTTTGAAACAAGTTTTCCATCATTTTTCTAGGCATTAGAAATTTTTCTAGTTTTCAAAGTTCGCCTCCCCATTGAAGTCTATTGCGGTTCGCGAACTTTTTCGCAAACCGAACCTTTCACGGAGGTTCGCCAACGGGTTTGCGAACCGAAAATCGGAGGTTCGTGACATCTCTAGTCAGCTGACCGCATGATCAGCTGACTCCCCTTCTAGATGCATAAAGGTGCTGTCACTCGGCTCGCGCGCGCGTAGCCCTTAGTCTGTGAGCGATAGAAGGACCAGGCAAAGCATCAGCATGTAACCGCGCGGCAGAGGCCGCTGGCAGATACGCGGAGATAGTCGCCATGCCGCTTGTCTCTGTGGCGGCATCTCCGCTATTTATTACAAACCGGATATCTGAACCCATTACCCGGGTAAATCCGGGTATCCAGATTGAAAACCGGAAGTGTCCTTTAAGTTGCTTCCAAAACATCTTTTATAGTAAATGATGCATGATGCATCATGGTTTTTGAAGAAAAACAGTAATTGTTTATGTGGGGAGTTATAATACAAAAAAAAAAAAAAAAAAAAAAGAAATGGCTGTAAATTAACATCAGGAGGTTCCAGACAGTGGTCGTGCAGCCCATATTGTGTCCAATGCACAACTGGCTGGGACATCACAGTTTTCAACCTAGACATCTCAAAAAAATTAAAGTTTTTTTTTTCCCAACAAAATACAGCTATTGTATTTGCATAATAGCTAGTGACAGTGACACACTGGCAGCAGAAGATATAGTTCTGTGTGGACCCTGGTGGTGGTGGGTACCACAGACAGGAGCAGCAGGAGGAGTAGGTAGATGCAGCTATTGTAGTGGCGTAATAGCTGGTGGCACTGGCAGCAGAAGATATAGTACTGTGTGGACCCTGGTGGTGGTGGTGGGTACCACAGACAGGAGCAGCAGGAGGAGTAGGTAGATGCAGCTATTGTAGTTGCGTAATAGCTGGTAGTGGTAGCAGAAGATTTGTTCTGTGTGGACCCTGGCGGTGGGAAACACAGGCTGAGACAGCAGGAGGAGGAAGTAGATTCAGCTATTGTAGTGGCGTAATAGCTGGTGGCAGTGGCAGACTAGCAGCAGAATATATAGTTCTCTGTGGACCCTGGCGGTGGGAAACACAGACAGCAGCAGCAGGAGGAGTAGTAAGTAGATGCAGCTATTGTAGTTGCATAATAGCTGATAGTGGCAGCAGAGGATTTGTTCTGTGTAGACCCTGGAGGCGGGTAACACAGACAGCAGCAACAGGAGGAGTAGGTAGATGCAACTATTGAAGTTGCGTAATAGCTGGTAGTGGTAGCAGAAGATTTGTTCTGTGTGGACCCTGGCGGTGGGAAACACAGGCTGAGACAGCAGGAGGAGGAAGTAGATGCAGCTATTGTAGTGGCATAATAGCTGGTGGCAGTGGCAGACTAGCAGCAGGATATATAGTTCTCTGTGGACCCTGGCAGTGGGAAACGAAGGCTGAGACAGCAGGAGGAGGAGGTAGATGCAGCTATTGATAGTGGCGTAATAGCTGGTGGTGGCAGACTGGCAGTGGCAGCAGAAGATATAGTTCTGTGTGGACCCTGGTGGTGGTGGGTAACACAGACAGCAGCAGCAGGAGGAGTAGGTAGATGCAGCTATTGTAGTGGTGTAATAGCTGGTAGTCAGGGCCGGCCCTAGACTTTTTGCCGCCTGAGGCAAATTGAGAAAAACATTGCCGCCCCAAAAGCCCCCCCCAAGCCGTGGGTGGGGGCCGCCGAGCTGGAGGGGGTAGCGGGCAGGAAGGGGGTATTGCGCTTAGCGGTGGGAAGGGGGGTCGGACCTCCCCTCCCTCGCCTGGGTCCCCCGATCTGCGCTCCACCTCCAGCTTTAAATAGCTCCGTAGCTGCCGATAGTAAGAGGGACGGGCGGGGATCACTCACCTCGTCCGGGTTCCAGCGTGCGCTCCACTGACGTCACTTCCTGCAATGCCGCCCACTGAATTGTAAGTGGGCGGCGTTGCAGGAAGTGACGTCAGTGGAGCGCACGCTGGAACCGGAAGAGGTGAGTGGTCCCCGCCCGTCCCTCTTAATATCGTCAGCTATGGAGCTATTTAAAGCTGGAGGTGGAGCGCAGATTGGGGGACCCAGGTGAGGGAGGGGGGGTCCGACCCCCTTCCCCACCGCTAGGTCCAATCCCCCCTTCCTGCCTGCTACCCCTCCAGCTCGGCGGCCGGCCCCCCGCACCCACGGACGGGCGGTGGCCGCCCCCCAAGAAGTGCCGCCTGAGGCAAACGTTTCACCCCGCCTCATGAGCGGGCCGGCCCTGCTGGTAGTGGTAGCAGAAGATTTGGACCCTGGCGGTGGGAAACACAGGCTGAGACAGCAGGAGGAGGAAGTAGATTCAGCTATTGTAGTGGCGTAATAGCTGGTGGCAGTGGCAGACTACCAGCAGAATATATAGTTCTCTGTGGACCCTGGCGGTGGGAAACACAGACAGCAGCAGCAGGAGGAGTAGTAGGTAGATGCAGCTATTGTAGTTGCATAATAGCTGATAGTGGCAGCAGAGGATTTGTTCTGTGTGGACCCTGGAGGCGGGTAACACAGACAGCAGCAACAGGGGTAGTAGGTAGATGCAGCTATTGTAGTGGCGTAATAGCTGGTAGTGGCAGCAGAAGATATAGTTTTGCGTGGACCTTGGTGATGGCGGGTAACACAGACAGCAGCAGCCGGAGGAGTTGTTAGATGTAGCTATTGTAGTGGCGTAATAGCTGGTGCCAGTGAGACACTGGCAGCAGAAGATATAGTTCTCTGTGGACCCTGGGGGTGGGAAACACAGACAGCAGCAGCAGTAGGGGTAGGTAGATGCGGCTATTGTAGTGGTGTAATAGCTGGTAGTGGCAGCAGAAGACACAGCAATTGTGTTTTGAATTAAATATAGGTTAGGTGATAGCAGCGCGTACGTACAAAAAGGGCGCCTGGACAAAAAGGGCGCGGGGTGTAAACTCTAAATAATAATTAATCATTAATAGGGTTTATAAAAATAGTGTGCTATATTTCGTTTACAAATAAAGTTTAACAAAACTATAAATCATTAAATAATGTTTATAAAATCGGAAATTGTGAAAACGTTAATCTTCCCTATTTCTAAAGTTAAACTTATAATTACGTTTATTAAAAAAACAATAATATATGTTTAATTGTTATAATTGTATATTATTGTGAATAACCTTCATTTATGGTTTGTTCTTATAATAAAATCTGAAAATATTCTTTATAACGATGATATAAATATAAGTACGTTCATAATAAGTGTTGTAAAACATTAGTAATTATTACTAAAATTTGACTAAAACTATACCTAAGCCTACTCTTACACAGAACCCTCCCTGTACCTATCCCTAACCCCTAGACCCCCCTGTTGGTGCCTAAACCTAAGACCCCCCTGTTGGTGCCTAAACCTAAGACCCCCCCTGATGGTGCCTAAGTAACCCTCCCTGTACCTACCCCTAACCCCTAGACCCCCCTGTTGGTGCCTAAACCTAAGACCCCCCTGTTGGTGCCTAAACCTAAGACCCCCCTGGTGGTGCCTAAACCTAAGACCCCCCTGTTGGTGCCTAAACCTAAGACCCCCCTGTTGGTGCCTAAACCTAAGACCCCCCCTGTTGGTGCCTAAGTAACCCTCCCTGTACCTACCCCTAACCCCTAGACCCCCCTGTTGGTGCCTAAACCTAAGACCCCCCTGTTGGTGCCTAAACCTAAGACCCCCCTGGTGGTGCCTAAACCTAAGACCCCCCTGTTGGTGCCTAAACCTAAGACCCCCCTGTTGGTGCCTAAACCTAAGACCCCCCTGTTGGTGCCTAAACCTAAGACCCTCCTGTTGGTGCCTAAACCTAAGACCCCCCTGGTGGTGCCTAAACCTAAGACCCCCCTTTATTATGTGGATAATAATGTTTTACAAATTGTGACTCCAAAAAATATATTCCAATTTACATTACGTACTGATCGCTTTATTTTGTGAATAATGTTTTAAAAACAGTAAGGGATAAAACTTTAAATAATGTTTTAATTATTTAAATTAGATAAATATATTTAGTATTTTCATAAATGTTATTCGGCACGGGTGCATTTTATAAACGTAAATCAACACAAGCTCAGTTATAAATCATTAAACAGCTCCGGGAGCCGTTTGTAAACTTTATTTAGCTCCGGCGCCCTTTTTTCCTGCTCGGCGCCCATTAAACGTTATTTATTATGGGAGTGAATGGCGGCGCCCTTTTTGTCCACTAGCGGCCTGCGCCCTTTTTTCCCAGCTCCGGTAGCAGCAGCAGCAGCAGTGGCCTGTGGCACCCTGGCAGTGGGAGCAGCACAGGCAGCGGGAGATAGGAGGAGGAGAAGGAGTGTAACGTGTGGCAGGCAGCATAGATAGTCCACTATGGCACCTAGTGTTGGTACCACGGCTTTAAAAAAAATTGTGAACCAGGCTTATTAGTCAAGACGGAGCCAGGAGGTTGTGGTGGTAGGGTGGTAAGGCAGGCATAGTGATTCCCAGCCACTTCAAGCCCCCCTCTTGCCAACAACAGGGGCCAGGAAGTCACCAACCATCCAAGCCTAGTTCATTTTGAGAAACGTCAGTGTCACGAGTGGCATCTGCTGGCAGTGGCAATTTCCTGAAATATGTTGATGAACTTTCTCTATTTCACCAGCAGATGTCCTCAGTGTCCTCAGGGATTATGCGGCAACTTGATTTACTCTCTGCCACCAGCAGGGGTCTCTCCTTTAGGAACTGTCCATCACAGACTGTAATGAGGGCAGGTCTGGGATCACCTAGACTTTGTCATCTGACCTCCCAGCACAGAATATAAGCTGCCTTAGTAAGTCAGTCCAGTGCTAGATCATTACTTCAGTTCCATCTGTGCTTAGTATCTTGTCCTTGCCCTGTATGACCTTTTGCTGTTTCAGGCAAATGTTTTGATTTCATGATGGTAGCCATCTTTTTGGTTGAAAGGAGGTGACAGGGAGCATGAGGCACAGTTCCAACTGTCCTGTGTCCTGAGCACCTCTCCCAGTTGCTAGGCAACGTGAATGACAACATAGGAAATCCCATCATGCTCTGCACAGCATCAAGGAAAAAAAGCCCGGGCTTTTTACTTTGATGTGTGGAGCTTAGCATAAAAATGATGCTTTGGTAAGAAAAACAAAGTTCTGATGCTGTGTATTGGGGGTATTGGGCACAGCGGCGGGGAACGGGGTCAGACCCCCCCTCCCCCACCTGGGTCCCCCATGTGCGCTCCCTCTCCAGATTAAGCTCAGCAGGACCCCCCCCCTTACCTCACCTGGGTCCCCCAAGTGCGCTCCCCCTCCAGCTTAAGCTCAGCAGAACCCCCCCTAACCTGGGTCCACCATGTGTGCTCCCCCTCCAGCTTAAGCTTAGCAGGACCCCCCCTCCCTCACCTGGGTCCCCCATGTGTGCTCCACCTCCAGCTTAAGCTCAGTAGGACCCCCCCCCTTACCTGTGTCCCCCATGTGCGCTCCCCCTCCAGCCGCTATTAGTAAGAGGCAGAGGGCGGGGATGACTCACTTATTCTGCGTTCCAGTGTGCATTCTGCTGTCGTCACTTCCTGCAATGCCGCCCACTGTATTGTATGTGGACGGCATTGCAGGAAGTGACGACAGTGGAACACACGCTGGAACGCGGAAGAGGTGAGTCATCCCCGCCCACTGCCTCTTACTAATAGTGGCGGCTGCTGCTGAACTTAAGCTGGAGGGGGAGCGCACATGGGGGACCCAGGTAAGGGGGGGGGGTCCTGCTGAGCTTAAGCTAGCGGGGGAGCGCAGATGGGGACCCAGGTGAGGGAGGGGGGTCCGACCCCACTCCCTGCCGCTGTGCCCAGTACCCCCTTTCTGCCCGCTACCGCCTCCAGCTCGGCGGCAAGTCTAGGACCGCCCCTGGGGGAAGGGCGCTACTTAATAATAAAAAAATACAAACATTTATATAGCACTTTTTTCCTGTCGGATTCAAAGCGCTCAAGTGCTGCAGCCACTGAGACAGGCTCAGGAGGCTATCCTGCAGTATTAGGCAGTCTTGCCTTGAACTCTTTACTAAATAGGTACTGACCCTAGCCAAGATAGATTCGAACCCTGGCCTCCCATGTCAAAGGCAGTGCCCTTAACCAGTACTCTTTCAGCCACTGATACTCTTCTTTTTGCTTGGACCGGCCTTGGGAGCAGGGCACTACTTCTTCTTCTTGCTTGGACCAGCCCCTTCTTCTTGCTTGGACCGGCCCTGGGGGCAGGGCGCTACTTCTTCTTCTTGCTTGAAGGTTGAGGAACTTACTCTATTATATATATAGATATAGTTCACATGTATATATATTAGCCAGGTTCAGGGTTCAGTGTGCACACTTGATTATATGCTTTGGATTATCCTATATGCTTTGGATTATCCTATCTATATGCAGGGGGTTCTTAGCATATGCAAATTCCTGATACTAATTACCAGGGGTGCTTGGATACCCCTTTTTAAAATCCAAATTGATACGGATCCGGATAACCAGATATCCGGATCCGGATAGGATATCCGAATCCGAACTTCCCGGTATCAGGGATATCCGGGCGGATTTGGATATCCGGATAGAAAACCGGAAATTGCTTCCAAAACGTTTTTTAGGGTAAATGAGGCATGTAACATCATGTTTTTTTTTAAAAGAAACACTAATTGATTATGTGGGGACTTAAAATCCCCCCCACCCAAAAAAAATGGCTGTAAATTAACATCAGGACTAGGTTCCAGACAGCAGTCGTGCAGTCCACATTGTGTCCAAAGTCCAACCGCACAACAGGGACATGGCAGTTTTCAGCCCAGACACCTCCAAAAAATTATGCAGCAATTGTGTTTTGGGTTAAATATAGGTGGTATACGCACAACAGCAGCGGCCTGTGGGACCCTGGCGGTGGGAGCAGCACAGGTAGCAGGATCAGGGGCAATGCAGCAGCAGGTGTAACGTGTGCTAGGAGCATACCGGACGTGGCATGTGGCACGTGTACGTGGCACGTAGTGTTGGTGGTACCGCGACTGTAAAAAAATTGTGAACCAGGCGGCTTAGTTAGTAATAGTTAACCAGGAGGAGCCAGGAGGTTGTGGTGGTGGTGGTAAAGGGTGGTAAGGCAGAAATAGTGATTCCCGGCCACTTCATGCCCCCCTCTTGCCAACAACAGGGAAAGACTCTTCCAACGGGGTCTGGCGGCATTTTTTCCTTGCACGGGAAGCGGTGGAGGGAGCAGAGGAGGCCACTGAGGACTGGTTGTCTGAACAGGCCTCAGTGTCGGCAGGAGTGGCAGAGGGGGTTCTGGTGCTCTGAGTCTGACCACTGCCAGTACCAGCTTGCTTCAGCCAGATGATGTGGGGTACATGTAATTCATTAAAATCGGGGTTGGACTTTAAAGCAAATCAGCACGGAGTGACAGACAGCAGAGGAGAAGACAGTGCACACTGACTGTCTAACTGTCACACTGACACTGCTCAGCACATCAGCACTTCAGTAATCTGTAGTAAGCTAACACAGTAGTACTACTCTAACAACTAACTAGCACTGCAGTACTAACTACACAATAACACAGTAATCCTACTCCCTAACCTATACTGTGGCTAATAGCAGACCAGCACAGCAGCAGGCCTGTTCTCTGTGCACAGCACAGATGATCAAAAGGATTCCTCCGCACACCTTCCATGGAGTAAAAACAGTCCTTTTTATTGAATCATTGTAGAAAAATAGCAAAAATAGAACAGCATGCAAGCTGCTGACGTGTTTCTGACTCTACCGGGCCCTTAGTCATAGCTACACATCACAAGTGGTTTTAAATACCTGGAGACCACACCCCCTATCCACCACACCTACACAGGTGACTAACATATTTAAAGGGGAATACCCCTGGTGGGAGAGGAGAGGACTCCAGCGTATTGTACAGATACACATATGCATACACATAAAATACATTTAAAATAACACATTATAATTATAACCTGCTAATATTTAATAAATACAACCCCCTGAACAAACAGAGAAGGAAAGAGAAGGGGGGAAAAGGGAGAGGAAAAAAAAAGGGGGGAGAAAAACGGAAAATGAGAAAGAACAGGACGGAAAGGGGCAGGGAGAAAAGAGGGGGAGGGGGGCGGGGGATAAGAGGTGTTTCCAGAAGGGGGGGGGCAGAACCAATATTCATTAGGAACCCCAACCCACTTAACACGTTATATTGTTACTACCCCACCCTACCCATCCCTAGAGTGAGCAAAGTGAAACCCCCACCATGACAGAAACAAAAATGTTTTGCAACATTGGAGGGGTTTAAGCAGTTAGTGTTAGTGGCACCACAATAGTGCTTAGCTATCCTGGCCCTCAGCGGTCTTGTGGTGCATCCAACGTATTGCTTTCTACATGAATTACAATTGACAAGGTACACCACACCCTTTGTACCGCAGTTGATATACTGCTTAAAACGAAAAACTTTTCCATTACTAAAGGAAACAGCGGTATTACCTGTGGAGTGCACCCTACAATATCTGCACATTCTCACCCCACACTTGTAGGATCCCTGGTACCTCAACCATGTTGCCCCTTGGCCAGGACTTGGGTCCTCATAAAGACTGGGGGACAGTACGTCTCCCAGTGTGGGTGCTCTTTTACTGACGAACCTACAGTTATCCTCCACTATTGGTGCTATCTC
This sequence comes from Hyperolius riggenbachi, assembly GCF_040937935.1. Taxonomy (NCBI): domain Eukaryota; kingdom Metazoa; phylum Chordata; class Amphibia; order Anura; family Hyperoliidae; genus Hyperolius; species Hyperolius riggenbachi. Next base: position 11,450,883 of record NC_090646.1, on the reverse strand, counting down.
TGGATCTGCTAGTAGAATAGGCAGATGGGTTTTCAGGAACTTAACCATGGAGGAATAGTCCATACTAAAGGCTGTAGAAAATGTGATGGTGTCGCCATCTACATCACCCACCGTTCACGCCTTGCCGGCCAGAAGTGCAGGCCTTCCCTTCGCCAATATCTTATTTTTAGATCTCCCAACATATTTCTGGGGATACCCCTGCTGGGAGAGTCTCACCTCTGTTTTCCTGATTTCATCAACCAAACACTCTGGATTAGAGCAATTCCTCACTATTCTTGTGATCTCCCCAGTGGGGATACCACAAATGGTATGGTTGGGGTGGCAACTGCTGGCCAGCAAAGTGGAGTTCCCACTGCATGACTTACGGTGGGTGGTGGTGGTGATCTTACCAAAGGAATCCTCCAGTTGAAGATCCAGAAACACCATAGAAGTGGGGTGTATGGAAGAAGTGAAATGTAAATTGATGTTGATGTTATTGTGATTCAAATAAGAAACAAACTGGTCAAACTCTGCAACCGGACCTGTCCAGATTAACACCAAATCGTCGATATAGCGACCATACCAAAGTATATGTCTTGAAAACGTGTTCTCATCTGAAAAAAGATGGGTTTCTTCCCAGAAACCGAGATACAAATTGGCTAATGAGGGTGATAAACAGGCTCCCATTGAGGCTCCCCGTTTCTGCAGAAAAAATTCCCCATTGAACAAAAAATAATTGTGTGACAGAACAAAAGACACCGCCTCCACAATAAAATATTTCAAATCCCGACTGTAGTCGCTATAGTGATCAAAATGGTATTGCAGTGCTTCTAAAGTAATGTTATTTACCAGACTGGAATACAGAGCCCGTATGTCCAGGGTGACCCAGTTGTAGTCAGATTCCCACTTAGCTCTCTCTAGTTGTTGGAGTACGTGCTTAGTGTCCCTCAAGAACCCCAGAAGTCTCCGCACCAAGGGCTGCAAGTGTCTATCCAGCCATTCCCCAAGGCACTCAGTGAGGGAACCTATGCCGGCTACTATAGGCCAACCCAATGCACAGCACACACAGACACAGGACCTAATAGCAGCCGCTGCAGGCCTGCAGCACAATCTCTGACTGTCACTGAATGAAATCAAGCTAGATAACTAATAAACAATAGAACAATAGTGTAGTGAAGGTGTTAATCACTGAAAAGCTTAGGTTTATCACTGTATACAGCACTTGCTAGGCCAGGCAGCAGCACTGGAGCATGTCTCTCAGTGAGCAGTCAGTCACACAAGCAAGGACGAGATTTCTCATCATGGCAACCCTCCTTATATACAGGGGTGGGGCTGGCCAGGGTTCCCTTCTGTGATTGGGTGCTAGGGCTTAGGCTGGGAGCCCTCTGATTGGCTTAATGAGGTCAGGAGGGGCTGGCCAGGGTTCCCCTGTGATTGGTTGCTAGGGCTTCTGCTGGGAGCCCTCTGATTGGCTCAATGACGTCATGGACGTCATCTCCATGGTTACAGTATCCAGATTCAGATATCCACCGGATATCCGACCAGAATCCGGATTGCGGATAAATATCCACGTTACCCGGATAGTGCTATTCGGATAGCTGAAAAAGTTCAGATTATCTGGGTAGTTTGGATATCCGGAATCCGGATGAGCACCACTGCTAATTACTGCTACGGTGTTTAGCTTTGTTTTCAGTTGCATTATTATTTATACTGATTACCTGAAAATTTGCATGACTACTGTGCATTAACTTAATGCCGTTATTTGCATGATTCTCTGCATGAGCTTAATGTACATCACTGATGTCGTTTATTTCATTTATGCCAACGTTTGCAATAAATCTTCATATCAATTCCTTTAATTCCGGTCTGAGTCTCAGTGTTTCTTGCATAGTGACAAAACTACTTCCTTTGCGATTCCTTTGCATTGCAAGCCCTTGCATAGGAATCCTGACAGTTAGTCTGTCCACAGACTGGGGGGACAGACGAGAGCGTCTGGGTGTTTGTCCTGACGGCGCGAAACGGCTGTCGACCTCCCCACCTGCCTGTACCTCTCTCGGTAACATCATTGGAATTTGTAATGTATGCCTTTTAAACTTTTTCAAATAAATCAAAAGTTTTACTTAGGGATGTGCAAAGCTTCTTTTTCTGCATGTGGGACAGACGAGAGCGCTTCTCGATCACCACGCCACCGGCCGCACTGAAGCACCACTCTAACAGCACGTTGGAAGGCGGGCAGGACAGCACTTCCAGGGCGTACTGCACCAGCTCGCTCCAGATATCCAGACGCTTGACCCAGTACTCCATGGGGTCCACAGGGGTGTCGGTGTCAAGCCCACTGTAGGACCCCATGTAGTCTGCCACCATCCGGGTCAGGCGCTGGTTCTGGCTTTGAGAGCCAGATGCTGCAGGCACCTCCTCTGTAGGCAGCTGTACTGGCGTGGCATAGAGCGCCTTTGTCAGAGACAGCAGGTTTGGGCACCTGCTGCTGCTGGACGCAGGCACCTCCTGCTGTGCTGGCTGGACTGTGACAGCAGGGGGAGTGGAAGTCGGGGGGAAGGCTTCCTCCAAGCGCTAAACCAGGGACCACTGCAACTCCATCATTCGGCGCACAGGGTCTCCTCCTGCAGGCAGGAACTGAGGCAGCTTCCCCTTCAGCCGTGGGTCTAGCATCATGGTGATCCAGATGTCCTCCCAAGCAAGCATCTGCTTGACCCTTGGGTCCCTGAGCAGGAACTGCAGCATGTGCACTGCCATGGGGAATAGGGATGCCATCTCTGCTGACACATCATCATCACCCCCAGAGCCGACAGTGCTGTCCTCCTCCTCCTCTGACCCCTGAGCCTCCTCCTGCTCTCTCCACCCCCACACCAGTGCAACTGCACTCGGCTGTGCCCCCTCATCTTCAAGGTCAGGGACTTCCAGCTCCTCCAACTCCAAGTCCTCCCACTCCTCCTCCTGCCGCACAGAGGTGGACTGTGCAGGTGGCTGCTGCTCCTGCTGGATCAAGGCTGTCTCTCCCACTTCCAGCAGGGCAAAGAGGGCCTTGTCCAGCATGCACACCATGGTCACCATGGGCTGAGGCCCTGTGGCTGGCCTGGCTGACAGTGAGGCCCTCTGGGTGCTGCTGTCAGCGGTGAGGCTGGGGCCCTGTGGCTGGCCTGGCTGGCAGTGAGGCCCTGTGGGTGCTGCTGTCAGCGGTGAGGCTGGGGCCCTGTGGCTGGCCTGGCTAGCAGTGAGCCCCTGTGGCTGCTGCTGTCAGTGGTGAGGCTGGGGCCCTGAGGCTGGCCTGGCTAGCAGTGAGGCTCTGTGGGTGCTGCTGTCAGCGTGAGACTGGGGCACTGTGGCTGGCCTGGCTAGCAGTGAGGCTCTGTGGGTGCTGCTGTCAGCGGTGAGGCTGGAGGCTGGGGCCCTGTGGCTGGCACTGGCAGACAGGACGCTACGCTAAACTCCCTACCTAGCCAAAGCTAAACCCCAAAGCAAATGGCGCCAATCACGCGCGTTCTGGTATTTATGCACCCGAACACGTGACCCGCTCGGCCAATCACAGCGCGAGACGCGCGTTCGACCGAACATACGGCCACGTTTGGCCGAACGTTCGGCCAAGGACAAGTTCGAGCCACGTGGCCGAGCATCCATCACGGACACTGAGGTGTTCGGATGGTGTTCGCCGCAAATTCGAACACCACAAAATTTGCCGAATCCCAAACAGTGGCGAACACTGTTCGATCAACACTATACCGGACAAGGTGGCGGCCACGGTAGCATTGGCCAGGTACTGGTTGACAGCCTGCCTCTGTTCAACCAGACACTCCAACATGGCCAGGATAGAATTCCAGCGTGTTGGAACGTCTATTATCAGACGGTGCCGTGGCAGGTTGAGCTTGTCCTTCTCGCTTTGTAGGGACACTGAGGCACCACCCGAGAGGAGGAAATGACCCACCATTTTCCTTGCCTCTCTCAAAAGAGTGTCCATCCCCTGGTAGGTGCGCAAAAGTTTCTGCACCACCAGGTTCAGGACTTGGGCCAGACAGGGGATGTGGATGAGGTTTCCCCGGTGGATAGAGGCAACCAGGTTGGTCCCATTGTCAGAGACCACCTCTCCGACTCTCGGGCCTCTGGGGGTCAGCCAATTCTTCTCCTGCTCCCTGAGGTATCGAAGCACGTTGGCTGCCGTTATATTGTTCTTCCCCAGGCTGACCATCTCCAGCAGCGCTTGGCAGAGGCGGGCCTTCACGCTGCTGCTGAGGCTGGGGTGTATAATGGCAGGTTTGCTGGAGGATGGAACCAGATCAGAGGAACCTGCTGCACTTCCTCTCACCCTGCTGCGGGGTGGCACCACCCACTGGATTGCTGCTGTGCCCAATGCTGCTGTCCCCTCCTCACCCCCTTCCACCAAACTGACCCAGTGTGCGGTGAAGGACAGATAGTGGTCTGTCCTGAACAGGCTGCTCCATGAGTCCATGGTCACATGGACCCACTTACCCACTGCATGATCCAGCCCACGTTCCACGTTGGCCATCATAAAGCGGTGCAGTGCTGGGATGCCCGTGCGTGAAAAGTAGTGCTGGCTGGGGATTGGCCAATCCGGCGCTGTGCACTGCAGGAGCACATGCATCTGGCTCCCCTCCTGCACGAATGAGTACTGGAGGAGCTGGGAGGACATGGCCGTGCAAGCAAGTCGTTCAGTTGGCGGATGCGACGGCTGCCGGGAGGCTGAGCACTGACCAGGAAGGACTCGCTCAGCAGGGTCTGGTGGTGGCGTTTTTGGCTTGCACGGGAAGCGGAGGAGGGAGCAGAGGAGACAACTGAGGACTGGCTGCCTGAACAGGCCTCAGTGTCGGCAAGAGTGGCAGAGGGGGTTATGGTGCTCTGACCACTGCCAGCGCCAGCTTGCTTCAGCCTCTTAAACTCCTCATGCTCAACAAAATGTTTCTTGGACAGAAGGGTGATGAAGCTGGAGGTGCCATAGTTGGAGGGGTTACAACCTCTGCTCAGCTTCACATTACATGTGGCAAACTTGGGCAGAGTGAAAAACTGCCGGATTGGGGTTAAAAACTTTCCCTTATGCCCTGAATGGGATGCTGCTGCTGCTTTTCTCCCTGCGGTGATTGGGGCCTGGGGTTGAGTGGTGCGGCTGGTGGTAGTGGCAGAAGATGAAGCAGCAGGCTGTGGGTTCCGCATTCCACGCCCACTGCTGCTCCTGCCAATGTCTGCAATGCTGATCCTCCGTGCCAGACCCACCGACACATCCTCCTCCTCAGAGTCAGAGCTGACATCCCCCTCCTGAGGATGGTAATCACGGTCCTTCATCTCGTCATCATCATCATCATACTCTCCCCCCTCAAACATCTGCTGGGATGATGATCCCCCAAACTCCTCTTCTGCTGACACATCCTGCAAGGACCCCCTCCCCCCCAACAACCACCGTCACCATCTGTGACTCATCCAAATAGCCCATTGTGCCCAGAATATCCTCCTCCTCAAAGTCACTGGTAACAGCCCTGATTGCGCTTGTGGTGCCTGGAGTAAAGAGCGCACTCACTGAGGGTAGGCTGCCCGCTGGGATCAACATGACCGGCGAGTCCCCAGGCACTGCTGGGTGGCTGCTGCTGCTCTTGCCAACAGGAGTGGTGGTGGGGGTGGAGGTCTATGTTGTAGAGCTGGTGGTGGCCTGCTCATCCTCCATCAGCTTCATCACAGGCTCGGCGTCCTTCTCCTCCAATTTGCACCGCCGACCCTGCTGGAAAATGCCCGCTACATGCTGCTGCACCTCTGCGGCATGACTCCCCCTAACAGCTGGGTGCCCAGTGCGTCCACGGCCAGTGGCTAGCGTTGGAATGGACACAGACGCAGCAGAACTGCTGACGGTGGTGGCAATGCTGCTCCCTCTATTCTTGGCCTTGCTGCCCCTCCCCCGACTGCCAGTGCCAGCAGAAATAGTACAACTTATATTTGATGATGTCACCAGATGATGTGGGGTACTTGTACTTTATTAAAATCGGGGTTGGACTTTCAAGAAAATCAGCACGGAGTGACAGACAGCAGAGTAGAAAACAGTGCACACTAACTGTCTATCTGTCACACTGACACTCAGCACAGCAGCACTGCAGTAATCTGTATTAAGCTAACACAGTACTACTCTAACAACTAACTAGCACTGCAGTACTAACTACACAATAACACAGTAATCCTATTACCTAACCTATGCTGTAGGTAAGGCTAATAGCCGGCCAGCAGCAGGCCTGGCCTGTGCACAGCACACACAGACACAGGACCTAACTACTAGCAGCTGCTGCAGCATAGAGTCTGACTGTCACTGACTGAAATCAAACAATTACACAAGCTAACTAACTATAAAACAATAGAACAATAGTGTAGTACAGGTGTTTACACTCAAAAACGCTAGGTTTAACAGTGTGAGAAGCACTTGCTTAGCCAAACAGCACTGGAGATGTCTCTCAGTGAGCAGTCACGCAAGGACGATTTCCTCAACATGGCTGCCGCTTTATATAGAGGAGAGGCTGGCCAGGGTTCCCCTCTGTGATTGGTTGCAAGAGCTTCAGCTGGGAGCCTTCTGATTGGCTCAATTACTTCATGGACGTCATCAACGTGGTTACGCTATCTCCGTGGTTACGCTATTTTTTTGCATAAATAGAGAATATGTCTTTTTCTCAAGGGATATGAATGAGAAAATTCTATATAAAAACTCTAAATGAAATTGTAACCTTGATTTTGCAAATTCACACTAACCATAACCAATCTTATGGTTAATGCACACATTAATATTAAGTACCATTTAGCTGCAAATTTGGAATCTGTGAAATTCCTCATTCGGTGTAACGCCATGCAAAATTCAGGAATTTTGTCGGATTTGGTATATGGCAATCTTGACCATTCCTACTTGAGAATACATTTGAATAACTATCACAGTTCTGATACTTACCTGAGCTTTATATCTACGATCTCTGGATCTCCCCAGTTTCTGCATTTCATGCAAGGCATGGGCAAGAGAAACCACTGCAAGGGTTATAGAGAAGAAGCTGGCAAAATTATAATTAATATCAAACAGTTCAGTGTCTAATGGGGATATACAGTAATGGTAGTTTTCGTTATTAATGTCAAATACTTTCTGAAATAATTTTTCTTTGTTCTTGTCAGTGAAGCTAAAATGAGACATAAAGATGTCTTTAAGTATCGGGTCTTCAGGACAAGTGCATCGATTTACATACCGGAAAAACATTTTTAGGCCACTAATTTCTCTCTCCATTGTTGAGTAAATCAAACTACAGTTAAACACCTCTACAATTCCCGTTTCTGATTCTAAAAATGTTTCATGGAGGATAAATGTTATGTTATATGTGCTCGCTGTTCTTAATGAAGCAAATGTAAAACCGACCTCAGCTTTCCCACAGATTATTACCACCTTAGCAGTATATTTCTCATTCTCAAGTGTTTGTTTGAAGTTACCCTCAGAGTTTGTATCCAAATTGTATAGTTTGTAGACAAATTCAATGCAGATCCCATTCCTGGTCAGCTCCTTGGTCAGTTCTCGCAGTTCCTGTTCCGTGTTGTCATCGATTTGTAACGGATGGTATCTCTTGAGAGAGGACTGGTTTCATAGCTAATCTGTGGGGCATATGGAAATATTATAATTGATAAGTTAGAATTTCTTTTTAGTGATCATTAAAGTCAGATCAGGGTGGAGCCTACAAAAGCCAATAAAAATGTACCTATTGCTTTTCAAGGGGTATATTTAATTGTTGCCACTCTTGCGCTGTTAATGGCACAAGCCTCAAACCTGGTACAGTTGGTCACTGGATGACTGGAGTTCAAATTCAGAAAAGGGGGTGGAGCCACAAACAGCCAATCAGATTTGTTAAATTTCAGTGCAAATTATTGATGCAAAAGACTGCAAAGCTCACAAACTAGGTAATTTAGTATTTGAGTAATTGTGTATTAGGATTAGAAAGTGGGCGGAGCCAACACCAGCCAAATTCATACCTGGGCAATGCCGGGCCATCAGCTAGTATATGTATATATTGCTGTATAGTAGTGATTATCATAATCAGCTAATTACGATTACGTGAAATTTTACGGACACTTTCACAATTCCCCCTATACGTAATAACGATTTGTAAATTCAATTGATTTCATTTAATTATATTTTGTATAATGTTTGCCTAATTTCATGCTGATTTAGCAGTAAGTAGCAAAGCCCCCATATAAACAGTGCGATGCAAAAGTTTGGGCAACCTTATTAATCGTCATGATTTTCCTGTATAAATCCTTGGTTGTTACCATAAAAAAGTCAGTTAAATATATCATATAGGAGACACACACAGTGATATTTTAGAAGTGAAATGAAGTTTATTGGATATACAGAAAGTACACAATAATTGTTTAAATAAAATTAGGCAGGTGCATACATTTGGGCATTGCTGTCATTTTATTGATTCCAAAACCTTTAGAACTAATTATTGGAACTCAAATTGGCTTGGTAAGCTCAGTGACCCCTGACCTACATACACAGGTGAATCCAATTATGAGAAAGATTATTTAAGGGGGTCAATTGTAAGTTTCCCTCCTTTTTCTCCTCCATCTCAGTCCCCAGACCTGAATATAATTGAAAATTTGTGGTGTGAGTTAAAAAGAGCAGTCCATGCTCAGAAGAAGCCATCAAACCTGAATGAACTAGAGATGTTTTGTAAAGAGTAATGGTCCAAAATACCTTCAACCAGAATCCAGACTTTCATTGGAACCTACAGGAAGCGTTTAGAGGCTGTAATTTCTGCAAAAGGAGGATCTACTAAATATTGTTTTCATTTTTTTTTGTGGTTCCCAAATTTATGCACCTGCCTAATTTTGTTTAAACAATTGTTGCACGCTTTCTGTAAATCCAATAAACTTCATTTCACTTCTCAAATATCACTGTGTGTGTCTCCTATCTATATATATAAAAGAGTAAGTGCCTCAACCTTCAAGCAAGAAGAAGAAGTAGCGCCCTGCCCCCAGGGCCGGTCCAAGCAAGAAGAAGAAGTAGTGTCATATCATATCAAGGGCAAAGAGGGATAATTTGCATATTCAGTAGCAGTGCATTGTGGGTAACCACCAGTGGCGTACCTAGGGCATTTGGCACCCGGTGCTAGGTATTGAAAGACACCCCCCCACCCACGGTCCACCACCTGCGGCGCGCGAAGCGCGCCGTGGCGAAAAAATGGGCGTGGCTATGACCGGATGGGGCGGAGCTAATTTAAAAGTGCACCCAAGTTTTAGTCAACCTTTCTCCAGAAAATTCACATCATTGCGCAGCTTTTCTCCAGAAAATACACAAAGGGCCATATCCTATTCAAGGTGATAAGTAGCTTGCAGATGCGAGCTACTTATCACCTTGCCATCGCGCGAGGATTACCGGCAAATCCTATTGCCCATATCCTTCGCGCGATGGCCGATCGTTAGGGAGCATTACTCAGGCGAAAGCCTGAGCGATGCTCCCTGTTACCGAGCGATGGGGAGTGAGGTTTACGCTGTGGTGCTGTCCATCAGCACCACAGCCTCACTCCCCACACATGCGCACTCGTCTGCCGAACATCGCCGACATCTTCCGCCGCAGCATCTGGGGGTCTCCTTTAATAAGGAGACCCCCAGAGCTCCCCGTCGGGTCGCCGCACAGTTTAGAAGCCAGCGCGCAGCTCTGCCCGGCTCCTCTGTCATACGTACCGCCGCCGATCACCCGCCGCCTCTCGCCGCAAAATCCGTCACGTAATTACAGTGTATCTAACACTGTAATTACTGTGCGCATAGAAGGAGCCCGGGCAAAGCATCTTTGAATCTGCAGCCGGGCTCCCCATTGGTCTGCTGTCTGAACCAATAAAATGGCTCACACAGCAGACCAATGGGGAGCCCGGCTGCAGATTCAAAGATGCTTTGCCCGGGCTCCTTCTATGCGCACAGTAATTACAGTGTTAGATACACTGTAATTACGTGACGGATTTTGCGGCGAGAGGCGGCGGGTGATCGGCGGCGGTACGTATGACAGAGGAGCCGGGCAGAGCTGCGCGCTGGCTTCTAAACTGTGCGGCGACCCGACGGGGAGCTCTGGGGGTCTCCTTATTAAAGGAGACCCCCAGATGCTGCGGCGACGACGTGCGTTAGCTAGTTTAGACCTGCTTTTTGCAGGTCTAAGCTAACGCTCATGTCTGCCGGGAAGCATCGCTTCCCGGAGACATGATAAGGGTAATTGGATTCCGTGTTAAGAACTCGCTGGGCGATTATATCGCCCAAGCGAGTTCTTTTCCGCCTGGGGGGGTCTAAAGTTTAATTAGATTAGGCGATGCCCCCATCGCCTAAGTTAAGAACTCGCCAGTGCTTAGCGCTGGCGAGTTCAGCAATAGAATATGGCCCAAAATGTCAGAAGCTTTCAACATAAAATACACGTAATGCGAGAACATTTCACCAGACATTACACGTTATGTGAGCAGATTTCACAAGAAAATACATTCAATCATGTCGGCAGATTTGACCAGAAAAAAATCATTCAATCTTGCGGTAGATTTGACCAGAACATACACAATGTCAGCACCAGATTTCACCACAAAATACACAATATCGGTAGTTAAACTGACCACAAAATACACAATGACGGTAGTTAAACTGACCACAAAATAAATGACGGTAGTTAAACTGACCACAAAATACACAATGACGGTAGTTAAACTGACCACAAAATACACAATGACGGTAGTTAAACTGACCACAAAATACACAATGTCGGCAGTTAATCTGACCACAAAATACACAATGTCGGTAGCAGATCTGACCACAAAATACACAATATCGGTAGCAGATTTGAGTGTTGGCAAGCTGATAGCCTGGTGGGTAGGTGGTTAAGGGTGAGCAGCCTGATTGCCTAGTGGGTAGGTGGGCAGCCTGCTGGGTAGCAGTGGTGGGTAGGGGGGCTGCAGTGGTGGGTAGGTGGGCAGCCTGCTGAGTAGCCTGGTGGGTAGGTGGGCAGCAGTGGTGGGTAGGTGGGTAGCATGGTGGGTAGCCTGGTGGGTAGGGGGGCAGCAGTGGTGGGTAGGTGGGCAGCCTGCTGAGTAGCAGTGGTGGGTAGGTGGGCAGCCTGCTGGGTAGCACTGGTGGGTAGTAGTGTTGGGCGAACAGTGTTCGCCACTGTTCGGGTTCTGCAGAACATCACCCTGTTCGGGTGATGTTCGAGTTCGGCCGAACACCTGACGGTGTTCGGCCAAACCGTTCGGCCACATGGCCGAACTAAGAGCGCATGGCCGAACGTTCCCCGAACGTTCGGCTAGCGCTGTGATTGGCCGAACGGGTCACGTGGTTCGGGCCCGAACGCGCTCTGATTGGCCGAACGGTCACGTGGTTCGGGTAAATAAATACCCGAACCACGTCATATCTCCGCCATTTGTCTGTGGGTTTAGCTTTGGGTAGGCAGGCAGGGTAGTTCGCTCTCCAGCCACGCTAGCCAGGGTCCCCCCCAGTCATTGTGTGTAGCTGCTGGGAACAGTAGTACACCGCTCGCTCAGCCACACTATATATAGCATTGTTTACTGCCACTGTGTACCTCGCTCAGCCACGCTATATATATAGCATTGTGTTTTCTGACACTCTGTGTACACGGCTTAGGCTAGTCTGACTAATATAGCATTGTGTGTACTGCCACTGTGCACCTCGCTCAGCCACGCTATATATAGCATTGTGTGTACTGCCACTGTGCACCTCGCTCAGCCACGCTATATATAGCATTGTGTGTACTGCCACTGTGCACCTCGCTCAGCCACGCTATATATAGCATTGTGTGTACTGCCACTGTGCACCTCGCTCAGCCACGCTATATATAGCATTGTGTGTACTGCCACTGTGCACCTCGCTCAGCCACGCTATATATAGCATTGTGTGTACTGCCACTGTGCACCTCGCTCAGCCACGCTATATATAGCATTGTGTGTACTGCCACTGTGCACCTCGTTCAGCCACGCTATATATAGCATTGTGTGTACTGCCACTGTGCACCTCGCTCAGCCACGCTATATATATAGCATTGTGTTTTCTGACACTCTGTGTACACGGCTTAGGCTAGCCTGACTAATATAGCATTGTGTGTACTGCCACTGTGCACCTCGCTCAGCCACGCTATATATAGCATTGTGTGTACTGCCACTGTGCACCTCGTTCAGCCACGCTATATATAGCATTGTGTGTACTGCCACTGTGCACCTCGCTCAGCCACGCTATATATATAGCATTGTGTTTTCTGACACTCTGTGTACACGGCTTAGGCTAGCCTGACTAATATAGCATTGTGTGTACTGCCACTGTGCACCTCGCTCAGCCACGCTATATATAGCATTGTGTGTACTGCCACTGTGCACCTCGCTCAGCCACGCTATATATAGCATTGTGTGTACTGCCACTGTGCACCTCGCTCAGCCACGCTATATATATAGCATTGTGTTTTCTGACACTCTGTGTACACGGCTTAGCCTGACTAATATAGCATTGTGTGTACTGCCACTGTACACCTCGCTCAGCCACGCTATATATAGCATTGTGTGTACTTCCACTGTGCACCTCGCTCAGCCACGCTATATATAGCATTGTGTGTACTGCCACTGTGCACCTCGCTCAGCCACGCTATATATAGCATTGTGTGTACTGCCACTGTGTACCTCGCTCAGCCACGCTATATATAGCATTGTGTGTACTGCCACTGTGCACCTCGCTCAGCCACGCTATATATAGCATTGTGTGTACTGCCACTGTGCACCTCGCTCAGCCACGCTATATATAGCATTGTGTGTACTGCCACTGTGCACCTCGCCCAGCCACGCTATATATAGCATTGTGTGTACTGCCACTGTGCACCTCGCTCAGCCACGCTATATATAGCATTGTGTGTACTGCCACTGTGCACCTCGCTCAGCCACGCTATATATAGCATTGTGTGTACTGCCACTGTGCACCTCGCTCAGCCACGCTATATATAGCATTGTGTGTACTGCCACTGTGCACCTCGCTCAGCCACGCTATATATATAGCATTGTGTTTTCTGACACTCTGTGTACACGGCTTAGGCTAGCCTGACTAATATAGCATTGTGTGTACTGCCACTGTGCACCTCGCTCAGCCACGCTATATATAGCATTGTGTGTACTGCCACTGTGCACCTCGCTCAGCCACGCTATATATAGCATTGTGTGTACTGCCACTGTGCACCTCGCTCAGCCACGCTATATATAGCATTGTGTTTACTGCCACTCTGTGTACACCGCTCAGCCAGACTATATACCGTTGTTTACTGACACTCTGTGTACACCGCTCAGCCAGACTATATACCATTGTTTACTGACACTCTGTGTACATGGCTCAGCCTGACTATAAAGCATTGTGTGTACTGCCACTGTGCACCTCGCTCAGCCACGCTATATATATAGCATTGTGTTTTCTGACACTCTGTGTACACGGCTTAGCCTGACTAATATAGCATTGTGTGTACTGCCACTGTGCACCTCGCTCAGCCACGCTATATATAGCATTGTGTGTACTGCCACTGTGCACCTCGCTCAGCCACGCTATATATAGCATTGTGTGTACTGCCACTGTGCACCTCGCTCAGCCACGCTATATATATAGCATTGTGTTTTCTGACACTCTGTGTACACGGCTTAGCCTGACTAATATAGCATTGTGTGTACTGCCACTGTGCACCTCGCTCAGCCACGCTATATATAGCATTGTGTTTTCTGACACTCTGTGTACACGGCTTAGCCTGACTAATATAGCATTGTGTGTACTGCCACTGTGCACCTCGCTCAGCCACGCTATATATAGCATTGTGTTTTCTGACACTCTGTGTACACGGCTTAGCCTGGCTCTATAGCATTGTGTGTACTGCCACTGTGCACCTCGCTCAGCCACGCTATATATAGCATTGTGTTTACTGCCACTCTGTGTACACCGCTCAGCCAGACTATATACCATTGTTTACTGACACTCTGTGTACACGGCTCAGCCTGACTATAAAGCATTGTGTGTACTGCCACTGTGCACCTCGCTCAGCCACGCTATATATAGCATTGTGTTTAATGACACTCTGTGTACACGGCTTAGCCAGACTATATAGCATTGTGTGTACTGCCACTCTGTGTACACCGCTCAGCCAGACTATATAGCATTGTGTTTACTTCCACTCTGTGTCTGCTGGGCCTGGGAACAGTAGTACACCGCTCACCCGCCACTGTATAGCATTGTGCTCTGTGTCGCTGCTGGGAATAGTGGTACTGTATAGCATTTCTGTACTGCCACTGTACTGCTGCCAGTCAGCGTGTACTGTAAGGATAAGTGAAATGAGGAAGAAATCCGGTGAAAGAGGAAGGGGCAAGGGAAGAGGTGTTTCCCCTGACGGTTCACGTACAGGCCACAGGGGAGCACCCAAGAAAACCCACTCAATACCGCCCATGTTGTCCAGGACAACAACCCTCACAAATCCAAAAGAACAGGACCAGATAATTACTTGGATGACCTCTCAAGCGTCCAGCAGTGGGTTAAGCAGCACCAGCACATCACGCACGAGGTCCGAGTCCTCAGCCAGTTACAAGGAGCCAGTGGGCACAAAGCTGACACAACCGGCAGCGACACCACGCACACAACTGCCAGATAACCAGTCCTATGAATTACCTCAGGACACAATGGGGTATTCGCAGGAGCTATTCCCAGCCCAACAAACTTCCACCTATGAAAGGTCAATGGAGGAACAGCCAGAAATGTTGTGCCCGGATTCACAACCATTAACTGTGGGAAATGCACCGCGCACTGAAATACAAGGCGAGTCCGAGGAGGACTCGGAAACCCAAATCCCAGAGCAAGTTGGGCAGGAGGGGTTGCAATTGCAGGAGGTCGGCCGACAAGATCTGGAAGACGACGTTGGAGTGAGCTGCGCAGAGGTTGTTCTGGGGAGCTCTACTCCACGGCGGCGGCCCCCCACAATGACATATGACGAGTTTGAGGAGATGGAAGAGGAGGGTATGGACAATGTGGACAGAGACCCAGATTTTATTTGTGAACGAGAACATCGCCGTCGTAGCAGCAGCACAGATGAGTCTGTTGAAGAACCCACTGCTGCACGAGTTCGCCTTGTGCCACAAGGTAGGCGGCGCGCAATTTCAGGCACCACAAGCGTGGAAGTTAGAGTGAGAGGCAAAAGAGGAGGAAACAGAAATCGCCAGCAAGGAGGCAGGTGCTCCAAAGTCTGGGCTTTCTTTGAAGACTGCACTGAGGATGTTACCATGGCGATTTGCAAGGTGTGCAAGACTCGCCTGAGCAGGGGGAAAAGTATTAACAACCTCTCCACCACCAGCATGAGCCGCCACATGCTATCCAAACATCCCACTCTGTGGGCAAACGCGGCAGGACAGGGTACCAGCAACACTGCCTCCCTTGGGTTCACCAGACTCACCACCAGACCCGCCTCAGCAGCAGCAGTAGCCCAGCCATTGCGTGGTTCACAACATTCACAAACATCAGACGACGCTGACACTGTCACTTTCCGGAGTAGTGCTCTTGAGGTCTCCCAGTGTTCATCAAACACAACAACCAACAGCCCTTCCGTGTGCAGCGCTACGGTTCAGTTGTCTGTGTCGGAGATGTTTGAGCGCAAGAGGAAATTGCCAGCAAATGACCCCCGGGCCGTGGCAGTAACAGCCAGCATAGCCAAGCTTCTGGCCTGCGAAATGCTGCCATATCGAGTGGTGGAGACAAACAGCTTCAAGGGCATGATGTCAGTGGCCATCCCACGTTACGTGGTTCCCAGCCGCTACCACTTTGCGCGCTCTGCAGTGCCTGAGTTGCATGAGCACGTGGTCAGCAAAATAACCCGAAGCTTGAAGAATGCCGTTGCCTGCAAGGTTCACCTCACCACTGACACTTGGACGAGTGCGTTCGGCCAGGGTCGATACATCTCCCTTACCGCGCACTGGGTGAACCTTGTGGAGCCTGGCAGCGATTCCTCACCTGCTACGGCGCGGGTGTTGCCCAAGCCGCAAACAGCTGCACCGCCGTCCCTCCCACTGGATAACAACAGCAGCACCTACCTCTCTGACTCCTTCTCCTCCAACGCATCTCAAAGCTGTACCTCATCCGGAAACGCTAACCCAGCAGCAGTAGGATCGTGGAAGCAGTGCAGCACAGCTGTTGGCATGCGTCAGCAAGCGTTGCTGAAGCTGATCTGCCTTGGGGATAAGCAGCACACAGGGGAGGAAATTTGGAAGGGAATAAAGGAACAGACGGATTTGTGGCTGGCACCGCTGGACTTGAAACCGGGCATGGTTGTGTGTGATAATGGGAGTAATCTCATTCGCGCTTTAAGGTTGGCTAAGCTGACACACATCCCTTGCCTGGCGCACGTGATGAACCTAGTAGTTCAGCGGTTCCTGAGGACATACCCAGGCGTGGCCGATCTTCTGTTGAAGGTGCGTCGAGTGGCCAAACATTGTAGAAATTCCAGTACTGCTTCGGGGGCACTCGCCAAGATGCAGGAGCGCTTCAATCTCCCCCACCATCGCTTGCTGTGTGATGTCCCTACGCGCTGGAATTCTACGCTGCACATGCTAGCACGCTTTTGTGAGCAGAAGAGTGCAGTGGTCCAGTACATGACGGCGCAGTACCGAGGCGCATCCGGCCAGCTGCCAAGCTTCTGTGGATCCGATTGGGCCAACATGTTGGACCTCTGCCAAGTCCTCCAAAATTTTGAGCAATCCACGTTGCTTGTGAGCAGTGACAACTCTTCAGTCAGCATTACCATACCACTGCTGTGTTTACTGAAGAGGTCAATGTTGAAAATCAAGGAAACAGCTGTCATGATGCAACTGAGGGAATCTGAAGGAGAAAACGATCAGCGTGATGGTACCAACATCAGGCCATCCGCCTCAGGGAACGCTGGCCCCAGCAGCTATGACGAAGAAGAGGAGGAGGAACAGCTGGAGTTGGAGCAGGAATTTCATGCCACCACTGACGAGGGCCAGAGCGGTGCACGTTGGACTTCCACAATTCAGCGCGAATGGTCAGCAGAAGCAGACCAGGAGGAAGGTGACGACTATGATGCATCACAACAACTATCACAACGCTCACAAGAGGATGATGAGGATTCTGGTAGGACTCTTGCACACATGGCTCAATTCATGCTAGACTGCATTGAACGCGACCCACGCATTGTGCGCATTCTGGACAACACCAATTACTGGGTTTATACCCTTCTGGATCCACGGTACAAACACAATGTTCCAAAACTGCTTGAAGAAAGAGTCAGACAGGTCAAAATGGAAGAATACCAGCAGGCCCTTGTGGAGACTTTAGAGAGGAGATTGACATCCTCCCCCTCCTCTAGCCAGTTGTACGCCGACAGACTGACTTCCGCAAACCCAGGACGACCAGGAGGGCAGCAAACAACGCAAGCCGCAGCTAGTGCCCAAAAGGGAACGGTATCGGCAGTGTCCTTGGAGTGGGAAAATTTTCTGACACCCATGCAGCAGCAGCCCACTGAACAGGAAGCGTGCAGATCCACCTCCAACACCGATCGCCTGGAGAAGATGGTCAAGGACTACATGTCAGATGACGTAGCTGTGTCGAACAATCCATCTGCACCCTTCAACTATTGGGTATCGAAGCTAGACACCTGGCACGAACTGGCAATGTACGCAATAGAGGTGCTGGCTTGCCCGGCAGCCAGCGTTATGTCGGAACGCTGTTTCAGTGCTGCCGGAGGCATCGTCACAGATCGGCGTATCCGCCTCTCCACAGAAAATGCAGACCGTCTGACTCAAATTAAAATGAATCAATCCTGGATTGGAAACGACTACGCAACACTCCAGGACCCCAACCAAGTAACATGACCAATGAACATCTGGGATGGTGTAGCGTTACCGGTCCCTGTTTATTGAACCTCTCATCTGTATTACATTTATGACTGCATGGCGGCAAAAAGCATTGCTGCTATATCCGCACGCTTTTTGTCCTCATGCAAGGCCTGGGTTGTTGTGTCTCACAAAGCGTGGCCTTCTCCTCCTGCGCCTGCTCCTGTTCCATCACGTGTGCTGCTGCTGCTGCTGGGTTAGCGTTGCCGGTCCCTGTTTATTGAACCACTTATCTTTATTACATTTATGACTGCATGGCGGTACCTCATGCAAGGCCTGGGTTGTTGTGTCTCACAAAGCGTGGCCTTCTCCTCCTGCGCCTCCTCCTGTTCCATCACGTCTGCTGCTGCTGGGTTAGCGTTGCCGCGTGGTCCCTGTTTATTGAACCACTTATCTTTATTAAATTTATGACTGCATGGCGGTACAAAGCATGCTATCCGCACGCTTCTTGTCCTCATGCAAGGCCTGGGTTGTTGTGTCTCACAAAGCGTGGTCTTCTCCTCCTGCGCCTCCTCCTGTTCCATCACGTCTGCTGCTGCTGGGTTAGCGTTGCCGCGTGGTCCCTGTTTATTGAACCACTTATCTTTATTACATTTATGACTGCATGGCGGTACCTCATGCAAGGCCTGGGTTGTTGTGTCTCACAAAGCGTGGCCTTCTCCTCCTGCGCCTGCTCCTGTTCCATCACGTGTGCTGCTGCTGCTGCTGGGTTAGCGTTGCCGGTCCCTGTTTATGGAACCTCTTATCTTTATTACATTTATGACTGCATGGCGGTACAAAGCATGCTATCCGCACGCTTCTTGTCCTCATGCAAGGCCTGGGTTGTTGTGTCTCACAAAGCGTGGCCTTCTCCTCCTGCGCCTCCTCCTGTTCCATCACGTCTGCTGCTGCTGGGTTAGCGTTGCCGCGTGGTCCCTGTTTATTGAACCACTTATCTTTATTAAATTTATGACTGCATGGCGGTACAAAGCATGCTATCCGCACGCTTCTTGTCCTCATGCAAGGCCTGGGTTGTTGTGTCTCACAAAGCGTGGCCTTCTCCTCCTGCGCCACCCTCCTCCTGTTCCATCACGTGTGCTGCTGCTGGGTTAGCGTTACCGGTCCTTTTTCCTGGAACCTCTTATATGTATTACATTTATGACTGCATGCCGACAAAAAGCATGTTACCTGTGCAAAGAAAACAGACATTTCCCGCATTTAAAAGACAGTTTTCCCTTTGAAACTTTAAAATCGATTTTCTCAAAAACTATAACCTCTTTTTGCTAAAAAATTTTTTCCTCTTGTACCCACTCCCAAGGTGCACATACCCTGTAAATTTGGGGTATGTAGCATGTAAGGAGGCTTTACAAAGCACAAAAGTTCGGGTCCCCATTGACTTCCATTATGTTCGGAGTTCGGGTCGAACACCCGAACATCGCGGCCATGTTCGGCCTGTTCGGCCCGAACCCGAACATCTAGATGTTCGCCCAACACTAGTGGGTAGGTGGGCAGCAGTGGTGGGTAGGTGGGCAGCCTGCTGGGTAGCAGTGGTGGGTAGGTGGGCAGCAGTGGTGGGTAGGTGGGCAGCCTGCTGGGTAGCCTGGTGGGTAGGTGGGAAGCCTGCTGGGTAGCAGTGGTGGGTAGGTGGGCAGCAGTGGTGGGTAGGTGGGCAGCCTGCTGGGTAGCCTGGTGGGTAGGTGGGCAGCCTGCTGGGTAGCCTGGTGGGTAGGTGGGCAGCAGTGGTGGGTAGGTGGGCAGCAGTGGTGGGTAGGTGGGCAGCAGTGGTGCGTAGGTGGGTAGCAGTGGTGGGTAGGTGGGCAGCAGTGGTGGGAAGCCTGGTGGGTAGATGGGCAGCCTGCTGGGTAGCCTGGTGGGTAGGAGGGCAGCAGTGGTGGGTAGGTGGGCTGCAGCGGTGGGTAGGTGGGCAGCAGCGGTGGGTAGGTGGGCAGCAGCGGTGGGTAGCCTGGTGGGTAGGTGGGCAGCCTGCTGGGTAGCCTGGTGGGTAGGTGGGCAGCAGTGGTGGGTAGGTGGGCAGCAGTGGTGGGTAGCCTGCTGGGTAGCCTGGTGGGTAGGTGGGCAGCAGTGGTGGGTAGGTGGGCAGCAGTGGTGGGTAGGTGGGCAGCAGCGGTGGGTAGCCTGCTGGGTAGCCTGGTGGGTAGGTGGGCAGCAGTGGTGGGTAGGTGGGCAGCAGCGGTGGGTAGGTGGGCAGCAGTGGTGGGTAGGCTGCTAGCAGTGGTGGGCAGGTGGGCAGCAGCGGTGGGCAGCAGCGGTGGGTAGCCTGCTGGGTAGCCTGGTGGGTAGGTGGGCAGCAGCGGTGGGTAGGTGGGCAGCAGCGGTGGGTAGCCTGGTGGGTAGGTGGGCAGCAGTGGTGGGTAGGTGGGCAGCAGCGGTGGGTAGGTGGGCAGCAGCGGTGGGTAGGTGGTGGGCAGCAGCGGTGGGTAGGTGGGCAGCAGCGGTGGGTGGCCGGGCCGGTGCACCTGTAAAAGAAAAAAAACCCATTCACTTACCTGCAGATGAAACCTCTCTTCCGAATCCCAGGCAGCCTCCGCAGCTCCTCTTGAATGTCCTGCGCCGTCTCCTGCTGCGTCATCAGTGCAGGGCTACGGGAAGATGGCCACTGAAGCCCGCACTGGAGACAAAAATAGACGGCAAGATGGCGTCGGCGGCCATCTTGCCGTCTATTTTTGTCTCCAGTGCGGGCTTCGGCGGCCATCTTCCCGTAGCCCTGCTCGGGTAAACTGAGGGCGGCTATCAGCCGCCCTGTCAGTGCCCGTTGCCGGCGCCCGTGGAGGGGAAGCGCCGAAGGAGGGGACCCAGGTGAGGGAGATGTGGGGGGGTATTTCCCCCCTCCCCGCCGACGCTGCCACCCCTCCTTCAGCGCTGCTTCCCCTCCTGTGTCATCAAGGCTTCTGGGGAGGCCTTGATGACACCCCCCCTGGAGCTGACACCCGGAGCGGAGCGCTCCTGGCCGCCCCATGGTAGGGACGCCACTGGTAACCACAAATGTTCACTTATAGCTGAATTATTGCAGATTTGCTTCTGTTTTAAGAAGGAAAATTACACCAAGCTTTGCTTTTTTTTAGTAGGAGGGATTTTTGTTCTTCTTTATCCTTCTATACACATTCCGAGTGGTTTGGGTCACCCTGAGCTGCTTGGTTACTCTGTTGTACTGGTCCAAGCCCTATCTCATACAGCCTTATCAATCCCTGCTATGTACTGATGAGGATCAAAAGTCTGAAACAGGCTGTCACATGTGGGTTTGATATGACTATGTAAAATTTAAAGCTATAGAGCTTGATTCACAAAGCGGTGCAAACTGTTTAGCACGTGAAGTGCCATTCGTGGACTTTTGAGCGCGCAAAATGCCGTGATTTGCGCTATTGCTGTCTTTTGCGTGCGCAATTTGCCGTGATTTGTGCGATCACGGACTTTTGTGCGCGCAAAAGACCGCGATCGTGCAAATCGCGGCACTTTGCACGCGCAAAAGTCTGCGAACGGCACTTCACGTGCTAACTGTTTAGCAGTTAGCACACCCGTGCTTAACAGTTTGCACCGCTTTGTGAATCAGGCCCATAGGCTTGCTTGACTTACCAAGGGTGAAAATGAATAATTTGCATATTTAGTAGCGGTGCATTGTGGGTAACCACAAATGTTCACTTATAGCTGAATTATTGCAGATTTGTTTCTGTTTTAAGAAGCCAAATTACACCAAGCTTTGATTTTTTTTAGTAGGAGGGCTTTTTGGTCCCTTTTATCCTCCTATATACATTTCGAGTGGTTTGGGTCACCCTGAGCTGCTTGGTTACTCTGTTGTACTGGTCCAAGCCCTGTCTCATATAGAGTTGGGCCGAACCTCCGATTTTAGGTTCGCGAACCTTCGCGGAAGGTTCGGTTCGCGTTAAAGTTCGCGAACCGCAATAGACTTCAATGGGGATGCGAACTTTGAAAAAAAAAAAAAATTATGCTGGCCACAAAAGTGATGGAAAAGATGTTTCAAGGGGTCTAACACCTGGAGGGGGGCATGGCGGAGTGGGATAGATGCCAAAAGTCCCCGGGAAAAATCTGGATTTGACGCAAAGCAGCGTTTTAAGGGCAGAAATCACATTGAATGCTAAATGACAGGCCTAAAGTGCTTTAAAACATCTTGCATGTGTATACATCAATCAGGTAGTGTAATTAAGGTACTGCTTCACACTGACACACCAAACTGTTCACTGAACAGAACAGGTATGCAGTGGCGGGTTCACTGAACAGGTATGCAGTGGCAGGATCAATGAACAGGTATGCAGTGGCAGGATCACTGAACAGGTATGCACTGGCAGGATCACTGAACAGGTATGCAGTGGCAGGATCAATGAACAGGTATGCACTGGCAGGATCACTGAACAGGTATGCAGTGGCAGGATCAATGAACAGGTATGCACTGGCAGGATCACTGAACAGGTATGCAGTGGCAGGATCAATGAACAGGTATGCACTGGCAGGATCACTGAACAGGTATGCAGTGGCAGGATCACAGTACAGGTATGCAGTGGCAGGATCACTGAACAGGTATGCAGTGGCAGGATCACAGTACAGGTATGCAGTGGGCTGAGGGCTCACTGAACAGAACAGGTATGCAGCCAGGAAGAAGTTAAGCCTAACTAATCTTTCCCTATGAGAGACTGCAGCAGCTCGCCCTACTCTCACTAATGCAGGCACACGAGTGGCCATAACGGCCGCCGCTGCCTGCCTTATATAAGGGGGGGTGGGGCTCCAGGGGCTAGTGTAGCCTAATTGGCTACACTGGGCCTGCTGACTGTGATGTAGAGGGTCAAAGTTGACCCTCAGGTGCATTATGGGGCGAACCGATTTTTTGCGAACTTTTGCCGCAAAACGTTCGCGTGCGACACCCGCACGCGAACCACCTAAGTTCGCGCGAACCACGTTCGCCGGCGAACCGTTCGGCCCAACTCTAGTCTCATACAGTCTTATCAATCCTTGCCATGTACAGATGAGGACCAAAACTCTGAAACAGGCTGTCACATGTGGGTTTGATATGGCTGTGTAAAACTTAAAGCTAAAGGCTTGCTATACACCAGTGGATCTGGATGCTTGCTTGGGTTACTAAGGGTGAAAAAGAATAATTGGCATATTTAGTAGCAGTGCATTGTGAGTAACCACAAATGTTCATTTATAGCTGAATTATTGCAGATTTCTTTCTGTTTTAAGAAGGCAAATTACACCAATACAGTGGGTGGCATTGCAGGAAGTGACAACAGTGGAACACACGCTGGAAAACGGAAGAGGTGAGGCATCCCCGCCCACTGCCTCTTACTAATAGTGGCAGCTGCTACTGTGCTTAAGCCGGAGGGGGAGCGCACATGGGGACCCAGGTGAGGGGGGGTCCGACCCCCCTCCCCGCCGCTGTACCTAATACCCCATTCCTGCCCTCTACCCCCTTATGCGGCGTATGCTACGCTGCGGGTCGGCTAGTATGATATATTTAACTGACATTTTTTATCGTAACAACCAACGATTTATATGGGAAAATCATGACGAATAACAAGGTTGCCCAAACTTTTACATCCCACTGTATGCTATCATCACCAAAATTGCTACATATGTTAGGGGGAATAGTAAGTAAAAAAAAAAAAAAAAATCAAAATTACCTTGTAGTTTTTTAGATAATTGGTTTTAAAAATGCAAAGAAAAAATGTTTTTTAAACTCAGAAAAATTACAGTTTAACCACTTGAGGACCACAGTCTTTTCACCCCTTAAGGACCAGAGCCTTTTTCTCCATTCACACCACTGCAGCTTTCACGGTTTATTGCTCGGTCATACAACCTACCACCTAAATGAATTTTACCTCCTTTTCTTGTCACTAATAAAGCTTTCTTTTGATGCTATTTGATTGCTGCTGCGACTTTTACTTTTTATTATATTCATCAAAAAAGACATGAATTTTGTCAAAAAAATGACTTTTTTAACTTTCTGTGCTGACATTTTTCAAATAAAGTAAAATGTCCTATACATTTGAGCGCGAAAGTTATTCTGCTACATGTCTTTGATAAAAAAAAAACATTCAGTGTATATTTATTGGATTGGGTAAAAGTTATAGCATTTACAAACTATGGTGCCAAAAGTGAATTTTCCCATTTTCAAGCATCTCTGACTTTTCTGCCCACCTGTCAGGTTTCATGAGGGGCTAAAATTCCAGGATAGTACAAATACCCCCCAAATGACCCCATTTTGGAAAGAAGACATCCCAAAGTATTCAGTGAGAGGCATGGTGAGCTCATAGAAGACTTTATTTTTTGTCACAAGTTAGCGGAAAATGACACTTTCTGACAAAAAAAAAAAAAAAAAGTTTCCAATTCTTCTAACTTGCGACAAAAAAAAATGAAATCTGCCACGGACTCACTATGCTCCTCTCTGAATACCTTGAAGTGTCTACTTTCCAAAATGGGGTCATTTGTGGGGTGTGTTCACTGTCCTGGCATTTTGGGGGGTGCCTAATTGTAAGCACCCCTGTAAAGCCTAAAGATGCTCATTGGACTTTGGGCCCCTTAGCGCACTTAGGGTGCAAAAAAGTGCCACACATGTGGTACCGCCGTATTCAGGAGAAGTAGTATAATGTGTTTTGGGGTGTATTTTTACACATACCCATGCTGGGTGGGAGAAATATCTCTGTAAATGACAATTGTTTGATTTTTTTTACACACAATTGTCCATTTACAGAGAGATTTCTCCCACCCAGCATGGGTATGTGTAAAAATACACCCCAAAACACAATATACTACTTCTTCTGAGTATGGCGATACCACATGTGTGACACTTTTTTGCAACCTAGGTGCGCTAAGGGGCCTAACGTCCTATTCACAGGTCATTTTGAGGCATTTGGATTCTAGACTACTGCTCACGGTTTAGGGCCCCTAAAATGCCAGGGCAGTATAGGAACCCCACAAGTGACCCCATTTTAGAAAGAAGACACCCCAAGGTATTCTGTTAGGAGTATGGTGAGTTCATAGAAGATTTTTTTTTGTCACAAGTTAGCGGAAAATTACACTTTGTGAAAAAAAAACAATACATATCAATTTCCGCTAACTTGTGACAAAAAATAAAATCTTCTATGAACTCATCATACACCTAACAGAATACCTTGGGGTGTCTTATTTCTAAAATGGGGTCACTTGTGGGGTTCCTATACTGCCCTGGCATTTTAGGGGCCCTAAACCGTGAGGAGTAGTCTTGAACCCAAATGTCTTAAAATGACCTGTGAAATCCTAAAGGTACTCATTGGACTTTGGACCCCTTAGCGCAGTTAGGCTGCAAAAAAGTGTCACACATGTGGTATCGCCGTTCTCAGAAGAAGTAGTATAATGTGTTTTGTGGTGTATTTTTACATATAACCATGCTGGGTGGGAGAAATATCTCTGTAAATGACACATTTTTGATTTGTTTTACACACAATTGTCTATTTACAGAGAGATTTCTCCCACCCAGCATGGGTATGTGTAAAAATACACCACAAAACACATTATACTACTTCTCCTGAGTATGGCGATACCACATGTGTGACACTTTTTTTGCAGCCTAGGTGCGCTAAGGGGCCCAACGTCCTATTCACAGGTCATTTTGAGGCATTTGTTTTCTAGACTACTCCTCACGGTTTAGGGCCCCTAAAATTCCAGGGCAGTATAGGAACCCCACAAGTGACCCCATTTTAGAAAGAAGACACCCCAAGGTATTCCGTTAGGGGTATGGTGAGTTCATAGAAGATTTTATTTTTTGTCACAAGTTAGTGAAAAATGACACTTTGTGAAAAAAACAATAAAAATCCAATTTCCGCTAACTTTTGACAAAAAATAAAATCTTCTATGAACTCATCATACCCCTAACAGAATACCTTGGGGTGTCTTCTATCTAAAATGGGGTCACTTGTGGGGTTCCTATACTGCCCTGGCATTTTACAGGCCCAAAACTGTGAGTAGTCTGGAAACCAAATTTCTCAAAATGACTGTTCAGGGGTATAAGCATCTGCAAATTTTGATGACAGGTGGTCTATGAGGGGGCAAATTTTGTGGAACCGGTCATAAGCAGGGTGGCCTCTTAGATGACAGGATGTATTGGGCCTGATCTGATGGATAGGAGTGCTAGGGGGGTGACAGGAGGTGATTGATGGGTGTCTCAGGGGGCGGTTAGAGGGGAAAATAGATGCAATCAATGCACTGGGGAGGTGATCGGAAGGGGGTCTGAGGGGGATCTGAGGGTTTGGCCGAGTGATCAGGAGCCCACACGGGGCAAATTAGGGCCTGATCTGATGGGTAGGTGTGCTAGGGGGTGACAGGAGGTGATTGATGGGTGTCTCAAGGTGTGATTAGAGGGGGGAAATAGATGCAAGCAATGCACTAGCGAGGTGATCAGGGCTGGGGTCTGAGGGCGTTCTGAGGTGTGGGCGGGTGATTGGGTGCCCGCAAGGGGCAGATTAGGGTCTAATCTGATGGGTAACAGTGACAGCCAGGTGGTGATAGGGGGTGATTGATGGGTAATTAGTGGGTGTTTAGAGGAGAGAAGAGATGTAAACACTGCACTTGGGAGGTGATCTGATGTCGGATCTGCGGCCGATCTATTGGTGTGGGTGGGTGATCAGATTGCCCGCAAGGGGCAGGTTAGGGGCTGATTGATGGGTGGCAGTGACAGGGGGTGATTGATGGGTGGCAGTGACAGGGGGTGATTGATGGGTGATTGACAGGTGATCAGTGGGTTATTACAGGGAATAACAGATGTAAATATTGCACTGGTGAATTGATAAGGGGGGGTCTGAGGGCAATCTAAGCGTGTGGGCGGGTGATTGGGTGCCCGCAAGGGGCAGATTAGGGTCTAATCTGATGGGTAACAGTGACAGCCAGGTGGTGATAGGGGGTGATTGATGGGTAATTAGTGGGTGTTTAGAGGAGAGAAGAGATGTAAACACTGCACTTGGGAGGTGATCTGATGTCGGATCTGCGGGCGATCTATTGGTGTGGGTGGGTGATCAGATTGCCCGCAAGGGGCAGGTTAGGGGCTGATTGATGGGTGGCAGTGACAGGGGGTGATTGACGGGTGATTGACGGGTGATTGACGGGTGATTGACAGGTGATCAGGGGGGATAGATGCATACAGTACACGGGGGGGGGGGGTGTCTGGGGAGAATCTGAGGGGTGGAGGGGTGATCAGGAGGGAGTAGGGGGCAGATTAGGGACTAAAAAAAAACAACGTTGACAGATAGTGACAGGGAGTGATTGATGGGTGATTAGGGGGGTGATTGGGTGCAAACAGGGGTCTGGGGGGTGGGCAGGGGGGATCTGATGGGTGCTGTGGGCGATCTGGGGCAGGGGGGGGGGAAATCAGTGTGCTTGGTGCAGACTAGGGTGGCTGCAGCCTGCCCTGGTGGTCCCTCAGACACTGGGACCACCAGGGCAGGAGGCAGCCAGTATAATAGGCTTTGTATACATTACAAAGCCTATTATACTATTTACATGCAGAGCCGGATTAAGGCAAAATGGGGCCCTAAGCAATGTAACTGATTTGGGCCCCCCCATCATGTCGTAATAGAATCAGAAGATGCAGCTAGGGATGATCGGAAAGAGCAAATTCCGTTCCGCCGGAAATTGCGGATTCCGTCAGCGTTAAATTCCATCACTATGAAAATTCCGCCGGATTTTTACGAAATTTAAAAGTAAAATAATCACAAAAGCAACTTTATTTATTCTATATGGCAGCCTATAGACCCTGTTAACTGTTCCCTTAGTCCTTTTTCTCCCTTCTCCCGGAGGGAGGAGGATCTCATATTCCAGGTAATTGTAGTATTTCAAAAGCCAGCTTACATACCTTGGCTTGGAATTGAACCCAGGTCTGAGTGCGTGGTAGGTAGCTCTCTTCACCACTATACCACCACCAACACTACATGCTGAAGCCAGCCTAGCATGTACCATTATGATATATCCAAGAGAAAATGAGCTTGCTTAAGGATTTGTAGCATGTCAAAAGCCAACTCACATTGGCCAGGAATAGAACCCAGGCCTCCTGCTCTGTAGGCTGCTATCCTAACCATTATACCACCAACACAACACACTACAATGCTACATGCTGAAGCCAGCCTAGCATGTACCATTATGATATATCCAAGAGAAAAATGAGCTTGCTTAAGGATTTGTAGCATGTCAAAAGTCAACTCACATTGGCTGGGAATCGAACCCAGGTCTAGTGCTCGGTAGGCTGCTATCCTAAACATTATACCACCAACACAACACACTACAATACTACATGCTGAAGCCAGCCTAGCATGTACCATTATGATATACCCAAGAGAAAAATTAGCTCTCTCTCTTTCTCTCTAGGACTTGATGCCATTGAACTGAATTTTCAGCTTAAATCCATAATGTAACTATGGAAAGATGCATATCATTTTGAAGCTCTCTTTCTCCTCTTTCCAATGATAAACTACCACCCTACGCCTTTTAGTTTTCGCTATTTTCGTGATCGAAATTGCCATGGACGCTATTTTGATTGCGAAAATATCGAAAACTAAAAGGCATAGGGTGGTGGTTATATATCATTGGAAAGAGGAGAAAGAGAGCTTTAAAATGATATGCATCTTTCCATAGTTACTGCACTGCTCAGAGTCCCTTTAACCATTATACCATCCAGCCACCGCTGACAGGATGGCGAGGGCTGGTTTATGTGCTGATGGGGCCCCTTTGACTCTAAATGGGGCCCCAAGCGACTGCTTTTGTTGCCTGGTCAGTAATCCGGCCCTGTTTACATGGGACGATCCGGGTGCTAGTAACCCGCCGGCGTTTCCGAACGGCCGGCGGGTTACAGCGAACGGGGGGCGGAGCCAGTCCCCGGCGGCTGATCGCATCACGAATGACGCGATCGCCGCATAGCAACACCCGCAGCCGCTCCCGCCGATGGGCGTATTGCGGTCGTTTGGGCCCGGACTTTGCCGCTGCCCATCGGCTGGGGGCGGTCCTCAAGTGGTTAAATTGTTTTTTCCTTTGCATTATAGCAATGTTGGTGACAACAACATGTATGTTTGTTATTCACCACTAAAGTCGGCAGAAAATTACGCAAAAGCACAAATGATTACAATTACAGACAAAATTAATTAAAATTTTTCACAAAATTTTACATTATGATTTACTCCACTGACAGGGTAACGATACCAGGTTCACAACAGGAGTACAGAATACAAGGTACATTTTCCTGTGGTTCCACCAATCTGGTATATCTGATCATGTGTGCTAAATGCCCCAATGTTATGTACGTGGGAGAAACTGGACAAACTCTGCGCAAACGTATGAATGGACACAGGCACACTATTAATGATACCAAATCTGATCTCCCAGTTGCTCCACACTTTCGGTCCAACGGACACAGCATGGATGATCTTCGTGTCACTGCCCTGAAGGGCGGCTTCAAAACGTCAAATGATCGATTAATAGCAGAAACAAAATTTATAAATTGTTTCAAAGCTGTGCAGAAGGGTTTGAATAAGGACAACAACTTTGAGATAGATGATATTTGAACTTTTCTCAGCTATTATAGCTGAACTTGTGAACTAAGAATTTACGATACCTCTGTGTCAGTCCAACTCCCAGGTATGTGAGCAGGGAGTAAACAAGGATCCTGATCTTAGCTTACAACCTCTAACCCCAGGTCGATGGTCTGTGTGAATTAAGGCATCTTAATAGCATGTATTTATGCTTGAAAAAATATCTGTTTTCCCTTTTGATGTTGCATGTATATAAGCTGTCTGTACCACCAGTTTGCAAACTAACAGGATATAAGCCAGACGAAGGCTGAAAGGCCGAAAGCTTGCTTATTTTTATTCATTTTTTAGTTAGCCAATAAATGGTATCATCCTGGTTTAAAACTTCTTGTTATTATTTCTGTTAAAATGCATTTAGAACAAACAAATTCTTAGCAAAATGCACCAACCAAAGAAAGCCTAATTGGTGGTGAAAAATCAAGATACAGATCATGTCATTGTGATAAGTAGTGATAAATGTATTGGTGGATGAATGGGAGGAGTGCTGAAAGGTTTAGCTCTGGTCCGTAAGGGGAAAAAAAACCTCAGTGGTGAACTAGTTAAAGTGGATACAACTCCTAAAATAAATCTGCACAGTTTCTACTTGCTGATTCATGGAAGCAGACATTGTTTACAGCCTGTGCTTTCATATGGGCTTATCTGCCTATCTGCCATAGGCAATGTCATGTGACACGGGGAGGGATCAATTTATAACTAGTGATTAGACACAATGAGACACAACTAGTGATAAGACACAGATGAGGGGGAATTACCAGGGATGGTCGTAGTCAGCCAACTTCGCTACGCTGGAAATACGCGTAGTTTTACGCAATTACGCTTCGCCAAACTACGGCTTCGAAAACAAATATTCGCTTCATATGCATTTCGTAGAATACGCGTGAGTGAGAAGCGTAGTGTATGCGGATACTTATGCCCGTATGCAGAAAATTGTACGCATTAATTTCTTTAGAAATGCATACACTGGGAACCCTACTATGCGTACATTCCCCTTTCCAATGCGTACATTTGTATGCATACAATCGCATGCGGAAAATCAGATGCGAGTAATGCATTCGTAGTTCACTACGCAATACACATGTTAACTACGCATAGTGGGCGTAAGCTACGCGTAACGGTACTTCGCTACACGTACATTCATAAGCGTAGGTTTGAAACTTTGCCTATAAACTATGATGCGTAGATGCTACAAATTATGATGCGTAAATTCGCACTGGCGTAGTTTCTGCTCATCCCTGGGAATTACACAGGCTAAACTCTTGAAATACATACAGGGTGCATTTCTGTTATGTTTTCCTTGTGTCCTGTGCAAGAGTTCAGCTCCACTTTAATCATGAAGTCACAGTCTTTAACCACTTAATGACAAGCTGACTTATAACAACGTCCTGCTGGAGCCTCTTAACCACTTCACAACTGAGAGGTTTTACCCCTTCAGCATCCGAGCAATTTCTCCTTTTAGCTCTCCTTACATTCATCCACCTATAACTTTATCATTACTTATCATAATGTCTATATCTATATCTTTTTTTTTTTTTTTTTGCCACCAATATGGCTTTCTTTAGGTGGGACATTAGCCAAAAAATATTTTATTCTAAATGTGTTTTAATGGGAAAATAGGACAAAATCTGGAAAAAAAATCATTATTTTTCAGTTTTCAGCCATTATAGTTTTTAAATAATGCATGCTACCATAATTAAAATCCATGTAATGTATTTGCCCATTTGTCCTGGTTATTACACCATTTAAATTATGTCCCTATCACGATGTTTGGGCCAATATTTTATTTGGAAATAAAGGTGCATTTCTTCAGTTTTGCGTCCATCCCTAATTACAGGCCCATAATTTATAAAGTAACAGTGCTATACCCTCTTGACATAAATATTTAATGTATTCAGTACCTAAGTTAACTATTTATTTATTTTTTATTGTACATTTTTTTTTCTTTTTTTACAAAAAAAATGGTAACCATTGGGGAGTGTGGGAGGTAGAGAGTTAATTTTAAATGCAAAAAATATATGTATTTGTATATAAAAAAAATTGTGCAGCTTCTCCTTGAAGCAGCTGATAATTGCTGCGGACTTAGATCAAGAACGTTCATTGATCTACCGACGAACGGGCGGCGGCGTGCACAAGCACAGGCGGGAGCGCGGACAGCGGTGGTAGCGGCGGGGGTGTGTATATCTACGCCCCAGGCAGGGAAATGAAGTTAAAAGGGGCGTAGATATACTGTACTCGGGCGGTGAAGTGGTTAATGGCTCCAGGGTGTTTTTATAAGTCAGACAGTGCTGCTGCCGCTGTGCGCATGCACGTGCACGTACATGTGAAAATAGTGAAAAAAAAAACACCAAAGAAAAAAACACCTTTGTTTCCAAATACTATATTATCACCATACTTTGTACTAGGGACATAATTAAAATCTTGTGATAACCAGAACAAATAGGCAGATAAAATGTGTGGGTTTCATCACAGTAGCAGTGTTTATATTAAAACTATAGGGGATGAAATTGGAGAAATAGTGTGTTTTTAATGTCTTTACCATTGGATTGCCATAGAGCTGAAATATTTCTGGCATCACAGTGTTGTCACCAATGAACCCTATGATTTCCCCATGATTCATGGCAGCATAGTTTGGGGCATCCACTTCCAGTCCAGACAATATTTTGAATATACACGTCACAGAGTGTATGGCATCTCCACAGGTGTCTTGTGCAAAATAACCCAGCGTTGTGTTGGGAAGCAAATTGGGATCGGCATTTATTACATCAACTGTGTAGATAAATGTTAGGAGGTCTGCATACTTCCTCAGTTTTGGCCTGTGAAAATCATAAAAAAAATCTTTATAAAGGATGTCCACAACCAAAATATACACATTTTACATTTGAAAGATATAATGTAGTTGTAGGACCCCCACTCCTTGTAGTAAGTAGCTGAGACAGTTCTAGAGGTCCAGACAAGAGTTCTGGAAGCAGTGTTTGGCAAGATGTCCAAGCTGTTGAGGTCTCAAAACCTGATCACCTCCAGTGCAAATTCTGTAAGCTCCTGAGAGTGGTCAAATGCAGAATACTGTGTGCTTTGTCTTTGCACAGATGTACTACTACTAATATGATATCTAGTATGTAACTTGCACTGTGGCACAGACACACTACAGTACTCAGTGACCAGTGACAGTAACAGTATATCACCCCCTGCTTCTACATAAAACCCACTGAGCACAGAAAATATAGTCTTAAAAAAAGACTTGTTTTAGAATACAACTACAATCCAGCCTGCTGTAGCTTGAATTTGTGGAGATTTTCAAACCACAAACACACAGTAGACTGCAAATAAATGAGCAGTGGTTAGCAAAGCTCTCTCTACACCTATCACATCCACTAACTCTTCCCAACAGAGGCTGGTGTGTCAGAGAGCTAGTCTTATACTCAGGGGCTGTCTTTTGTCTGATTATATGGTTCCTGGGTCCAGGGCTGGCCTTAGGTTTCACAGCGCCCTGAGCGAAACCTGATTTTTGTGCCCCCCTTCATTCTCTTCCCACTTGCACGCATGCACACACACAGGCCTATATGCAATTCACCTTTTCTCCTGAGATATCTCCTAGGACAGTGGTCCCCAACCTTTTTGACGTCGTGACTAGAGTTGGGCCGAACCTCCGATTTTAGGTTCGCGAACCGGGTTCGCGAACTTCCGCGGAAGGTTCGGTTCGCGTTAAAGTTCGCGAACCGCAATAGACTTCAATGGGGATGCGAACTTTGAAAAAAAAAATAATTATGCTGGCCACAAAAGTGATGGAAAAGATGTTTCAAAGGGTCTAACACCTGGAGGGGGGCATGGCGGAGTGGGATACACGCCAAAAGTCCCCGGGAAAAATCTGGATTTGACGAAAAGCAGCGTTTTAAGGGCAGAAATCACATTGAATGCTAAATGACAGGCCTAAAGTGCTTTAAAACATCTTGCATGTGTATACATCAATCAGGTAGTGTAATTAAGGTACTGCTTCACACTGACACACCAAACTGTTCACTGAACAGAACAGGTATGCAGTGGCGGGTTCACTAAACAGGTATACAGTGGCGGGTCCACTGAACAGAACAGGTATGCAGTGGCGGGTTCACTGAACAGGTATGCAGTGGTGGGTTCACAGAACAGGTATGCAGTGGTGGGTTCACAGAACAGGTATGCAGTGGCAGCAGGATCACTGAACAGGTATGCAGTGGTGGGTGGGTTCACAGAACAGGTATGCAGTGGTGGGTTCACAGAACAGGTATGCAGTGGCAGGATCACTGAACAGGTATGCAGTGGTGGTGGGTGGGTTCACAGAACAAGTATGCAGTGGCAGGATCACTGAACAGGTATGCAGTGGTGGGTGGGTTCACAGAACAGGTATGCAGTGGCAGCAGGATCACTGAACAGGTATGCAGTGGTGGGTGGGTTCACAGAACAGGTATGCAGTGGCAGGATCACTGAACAGGTATGCAGTGGTGGTGGGCGGGTTCACAGAACAGGTATGCAGTGGCAGGATCACAGTACAGGTATGCAGTGGGCTGAGGGCTCACTGAACAGAACAGGTATGCAGCCAGGAAGAAGTTAAGCCTAACTAATCTTTCCCTATATGAGAGACTGCAGCAGCTCGCCCTACTCTCACTAATGCAGGCACACGAGTGGCCGTAATGGCCGCCGCTGCCTGCCTTATATAAGGGGGGTGGGGCTCCAGGGGCTAGTGTAGCCTAATTGGCTACACTGGGCCTGCTGACTGTGATGTAGAGGGTCAAAGTTGACCCTCAGGTGCATTATGGGGCGAACCGAACTTCTTCCGCAAAACGTTCGCGTGCAGTACCCGCACGCGAACCACCTAAGTTCGCGCGAACCACGTTCGCCGGCGAACCGTTCGGCCCAACTCTAGTCGTGACACATCACACCAAATGCTCAGATCTCTGTGACACATCACATATGTATAATAGAAAAAATACTATTAACCACTTGCCGACCGCCCACAGTCGATGGGCGGCGGCAAAGTGGACGCCGAAAGGACCGCAATACGCCCATCGGCGTTGCGTCCTTTCAGCATGCTGGGGAAGCGATTGCGTCATTGATGACGCGCGCTTCCCCCGGCAACTGGCTCCACCCACCCGCGACGACAACCCGCCGGCAGTTCGGAAGCGCTGGCGGGTTGTTAACCCCACGATCGCTGCTACAAAGTGTATAATACACTTTGTAATGTATACAAAGTGTATTATACAGGCTGCCTCCTGCCCTGGTGGTCCCAGTGTCCAAGGGACCACCAGGGCAGGCTGCAGCCACCCTAGTCTGCACCAAAGCACACTGATCTCTCCCCCTGCCCCCTGATCACCCACAGCACCCCTTAGAACCCCCTGCCCACCTCCCAGACCACTGTTTACACCCAATCACTCCCCTAATCACCCATCAATCACTCCCTGTCACTATCTGTTAACGCTATTTTTTTATTAGGTCCCTAACTGCACCCTGGGGACTCCTGATCACCCCCCCACCCCTCAGATTCTCCCCAGACCCCCCCCCCCCCCCCCTGTGTAATGTATGCATCTATCCCCCCTGATCGCCTGTCAATCACCTGTCAATCACCTGTCAATCACCCATCGATCACCCATCAATCACCCCCTGTCACTGCCACCCATCAATCAGCCCCTAACCTGCCCCTTGCGGGCAATCTGATCACCCACCCACATAAATAGATCGCCCGCAGATCCGACGTCAGATCACCTCCCAAGTGCATTGTTTACATCTATTCTCTACCCTAAACACCCACTAATTACCCATCAATCACCCATCAATCACCCCCTATCACCACCTGTCACTGTTACCCATCAGATTAGACCCTAATATGCCCTTGCGGGCACCCAATCAACCGCCCACACGCTCAGATTGCCCTCAGACCCCCCCCCCCTATCAATTTGCCAGTGCATTATTTACATCTGTTCTTCCCTGTAATAACCCACTGATCACCTGTCAATCACCTGTCAATCACCCATAAATCACCCCCTGTCACTACCACCCATCAATCAGCCCCTAACCTGCCCCTTGCGGGCAATTTAATCACCCACCCACACCAATAGATCGACCACAGATCCGACGTCAGATCAACTCCCAAGTGCATTGTTTACATCTGTTCTCTACCCTAAACACCCGCTAATTGCCCATCAATCACCCCCTATCACCACCTGTCACTGTTACCCATCAGATTAGACCCTAATCTGCCCCTTGCGGGCACCCAATCAACCGCCCACACGCTCAGATTGCCCTCAGACCCCCCCCCTTATCAAATCGCCAGTGCATTATTTACATCTGTTCTTCCCTATAATAACCCACTGATCACCTGTCAATCACCTGTCAATCACCCATCAATCACCCCCTGTCACTGCCACCCATCAATCAGCCCCTAACCTGCCCCTTGCGGGCAATTTAATCACCCACCCACACCAATAGATCGACCACAGAACCGACGTCAGATCAACTCCCAAGTGCATTGTTTACATCTGTTCTCTACCCTAAACACCCACTAATTACCCATCAATCACCCCCTACCACCACCTGTCACTGTTACCCATCAGATTAGACCCTAATCTGCCCCTTGCGGGCACCCAATCAACCGCCCACACGCTCAGATTGCCCTCAGACCCCCCCCCCCCCTTATCAATTCGCCAGTGCATTATTTACATCTGTTCTTCCCTGTAATAACCCACTGATCACCTGTCAATCACCCGTCAATCACCCATCAATCACCCCCTGTCACTGCCACCCATCAATCAGCCCCTAACCTGCCCCTTGCGGGCAATTTAATCACCCACCCACACCAATAGATCGACCACAGAACCGACGTCAGATCAACTCCCAATTGCATTGTTTACATCTGTTCTCTACCCCAAACACCCACTAATTACCCATCAATCACCCCCTGTCACCACCTGTCACTGTTACCCATCAGATTAGACCCTAATCTGCCCCTTGCGGGCACCCAATCACACGCACACACACTCAGATTGCCCTCAGACCCCCGCCCCCCCTTATCAATTCGCCAGTGCATTATTTACATCTGTTATTCCCTGTAATAACCCACTGATCACCTGTCAATCACCTGTCAATCACCTATCAATCACCCATCAATCACCCCCTCTCACTGCCACCCATCAATCACCCCCTGTCACTGCCACCCATCAATCAGCCCCTAACCTGCCCCTTGCGGGCAATCTGATCACCCACCCACACCATCAGATTGCCTGCAGACCCGCCATCAGATCACCTCCCAAATGTATTGTTTACATCTGTTCTCTCCTCTAAACACCCACTAATTACCCATCAATCACTCCCTGTCACCACCTGTCACTGCTACCCATCAGATTAGACCCTTATCTGCCCCTAGGGCACCCAATCACCCGCCCACACCCCAGCCCTGATCACCTCGCCAGTGCATTGCTTGCATCTATTCCCCCCCACTAATCACACCTTGAGACACCCATCAATCACCTCCTGTCACCCCCTAGCACACCTACCCATCAGATCAGGCCCTAATTTGCCCCGTGTGGGCTCCTGATCACTCAGCCAAACCCTTAGATCCCCCTCAGAACCCCTTCCAATCACCTCCCCAGTGCATTGATTGCATCTATTTTCCCCTCTAACCACCCCCTGAGACACCCATCAATCACCTCCTGTCACCCCCCTAGCACTCCTATCCATCAGATCAGGCCCAATACAACCTGTCATCTAAGAGGCCACCCTGCTTATGACCGGTTCCACAAAATTCGCCCCCTCATAGACCACCTGTCATCAAAATTTGCAGATGCTTATACCCCTGAACAGTCATTTTGAGAAATGTGGTTTCCAGACTATTCACGGTTTTGGGCCCGTAAAATGCCAGGGCAGTATAGGAACCCCACAAGTGACCCTTTTTAGAAAAAAGACACCCCAAGGTATTCTGTTAGGTGTATGACGAGTTCATAGAAGATTTTATTTTTTGTCAAAAGTTAGCAGAAATTGATTTTTATTGTTTTTTCACAAAGTGTCATTTTTCACTAACTTGTGACAAAAAATAAAATCTTCTATGAACTCACCATACACCTAACGGAATACCTTGGGGTGTCTTCTTTCTAAAATGGGTTCACTTGTGGGGTTCCTATACTGCCCTGGCATTTTAGGGGCCCTAAACCGTGAGGAGTAGTCTAGAAAACAAATGCCTCAATATGACCTGTGAATAGGACGTTAGGCCCCTTAGCGCACCTAGGTTGCAAAAAAGTGTCACACATGTGGTATCGCCGTACTCAGAAGAAGTAGTATAATGTGTTTTGGGGTGTATTTTTACACATACCCATGCTGGGTGGGAGAAATCTCTCTGTAAATGGACAATTGTGTGTAAAAAAAATCAAAAAATTGTCATTTACAGAGATATTTCTCCCACCCAGCATGGGTATGTGTAAAAATACACCACAAAACACATTATACTACTTCTCCTGAGTACAGCGGTACCACATGTGTGGCACTTTTTTGCACCCTAAGTGCACTAAGGGGCCCAAAGTCCAATGAGTACCTTTAGGATTTCAAGGGTCATTTTGCGACATTTGGTTTTAAGACTACTCCTCATGGTTTAGGGCCCCTAAAATGCCAGGGCAGTATAGGAACCCCACAAATGGCCCCATTTTAGAAAGAAGACACCCAAAGGTATTCCGTTAGGAGTATGGTGAGTTCATAGAAGATTCAATTTTTTGTCACAAGTTAGCGGAAAATGACACTTTGTGAAAAAAACAATTAAAATCAATTTCCGCTTACTTGTGACAAAACATAAAATCTTCTATGAACTCACCATACTCCTAACAGAATACTTTGCGGTGTCTTCTTTCTAAAATGGGGTCATTTGTGGGGTTCCTATACTGCCCTGGCATTTTAGGGGCCCAAAACCGTGAGGAGTAGTCTTGAAACCAAATGTCGCAAAATGACCTGTGAAATCCTAAAGGTACTCATTGGACTTTGGGCCCCTTAGCGCAGTTAGGGTGCAAAAAAGTGCCACACATGT
The DNA here is from genome assembly GCF_040937935.1 of Hyperolius riggenbachi. Lineage (NCBI taxonomy): Eukaryota > Metazoa > Chordata > Amphibia > Anura > Hyperoliidae > Hyperolius > Hyperolius riggenbachi. The sequence goes on along the minus strand of NC_090646.1, from coordinate 11,412,394 downwards.
GGTATCGCCGTACTCAGGAGAAGTAGTATAATGTGTTTTGTGGTGTATTTTTACACATACCCATGCTGAGTGGGAGAAATATCTTTGTAAATGGACAATAGTGTGTAAAAAAAAATCAAAAAATTGTCATTTACAGAGATATTTCTCCCACCCAGCATGGGTATGTGCAAAAATACACCCCACAACACAGTATACTACTTCTCCTGAGTACGGCAATACCACATGTGTGGCACTTTTTTGCAGCCTAACTGCGCTAAGGGGCCCAAAGTCCAATGAGCACCTTTAGGCTGTACAGGGGTGCTTACAATTTAGCACCCCCCAAAATGCCATGACAGTAAACACAGCCCACAAATGACCCCATTTTGGAAAGTAGACACTTCAAGGTATTCAGAGAGGAGCATAGTGAGTCCGTGGCAGATTTCATTTTTTTTTTGTCGCAAGTTAGAAGAAATGGAAACTTTTTTTTTTTTTTTCTTGTCACAAAGTGTCATTTTCCGCTAACTTGTGACAAAAAATAAAATCTTCTATGAACTCACCATGCCTCTCAGTGAATACTTTGGGATGTCTTCTTTCCAAAATGGGGTCATTTTGGGGGTATTTATACTATCCTGGAATTTTAGCACCTCATGAAACATGACAGGTGGTCAGAAAAGTCAGAGATGCTTCAAAATGGGAAAATTCACTTTTGGCACCATAGTAAACGCTATAACTTTTACCCAAACCAATAAATATACACTGAATGGATTTTTTTTAATCAAAGACATGTAGCAGAATAACTTTCACGCTCAAATGTATAGGAAATTTTACTTTATTTGAAAAATGTCAGCACAGAAAGTTAAAAAAGTAATTATTTTGACAAAATTCATGTCTTTTTTGATGAATATAATAAAAACTAAAACTCGCAGCAGCAATCAAATAGCACCAAAAGAAAGCTGTATTAGTGACAAGAAAAGGAGGTAAAATCCATTTAGGTGGTAGGTTTTATGACCGAGCAATAAACCGTGAAAGCTGCAGTGGTCTGAATGGAGAAAAAGGCTCTGGTCCTTAAGGGGTAGAAAGACTGTGGTCCTCAAGTGGTTAATAGCCACGAATGGATGGAAAGAGTGCATTATCCTGAATATACTTAAAAATGAAGGCTAGAACCTTTCAGGAATATTAATAAAAACAATCAGTGGGACAGTTAGTCCTCCACCCCCCCATTTAGAATGATAGCACAGCAACAATTTGCACCACACGTCATAGCCACAGTGCGCCCCCCCTAAAAAAAACGCCCTCAGACTCAGTATAGGTGCCCCCAGTATAGTATCTGATGTGTAGGTGCCCTCAATATAGGTTGCCAAGCATAGGTGCCCCCAGTATAGGAAGGTCTCCATCGCCCCCTTATGTAGCCAGGTATTGGTGCCTCCAGTATAGATAGCCATGTGTTGGTGCCCTCAGTAAAGGTAGCCAGCTATAGGCGCCCCCTTGGAAGCCGGCGCCCTGAGCGACCGCTCTGGTCGCACAGGTCAAAGGCCGGCTATGCCTGGGTCAATTGTACTGCTAAGAATCATGGGAGGCCTGATATGGGGAGAAAAGACATTAATTCCTATCAATTTTCATGTTTTCATACTAAGCACATTTCGAATATAGCAGTTATTTTCGAAATTTGCTATTTGGGTGAAAATTTGGCACTTGTTCTTTAATTTTGAAAAAGCGAAAATTTAAGTTAATTTTTGCGATGCAAAAATGACTTTAGGGAAAATTTAAAGGCAACACTGCTGATCACTACTAGAGTTGCCCCGTACCAGATAGTCTTCTTGTCTTTTGATGGGCCGGTGCAAACAGACACAGTGTCCACAAGGACAAGAACTCTCAAGTACACTCAAGTAATATACATAAATCACTAGTACATAATAGACAGTGCCAGTTGCCTGTCTTATTAAAAATACCAAAGAAGCATTGATACAATCACCTGAAGCTTGAGGACTGGCTCGTTAGTCAGTGTAAGTACTAGGTTAGTTTGAGAGGTTCAGGGGACTCTATAAATGTATCACCAGTCAGATAAAAACAGAGAGGGAGTGAAGGTTATATACTGCCATGTCCTGGTTAACTGGGCTGAAAGATACGTCATCCAGTCGCAGGATCAATTAAAGGCTATGCCCCACTGTGTATGTCAGGGCTCCTGACGCTGCACTCCCGGCTCCTACTGTCCTCCCTGCCTCCTCACCTATTATACCAATAGGTGCAATAGGTGCAGGCATGGATAGGGTGATAGGCGTGGGCAGGTGGGGAGAACAGCAGGAGTCAATGGTGCAGTGTCCAGATGAGGCTCTCTAATATACTAAGTATAAATGAGAGCCAAAGCATCTTCAAATAGATCTCCAAGGCTCCCTATTGATCAATTAACAGACCAATAAAAGTTAGGAGGATGGGGACCCTTGGAGGGCTATTTGAAGATGCTACTGCCCTCAGCTATAGTTAGTACTAGCTGGTCGCCCCGCGTTGCCTGGGTATGTATTTGGCTGGTGTTGGCTCTGCCCACTTTTTGTAATCCGAACACACAATTACTCAATGACCAAGTTTGGGAGATTTGTGATCTTTGGCATCAATGATTTGCATTGAAATGAAATAAATCTAATTGGCTGTGGCTCCACCTCCGTTTCTGAATTTGAACCCCAGTCACCAAAGGGCCAACTGTACCAGGTTCGAGGCTTGTGCCATTAACAGTAGAGTTGGGCCGAACGGTTCGCCTGCGAACGGTTCCATGCGAACTTCAGTGGTTCGCGTTCGCGTCCTGCAGGCGAACCTTTGCGGAAGTTTCGGTTCGCCCCATAATGCACATGGAGGGTCAACTTTGACCCTCTACATCACAGTCAGCAGGCCCAGTGTAGCCAATTAGGCTACACTAGCCCCTGGAGCCCCACCCACCCTTATATAAGGCAGGCAGCGGCGGCCATTACGGTCACTAGTGTGCTGCCTGCGTTAGTGAGAGTAGGGCGAGCTGCTGCAGACTGTCTCTCAGGGAAAGATTAGTTAGGCTTAACTTGTTCCTGTCTGGCTGCATACCTGTTCTGTGAACCCACCACTGCATACCTGTGCTGTGAACCCACCACTGCATACCTGTGCTGTGAACCCACCACTGCATACCTGTGCTGTGAACCCACCACTGCATACCTGTTCAGTGAACCCACCACTGCATACCTGTGCTGTGAACCCACCACTGCATACCTGTTCAGTGAACCTGCCACTGCATACCTGTTCTGTTCAGTGGACCCGCCACTGTATACCTGTTCATTGAACCCACCACTGCATACCTGTGCTGTGAACCCACCACTGCATACCTGTTCTGTGAACCTGCCACTGCATACCTGTTCTGTTCAGTGGACCCGCCACTGTATACCTGTTCATTGAACCCACCACTGCATACCTGTGCTGTGAACCCACCACTGCATACCTGTGCTGTGAACCCACCACTGCATACCTGTTCTGTGAACCCACCACTGCATACCTGTTCAGTGAACCCGCCACTGCATACCTGTTCTGTTCAGTGGACCCGCCACTGTATACCTGTTCAGTGAACCCGCCACTGCATACTGTTGTGTTCAGTGAACCTGCCACTGCATACCTGTTCTGTGAACCCGCCACTGTATACCTGTTCTGTTTAGTGAACCCGCCACTGTATACCTGTTCTGTTTAGTGAACCCGCCACTGCATACCTGTTCTGTTCAGTGGACCCGCCACTGTATACCTGTTCAGTGAACCCGCCACTGCATACCTGTTCTGTTCAGTGGACCCGCCACTGTATACCTGTTCAGTGAACCCTCCACTGCATACCTGTTGTGTTCAGTGAACCTGCCACTGCATACCTGTTCTGTGAACCCGCCACTGTATACCTGTTCTGTTTAGTGAACCCGCCACTGTATACCTGTTCTGTTTAGTGAACCCGCCACTGTATACCTGTTCAGTGAACCCGCCACTGCATACCTGTCATTTAGCATTCCATGTGATTTCTGCCCTTAAAACGCTGCTTTGCGTCAAATCCAGATTTTTCCCCGGGACTTTTGGCGTGTATCCCACTCCGCCATGCCCCCCTCCAGGTGTTAGACCCCTTGAAACATCTTTTCCATCACTTTTGTGGCCAGCATATTTTTTTTTTTTCAAAGTTCGCATCCCCATTGAAGTCTATTGCGGTTCGCGAACTTTAACGCGAACCGAACCTTCCGCGGAAGTTCGCGAACCAGGTTCGCGAACCTAAAATCGGAGGTTCGGCCCAACTCTAATTAACAGTGCAAGAATGGCAGCAATGTAAATATTCCCCTTGAAAATCAATGGGTGAATTTTGATTAGCTTGTGTAGGCTCCACCCACGTTTCTGAATATTAATCCCAGTTACCCAATGACCATCTGTGAAAAGATTGAGAATTCTACCACTGACAGTGTAAGAATGGCTGCAGTTTACATTCTGGCAGTGACATTTTTATTTTTCTCCACCCAGTGATGTCCTGACGTTTCCCGGGTATGTATTTGGCTGGTGTTGGCTGTGGCCACTTTTTCTAACCCTAATATAGAATACTCAAAGACCAAGTTTGTGAGATTTGTGGTCTTTGGTATGAATAATTTGCATTGAAATAAAACAAATCTGATTGGCAGTTTGTGGCTCCACCCCTTTTCTGAATTTGAACCCCAGTCACCCGCTGACCAACTGTAACAGATGTGAGGCTTGTGCCATTAACAGTGCAAGAATGGCAGCAATGAAATATTCCCCTTGAGGCCTCTTTCACAGTGGGACATTAAAGTTGCACGTTAAAACAACATTTAACGCAGAATAACTCAATGCAATGAAAAATCAATGCCCTGTTCCCAGTGCACACGTTGCGTTGGTGTCTAACGCTGCACGTTATGTGAATGTACTGCATGCTGTGCGTTATACACGTTATTAGCTGTGTTAGACTGTTTGCACATTCTCAGTAATGACTTGGAAGCATACTATTCATTGTCTGTATGCTCTACTGTTTGCAATGATAACGGGGCATTAAATTGCGTTGCAACTTTTTGTTTTGTAATTTTGCATTGCGACTTTAACGTTGCATCAAAACGCAATATCCTACCGTGAAAGAGGCCTGAAAATCAACAGGTGAATTTTGATTGGCTTTTGTAGGCTCTACCCACTTTTCTGAATATTAATCCCAGTCACCCAGTGACCAACTGTGCAAAGTTTGAGAACCCTACCATTAACAGTGTAAGAATGGCTGCAGTTTACATTTTTCCAGTGAAATTTGTATTTGTCTCCACCCACTGATGACCTGGCATTTCCTGGGAATGTACTTGGCTGGTGTTGGCTGTGCCCACCTTTTCTAACCCTAACACACAATTACTCAATGACCAAGTTTGTGAGATTTGTAGTCTTTGGCATGAATAATTTGCATTGAAATGAAACAAATCTGATTGGCTGTTTGTGGCTCCACCCCTTTTCTAATTGTTTAACCCCAACCACCCAATGACCAACTGTACCAGGTTTGCGTCTTGTGCCATTAGCAGTGCAAAAATGGCAGCAATTAAATATTTGCCTTGAAAATCAATAGGTGAATTGTGATTGTTTTTGTAGGTTCCACCCACTTTTCTGATTATTAATCCCAGTCACCCATTGACCAACTATGCAAAGTTTTAGAACCCTACAATTAATAGTGTAAGAATGGCTGCAGTTTACATTTTCCCAGTGAAATTTGTGTTTGCCTCCGCCCACTGATGACCCGGCGTTGCCCAGTTATGTATTTGGCTGGTGTTCGCTACGGCCCCTTTTTCTAACCCTAACATGCAATTACTTAATAATCAAGTTTGTAAGCTTTGCAATATTTGTCATCAATAATTTTCATTGAAATTAAACAAATCTGATTGGCTATTTGTGGCTCCACCCCATTTTCTGGATTTGAGCCCCAGTCACCCAAAGACCAACTGTACCAGGTTTGAGGCTTGTGCCATTAACAGTGCAAGAATCACAGTAATGAATTGGCTGGTTTTGGCTCAGCCTACTTTTTCTAACCCTAACACACAATTACTCAATGACCAAGTTTGTGAGATTTGCGGTCTTTGGCATCAATAATAATTAAAATCAATAGGTAATTTTTGATTGGCTTTTGTAGGCACCACCCTCTTTTCTGAATATTAATCCCAGTCACCCAGTAACCAACTGTGTAAAGTTTGAGAACCCTAGTAAAATTTGTATTTGTCTCTGCCCACTTATGACCCCGTGTTGCCCGCTTATGTATTTGGCTGGTGTTGGCGGCGCCCACTTTTCTAACCCTAACACACAATCAATTACTCAATTACCAAGTTTGTGAGCTTTGCGGTGTTTGATGTAAATAATTTGCATTGAATGAAACAAATCTGATTAGCTGTTTGTGGCTCCACCCCCCCTTTCTGAAATTGAACCCCAATCACTCAATGGTCAACTGTACCAGGTTTGAGGCTTGTGCCATTAACGGTGCAAGAATGGCAGCAATTACATATTCCCCTCAGGGTTGCTCCTAAACTCCGCCAGCGCGAATCTACACATCGTAGTACGCAACTACGCATCATAGTTCGTATGCGAAGTTTAAGAACTACACGTACGCATTTCCGCGTAGTCATAGTCCCGCTATGCGAAGCTTCGCCTGCTACGCGTAGTTGACGTATGTATTGCGAAGTCAACTACGCGTGCGGTAACTGCATCTATATGGATCATTGCGCATGTGCAGAAATATTATTGCCCTTTTATACGCATACAATTCCACATTGGAAGGTGGAATGTACGCTTATATTAGTTTATATGTGCACATATGTAGGAGATTATTGCGGACATTTTTCCGCATAAAGGCATAATCGGTCGCATCAACTACGCTTCGCACTAGTTCCAGCGTAGCGAAGTTGGCTGACTACGACCATCCCTGATTCCCCTTGAAAATCAATAGGTGAATTATGATTGGCTTATATAGGCTCCACCCACCTTTCTGAATATTAATCCCATCCACCCAGTGACCAACTGTGCAAAGTTTGAGAACCCTACCATTAATAGTGCAAGAATGGCTGCTGTTTACATTTCCCAGTGACATTTGTATTTGTCTCCACCCACTTTTTAGTTATGGGAATAAAAAGTATCCTATATGTTATTCCAGGTAATGTACTGTGTGTGTGCCAAATTTCATTCAAATCCGTTCTGCTGTTTTTGCGTGATCGAGTAACAAACATCCAAACATCCAAACTTTCCCATTTATAATATTAGTAGGATAGGATAGCTGAAAGCTGCGCGGGGGAGTGGTATGAGGTGGTGGCCAGCAGAGATCTTCAGTCAAGGCCACAAGATTAGAGGATATTGGCATGGAAGCTTTTTCTTTTTTTTTTAAAGGTAAGTATTTATTGTTAACTAGCTAGACACCCAGCGTTGCCCGGGTATGTATTTGGCTGGTGTTGGCCCCGCCCACTTTTTCTAACCCTAACACACAATTATTTAATTACTTAATGACCAAGTTTGTGAGCTTTGCGGTCTTTGGCATCAATAATTTGCATTGAAATAAAATAAATCTGATTGGATTTGGCTCCACCCCTCTTCTGAATTTGAACCCCAATCACCCAATGGCCAAGTGTACCAGGTACAGGTGATTAACAGTGCAAGAGGCTTGTGCCATTAACAGTGCAAGAATGGCAGCAATGAAATATTCCCTTAAAAATCAATAGGTGGATTTTGATTGGCTTTTATACGCTCCACCCACCTTTCTGAATATTAATCCCAGTCACCCATTGACCAACTGTGCAAAGTTTGAGAACCCTACCATTAACAGTGTAAGAATGGCTGCAGTTTAAATGTTCCCAATGAAATTTGTATTTTTCTCCACCCACTGATTTCCTGACACTGTTCAGGTATGTATTAGGCTGTTGTTGGCTCCGCCTACTTTTTCTAACCCCAACACACAATTACTCAATGACCAAGTTTGTGCGCTTTGCAGTCTTGGGTATCAATAATTTGCATTGAGATTAAACAAATCTTATTGGCTGTTTGTGGCTCCACTCCTTTGTCTAAATTTGAACCCCAGTCACCCAATGATCAACTGTACCAGGTTTAAGACTTGTGCCAGTAACAGTGCAGGAATGGCAGCAATTACATATTCCCCTTGAAAATCAATAGGTGAATTTTGATTAGCTTTTGTAGGCTCCACCCACTTTTCTGAATATGAATCCCAGTCACCCAGTGACCAATTGTGCAAAGTTTGAGAACCCTACCATTAACAGTGTAAGAATGGCTGCAGTTTACATTTTCTCAGTGAAATGTGTATTTGTCTCCGCCCACTGATGATGCGGTATTGCCCGATTATGTATTTGGCTGGTTTTGGCTCTGCCCACTTTTCCAAACCTTAACACACAATTACTTAATTACTCAATGACCAAGTTTGTGAGCTTTGCGGTTTTTGGCATCCATAACCTGCATTAAAATGAAACAAATAAGATTGTCTGTTTGTGGCTCCACCCCCTTTTATCAATTTAAACCCCAGTCACCCAATGATCAACTGTACCAGGTTTGAGGCTTGTGCCATTAACAGTGCAAGAATGGAAGCAATGAAATATTCCCCTGAAAAATCAATAGGTAATTTTTGATTGGCTTTTGTAGGCTCCACCCACTTTTCTGAATATTAATCCCAGTCACCCAGTAATTAGCTGTGCAAAGTTTGAGAACCCTACAATGAATAGTGTAAGGATGGCTGCAGTTTACATTTTCCCAGTAAAATTTGTATTTGTCTCCGCCCACTTATGACCCCGTGTTGCCCGCTTATGTATTTGGCTGGTGGTGGCTGTGCCCACTTTTCTAACCCTAACGCATAATTAATCAATTACTCAATTGCCAAGTTTGTGAGCTTAGCGGTGTTTGGCATGAATAATTTGCATTGGAATGAAACAAATCTAATTGGCTGTTTGTGGCTCCACCCCCCTTTCTCAAATTGAACCCCTGTAACCCAATGATCAACTGTACCAGGTTTGAGGCTTGTGCCATTAACAGTGCAAGAATGGCAGCGATGTAAATATTCCTGTAATGATCTGTGCCTGTGTCATCCTGCTGGTGGCAGCACTGAGGAACTTGAGGTGGACTTCCGCTGTCTACCAGCAGATGGCTTTCATATTGCTGGGAGCTGTGCAATTCCTCGGCTCACCAGCAGATGGAACTGTGGAAGATTCTGGCCAGTCACCTGAGCAATGTGCTGCATATAAAAGGATGGACTTGCTAGCAGCACATTGCTAGGTCATTTTGTTTGTTTCCTTGTAGGGTTGTGACTCTGGCCAACCTTCCTGAACTCTGTTCCTGCATTCTGAACTCCTGGTATTGATCCTTGCTAGTCTGACTATTCTCTGCTTTCTGACATTGTACTTCGTATTCTCTGATTATTGATCCTGGCTTGTATGACTATTCTCCTGTGTTCTGATTCTGCTGAGACGTGTCTGTATATATTCTGATATTGTGTGTGTTGCTGTATATATTTGTATAGATAGATAGATAGTCGGGGTTCTGGTATTTGTGGTGCACCACGCGTTGTTTGATTGTACGATTGTATGTGTATGGTGATTTGCATTTGTACACTTTGCATTATTGTAAATAAACACATTTATTATTCTACTCTGTTGTGCAGACGTCAGTATTTCAATTGTGATCTTCTGGTTTTGTTTAAACCAAAATGATTCCCATGCAGAGATTGTGGATCTGCCAGTCTGGTTCCAGTCACGACCACGATCTGCATGGCCAATCGTTACAATTCCCCTTGAAAATCAATAGGTGAATTATGATTGGCTTTTGTAGGCTCCTCCCACCTTTCTGAATATTAATCTCAGTCACCCAGTAACCAACTGTGCAAAGTTTGAGAACCCTACCATTAACAGTGTAAGAATGGCTGCAGTTTACATTTTCTCAGTGGAATTTGCATTTGTCTTCACCCACTGATGACCCGGCATTGCCCGATTATGTATTTGGCTGGTGTTGGCTGTGCCCACTTTTCCTAACCCTCACACACAATTAATCAATTACTCAATGACCAAGTTTGTGAGCTTTGCGGTCTTTGGCATCAATAACCTGCATTAAAATGAAACAAATCAGATTGGCTGTTTGTGGCTCCACCCCCATTTCTGAAATTAAACCGCAGTCACCCAATGATCAACTGTACCAGGTTTGAGGCTTGTTCCATTAACAGTACAAGCATGGAAGCAATGTAAATATTCCCCTTGAAAATAAATAGGTGAATTTTGATTGGTTTTTACAGGCGCCACCCACTTTTCTGAATATTAATCCCAGTCACCCAACGACCAACTGTGCAAAGTTTGAGAGCTCTACCATTAACAGTGTAAGAATGGCTGCAGTTTAAATTTTCCAGTGAAATTTGTATTTGTCTGCTCCTCCTTTTTGGTTATGGGAATAAAACGTATCCTATACTTTATTCCAGGTAATGTACTATGTGTGTGCCAAATTTCATTCAAATCCGTTCAGCCATTTTTGCGTGATCGAGCAACAAACATCCAGACATCCGAACTTTCCCATTTATTATACTAGCTGGATGCCCGGCGTTGCCCGGGTATGTATTTGGCTGGTGTTGGCTCCGCCCGTTTTTCCTAACCCTAACACACAATTACTTAATTACTTAATGACCAAGTTTGTGAGCTTTGCGGTCTTTGGCATCAATAATTTGCATTGAAATAAAATAAATCCTAATTAGCTGTGGCTCCACCCCTTTTCTGAATTTGAACCCAAATCACCCAATGGCCAAGTGTACCAGGTACAGGTGATTAACAGTGCAAGATGCTTGTGCCATTAACAGTGCAAGAATGGCAGCAATGAAATATGCCCCTTAAAAATCAATAGGTGGATTTTGATTGGCTTTTGTAGGCTCCACCCACCTTTCTGAATATTAATCCCAGTCACTCAGTGACCAACTGTGCAAAGTTTGAGAACCCTACCATTAACAGTGTAACAATGGCTGCAGTTTACATGTTCTCAGTGAAATTTGTATTTGTCTCCGCCCACTGATGACCCGGTATTGCCCGATTATGTATTTGGCTGGTGTTGGCTGCGCTCACTTTTCCTAACCCTAACACACAATTACTCAATGACCAAGTTTGTGAGTTTTGCGGTTTTTGGCATCAATAACCTGCATTAAAATGAAACAAGATTGTCTGTTGGTGGCTCCACCCCTTTTTATCAATGTAAACCCCAGTCACCCAATGATCAACTGTACCAGGTTTGAGGCTTGAGCCATTAACAGTGCAAGAATGGCAGAAATGAAATATTCCCCTGAAAAATCAATAGGAAATTTTTGATTGGCTTTTGTAGGCTCCACCCACTTTTCTGAATATGAATCCGTCACCCAGTAATTAACTGTGTAAAGTTTTAGAACCCTACAATTAATAGTGTAAGGATGGCTGCAGTTTACATTTTCCCAGTAAAATTTGTATTTGTTTCCGCCCACTTATGACCCCGTGTTGCCCGCTTATGTATTTGGCTGGTGTTGGCTGTGCCCACTTTTCTAACCCTCATGCACAATTAATCAATTACTCAATTGCCAAGTTTGTGAGCTTTGCGGTGTTTGTCATCAATTTACATTGGAATGAACCAAATCTAATTGGCTGTGGCTCCACCCCCCCTTTCTCAAATTGAACCCCAGTCACCCAATGATCAACTGTACCAGGTTTGAGGCTTGTGCCATTAACGGTGCAAGAATGGCAGCAATGTAAATATTCCCCTCGAAAATCAATAGGTGAATTATGATTGGCTTTTGTAGGCTCCTCCCACCTCTCTGAATATTAAGCCTAGTCACCCAGCGACCAACTGTGCGAAGTTTGAGAGCCCTACCATTAACAGTGTAAGAATGGCTGCAGTTTACATTTTCCAGTGAAATTTGTATTTGTCTCCGCCCTCTTTTTGGTTATGGGAATAAAAAGTATCCTATACTGTATTCCAGGTAATGTACTATGTGTGTGTGCCAAATTTCATTCAAATCCGTTCAGCCATTTTTGCGTGATCGAGTAACAAACATCCAGACATGCGAACATTAGAGATGTCGCGAACCTCCGATTTTCGGTTCGCGAACCTCCACGGAAGGTTCGGTTTGCGAACCGCAATAGACTTCAATGGGGAGGTGAACTTTGAAAACTAGAAACACTTATGCTGGCCACAAAAGTGATGGAAAATATGTTTCAAGGGGTCTAACACCTGGAGGGGGGCATGGCGGAGTGGGATACACACCAAAAGTCCCGGGAGAAAATCTGGATTTGATGCAAAGCAGCGTTTTTAAAGGCAGAAATCACATTGCATGCTAAATTGCAGGTCTAAAGTGCTTTAAAACATCTTGCATGTGTATACATCAATCAGGTAGTGCAATTAGTGTACTGCTTCACACTGACACACCAAACTCACTGTGTAACGCACCGCAAACAGCTGTTTGTGTAGTGACGGCCGTGCTGGACTACTGCGCACCATGGCGAGGATTGCTCTTCCTCACTCAGTGATGTCTGGTTAGGTAATGTCTGTCTGCCTTATCAACTTTCGATGGTTCTTTCTCTACCATTGTTAAAGCTTACATCTAATTTTTTTTTTTTTTTTTTTACATTACATTTTCTACTTGCTGTTCAGTACCTGCAACGAGAATCTATTATGGAGGACAAGTCTGCCATTGTGACCAAGGGTAATGGCGGGGGAACCCTTCCTGGTGTGATTCCGGTCTGGAGTTGGAGCCTAACAAATGGTCTGCTACCACCACACATCCATTGCAAGGAGGGCAGCAGGCATGCCCGCCCCAAGGTAGTGACCAAAAATAACAATACGGGACCTCGGGAGGCCCTGTTGTCTTTTAAATGAATTGACTTTAAATCCTTTAACAAGAATCAGTTATGGAGGGCAAGTCTGCCATTGTCACCACGGGTAATGGCCGGGGAATCAAGGTTGGATTCCGGCCCGAAGTGGGAGCCTGCTGAGACCCATGCTGTACCTGCCCTGACCGTGCTTTGCAGACCAGGCATCTGTGGTCAGGTGGACCCTTGACCCAGCGGAAGACAAACCAAGTCGAAAGCATTTGCCAAGAATGTTTTATGGAGGGCAAGTTTGCCATTTTTTTCAATTGTGTGAAACTGTAGATGGTACTATAGTCTCAGTACCATGGTGACTAGTGACCACTGACCACGGGTAATGGCCGGGGAATCCAGTTTCTATTGCGTTCTGGAGTTGGAGCCTAAAACGGCTACCACCACACATCCAGGCAAGGAGGGCAGCAAGCATGCCCGCCCCAAGGTAGTGATCAAAAATAACAATAAAGGACTCAGGAGGACTTTTGAGGCCCTAATTGTAATGAATCAACTTTAAATCCTTTAACGTGAATCAGTTATGGAGGGCAAGTCTGCCATCCATTCAAGTGCAAGTTATGCACTGACTGCCAGGTATAATACAATGTGCAGTCACAGATGCAGTGAAAGGTATGCAGTGACTGTAAACAGCCGTTTGTGTAGTGCCGGCCGTGCTGGACTGGTGCGCACCATGACGAGAGTGCAGGTGACGGTGGCTTTACAGCCCATATGGTTGCCCGGCTGATGTAGCTGAATGACAGAACAGTGACTGTCCAACTGATCAAATTTGGTCTGACCACAATGAAACAACGACCTTATTATCTTTGGTGTGCCACCCCCACCCGAGACACTCATATAGCCGGCGGTCATTGCTTCATTGTGATACGCAAGCCCCTTCACCGCGGCAAGGTAATGATCACAAAGGGGGATGGGCACATGTACATGCCGTTTTTGTTTTTTGTTTTTTTTGCAGCCGCCCACAGTGCAGCCAGAAAAATTAGGCAGGCATGTACACGCACCAGAAAAATTAGTATAGCGGCCGCTGCTAGCAGCAGCCTTAAAAATTCTGGAATCCGCCTAGAGTCCTGGACCCTGTTGGTGGTGGCGGAGAAGGCAGTCAAGCGGCCTGCAGGCAGAGATGCTGTGTGTGGGGACTGACTTAGTCTTCGGTCATGCAGTAGCCCTCCGGGATCCATGCCTCATTCATTTTGATAAAGGTGAGGTACTGATCACTGTTGTGACTTAAGTGACTTCTCTTCTCAGTGACAATGCCTCCAGCTGCACTGAAGGTCCTTTCTGACAGGACGCTTGCGGCAGGGCAAGAGAGAAGTTGGATGGCAAATTGGGACAGCTCTGGCCACAGGTCAAGCCTGCGCACCCAGTAGACCAAGGGTTCATCGTCGCTGCTCGCAGTGTCTACATCCACAGTTAAGGCCAGGTAGTCGGCTACCTGCCGGTCCAGGCATTGGTGGAGGGTGGATCCGGAAGGGCTACGGCGAGGCGTTGGACTTAAGAATGTATGACATCACCCCGAGATCGCTGGAGCATCCTGTCCTTGCCTGCGTGAACTTGGGAGGAGGATTACTGCCAGTGGTACATTTATTGCGTTGTACTGTCACATCACCCTTAAACGCATTGTAAAGCATTATTGTCAGCTTGTTCTGCAAGTGCTGCATCCTTTCTGCCTTCTGTTGAGCTGGTAACAGGTCTGCCACTTTGTGCCTGTACCGAGGGTCTAGTAGCGTGGCCACCCAGTACAGGTCATTCCCCTTGAGTTTTTTGATACGGGGGTCCCTCAACAGGCTGGACAACATGAGAGGCCATCTGCACCAAGCTGGATCCAGACTAGTGTTGGGCGAACATCTAGATGTTCGGGTTCGGGCCGAACAGGCCGAACATGGCCGCGATGTTCGGGTGTTCGACCCGAACTCCGAACATAATGGAAGTCAATGGGGACCCGAACTTTTGTGCTTTGTAAAGCCTCCTTACATGCTACATAATTTACAGGGTATGTGCACCTTGGGAGTGGGTACAAGAGGAAAAAAAAATTTAGCAAAAAGAGCTTATAGTTTTTGAGAAAATCGATTTTAAAGTTTCAAAGGGAAAACTGTCTTTTAAATGCGGGAAATGTCTGTTTTCTTTGCACAGGTAACATGTTTTTTGTCGGCATGCAGTCATAAATGTAATACATATAAGAGGTTCCAGGAAAAGGGACCGGTAACGCTAACCCAGCAGCAGCACACGTGATGGAACAGGAGGAGGGTGGCGCAGGAGGAGAAGGCCACGCTTTGTGAGACACAACAACCCAGGCCTTGCATGAGGACAAGAAGCGTGCGGATAGCATGCTTTGTACCGCCATGCAGTCATAAATGTAATAAAGATAAGTGGTTCAATAAACAGGGACCACGCGGCAACGCTAACCCAGCAGCAGCAGACGTGATGGAACAGGAGGAGGCGCAGGAGGAGAAGGCCACGCTTTGTGAGACACAACAACCCAGGCCTTGCATGAGGTACCGCCATGCAGTCATAAATGTAATAAAGATAAGTGGTTCAATAAACAGGGACCACGCGGCAACGCTAACCCAGCAGCAGCAGACGTGATGGAACAGGAGGAGGCGCAGGAGGAGAAGGCCACGCTTTGTGAGACACAACAACCCAGGCCTTGCATGAGGTACCGCCATGCAGTCATAAATGTAATAAAGATAAGTGGTTCAATAAACAGGGACCACGCGGCAACGCTAACCCAGCAGCAGCAGACGTGATGGAACAGGAGGAGGCGCAGGAGGAGAAGGCCACGCTTTGTAAGACACAACAACCCAGGCCTTGCATGAGGACAAGAAGCGTGCGGATAGCATGCTTTGTACCGCCATGCAGTCATAAATGTAATAAAGATAAGTGGTTCAATAAACAGGGACCACGCGGCAACGCTAACCCAGCAGCAGCAGACGTGATGGAACAGGAGGAGGCGCAGGAGGAGAAGGCCACGCTTTGTGAGACACAACAACCCAGGCCTTGCATGAGGACAAGAAGCGTGCGGATAGCATGCTTTGTACCGCCATGCAGTCATAAATGTAATAAAGATAAGAGGTTCCATAAACAGGGACCGGCAACGCTAACCCAGCAGCAGCAGCAGCAGCAGCACACGTGATGGAACAGGAGCAGGCGCAGGAGGAGAAGGCCATGCTTTTTGAGACACAACAACCCAGGCCTTGCATGAGGACAAAAAGCGTGCGGATATAGCAGCAATGCTTTTTGCCGCCATGCAGTCATAAATGTAATACAGATGAGAGGTTCAATAAACAGGGACCGGAAACGCTACACCATCCCAGATGTTCATTGGTCATGTTACTTGGTTGGGGTCCTGGAGTGTTGCGTAGTCATTTCCAGTTGAGTGTCAGTAAACAATGCTATATATAGCGTGGCTGAGCGAGGTACACAGTGGCAGTACACACAATGCTATATAGTCTGGCTGAGCGGTGTACACAGAGTGTCAGTAAACAATGGTATATAGTCTGGCTGAGCGGTGTACACAGAGTGTCAGTAAACAATGGTATATAGTCTGGCTGAGCGGTGTACACAGAGTGGCAGTAAACACAATGCTATATATAGCGTGGCTGAGCGAGGTGCACAGTGGCAGTACACACAATGCTATATAGTCTGGCTGAGCGGTGTACACAGAGTGTCAGTAAACAATGCTATATATAGCGTGGCTGAGCGAGGTACACAGTGGCAGTACACACAATGCTATATAGTCAGGCTGAGCCGTGTACACAGAGTGTCAGTAAACAATGGTATATAGTCTGGCTGAGCGGTGTACACAGAGTGTCAGTAAACAATGGTATATAGTCTGGCTGAGCGGTGTACACAGAGTGGCAGTAAACACAATGCTATATATAGCGTGGCTGAGCGAGGTGCACAGTGGCAGTACACACAATGCTATATAGTCAGGCTAAGCCGTGTACACAGAGTGTCAGAAAACACAATGCTATATATAGCGTGGCTGAGCAAGGTGCACAGTGGCAGTACACACAATGCTATATAGTCAGGCTGAGCCGTGTACACAGAGTGTCAGTAAACAATGGTATATAGTCTGGCTGAGCGGTGTACACAGAGTGTCAGTAAACAATGGTATATAGTCTGGCTGAGTGGTGTACACAGAGTGGCAGTAAACACAATGCTATATATAGCGTGGCTGAGCGAGGTGCACAGTGGCAGTACACACAATGCTATATAGTCTGGCTGAGTGGTATACACAGAGTGTCAGTAAACAATGCTATATATAGCGTGGCTGAGCGAGGTACACAGTGGCAGTACACACAATGCTATATAGTCAGGCTGAGCCGTGTACACAGAGTGTCAGTAAACAATGGTATATAGTCTGGCTGAGCGGTGTACACAGAGTGGCAGTAAACACAATACTATATATAGCGTGGCTGAGCGAGGTGCACAGTGGCAGTACACACAATGCTATATAGTCAGGCTAAGCCGTGTACACAGAGTGTCAGAAAACACAATGCTATATATAGCGTGGCTGAGCGAGGTGCACAGTGGCAGTACACACAATGCTATATAGTCAGGCTGAGCCGTGTACACAGAGTGTCAGTAAACAATGGTATATAGTCTGGCTGAGCGGTGTACACAGAGTGTCAGTAAACAAAGGTATATAGTCTGGCTGAGCGGTGTACACAAAGTGGCAGTAAACACAATGCTATATATAGCGTGGCTGAGCGAGGTGCACAGTGGCAGTACACACAATGCTATATAGTCAGGCTGAGCCGTGTACACAGAGTGTCAGTAAACAATGGTATATAGTCTGGCTGAGCGGTGTACACAGAGTGTCAGTAAACAATGGTATATAGTCTGGCTGAGCGGTGTACACAGAGTGGCAGTAAACACAATGCTATATATAGCGTGGCTGAGCGAGGTGCACAGTGGCAGTACACACAATGCTATATAGTCAGGCTAAGCCGTGTACACAGAGTGTCAGAAAACACAATGCTATATATAGCGTGGCTGAGCGAGGTGCACAGTGGCAGTACACACAATGCTATATAGTCAGGCTGAGCCGTGTACACAGAGTGTCAGTAAACAATGGTATATAGTCTGGCTGAGCGGTGTACACAGAGTGGCAGTAAACAATGGTATATAGTCTGTCTGAGCGGTGTACACAGAGTGGCAGTAAACACAATGCTATATATAGCGTGGCTGAGCGAGGTGCACAGTGGCAGTACACACAATGCTATATAGTCAGGCTGAGCCGTGTACACAGAGTGTCAGTAAACAATGGTATATAGTCTGGCTGAGCGGTGTACACAGAGTGTCAGTAAACAATGGTATATAGTCTGGCTGAGCGGTGTACACAGAGTGGCAGTAAACACAATGCTATATATAGCGTGGCTGAGCGAGGTGCACAGTGGCAGTACACACAATGCTATATAGTCTGGCTGAGTGGTGTACACAGAGTGTCAGTAAACAATGCTATATATAGCGTGGCTGAGCGAGGTACACAGTGGCAGTACACACAATGCTATATAGTCAGGCTGAGCCGTGTACACAGAGTGTCAGTAAACAATGGTATATAGTCTGGCTGAGCGGTGTACACAGAGTGTCAGTAAACAATGGTATATAGTCTGGCTGAGCGGTGTACACAGAGTGGCAGTAAACACAATGCTATATATAGCGTGGCTGAGCGAGGTGCACAGTGGCAGTACACACAATGCTATATAGTCAGGCTGAGCCGTGTACACAGAGTGTCAGTAAACAATGGTATATAGTCTGGCTGAGCGGTGTACACAGAGTGGCAGTAAACACAATGCTATATATAGCGTGGCTGAGCGAGGTGCACAGTGGCAGTACACACAATGCTATATAGTCTGGCTGAGGGGTGTACACAGAGTGTCAGTAAACAATGCTATATATAGCGTGGCTGAGCGAGGTACACAGTGGCAGTACACACAATGCTATATAGTCAGGCTGAGCCGTGTACACAGAGTGTCAGTAAACAATGGTATATAGTCTGGCTGAGCGGTGTACACAGAGTGTCAGTAAACAATGGTATATAGTCTGGCTGAGCGGTGTACACAGAGTGGCTTTAAACACAATGCTATATATAGCGTGGCTGAGCGAGGTGCACAGTGGCAGTACACACAATGCTATATAGTCAGGCTAAGCCGTGTACACAGAGTGTCAGAAAACACAATGCTATATATAGCGTGGCTGAGCGAGGTGCACAGTGGCAGTACACACAATGCTATATAGTCAGGCTGAGCCGTGTACACAGAGTGTCAGTAAACAATGGTATATAGTCTGGCTGAGCGGTGTACACAGAGTGTCAGTAAACAATGGTATATAGTCTGGCTGAGCGGTGTACACAGAGTGGCAGTAAACACAATGCTATATATAGCGTGGCTGAGCGAGGTGCACAGTGGCAGTACACACAATGCTATATAGTCAGGCTAAGCCGTGTACACAGAGTGTCAGAAAACACAATGCTATATATAGCGTGGCTGAGCGAGGTGCACAGTGGCAGTACACACAATGCTATATAGTCAGGCTGAGCCGTGTACACAGAGTGTCAGTAAACAATGGTATATAGTCTGGCTGAGCGGTGTACACAGAGTGTCAGTAAACAATGGTATATAGTCTGGCTGAGCGGTGTACACAGAGTGGCAGTAAACACAATGCTATATATAGCGTGGCTGAGCGAGGTGCACAGTGGCAGTACACACAATGCTATATAGTCAGGCTGAGCCGTGTACACAGAGTGTCAGTAAACAATGGTATATAGTCTGGCTGAGCGGTGTACACAGAGTGTCAGTAAACAATGGTATATAGTCTGGCTGAGCGGTGTACACAGAGTGGCAGTAAACACAATGCTATATATAGCGTGGCTGAGCGAGGTGCACAGTGGCAGTACACACAATGCTATATAGTCAGGCTGAGCCGTGTACACAGAGTGTCAGTAAACAATGGTATATAGTCTGGCTGAGCGGTGTACACAGAGTGGCAGTAAACACAATGCTATATATAGCGTGGCTGAGCGAGGTGCACAGTGGCAGTACACACAATGCTATATAGTCAGGCTAAGCCGTGTACACAGAGTGTCAGAAAACACAATGCTATATATAGCGTGGCTGAGCGGTGTGCACAGTGGCAGTACACACAATGCTATATAGTCAGGCTGAGCCGTGTACACAGAGTGTCAGTAAACAATGGTATATAGTCTGGCTGAGCGGTGTACACAGAGTGTCAGTAAACAATGGTATATAGTCTGGCTGAGCGGTGTACACAGAGTGGCAGTAAACACAATGCTATATATAGCGTGGCTGAGCGAGGTGCACAGTGGCAGTACACACAATGCTATATAGCCAGGCTAAGCCGTGTACACAGAGTGTCAGAAAACACAATGCTATATATAGCGTGGCTGAGCGAGGTACACAGTGGCAGTAAACAATGCTATATATATAGTGTGGCTGAGCGAGCGGTGTACTACTGTTCCCAGCAGCGACACACAATGACTGGGGGGGACCCTGGCTAGCGTGGCTGGAGAGCGAACTACCCTGCCTGCCTACCCAAAGCTAAACCCACAGAGAAATGGCGGAGATATGACGTGGTTCGGGTATTTATTTACCCGAACCTTGTGACCGTTCGGCCAATCAGAGCGCGTTCGGGCCCGAACCACGTGACCCGTTCGGCCAATCACAGCGCTAGCCGAACGTTCGGGGAACGTTCGGCCATGCGCTCTTAGTTCGGCCATGTGGCCGAACGGTTTGGCCGAGCACCGTCAGGTGTTCGGCCGAACTCGAACATCACCCGAACAGGGTGATGTTCTGCAGAACCCGAACAGTGGCGAACACTGTTCGCCCAACACTAATCCAGACGTACTCTCCATCTCCTCTTGCTCTTCCTGAGTGACGTCACACAACTCCTCTTCCTCCCCCCAGCCACGAACAATACCACGGGAACGTGGAGCAGCACAAGCCCCCTCTGATGGCTCCTGCGGTTGTTCTTCTGCCGCCGCCTCTTCCTCCTCCACAGAAACACCTTCCTCATCCGAGTCTGACTCCTCTCCTTCCCCACATGACTCCTCTTCTTCCTCCTCCTCCCCCCCTCTGTGCTGCCGCAGGTGTCGAGGAAACAACTTGTTTCGGATGAAAATCGCTCCCACGACTCCTCCTGCCGTAACTGTTCCTTTTCACGCTCCTCCACAGCTTCATCCACCACTCTACACACGGCACGCTCCAGGAAGTAAGCATAGGGGATCAAGTCGCTGATGGTGCCTTCAGCGCGACTCACCAGGTTGGTCACCTCCTCAAACGGCTGCATGATCCTGCATGCATTTCGCATCAGTGTCCAGTTGTTGGGCCACAACATCCCCATCTTCCCAGATAGTGTCCTTCTACTGTAATTGTACAGGTACTGGGTGACGGCTTTCTCCTGGTCTAGCAGGCGAGAGAACATGAGCAGGGTGGAATCCCAGTGAGTCGGGCTATCGCAAATGAGGCGTCTCACCGGTAAGTTGTTTCTCCGCTGAATGTCTGCAAAGCGTGCCATGGCAGTGTAAGACTGCCTGAAATGCCCACACAACTTCCTGGCCTGCTTCAGGACGTCCTCTAAGCCTGAGTACTTTGACACAAATCTTTGCACGACCAGATTCAGCACATGTGCCATGCAGGGTACATGTGTCAGCTTTCCCAAATTCAAAGCAGTAAGGAGATTGCTGCCGTTGTCACACACCATGTTGCCGATCTCCAGCTGGTGCGGGGTCAGCCATTGCTCCACCTCTTTAACCACTTCGTCCACAGGTCAGTAGATATACGTCCTCTGGGACTTCATCTAAGCCACAGGTCAGTAGAATCTACTGACCTGTATTGAAGCAGTGCTGTGCAGGATTGGGCTTGCTCCTGTGCACATTTCTGGCACTATCTGATGCAGGACTAATTGGTGAACGGGAATATAAGTTTCCTGAGCTAATGACATTGATTTTTACCATTAAAAATACTTTTATTTTCTCATTCATAGTGAAAAACACACTCTGTAGCATTATTTCAGAATCAAATATCTTCACCATAAATTGTGACAGGAACATAATCTAAGTTTTGTCATAAACAGTAGAAACAGCCAAACAAAATGTGTGTTTTTTATCTACAGTAGCACTTTTTATTTTTAAACGGGAATTGGTAAAACTGAGAAATACATGTTTTTTCTATTTTTTTCTTTGTTTTACCATTAAAATTCATAGAAAGCAAAATTGTTTGAGGGAAAAAATGGCATACTATGAAAGCCTAGTTTGTCTTGAAAAAAACAATATATATTTCATTTCTGTGTCATAAGTAGGGACAAAGTTATTTCTGATTAAATAGGGACATAGCTAAACTGTCAAAACTGCTCTGGTCAATATGTTGAAAACAAGGTCTGGATGCGAAGTGGTTAAGAGCAGCCAGGAGAGCTGGTCCAGTGTTACTCTCCGCTTTGAGGCAAGACATGTCTAAAATGGCGTGACACTGTCGTACCTAGCATGCAGCGTAGGCTCTGGGGAGATGGGGCTGTGTAGCTGGAGAGGAGGAGATGGCAGCACCACTAGAGTTGAACTGCCACTCAGCCAAGGAGGAGGAGGAGGATGACAGTGAAGAGGATGTAGCAGGAGGAGAAGGAGAGGAGGTGGCAGGAGGCCTGCCTGCAAGCCGTGGAGGTGTCACAAGTTGGTCCGCTGCGCAGCCATGTACTCTATGGTTTCCATCGGTCACCAGGTTGACCCAATGGGCTGTGTACATAATGTAGCAGCCCTGCCCATGCTTGGCAGACCAGGCATCCGTGGTCAGGTGGACCCCTGACCCAATGCTCTTCACAAGAGATGACACCACTTGCCTCTCAACTGCACGATACAGTTTGGGTATGGCCTTTTGTGAAAAATAAGTGCGGCCTGGTATCTTCCACTGCGGTGTCCCAATGGCCACAAATTTACGGAAAGCCACTGACTCCACCAGCTTGTATGGTAACAGCTGGGGAGCTAATAGTTTCACCACGCCAACTGTCAGACACTGGGCAAGAGGGTGACTTGCCGAAATTGGCTTTTTCCACTCAGACTTCCTTCACGGACACCTGGCTACTGCTGTGGGCAGAGGAGCAGGAACCGCTCAAGGGCAGAGTCGGTGTGGAGGAGGGTGGCTGTGAAGGTGCAAGGGAGAAAGCGGCTGAAGATGCTGCACCTGAAGGAGGAAGAGGAGAAGGAGGGTGGCTTGTCTTTTGGGTGCTGCTTTTCCTCAGGTGTTCTTCCCATTGCTGTTTGTGCCTTTTCTCCAGGTGCCTTCATAAGGCACTTGTCCCTACATGTGTTGGCCTTTCCACGGCTCAATTTTTAGAGGCAGAGAAAACAGATGGCTTTGCTCTGATCTGAGGTACACATGTTAAAAAATTTCCAAACCGCTGAGCCCCCCTGGGGTGATGGCACTACGGTGGCATCAGCAGCTGACCTTGAAGGGAATGCTGGCTGCCTGTCCATAGCTGGCGATACATGGCGCCGGACACTGCCCCCAGCTGTTTCTGAGGACGAGCTCCCTCTGCTTCTTTCATGGACTCTTCTCCTCCTACTCTTCTCTGGCTCCCCCTTTCTGAACTGTGTCCCTGGTCATCTCCTCTATTGGGAACATACGTGGCATCCGTATAATCGTCATCATAATCCTCCTGCCCAGCTTTGCTTTCCTCAGACATCTCCACAACTGCACCAACTTCAGGTGCTTCATCATCCCCCTCCTCACATGTTACGTCCATACTATCGCCACCTAACTCAGACGTATGAGGTGGTGTAACTTGCTTAGCGCCTTCATCTTGTTGTAGCATTATTGGCTGTGAATCAGTGATTTCCACACCAAATACCTCCTGCGAAGTGTCAAATGCAGCGGATGTGGTGCTTGTTGTAGCGCTGGTGGCTGCGGGAGATGAGGTGTTCTGTGTTAAATACTCAACCACGTTCTCACAATTTTGGGAAGTGATGACACGTGCCTTCTTCTAAGCACTGTACTTTGGGCCAGGTCCGCACAAAATCACAGCAACACCACCTCGCACAGACCTGCCAGTGCCAGGTGGCCTTCCTCTGGGTCTGCCTCTACCTCTTCCTCTACCTGGTTTGTCCATTTTGTCCATCTCGGGGGGATGCTAGGTATATGCAGTGAGGTTGGGTTCACTCAACACAAAGGTAGTTAGATGCAGTGAGGTGGGTTCACTGAACACTAAAGGTAGTTAGATGCAGTGAGGTGGGTTCACTGAACACTAAAGGTAGTTAGATGCAGTGAGGTGAGTTCACTCAACACAAAGGTAGTTATATGCACTGAGGTGAGTTCACTGAACACAACAGCTAGTTATATGCAGTGAGGTGAGTTCACTCAACACAAAGGTAGTTAGATGCAGTGAGGTGGGTTCACTGAACACTAAAGGTAGTTAGATGCAGTGAGGTGGGTTCACTCAACACAACAGCTAGCAGCTATATGCAGTGAGGTGGGTTCACTGAACACTAAAGGTAGTTAGATGCAGTGAGGTGGGTTCACTGAACACAAAGGTAGTTAGATGCAATGAGGTGAGTTCACTCAACACAAAGGTAGTTATATGCAGTGAAGTGAGTTCA
This sequence comes from Hyperolius riggenbachi, assembly GCF_040937935.1. NCBI lineage: Eukaryota > Metazoa > Chordata > Amphibia > Anura > Hyperoliidae > Hyperolius > Hyperolius riggenbachi. Next base: position 11,387,953 of record NC_090646.1, on the reverse strand, counting down.
CTCAACCCAAAGGTAGTTATATGCAGTGAGGTGAGTTCACTCAACCGAAAGGTAGATACAGGCCCGTTTCTAGGGCCGTGCGGCCCGTGCCGCCGCCCGTGCTGCCACCCGGGGCGCTGTTGGGAGCTGTTGGGAGGTGGGCGCTGTAATGGAGGGGGGAGCCGGAGCTGCGGGGAGGGCAGGCCGACCTCTCCCTCCCTCTCCTGTGCCCCCCTCCGTGCTCCCCCTCAGATGCAGAGCGAGCAGCCAGGGAGGGAGCGCTGTATACAACATACCTTCCTGCATTCCAAGCACTGCTCTCTCACCGCCGGTCTCTTCCTCTCTGCCTATACAATGATACACACGCTGCTTCCTGTTTAGCCGGAACCAGCGTGTGTATCATCGTATAGGCAGAGAGGAAGAGACCGGCGGCGAGAGAGCAGCGCTTGGAACGCAGGAAGGTATGTTGTATACAGCGCTCCCTCCCTGGCTGCTCGCTCTGCATCTGAGGGGGGAGCACGGAGGGCGGCCTAGGAGAGGGAGGGAGAGGTCGAGCTGCCCTCCTCGCGGCTCCGGCTCCCCCCTCCATTATGGGAGACAGCTACCTATCTAACCTACCCTGGGGGGCACCTACCTAATCTAACCTACGCAGGGGGGCAGCTACCTAATCTAACCTATACTGGGGGGCAGCTACCTAATCTAACCTACGCTGGGGGGCACCTACCTATCTAACCTATACTGGGGGGCACCTACCTAACTAACCTACACTGGGGGGCAGCTACCTAATCTAACCTACGCTGGGGGGCAGCTACCTATCTAACCTATACTGGAGGGCACCTACCTAATCTAACCTACACTGGGGGGCACCTACCTAATCTAACCTACGCTGGGGGGCAGCTACCTAATCTAACCTATACTCGGGGGCAGCTACCTAATCTAACCTACACTGGGGGGCACCTACCTAATCTAACCTACGCTGGGGGGCAGCTACCTATCTAACCTATGCTGGGGGGCACCTACCTAATCTAACCTACACTGGGGGGCAGCTACCTATCTAACCTACACTGGGGGGCAGCTACCTATCTAACCTACACTGGGGGGCAGCTACCTAATCTAACCTAAACTGAGGGGCAGTTACCGATCTAACCTACGCTGGGGGCACTTATCTAACCTGTATTGGGGGCACCTACCTAGCTAGCCTATACAGGTGGCAACTATACTGGCTACCTATATTGCAGGAACCTGCCTAAATAACCTATACTGGGGGCACCTACCTATCTAACCTATGCTGGGGGCAACTATTCTGGCTACCTATATTAAAGGCACCCACCTAGCTAGCCTGTACTGGGGCACCTACCTATCTAACTTATACCGGGGGCAACTGCCTATCTAACCTATACTGGGGGCAACTATACTGGCTACCTATACTGGAGGCACCTACCTGGCTAACCTATAGCGGGGGCAACTATACTGGCTCACCTATGCCTGGCTACCTATACTGGGTTACCTATTCTTGGCTACCTATACTGGGGGGACCTATACTAAGTGCAACTAGACCTGGCTAACCTATACTGTGGGCACCCATACCTTGCTCGGGGGGGGGGGAGGGGGCACAATTTTTACCCCCTCGCCCTGGGTGCATTTTAGCCTAAAAACTGCATTGGGTAGTTATATGCTGTGAGGTGGGTTCACTGAACACAAAGGTAGTTATATGCAGTGAGGTGAGTTCACTCAACCCAAAGGTAGTTATATGCAGTCAGGTGGGTTCACTCAACACAAAGGTAGGTATATGCAGTGATGAGGTGGGTTAACTAAACACAACAGGTTCACCGGCGAACCGTTCGGGACATATTACGCAGCGCTGGACATTAATTTAGGTTACAGACAATATTTAGGGGTGACAAACAGCAATATGACAATACAGGAATACAAGAAAACCAGATCACACAGCACAGTATGAGTACAAGGTAATGCTTATGCTTAGTCAGTCACTGGATGGGAGCATGGAGATTAGGCAAGTTAGGTTCACTCTTTTTTTTTTTTTTTTTTTTTTGAGGATATGATGTCAGCATTAGCTTGGCAAAATGGCCACTGCCTGCAATAGGATTTTCTGCTTTTCCTTTATAAAATTCACAGGAATCATTACGTGGATAGCACAATACATCTGTTATGTGAGCTGGAGATGCTGAGGAGTGACGTCGGTCCGTGATCCGTTTCCTGCAAGATGGCGGAGGCCCGTCTCGAATCCCCTGGACCTCCAGTCCTAGCCGTCTGATGGCTCTATTGTTTCTACCCAGTTCTGCCTAACCTACCTAGCTTACCTAGCCTACTTAGCCTACCTAGCATACCTAGCATACCTGGCTTGCCTGCTTTTGTTTGTTTGATTTGGTCCGGTCTGTCCGCGCTGCGGCTTGCCGGTCGTGCACTGTTCTGCCTCGCTGTCGCTGTCCTGTCTCGCTCCTTCCTTGTCCTAGTGCTGGGTGCCCTGGGTGCTGGCGGTTGTGGTCCTGTGGTGGCGGGAGGCTTTGCGCGCCCTCTGTCTTGCTGTGCCTGGCCTGTTTTGCTTTGTCCTGCCCTTGCTCTGTTCACCCGTTCCTGGCCCGGGTGCTGCTGGACACTGGTGGGGGCTTGTTGTTTCTGTCCTCGCTGGCTTCCGCCTTTGGTTTTGGCTTTCCGTTCCATTGCTGGCTTGCTGGTTCCCGTCCTGGTTTCCTGTTTTTTTCTTCCCTAGGCGGCGGCGGCATCTGCTCTGTGTTTGGTGGTCTGGTGGTCCCTGGTCTGGGGTTGGACTGGTCGGGCGAGAGGGCAGAGTGGCCTGCGGGATTGGCTGCGGGGCTGGTTGGGTGTCGGTTGGTGGCCGGATGGTGATGTGTTGTTTCCTCTCTCCCTCGCACACCTGGTCTTTCCTTGGCTGTTTCCCGGTGTTCTCCGGTGTTCCCCCGCACCGCACTGTGGCGCATTTGGTCTCTCTGGGCTCATTTCTTTTGGTTTCTCTTGGTCTTTTGGTCTCTGCTGGTGTCACCTTCTAGCTCTTTCATCTCACCCATCTTTTCTGTCCCCTGGATGCTTGGGGGTATAGAGTAGGGCTGAGCAGGGCGGTGAGGGGAGCTGAAGCCTGTGTGAGCTGCTGCTGCTGCTTTTCTGTTGGGCACACACCAAAGACTCAACTCTGAAAACTTGTACAAAGTTTGCCTAGAACGACTCTCCTTAAGCAACTCTTAAAGGGCTAATCTATTAGAAGTGGATCTCTGCCGGAATTTCTACGTGAATTTGATAAGTATAAAATCATAAAAAGTTTTTCTGCTTTGATGTATTGTGTATGTACAGAGATAAATTACTTTTTAGTCCTGTTTTCAATACTTATAAGGTGGATATTGTAGGAGGGAGGAGGGGCATGGGGGAGCGGAGGGAAAGACGAGAGGGATAGAGGCACTGGGTGGCATTGGGAGAGGAGGAAACTTATTTTTGGCTGGGTATTCTTTTTGTTACCTTGCATGGCTACTGGCTACTTGTATGGCTACTGGAACTAGAAACAGAGTAAATAACCTCTCTGTTAAAAACAACAATAAGTTGGGTAATTACGTTTTTTTACCAAATTTACAATCATCAAATTTAAATATGGCATCGGAGAATAAGAAAAAACCTGAATTTAAATCCCTGGACACACCACAAAGACAAATACCCCTGTCTGCTCAGGCTGCCGGTTCTATTACTCCTAAAGACATTTCCACACACTATAAAAAAATTGCTGAATACTGTGAGGGTGCGGGTATAAGACCATCAGTTTGTATGGGAAAGGATAACCAGGAGTACATCTCTAAAGAAGGGGTTGATACTCAGCTAGAAAAATGGATTAAAGAAGCTTCATCTTCCTGGCAAGGAATTATGGTAGAGACAATTCAAAGTACTAATAAGAACGTGATTGCTGAAGAGGTTAAACCTCTACAAGAGGCTATAGTACACCTGACGTCTAGGATTGAGTCTTTGGTATCCAAAGGGGGAAAAAAATCAAAAAACTATTGTTACTCATGACAAAACCCTTGGCGATCAGCAAAAACAACTGATCTCTCTGGCCACCAAGGTAGATGATTTGGAAAATAGAGGCAGGAGAAACAATATAAAAATCTGTGGCCTGCCGGCAAATTTGAAACATACAGAACTCCCCCACATAGTAAACGATATTTTTAAAAATTTGTTGGGAGAAAATGCACCTGAAACAATTGAGCTGGAACGGGTACATAAAATAGGCAGAGTTTGTGCCTCTGATAATGGGAATGTGATGGATGTGGTCTGCAGAGTCCATTTTTTTGCCCAAAAAGAAAATATTTTGAGGAAAGTGAGAGAAATGGGCAAGGTGGACTTTAAAGGGCACAAAATAGAATTATATAATGATTTGTCAGGGAGAACAATTTTTAGGTGTAGACTATTGAAACCCATATTAGCTATGGTAACAGAAAAAGGGGGAGCCTACCGTTGGGGTTTTCCTCTGTCCTTGACGGTCACAATGGCGAATAATTCCTACACTCTGAAAGATGGATATCCGATTGCTCCGTCGCTAACTAAATTCAATTTACCACCAATAGAGATAAGAGGTTGGGAGATTGGAGACGAGGGAGGAGGCGGGCCTGAGTCCGAAGCAGGATCTACCTAAACCTACTATAATTCTGGTCGGTTTAGGGTGTCTGAGAGACAAGTCTCCATTAATAGTTCGCACTTTTTGCGACTGTGGGGACAAAGAACAATGGATCAATGGGAGAAAGAAATGGGGAGGACCGATGTCTCTCTATGTGTGTATGGCTGGGTAAATAAAAGTAAGATGTATGGGTGTTGTATGAGCCTTGGTTTTCGTTTACAACTACCTGTATACACGGCCCTTATCGTTAGGCCTACCTTTACTATCTCTTGATGAACAGTATAAAAATTGTAACAATAAATGTTAATGGGGCAAATTCCGGGAGCAAAAGAGGAAGGATTTTAAATGAACTTAATAAAAACAATATTGACATTCCTTTTTTACAAGAGACCCATTTCAGAGGTAATTATAATCCGGGTAATCATTATAAAAAATATGACCAATGGATTGTAAATTCAAGAACAACAGGGAAATCTAGAGGGGTAGCAATTGTGATATCTTCCAGAATAAATATTGAGATTGAAGAGATAAGAAAGGATGAGGATGCCAGATTTTGATGATAATAGGTAAACTAGACAGTCATCCAATTACGCTGGTCAATATCTATGCCTCCAATGTAGGGCAGAGCCTTTTTATCAGGAGATGTCTGGAGAAGGTTTGGGAACATAAAAAAGGAAGACTGATAATGGGAGGGGATTTCAACATTGCTTTAAACCCCGAAATAGATTCCTCAAAAAAAAAAGTTCAATATAGGGAAAAAGCAATTACAGTTGTTGGTGAATACATTTAGAAGTAAAAAAATGGTCGATGTGTGGAGAATACATAATCAGGACGTTTCCGATTATACTTTTTTTTCTCATGTTCATAATACTTATTCAAGATTGGGTTTTTTCTTGTTGGAACAGGATAACTTATTAGACGTTATAGATATTAAGATAGGCTGCATTACATACTCGGATCATGCGCCAGTTTTTCTTACAATTCAATGGAATAACAAAATAGGAACAGACTTTAATTGGAAATTAAATGAGCAATTATTGAAAGAGCCCGGGGTGAAAGAAAAAGTTGGAGAACAAATCGACCTCTATTGTAAAGAGAATGAGAACTCCGTTCCATCTCTACGGACAGAATGGGAGTGTTTTAAATGCGTTATTAGGGGCTCTTTAATCAAGCAAGCAAGTAGGTTAAAACGGGAAAAAAAGAAACAGTTGGAAAACCTGATGCAGGCCCTAAATGATGCAGAAAAAGATCATAAATTCCTGCCAAATGAATTACATTTTACAAAGTTGGCGGATATTAGACACTCTTTAAACTCTCTGTTGAATACGGAATGCCGAAACCAATATAAACGGCTGAAACGAGAGTACTCAATTAATATCAATAAGCCAGTGTCAGAAACGCTGTTGCTTCCTGCTTCACCTGCTGGTGCCATCACAAGTCACCAGCAGGTGGCTCTGTTTGCTTTTCATGGTTGCCTGCAGTTAACAGGCTCACCACTAGATGAAGTATCATGGATTACACATGTCTCTGTTCCACAGGTGTCTGGGCAGGCTGCCAGCTCCTATTTAAGCTGGCCACTCCTTTCACACTTCGCAGATCCTCGTGTCAGTGTGACTACTGCTTGTTGGTCCACTCTCTTGCTCTGCTCTGCATTTCCCCTTTGTCTGACTGCCTGTGTAAGCCTTTGGCTTACAACCTCTTGCCTTGCTCTGTGATTCTGTCTGTCTGCCTGTGTGAGCCTTTCTGCTTGCAACCTGTTCTGCCCTGCTCTATTGCTCCTCTGTGTCCCAGATTAGCTAGAGTGTAGTAGGTATTCCTGTTTAAACATACATAGGCTAGCTTAGTTGTAGTTCTGTGTATGTGTGTGTAAAACCATTGGGGTTTCTGATTCTAGCGTGTATTGACCCTGGACTGTGTTTGATGTTGATTCTGCTTGATGATTATGTACTGCGATTGTTATATTTGTATATATGTATATAGCACTGTTCATATTAAACACTAATTCATTGCATATCTGTGTCCTGACCTTTTGTATATGCTACTAAATGTGATCAGCAAATACCCTGCTAGCAGGAGTCGTGACAGCCAGGCAGAATGATGGCAAGACTGTTAGACAAAAAGAAAACTCGTAACTATATTGAAAAAATTAAAAATGCAGAAGGTAAGCCCTGTTATGACACATCCTTAATGGGGGATATTTTTGGTAAATATTTTGATGAATTATACAATTTAGACATAACGACAACGGCGAGGCAAATAGAAGACTATTTTTATGATCTAAAGCTGCCCCGTTTAAGTAGCGAAGAAAAAGATTTGATGGAGACCCCTATTACCTTGAAAGAAGTACATGATGCTATCCTAACATTACAGAATGGGAAAAGCCCGGGCCCAGATGGATACGGAGCAGTTTTCTATAAGACCTTCATAGATAAATTAGCACCAATGCTCGGAAAAATGATGAATGAGGAAAATGGTAAGGGACCATTTACCCGATTGGGAAACTTGGCAACAATAACATTGATCCTGAAGGAGGGGAAAAACCCAGACGAAAGTCAAAGCTATCGGCCGATTTCAGTAATCAATACAGATGTGAAGATCTATGCGAAGATCTTAACTCTCAGATTGGGAAATGTCTTAGACAAAATACTGGGCAAGGAACAGGCAGGGTTTAGAAAAGGCTGTCAAATGCGCGATAATATTTTTTTCTGCAATTAGTTTTCAACATAGAGTTAAATACGATAAAAACAAAGCAATGTTATTAGCCATCGACGCCGAAAAGGCTTTCGATCGTATATCTAGACCATTTATGTTTACTGCCCTTAGGTTTTTTGGTTTTGGAGAGATTATTATAAACAGAATTAAGGGTCTTTATAGAAATCAAGAGGCAAGAGTTAAAATTAATGGGATCTTATCTAAGCCCTTCTCAATAAATAATGACGTTAGACAGGGATGCCCCCTTTCTCCCCTCCTATTTAACCTAAGTATGGAAGTGTTGATCTCTATAATACAAAATGATTCAGAGATCTTGGGGTGGAAAATAGGGGAGTATGAAAACAAGATCTTGGCATACGCTGATGATTTATTATTGACATTGACGAATCCGCAGATTTCATTAGACAAAGTCTGTAAAATTATTGAAGAATTTAGTATCGAGTTTTAAAATAAATAACACAAAATCGGTGATTCTGAATATGGGATGTGAGCGGGATATGTTAGAGGAGATAAAAAAAAATGTCACTTTAACTCTACAGATAAGAAAATTAAATATCTCGGGATTTATATATGTAAAAACGATGGAGAGTTATTTAGAGAGAATGATTTAAAAATTCAAGAAGAATGTATACATCTTTTAAGATCCATGGAAAACTCCCCCCTAAATGTTATAGGTAGAATTAATTTTATTAAAATGAAAATTCTACCAAAGATAAATGTTGTTATACAAAACCTTCCTATAGCTGTGCCAAGATCGTGGTTTTCAAAGTGGGACCGGTTGTTTGGGGATTTTATTTGGAGGAAAAATAAACATAGGATAGTTATAAAACTATCAGCCGTTCTAAAGAAATGGGGGGAATGGGTGCCCCTAACATTAATCACTATTATAGGAGCATACAGCTTGACAGATTATTGGATATAAGAATCGCGTCTCCCCATATGTTCTGGTCTCATTATGAGAAAGGGATTATAGATTTTGCCTTGGTTTCATCATGGCATCCAAGGATGGTTAGGAAGGTAGCCCAGGAGGTTTCACACCCTCTACTTGCACCAACCCTGTGGGCATTCGCGGAACTATTGGAAGCAGGACATGAAAAAAGGCTTTCCCCCCTAGTAACACTGGGTAATAATCCAAATTTTGAACCAGGTATGAATGTGCAATGGTTTAGGGATACAATATTTGAGCCTGCTACGACATTGGCAGAGTTTACAGAGCAAATGATAAAAATAAAGGAGAGTAAAGAAAAGGGTTTTAAATACCGCCAATTATTAAGCTTTTTTTAACAAAATAAGAGGTAAAATCAGTGGGCAGAAGAATTTCTTTGAGAGAGGTTTCAGCTCTGCTGTTAAAAAAGATAAATCAGTATCCCTGTTGTATAATTTTATCGGTGGATACTATGATCCCCCGCTTCCCCCTTTTTGTACAAAATGGGAAATGGATCTAAAACTGACTCAAGCCTTGGATTGGGGAAAGATTTTCAAGAAGATTTGGACATCTAAAATCCCCGCTTACCAGTTGATTGATTATAAGCTGGTAGCGAGATGGTACATTTCACCAGCACGACTGGGTAAGATGGGAGCAAATACAAGCGATAAATGTTGGCGATGCCAAGCAGACAGGGGTTCACTCTCCCATATGTGGTGGTCCTGCCCTAAAATCCACAAATTTTGGATGGAAATTGAATCTTTCTGTAATAGAGGGAGGCAAAATACCTGTGGATTTACAGAACAAAAGGCTATCCTTGGTGACTTGGGAAGTCCAGAATTTGACCTATCCAGCCGCGGTGGTGGCAAAGAAATTAATAGCATATAAGTGGAAAGAGGTAGAAGCTCCTACTCTGAGGGACTGGATAGGGGAGATGGAAAAAATTTTAGAATTGGAGGAATGGGAAGAAGAAGAAAACTCTCAAGATAGTGCCTTACATAAATGGCGAATAATCTGGTCGGAGATGCTTAGGTAAGAGTAGTAGGAAGTAAGAGCAGGGAGTATGTGAGGCGGGCCAAGGTCGAGTCAAATGGAGAATGGATGGAGAATACGTGGAGAACGGATGTTGAGTGTTGCAAGATGTTTGATTTTAAGTTGTAAGATGAGAGAAAGTTGGGGAAGGGTAGAAAATGAAGGAAGCAGTATAGTTCTATATGGCTTAATAAAGATTTGTAATAAATAGATTGATAAAATGTAAAATAACCCCCCCTTCCTTCCTGCTATACTGATAACCGATGATGACAGCTTAGCTTGACCCAGGAGCATGGCAGTGAAGTTATGTGTTTATTGGTCGAGCAGGTGAATGATCCGAGGTTGAAGAAAAAAAAAAAAAAAAAGTTAGGTTCACTCAAATGCATAGCATGGTTTTACAGTAATGGAGGTGCATGATCAGGTAGGACACAAAAGGAGGAGGACCCTGCCCAAAGGCTTACAATCTAGAGGGAGAGGTAGGGACACGAGAGGTAGGGGACCAGAGTTCAGCTGTGGGTTTAGAGCAATTGTGAGGGGTGGTAGGCCAGAGTGAAAAGGTGAGTTTTGAGGGCCTTCTTGAAGGTGTTGAAGGAGAGGGCTACCCTAATGGGTGGAGGTAGGGAGTTCCATAGTGTTGGAGCGGCTCTTGAGAAGTCCTGGAGGCGTGCATGGGACTGGGTGATATGGGAGACGGTCAGGCGAAGTTCATTGGAGGAGCAGAGTGAGCGGCTTGGTGTGTATCTCTGAGTAAGATCAGAAATGTAGGTTGGACAGGTTTTGTGGATGGATTTGTAGGTCAGACACAATATCTTGAATCTGATTCTGGACTGGATAGGAAGCCAGTGGAGGGATTCACGGAGGGGAGCCGCCCTGGTGGAGCAATGGGAGGAGTGGATAATTCTGGCTGCCGCATTCATGATGGACTGCAGTGGGGCTATTCGGGTCATAGGGAGACCAGACAGAAGGGCATTGCAGTAGTCAAGGCGGGAAATTATGAGGGCATGGATGAGGAGTTTGGTGGTGGCAGAGGTCAGGAAAGGGCGAATCTTACAGATGTTACGAAGGTGGAAGTTGCAGGACTTTGTGAGGTTTTGGATGTGGGAAGTGAAGGAGAGTTTGGAGTACAGGGTGACACCCAGACAGCGGGCTTGAGAGGTAGGGCGAATGGTAGTATGGTTAACAGTGACCTGCACATCTGGGAGGTCCAGGGATGACCGGGTGGGAAGATCATAAATTCCGTTTTGTCTAGATTTAGTTTCAGGAACCTAGCAGACATCCAGGACAGTGGTGCTTCAAAATTTTGCATCGCAATTCGCCGTTTTCCATTGTAATCGTAATGCGAAATTTACGGGAGGATACGTAATAAATTACGTGTGGATCGTAATTATGTATCGTAATTTCATATGACTTCGTAACTTCGCGAAATTACGGTTCATTACAATATTAGTCATTTTGCATTGATGCACGCTTACAAATTTCCGCATGCGGACATGTTATGTTAGCGACGCGCATGCGCTGTTTAATGCGTATGTTTATACGCATCATAAGCATGATTGTACGCATTCAAATATAGTATGCGCACAGGCTAGTTAAGTGATGCGTAACTATGTTACGCAATTTCATTTACACGCGTAGTATCGTAGCCGTAACTACGCTGTACCCGTAACTTTGTAAAATACTACGCAAAGTTTAATGCGAAGTTTTACGATGCGGAAAACTTCACGAAATTTGCGAAACAAAGTTTTTTGGCCATTACGAGCACCACTAAGATGGCAGATAGGCAGGAGGAGACCTTGTCCATGGTAGTGGTGGATATGTCAGGAATGTGGAGGTAGATTTTGGTGTCATCTGCATACAGATGATAGTTAAAACCCATGGAGGAGATAACCTTGCCAATGAAGGATGTGTATAGCGTGAACAGTAGGGGGTCAAGGACCGAGCCTTGGGGGACTCCCACTGAGAGGTGGTTGGGGGTGGACGAGGACTCATTGAAGGAGGTCATGAAGGAGTGGTTGGAGAGGTAGGATGAAAGCCAGGTCAGGGCGAGATCATGAATGCCCATGGACTGGAGGGACTGGAGGAGTAGGGGATGATCTACTGTATCAAAAGCTGCTGAAAGGTCAAGGAGGAGGAGAATGGAGTATTTACCTTCAGCTTTAGCTAAGGCAAGGTCATTGACCACTTTGATGAGAGCAGTTTCGGTTGAGTGGGCAGGCCGAAATCCAGATTGCAGTGGGTCTAGTTGTGAGTTGGCATTGAGGTACTGGGTTAGGCGTTTGTGAACCAGACGCTCAAGGAGTTTTGAGGCAAAGGGGAGGAGGGAGATAGGGCGGTAGTTGGAGGGTAGTGAGGGGTCGAGGGAGGGTTTCTTGAGCAAGGGCAGTACTGTGGCCTGCTTGAAGTCAGATGGGAAGGTGCCTGTGGATAGGGAGAGGTTAAACAGGGTAGTGAGGACTGAGGCCAAATCTGTGAAGTGAGGCTGAGTAGATCAGAAGGGATAGGGTCAAGGGGGGAGGTAGTGGTATGGGAAGTCTGCAGTAGGTGGTTAACTTCCTCAATGGTAGAAGGAGTGAAGGAGGTGAGGGGAGAATAGGGTGGAGGAGGAGTTGGTTGTGAGCGGGTGGGAGGTGAAGATTGAAGATTGGATATTTCCTGACGGATGGAGACTATTTTGTTGGTAAAGTGGGTGGCTAAATCTGTGGCAGAGAGGGAGGAAACGGAAGGTGGGGGGTGGGTTTCAGCAGGGAGTTGAAGGTGCCAAAAAGACGCCGGGGATTGGAAGCTTGTGCTCCGATGAGCTTGGTAAAGTATTCCTGCTTTGCATGAGCAAGGGCAGTGTGGAACTGCAGCAGGTTAGTCTTGTACTGTAGGAACTCCTGGTTTAGTCGAGTTTTCCTCCATTTTCGTTCAGTGGCACAGGTTTCCCTCTGGAGGTTGTGAGTATGGGTAGTGCGCCTGGGGGTTAGGGGGTCAGTTGCGGCTGAATATTGGTGGAGCAGCTTTCTCTAGGGCTGATGAGAGAGTTTGGTGATACTAAGCTGCAGCAAGATTAGCCGGATCACAACAGAGTTCTTGGGTTCATCGATGGGAATATTGAAATCCCAGAGGATGATGATGGGGAGGTCAGAGGAGAGGATGTGTGGGAGCCAGGAGGCAAGGTTGTCGAGAAATTGTCGTGTGGGGCTCGGAGGGCGGTATAAGACTGCAACAATGACTGGTAGGGGATTGTAGAGGCGGATAGTGTGGGCCTCAAATGATGTGAATTGTAGGGAGGAAGGTGGAGTGAGGACACGGAATGTGCAGGATGGGGAGAGGAGCAGACCCACCCCTCCCCCTGGCCTGTTGACTGGTCTGGGAGTGTGACTGAGGTGAAGCCCCCCGTAGGAGAGGGCAGCCTCTGTGGCAGAGTCAGAGGGGGTGAGCCATGTCTCAGTGAGTGTGAGCATGGTGAAGGATTTGGAGAGGAAGAGGTCGTGGACCGCTGTAAGTTTATTGCGGACTGATCTGGCATTCCAGAGACTGCAGGATAGGGGGAGCATGTGTTTGTGGGTGGGATGGATGGAAATAATGTTGGGGCGAGGATGGATGTTGAGGTTATTTGTGGACAGAGAGCTGTGAAGCAGGTCAGCAGGGGATGCTTGTCTGGCAGCAGGCTGTGGCCCAGGATTGGGTGATATATCACCAGCTGCAAGTAAGAGTAGGAGAGAGAGAGTAAGCAAATGTGAATGGGACTTAAATGTTTGTGAGGTTTTTAAACTGCTGGAGGGAGAGAGAGATTTCAGGAGAGCTAACGGTTCATGAGAAGCTGAGTAAGGTGAGGAAAGCAGAGCAGATGAAATGAATATGGAGTGTGGTACACTGGGAGGATGCATGTTGCAATGCAACTTGTAGATGTTTGCAGACAGGCAGAACATAAGAAAAAGTGCAGTAAACATGGTAATGGTCTCTGATTATAACCAGGAAGTTTCCAACCACTAAACAGTTTAAATGAGTATGCAGTTAGTGCAAGCAAACCGGTGTACATAAAGAGTCTACTTGGTTGTGCAACATATGTCCAGCAGTGGCATTTTGAGCAACAGCATTGGAGGCAGTTCTGGATGCAGAGTAGTTGTTTCCAGCAGAGCCCTGTGGCTGTTGAATCCTGTTTGAATTCCTGGGTGAATTCTTGGTAAATTCTTGGTAAGTTGTAAGCACTTTGTAATAAATGGCACTTAAGAATTAAATGGCACCAAACCATGCAAAGTCATGTCTGCCATTCTTGGACTGTAAATGACACAAGCCTCAAACCTGGTACAGTTGCTCATTGGGTGATTGGGGTTCAAATTCAGAAAATGGGGGTGGAGCCACAAACAGCCAATCAGATTTGTTTTATTTTAATGCAAATTATCAGCTAGTGTATAATAATAGTGTGTGACTGTGATGAGGACATTAGAGTGTAAGCTCCTCTGGTGCAGAGACTGATGGGAATGGATCAGCAATCTCTGTACAGTGTTGTGGAATATGTCAGAGCTATATAAGTGTATAATAATAATAGTGTGTGACTGTGGTGAGGACATTAGAGTGTAAGCTCCTCTGGTGCAGAGACTGATGGGAATGGATCAGCAATCTCTGTACAGTGTTGTGGAATATGTCAGAGCTATATAAATGTATAATAATAATAGTGTGTGACTGTGGTGAGGACATTAGAGTGTAAGCTCCTCTGGTGCAGAGACTGATGGGAATGGATCAGTGATCTCTGTACAGTGTTGTGGAATATGTCAGAGCTATATAAATGTATAATAATAATAGTGTGTGACTGTGGTGAGGACATTAGAGTGTAAGCTCCTCTGGTGCAGAGACTGATGGGAATGGATCAGTGATCTCTGTACAGTGCTGTGGAATATGTCAGAGCTATATAAATGTATAATAATAATAGTGTGTGACTGTGGTGAGGACATTAGAGTGTAAGCTCCTCTGGTGCAGAGACTGATGGGAATGGTTTAGAGATCTCTGTACAGTGCTGTGGAATATGTCAGAGCTATATAAATGTATAATAATAATAGTGTGTGACTGTGGTGAGGACATTAGAGTGTAAGCTCCTCTGGTGCAGAGACTGATGGGAATGGATCAGTGATCTCTGTACAGCGCTGTGGAATATGTCAGAGCTATATAAATGTATAATAATAATAGTGTGTGACTGCGGTGATGACATTAGAGTGTAAGCTCCTCTGGTGCAGAGACTGATAGGAATGGATCAGTGATCTCTGTACAGTGCTGTGGAATATGTCAGAGCTATATAAATGTATAATAATAATAGTGTGTGACTGTGGTGAGGACATTAGAGTGTAAGCTCCTCTGGTGCAGAGACTGATAGGAATGGTTTAGAGATCTCTGTACAGTGCTGTGGAATATGTCAGAGCTATATAAATGTATAATAATAATAGTGTGTGACTGTGGTCAGTGGTGCTCGGATACCCCTTTTTATAATTCGAGTTTGGTCGAATTCGAATAGTAAATTATTCGCGTTCAGTCGAATATTCGAGTCGAATATTTTTTACTATTCGATTCGACCTCGGACTTTGAGCTCACTATTCGAGTCGGTATTCGAGCTCATTATTCGAGCTGACTATTCAAATTGGCCTTAGCTTCCAACACTTGTTTTGAGGGTGAATGATGCAAGAAACATCTTTTTTTCCAAGTAACAACAGCAAGTGATTATGTGGGGATGTTCCTTTAAAAAAAAAAAGGTGGAAAGAGAAGTTGTGTCCAAAATTTTGTTCAGTACTGTATATACTTCTTATTCTTCTTCTTCTTTATCTTCTACTAGCTGATTGCCCGGCGTTGCCCGGGTATGTATTTGGCTGGTGTTAGCTCCGCCTACTTTTTCTAACCCTAACACACAATTACTCACTGACCAAGTTTGTGAGCTTTGCGGTCTTTGGTATCAATAATCTGCTTTGAAATGAAACAAATCTGATTGGCTGTGTGTGGCTCCACCCCCTTTTCTGAATTTGAACCCCAGTCACCCAATAACCAACTGTACCAGGTTTGAGGCCTGTGCCATTAACAGTTCAAGAATGGTAGCAATTAAATATTCCCCTTGAAAAGCAACAGGTGAAGTTTGATTCACTTTTGTAGGCTCCACCCACTTTTCTGAATATTAATCCCAGTCACCCAGTGACCAACTGTGCAAAGTTTAAAAACCCTGCTATTAACAGAATGGCTGCAGTATACATTTTCCCAGTGAAATTTGTATTTGTCTCCACCCACTGATGACCCGGCGTTGCCCGGGTATGTATTTGACTGGTGTTGGCTCCGCCCACTTTCTAACCCTAACACTCAAACACTCAATGACAAAGTTTGTGAGCTTTGGGGTCCTTGGCATCAATAATTTGTATATTCCCATAGAAATTAAACAAATCAGATAGGCTGTTTGTGGCTCCACCCCTCTCCAGCATTTGAACCCCAGTCACCCAATGACCAACTGTAGCAGGTTTGAGGCATCTACTATTAGCAGTGTGAAAATGGCAGCAATTTAAATATTCCACTTGAAAATCAACAAGTGAATTTTGATTGGCTATTATAGGCTCCACCCACTTCCCTGAATATTAATCTCAGTCACTCAGTGACCATCTGGGCAAAGATTAGGAACCCTGAAATAAACAGTGTAAGAAGGGCTGCAGTTTACACTTTCCCAGTGTAATTTGTTTTGGCTCCGCCCACTTTTTGTAACCTGGACACAAAGTCACTACTCAATGCCCAAGTTTGAGAGTTTTGGGGGTCCTTGGCATCAATAATTTGTATTTTCCCATGAAATGAAACAAATCTGATGCACTGTTTGTGGCTCTGTCCCCTTTTCTGAATTTGAACCTCAGTGACCCAATGACCAACTGTACCAGGTTTGAGGCCTGTGCCATTAACAGTGCAAGAATGGCAGCAATTTTTATATTCTCCTCGAAAAGTGACATGTGATTTTTGATTGGCATTTTTAGGCTCCACCCACTTTTATGAATATTAATCCCAGTCACCCAGTAACAATTAACTGTGAAGAAGGGCTGCAGTTTACAATTTACCAGAAAAATCTGTTTTTAACTCCACCCACTTTTTGTAACCTTGACACACAGTCACTACTCAATGACCAAGTTTGTGAGCTTTTGGGTTCCTGGCATCAAAATTGTGCTAATGGAAGCAGTTTATCCAGCAAAGAAATCTGGCTGTTTTTGGCTCCGCCCATTTACTAAATTTGAACCCCGAACACTTAACAACTGACTGTAGCAGGTTTGAGGCCTCTGCTATTAACAGTGTGAGAATGGCTGCAGTTTCAATATTCCCCTTGAAAATCAATAGGTGAATTTTGATTGGCTGTTGTAGGCTCCACCTACTTTTCCGAATATTAATCCTAGTCACCCAGTGACCAACTGTGTGAAGTTTGAGAACCCTGTCATTAACAGTGTAAGAAAAACTGCAGTTTACATTTCCCCATGTAAAAAGTTAGTTGTTTTTGGCTCCACCCACTATTTCTAATCTTGACATACAGTCACTTAATGACCAAGTTTATGATGTTAGGCCTCTGCCATTAAGAGAGCATGAATGGCAGCAATGTAAATATTCCCCTTGAAAATCAAAAGGTGAATTTTGATTGGCTGCTGTAGGCTCCACCCACTTTTCTGAATATTATATCCCAGTCACCCAGTGGCCAACTGTGTCACGTTTGAGAACCCTGCCAATAACAGAATGGCTGAAATCAATCTAACAAATCTGATTGGCTGTTTGTGGTTCCACCCCTTTAGTGAATTTGGACCCCAGTCATCCAATGACTGACTGTATCAGGTTTGAGGCCTCTGCCACTAACAGTGTAAGAATGGTAGCAATGTGAATATTCCCCTTGAAAATCAATAGGTACATTTTGATTGGCTGTTGTAGGCTCCACCCAGATTTCTGAATATTCATCCAAGTCACCCAGTGGCCAATTGTGTAAAGTTTGGGAACCCTGCAATGTAAAAAATGAAGTCGTTGGCACCGCCCACTTTTTTTCTAACCTTGACATACAGTCACTCAATTATCAAGTTTATCAGCTTTGGGGTCCTTGGTATCAATACTTTGTATATTCCCATTGAAAAATAAACAAATCTGTCTGTTTGTGGCTCCGCCCCCTTCCTGAATTTGGACCCTAGTAACCCAGTGACCAACTGTACCAGGTTTGAGGCATCTGCTTTTACCAGTATAAGAGAATGGTAGCAGATGAAATATTCCCTTTGAAAATCAAAAGGTGAATTTTTATTGGCTGTTGTAGGCTCCACCCACCTTCCAAAATCTTAATCTGTCAACCAATGACCAACTGTGCAAAGTTTGAGAACCCTGCCATTAACGGTTTAAAAATGGTTGCAGTTTATATTTTCCCAGTAAAAGTTCTTTTGGCTCCGCCCACTTTTTGAAACCTTGACACACAGTCACTCAATGACCAAGTTTGTGAGCTGTCAGGTTCCTGGCATCAAAAATGTGTGAATGGAAGCAGTTTATCCACCAAGGAAATCTGATTGGCTGTATGTGGCCCCGCCCCTTTAGTGAATTTGGACCCCAGTCACCCAATGACCGACTGTAGCAAATTTGAAGCCTCTGCCATTAACAGTGTAAGAATAGCAGCAGTTCAAATATTCCCCTTGAAAATCAATAGGTGAATTTTGATTGGCTGTTATAGGCTCCACCCATTTTCTTGAATATTAATCGCATTCACCCAGTGACCAAGTGTGGCAAGTTTGAGAACCCTGCGATTAACAGTCTAAGAATGGCTGCCGTTTACATTTACCCATTTAAAATGAACGGCTGAAATTTGATTGGCTGTTTTATGCTCCACCCCCTTTTCCTGGATTTGCAACCTCGGTCACCAAGTGACCAACTGTGCCAAGTGTGGGGACTCTGGCTTGATTACTGTGAGAATGGCAGTCTTTTACATTTTTTCCATTGACTTGAATGGGTGGAATCTGATTTGCTGTTTTTAGCTCCGCCCACGTGTGCAGGGGGGCCGCGAGACCCCCAGAACATATCATCCCAGGCAGTAAGGGATCTGTGTACCAAGTTTCGTTCAAATCGGTCAAGCCGTTTTCGCGTGATCGCGGCACATGCACACACACACACATACACACACACACACACACACACACACACACATACATCCGATTTTATATATATAGATATCTTCTTCTTCTTCTTCTTCTTCTTCTTCTTCTTCTTCTTCTTCATCTTCTTCTTCTTCTTCTTCTTCTTCTTCTTCATCTTCATCATCTTCTTCTTCATCTTCTTTTTCATCTTCATCTTCATCTTCTTTTTCATCTTTTTCTTCTTCTTCTTTTTCTTCTTCTTCTTCTTCTTCTTCTTCTTCTTCTTCTTCTTCTTCTTCTTCTTCTTCTTCTTCTTCTTCTTCTTCTTCATCTTCTTCTTCTTCTTCTTCATCTTCTTCTTCTTCTTCTTCATCTTCATCTTCTTCATCTTCTTTTTCATCTTCTTCTTCATCTTCTTTTTCATCTTTTTCTTCTTCTTCTTCTTCTTCTTCTTCTTCTTCTTCTTCTTCTTCTTTTTCTATATCTTCTTTTTCCATATCTTCTTTTTCTATATCTTCTTTTTCTATATCTTCTTTTTCTATATCTTCTTCTTATTATTATTTTTCTATTTTGTCTTCTTCTTTTTCTATATCTTCTTCTCCTTCTTCTTCTTCTCCTTCTTCTTCTTTTTCTATATCTTCTTCTTCTTCTATATCGTCTTCTTCTTCTTTACTTATTTCTCTTTTATATTTTTTTTTTAAAGAAATGCAGCTATTTTGAGCGTAATAAATAGCTGGTGGCGCACGCATGTTGGAAGCGCCATTGTATGTGCTCCCTGGCAGTGGAAACACACAGACAGCAGGAGGTAAATTCAGCAGCAGCAGCAGCAGCAGGAGGAGGAGGATGATTGTGTGGCAGCAGGCAGTCAATGAGGCAGGCAGCGAGACATAATAGGCTGTGTGGTACCTAGCGGTGGTACCAGGCCGTAAATACACAGCATGAGGTTCCAGACAGTGGTCGTGAAGCCCACATCATGTCCAATACACAACTGGGACAACACAGTTTTCAACCCGGACACCTCTAAAAATAATATCACACAGTATTAATAAAAAGTATATATATTTTTTTTGTTTTTTTAAAGAAATGCAGCTATTTTTGAGCGTAACAAATAGCTGGTGGCGCACGCATGTTGGAAGCGCCATTGTATGTGCTCCCTGGCAGTGGAAACACACAGACAGCAGGAGGTAAATTCAGCAGCAGGAGAAGGAGGATGAGTGTGTGGCAGCAGGCAGTCAATGAGGCAGGCAGCGTGACATAATAGCCCTGGTACCTAGCGGTGATACTAGGGCTGTAAATAAACACAGCAGGAGGTCCCAGACAGCGGTCGTGAAGCCCACATTGTGTCCATTACACAACTGAGACATCACAGTTTTCAACCCGGGCACCTCAGAAATATTAAACCTTTTTTTTTTTTTTTTAAAGGTAAATACAGGCACTGTTGTGGTGTGTTTCACGCCACTTTTCCACACACCACAACAGGATGCCCACGACAAAGCCAGAACCCCGAAACCACCCATACCACCTCCCGATACCGATAGCAACAAGGCACCCCGATTCATTACCAAATACAGCCATCAACACCAGTCCATCCGCAGTATTCTCAATAAGAGGTGGGAGATCCTCCTTCAAGACCCCCACCTCAGACCCACCCTACCCACAAAACCAGCAATTACATACAGACGTGCCCCGAACCTTCGCAGCATCTTGGCCCCCAGTAAGCTACGCCAGCCACCGATAGACACTACAGATTCTCAAACCATCCAAACCCCCGGAAGTGCCCCATGCCATCATCAGAGATGCTTAGCGTGCCAATTCGTTCACAGTACACCCACTTTCTCTTCTTCGGTCACAAACATAACATTCAACATCAAAAATGCAATTAACTGTGGATCCAAATACGTTATTTACGTCATTTCATGTCCATGCCGACTACAGTACGTGGGGAGAACCACCCAATTCGCCAGAAGCAGAGTGGGACAACATAAAAGGAATATTCTAAAAAAGTACCCCCTACACAGTGTTTCACGCCACTTTTCCACACACCACAACAGCGACCCTGCACTTTTCCGTATCACCTTCATTGAATCAATTCCACACTACCATTCCGATTCTTTTGACTCCCTTAAAAAACGAGAAATTTACTGGATACAAATTCTTAAGACACTTTCTCCAGATGGCCTTAATGAGGTACTGGAAAAAATGTATTAGGTACACTTCTCAAAAACCACCGATTTTTCTTTTTAATCTTGCGCTCTCCTTTTATCAATTTTTAGTATTTATGCTCATTTATGATTGTATGTTTTATGTTTTCTCTATGTTCTTTTATGTTCTTATGATGATTATCTTTTACGTGTGGGCTTTTATAATTTATATGTATCATTTTTGTATGACCATATCTTATTACATATGCATTTTATCACACATGCACTTTAATAGCTACTACCCCCTGTTATTTTACACATATGATTTTTTTATCCCATAACAGGGAACTATCCCTGCTCCATATCTCAATATTTTATTGTTTATACCCCTTTGTTTCAAAACTTGAAGAAGACTATTAGTCGGGTACAAAATCAATAGCTGACACCTACTAATATAGTTACACACACAAAAAGTTGCAGATGCTCCTGCTGGGCGGCGCCCAAGGTGTCCACGGCCATCGGCTATAGGAGGAATGTTAGCCACTGACGCAGCTGCTGCTGCTGCGGAATTGTGCATGGTGGCGCGGCTTGCCACAATGCTGCTCCCTCTCCTCCTGATTCCCTTGCTGCCCTTCCCCTTGCCCAAACCGCGCTGGCTGCCACTTCCAGACATCTTAGATGTTTTGGGCGTAAACACTAAAGTTTTTTTAAAGGGCGGGTGAAAAAGTGGGGTACTTTAATGGAGTGGGTTGGTGGGTGAGGTGACACTAAAGTGATTAGATCGCTAAGTGATTAGTACAGTACAAATACAAAATACAATAATCGGTATTGGTAATCAGTAAGTGTGAACAGTGAACACAGTGAGTGTTTCCACACACGCAGGAGCTAGCCTATGAACAGTGACTGAGTGTCCCTAGTAGTTAGTAGTAACAGTAAGTACAACTAGAAATTACAATAATCAGTACTAGTAATCAGAAGGAAATAGAGTGTGTGTACACTACAGACAGTGCACGCACACACGCAGGAGCTATGAACAAACAGCGACAGTGACTGTCCTAGTACAGTTACAGTATAAAATACAATCACTCAGTAGTAAAGGACAGCAGCAGAAATACTGGTATAGATGAGAAATAAACTAACACAGAGGACAGGAGAGAACAGCTGCCCACACAGGCAGGCCCTGAGGCCTAAAGCTGTGTAAGCTTGCCTGCAGCAGCTGGCTGTCTCTATGTAACACACAAGCTACTAACTAAAATACAATGTCTATCTAACTAACAACAATATAGGTGTATATAGGAGGTGTATGTGAGCAAAAACGCTAGGTGTATGACCACAATAGAGCTCTTGCTAAGCCAAAGCACAAAGGAGCAACTCTCTCTCTGTACAAAGTCAGGCAAGGACGGAAAAACCTAAAATGGCGGCCGCTATTTATAGGGTAGGCGCTGGCCAGGGTCCCCCTCTGTGATTGGCTGCCGTCAGAGGGCCTGGGAGCCCTCTGATTGGCTCTAAGGACATCAATCTGGGCTATGACGCTATTCGAGCTCGGTATTCGAGCTCAAATAGCGCTGTTTGCTCGAATAGCGCGAATATTGGATGGGCTATTCGAGTTTACTCGAATAGCCCATTCGAATAGCTGTAGCTATTCGGAGCTCGAATACCGAGCTCGAATAGCTGAAAAAGAGCTCGAATATTCGAGCTACTCGAATATTCGAGCTCTGTTGAGCACCACTGACTGTGGTGAGGACATTAGAGTGTAAGCTCCTCTGGTGCAGAGACTGATGGGAATGGTTTAGAGATCTCTGTACAGTGCTGTGGAATATGTCAGAGCTATATGAATGTATAATAATTAGAGATGGGCCGAACGGTTCGCCGGCGAACGGTTCCCAGCGAACCTTGATGGTTCGCGTTCGCCTCCCGCAGGCGAACGTTTCCGGAAGTTCGGTTCGCCCCACAATGCACTATGAGGGTCAACTTTGACCCTCTACATCACAGTCAGCAGGCCCAGTGTAGCCAATTAGGCTACACTAGCCCCTGGAGCCCCACCCCCCCTTATATAAAGCAGGCAGCGGCGGCCATTACGGTCACTCGTGTACCTGCATTAGTGAGAGTAGGGCGAGCTGCTGCAGACTGTCTCTCAGGGAAAGATTAGTTAGGCTTAACTTGTTCCTCCTGGGCTGGCTGCATACCTGTTCTGTGAACCCACCACTGCATACCTGTGCTGTGAACCCACCACTGCATACCTGTGCTGTGAACCAACCACTGCATACCTGTGCTGTGAACCCACCACTGCATACCTGTGCTGTGAACCCACCACTGCATACCTGTGCTGTGAACCCACCACTGCATACCTGTGCTGTGAACCCACCACTGCATACCTGTGCTGTGAACCCACCACTGCATACCTGTTCTGTGAACCCACCACTGCATACCTGTGCTGTGAACCCACCACTGCATACCTGTGCTGTGAACCCACCACTGCATACCTGTTCTGTTCAGTGGACCCGCCACTGTATACCTGTTTAGTGAACCCGCCACTGCATACCTGTTCTGTTCAGTGGACCCGCCACTGCATACCTGTTCTGTTCAGTGGACCCGCCACTGCATACCTGTTCTGTTCAGTGGACCCGCCACTGTATACCTGTTTAGTGAACCCGCCACTGCATACCTGTTGTGTTCAGTGAACCTGCCACTGCATACCTGTTCTGTGAACCCGCCACTGTATACCTGTTCTGTTCAGTGAACCCGCCACTGTATACCTGTACTGTTTAGTGAACCCGCCACTGCATACCTGTTCTGTTCAGTGGACCCGCCACTGCATACCTGTTCTGTTCAGTGGACCCGCCACTGTATACCTGTTTAGTGAACCCGCCACTGTATACCTGTTCTGTTCAGTGAACCCGCCACTGCATACCTGTCATTTAGCATTCAATGTGATTTCTGCCCTTAAAACGCTGCTTTGCGTCAAATCCAGATTTTTCCTGGGGACTTTTGGCGTGTATCTCACTCCGCCATGCCCCCCTCCAGGTGTTAGACCCCTTGAAACATCTTTTCCATCACTTTTGTGGCCAGCATAATTATTTTTTTTTCAAAGTTCGCATCCCCATTGAAGTCTATTGCGGTTCGCGAACTTTAACGCGAACCAAACCTTCCGCGAAAGTTCGCAAACCCGGTTCGCGAACCTAAAATCAGAGGTTCGGCCCATCACTAATAATAATAATAGTGTGTGACTGCGGTGATGACATTAGAGTGTAAGCTCCTCTGGTGCAGAGACTGATAGGAATGGATCAGTGATCTCTGTACAGCGCTGTCAAATATGTCAGAGCTATTTAAATGTATAATAATAATAGCATTTGACTGTGATGAGGACATTAGAGTGTAAGCTCCTCTGGTGCAGAGACTGATGGGAATGGATCAGTGATCTCTGTACAGAGCTGTGGAATATGTCAGAGCTATATAAATGTATAATAATAATAGTGTGTGACTTTGGTGAGGACATTAGAGTGTAAGCTCCTCTGGTGCAGAGACTGATGGGAATGGTTTAGAGATCTCTGTACAGTGCTGTGGAATATGTCAGAGCTATATAAATGTATAATAATAATAGTGTGTGACTGTGGTGAGGACATTAGAGTGTAAGCTCCTCTGGTGCAGAGACTGATGGGAATGGATCAGTGATCTCTGTACAGCACTGTGGAATATGTCAGAGCTATATAAATGTATAATAATAATAGTGTGTGACTGTGGTGAGGACATTAGAGTGTAAGTTCCTCTGGTGCAGAGACTGATAGGAATGGATCAGTGATCTCTGTACAATGCTGTGGAATATGTCAGAGCTATAGAAATGTATAATAATAATAGTGTGTGACTGTGGTGAGCACATTAGAGTGTAAGTTCCTCTGGTGCAGAGACTGATAGGAATGGATCAGTGATCTCTGTACAGTGCTGTGGAATATGTCAGAGCTATATAAATGTATAATAATAATAGTGTGTGACTGTGGTGAGGACATTAGAGTGTAAGCTCCTCTGGTGCAGAGACTGATGGGAATGGATCAGTGATCTCTGTACAGCGCTGTGGAATATGTCAGAGCTATCTGTAACCAAGCAGGCATACTTTTGCCAGTGGATGGATGACAGCACTGGATCTAATGCAGACTATCTCTAGATTGTATGGATGGATGGATGGATAAGTCATATAAGATAAGTGACTTATAAAAAAATTTACATATAGAAAAAAAAAATCTTACAGCAAACAGTGAAAGCGATGTTTTCCAGCACGAGGAGATGTGCGGAAATGCAAACTCACTGAGAACAGCCCCCCAATATACACATCTCCTTCGTGGTAATATTCTGTGGTGTATACAGACTGGAATGAGCCTAGTGCACACTGTGCTGCTGCATTGTGTATATCTGCACAGGATGAGGTCCACAGGATGATCAGACAGAAGAGTACAGAGATCAGAGCTGAGGCTATGCGCACTGCTGACCAGTCCATGTCTCTGGGAAGGGCGGTCACTCCATGGTGGATGCAGCTCTCCCTGTCTGCAGAGTCACCGGCTGATCAGCAGCAGTTACTGCCATGTTATATAGCTGAGCTGTGACTTAAAGTGGCAGCCGTAAGGGACTGAGATATTTCCATGATTCTAAAAGATGTGCATATTCTTTTATTACTGGTTATTTCTTACTTTATGTTTCTTTGAACATTTCTTTTTACTTCTCTTAAATCTCTGAAATATAATGAACAACTTGTAGCATAGAGTTTAAAAGGTATCCTAAAGGGAACCTAAACTGAAGGGGAAAAAAAAATCAAGGCCAACCCCTGTAGCCGGCCTGTGCCCGCTCCGTAATAAAGCAATCCTCCAGTCCCCTGCAGCAATCCATCTTCCAGCCTACCAACTCGGTAAGTTGACGGCCACTAGCGATGGCCCGAACTTCAGATTTTGGGTTCACAAACTGCAAACACAAACTTCTGAAAAGTTTGTGTTCGCGCGAACTGGGACGAACCCCCATAGAATGGGCAGGCACATTTTAAAACATACAGGGACTATTTCTGGCCACACAAGTGATGGAAAAGTTGTTTCAAGGGTCTAACACCTGGAGGGGGGCATGACGGAGTGGGATACATGCCAAAAGTCCCTGGGAAAATTACGTATTTAACGCAGAGTAGGGTTATAATCCTTAAAGGGCAGAAACCACATTGCATTCCTAAATTGGAGGCAATAAGTGCTTTAAAACATCTTGTGTGTATATACATCAATTAGGTAGTGTAAGTAGTGTATTGCTTCCCACTGACAGACCAAACCAAACTGTTTAACGCACCGCCGCAAACAGCCACAAAGGGTTGTCATTAGTTGCGACTCCCAGGACATAAACTGTCAGTCCTCTCGGTGGCAATGTTAGTGTAGTGATTGGTTAGAGTGCAGGCGATTATGATGATGGAAATGTAAAAATACTTTTTTTTTTTGATTCATTGAAAATCGAAAAGTTATTTAGAAAATTCTACAATTTTTTTTCCCCTAATATGTTACTTTGAGACCTGTGGTAATTTCAGAGCTAATACCTGCCGATGAGCACTGACCTGTACGGTGCCATAAAGAACATGTGCTGTGTACAAACACCTTTGCCTTCTCAAGTTGTAAATGTAAAAGCAATCTTTAATCCAACAAAACTGAGAAGCATTGCACAGAAAATTTAGCTGCAGTGAAATTGCAAACTTTAAGGAGAGCTGTGGGGAGTCGACAACATTCCCCTGAAAAATCTGATGGTGATCGGAATGGATTTGCCATGATGCCGGCCGGAGTTCCTGTTCAGTGACAGGCTTTGTTGTGTGGCCAACATAAATTCTTTCCTAGCTAGCTAGCGTTTTTGGTGTGCACTGGGCCTGATAGTGGGTGTGTGAGTAGTAGTACACATTGCCAGCAATGATATTTGGTGTGTGAGTAGTAGTACACATAGCCAGCAGTGATATTTGGTGTGTGAGTAGTAGTACACATTGCCAACAGTGACATTTGGTGTGTGAGTAGTAGTACACATTGCCAGCAGTGATATTTGGCGTGTGAGACAAGGAGTTAACTTTGTAACCAAGAGCTGCTGCCTGTGGTGCCTGTAACCGGAGCCCTCAGTGGGCTCAGCTGGGAGGAGTTGCCTCTCTCACTCCATCCCTAACTCTTCGCTGCGCTTCCTGTTTCTTCCACTGTGATCCGAATCGTTCACTGTGATGATCCGGATGATTCGACTCACAAAAAGGATTTGGTATAAAGATCCAAATCGTTTATGATCCGGACAACACTAATACACCAGCGGTTCTAGATGCTTGTTTGACTTACTAAGGGTGAAAAGGACTAATTTGCATATTTAGTAGCAGTGCATTGTGGGTAACCACAAATGTTCACTTATAGCTGAATTATTGCAGATTTGTTTCTGTTTTAAGAAGGCAAATTACACCAAGCTTTGCTTTTTTTTAGTAGGAGGGCTTTTTAGTCCCTTTTATCCCCCTATACATTCTTAGTAGTTTGGGTCTCCCCGAGCTGCTTGGTTACTCTGTTGTACTGGTCCAAGCCCTATCTCAGAAAGCTATATCAATCCCTGCTATATACTGATGAGGATCAAAAATCTGAAATAGGCTGTCACATGTGGGTTTGATATGACTTTGTAAAACTTAAAGATATATGTTATATGCTAAAGCTCCTCATGGCAAACCGCTTGCGGTTTAGTAAAAACCGCTACACATTGTTGCAAATGGCATTGTTCTCACTGCCGAGTTTGCAGTTAATGATAACCGTAAATGCGTTTCATGCAGCAGTTTGCTGGCGATTTGCGTTTAGCGATTGTGATTAGCGTGCTAATCGTGATCGCTCCAAAACCGCTGCAGTGTCCAGTGATTTTTCCGTGTTAATTGCGGGAAATTACTCCCGCAAAGGTTTGCGATTATAGGTGTGGACGGGCCCGAAACAATATGTGTAATCTGCTACCCGAAAACGCTCCTAAGACCGCTAGGCATGTTTAGAAAACGTCTCTAAACATGCCTAGAATTGCTCTGAAAATCTGCTCCAAAAAACGCTAGCATTTTGCAGATCTGCTAGTGTTTTTGGTGTGCACTGGGCCTGATAGTGGGTGTGTGAGTAGTAGTACACATTGCCAGCAATGATATTTGGTGTGTGAGTAGTCGTACACATTGCCAGCAGTGATATTTGGTGTGTGAGTAGTAGTACACATTGCCAGTAGTGATATTTGGTGTGTGAGTAGTAGTACACATTGCCAGCAGTGATATTTGGCGTGTGAGACAAGGAGTTAACTTTGTAACCAAGAGCTGCTGCCTGTGGTGCCTGTAACCTGATCCGTCAGTGAGCTCAGCTGGGAGGAGTTGCCTCTCTCACTCCATCCCTAACTCTTCGCTGCGCTTCCTGTTTCTTCCACTGTGATCCGAATCGTTCACTGTGATGATCCGGATGATTCGACTCACAAAAAGGATTCAGATCAAAGATCCGAATCGTTCATGATCCGGACAACACTAATACACCAGCGGTTCTAGATGCTTGCTTGACTTACCAAGGGTGAAAAGGGATAATTTGCATATTTAGTAACAGTGCATTGTGGGTAACCACAAATGTTCACTTATAGCTGAATTATTGCAGATTTCCTTGTTTTAAGAAGGCAAATTACACCAAGCTTTGTTGTTTTTTTTAGTAGGAGGTCTTTTTGGTCCCTTTTATCCCCCTATACATTCCGAGAGGTTTGGGTCACCCTGAGCTGCTTGGTTACTCTGTTGTACTGGTCCAAGCCCTATCTCATACTGTCATATTAATCTCTGCCAAGTACTGATGAGGACTGAATGTCTGAAACAGGCTGTTTACATGTGGGGTTGATATAACTGTTTAAAATTTAAAGCTATATGCTTGCTATACACTAGCGGTTCTGGATGCTTGCTTGGCTTACCAAGGGTGAAAAGGGATAATTTGCATATTTAGTAGCAGTGCATTGTGGGTAACCACAAATGTTCACTTATAGCTGAATTATTGCAGATTTCCTTCTGTTTTAAAAAGGCAAATTACGCCAATACAGCATTGCAGGAAGTGACGACAGTGGAACGCACGCTGGAACGTGGAAGAGGTGAGTCATCCCCGCCCGCTGCCTCTTACTAATAGTGGTATCTGCGGCTGAGCTTAAGCAGGAGGGGGAGCGCACATGGGGGACCCAGGTGAGGGAGGGGGAGGGCACATGGGCAACCCAGGTGAGGGAGGGGGGATGCTGCTGAGCTTAAGCTGCAGGGGGAGCGCACATGGGGGACCCAGGTGAGGGAGGGGGGGGTCCTGCTGAGCTTAAGCTGGAGGTGGAGCGCACATGGGGGACCCAGGTGAGGGGGGGTGCTGCTGAGCTTAAGCTGCAGGGGGAGCGCACATGGGGGACCCAGGTGAGGGAGGGAGGGGGGGTCCTGCTGAGCTTAAGCTGCAGGGAGAATACACATGGGGACCCAGGTGAGGAGGGTGCTGCTGAGCTTAAGCTGAAGGGGGAGCGCACATGGGGGACCCAGGTGAGGGGGGGTCCGACCCCCCTCCCCGCCGCTGTGCCCAATACCCCCTTCCTGCCCTCTACCCCCTTATGCAGTGTATGCTACGCCGCGGGTCGGCTAGTCATATTTAATTATGTATACCCCTAACACATCTCTTAATAATTATGTACACCCTCTACTAATCATAACCCATCCCTTAAATGAATAAACATCAAGTGTTACGTCATGTAATCTATAAAAATCAAGGGCTGCGTCCCCAATAAAGAACTTGTTAATTATGAATCTTATAGATATGGTTTCCGTGTCTCTCTGATTCAAGGTTTCTAAATGCATGCATAGAAGCTGATTAACAATTGATTTGGAGCCTTGGATAAATCTATCAAAGTGCTGTTCCCCGCTATATCATGACTTCACCCTTAAAGCGATATAAAACCCTGACATAATATTCAATAAAAACATGTTCCTACTTTTTATATGTCATACGGTTATCATATTTGCTTTTGTGCATAAGTATTATTATTTATTTAGAAATGATATGTTCCCAAAGTACACTTTTCTTGCTCTGAGAGCTGACTTTGCATTTTATTTATAACTGCTTTATTCATCTTCTAACGTAAGCAGAAATGCTTTCTGATTGTCTGATTGTTTTCAGGAGAGCCTGCAGTGTCAGAGAAGTGTGTGTTTACATTCCTCACTTGATACAATTAAATAAAAAATAACATTATCTAAAGTTAGATGCGTCCAGCTTTGTGGCAGGGAACTTCTAATTCCTGTGTATAACCCTTTGAATGCTTTTATAGTAAAAAACAAAACAAAAAAACGCTGGTTGTATATAATATGCTGTAAATAATCTATTAGTGCAAAGAAGAAATGCTGGGTTTCATTCCGCTTTAAATGCATTGCAAAGCATAGTTTCCAGCTTGTTGTGCAAGTGCTGGATCCTTTCTGCCTTCTGGTAATTTGGTAACATCTCCGCCACTTTGTGCTTATACCTTGGGTCTAGTAGCGTTGCCACCCAGTACAGCTCATTCACCTTGAGCCTTTTTATACAGGTGTCCCTCAAAAGGCTAGACAGCATGAAAGACCCCATCTATAGTGTTGGGCGAACATCTAGATGTTCGGGTTCGGGCCGAACAGGCCGAACATGGACGCGATGTTCGGGTGTTCGAGCCGAACTCCGAACATAATGGAAGTCAATGGGGACCCGAACTTTTGTGCTTTGTAAAGCCTCCTTACATGCTACATACCCCAAATTTACAGGGTATGTGCACCTTGGGAGTGGGTACAAGAGGAAAAAAAATTAGCAAAAAGAGCTTATAGTTTTTGAGAAAATCGATTTTAAAGTTTCAAAGGGAAAACTGTCTTTTAAATGCGGGAAATGTCTGTTTTCTTTGCACAGGTAACATGCTTTTTGTCGGCATGCAGTCATAAATGTAATACATATAAGAGGTTCCAGGAAAAGGGACCGGTAACGCTAACCCAGCAGCAGCACACGTGATGGAACAGGAGGAGGGTGGCGCAGGAGGAGAAGGCCACGCTTTGTGAGACACAACAACCCAGGCCTTGCATGAGGACAAGAAGCGTGCGGATAGCATGCTTTGTACCGCCATGCAGTCATAAATGTAATAAAGATAAGTGGTTCAATAAACAGGGACCACGCGGCAACGCTAACCCAGCAGCAGCAGACGTGATGGAACAGGAGGAGGCGCAGGAGGAGAAGGCCACGCTTTGTGAGACACAACAACCCAGGCCTTGCATGAGGACAAGAAGCGTGCGGATAGCATGCTTTGTACCGCCATGCAGTCATAAATGTAATGTCACAGAGTGTCACAGAGTGTCAGTAAACAATGGTATATAGTCTGGCTGAGCGGTGTACACAGAGTGTCAGTAAACAATGGTATATAGTCTGGCTGAGCGGTGTACACAGAGTGGCAGTACACACAATGCTATATAGTCTGGCTGAGCGGTGTACACAGAGTGGCAGTACACACAATGCTTTATAGTCTGGCTGAGCCGTGTACACAGAGTGTCAGTAAACAATGCTATATATAGCGTGGCTGAGCGAGGTACACAGTGGCAGTACACACAATGCTATATAGTCTGGCTGAGCGGTGTACACACAGTGTCAGTAAACAATGGTATATAGTCTGGCTGAGCGGTGTACACAGAGTGTCAGTAAACAATGGTATATAGTCTGGCTGAGCGGTGTACACAGAGTGGCAGTACACACAACGCTATATAGTCTCGCTGAGCGGTGTACACAGAGTGGCAGTACACACAATGCTATATATAGCGTGGCTGAGCGAGGTGCACAGTGGCAGTACACACAATGCTATATAGTCAGGCTGAGCCGTGTACACAGAGTGTCAGTAAACAATGGTATATAGTCTGGCTGAGCGGTGTACACAGAGTGTCAGTAAACAATGGTATATAGTCTGGCTGAGCGGTGTACACAGAGTGGCAGTAAACACAATGCTATATATAGCGTGGCTGAGCGAGGTGCACAGTGGCAGTACACACAATGCTATATAGTCAGGCTGAGCCGTGTACACAGAGTGTCAGTAAACAATGGTATATAGTCTGGCTGAGCGGTGTACACAGAGTGTCAGTAAACAATGGTATATAGTCTGGCTGAGCGGTGTACACAGAGTGGCAGTAAACACAATGCTATATATAGCGTGGCTGAGCGAGGTGCACAGTGGCAGTACACACAATGCTATATAGCCAGGCTAAGCCGTGTACACAGAGTGTCAGAAAACACAATGCTATATATAGCGTGGCTGAGCGAGGTACACAGTGGCAGTAAACAATGCTATATATATAGTGTGGCTGAGCGAGCGGTGTACTACTGTTCCCAGCAGCGACACACAATGACTGGGGGGGACCCTGGCTAGCGTGGCTGGAGAGCGAACTACCCTGCCTGCCTACCCAAAGCTAAACCCACAGAGAAATGGCGGAGATATGACGTAGTTCGGGTATTTATTTACCCGAACCACGTGACCGTTCGGCCAATCAGAGCGCATTCGGGCCCGAACCACGTGACCCGTTCGGCCAATCACAGCGCTAGCCGAACGTTCGGGGAACGTTCGGCCATGCGCTCTTAGTTCGGCCATGTGGCCGAACGGTTTGGCCGAGCACCGTCAGGTGTTCGGCCGAACTCGAACATCACCCGAACAGGGTGATGTTCTGCAGAACCCGAACAGTGGCGAACACTGTTCGCCCAACACTACCCATCTACACAAGGTTGGATGCCGACCTAATAGTCATCTCTTCTTGCTCTTGCTCATTGATTTCCAGTAAGTTCTCCTCCCCTCAGCCACGAACAATACCACGGGAAAGGTGAGCAGCACGAGCCCCCTGTGATGCCTGCTGCGGTTGTTGTTCTGCCTCCTCCTCAAACCCACGTTCCTCCTCTGACTCCTCTTCCCCAGATGACTCCTCTCCTTCTCCCCCCTCCTCTGTGCTGCTGCAGGTATTGACAAGCAATCTGGTTCTATTTCTGTTTCCCACAACTCTTCCTCCTCTTCCTGTTTACACTCCTCTACAGCTTGATCCACCACTTTACGCACGGCACGCTCCAGGAAGAAAGTATATGGGATCAGGTTGCTGATGGCACCTTTGCTGCGACTCACCAGGTTTGTCACTTCCTCAAATGGACGCATGAGCCTGCAGGCATTACGCATGAGTGTCCAGTACCAAGTCAAGAAAATTCCCAGCTCTCCAGAGTCTGCCCTTGCACCGTAGCTGTACAGATACTTGTGGACTGCTTTCTCCTGTTGTAGCAGGTGGTCAAACATTAAGAACGTTGAATTCCAGCTTTTTCCACAATTCAGTTTTTGGTGGCAGAAAGTACAGATGGCATCGCTGTAATCTGAGGCAGAGATACAAAAAAAAATGCCACACTGGTGAGCTCTGGGATGACAGCATTTTGGTGGTGGTGGCATAGCTGGCGTTGAAAGGCGTGTTGGCTGGCTGTCCATAGGTGGCGATACATGCCGCCGGACACTGCCACCAACTGTTTCTGATGAGCTCCCCCTGCTTCTTACAGCAACTCATCTCCTCCTCCTCCTCTCTGACTCCCCCTCTGAACTGTCCCCCTGTTCATCTTGTCTTCTGGGATCCCACGTGACATCCATGTCATGATCATCATCATCATCCCCAGCTTTGCTTGTATCCGACATCTCCAAAACTGCACAAACAACAGGTACTTCATCATCCTCACACCTTACGTCCATAGTGATGTCACCTAACTGAGACATATGAGGTGGTGTAACATCCTTAGCGCCTTCATCAATAATGGTTGTGAATCAGTAAATCCCCCACAAACATGTGTAAATAACTCCTGTGACATCTGATGTGGAGTGGCTGTGGTGTTAGTAGTAGTGGTGGTGGTTGCCAGCTGAGCGTTAAGAAGTTGTGGGGTGCCTGAATCAGAGCAGGAGGAGGAAGATATGTCACGGTTCCATGCGGAAGCTGAGGAAGATGAGGTGTTCTGTGTTAAATAGTCAACTATGTCCTGACAATCTTGGAAGTTGAGGGTACGTGCCTTCTGAACACTGTACTTTGGTCAAGGGCCACACAAAATCACACCAGCATGACCTCGAACAGACTTGCGGAGTGGCCTGCCTCTGCCTGTCATTTTTTTCCATATTGGGGGTACGCAGTACTATTAACAATATTCAATAGTGATAGACAGTGAGTGTAATCACACAGAGGCACACAATCAGTGTCAAATACACAGCAGCTGTTTGTGTATCACAGGTCTGTGTACTTTAACACACACAGACAGATATCCTATAGTACTTTCAATTACAAATACATTTGCAAGCTGAGCACTGCTTATGATACACAGTGTGCTGGCTTTTGATAGATAGAAGAGGATGGTAGAACTGCAAGACCCAGCAGTGACTGTGGCCTGGCCTGTAGGCAGTGTGTCTCACACACAAACACAAAAAACAAAAGAATAGAACAATATGAGCCCTCAAAAGGGCTTTTGTTTTGGGGTGATTTCGGCAATAAAGAACTGCCTAGCTAACTGTCCCTGTCTCTCTGTGGGCTGTATGCAGTGTGTCACCCACACAGAGAGCTATGCTATAGTGAGTTCAATCACAAATACAGTGGAAAGATATGCACTGGTATAAAATATATGCACTGGTAGATATGCACTGGTGCTGCCAATGGAAGACTACAAATTCCAGCTGGGACTGTGGGGTGTATTTATGCAGTGTCACCCACAAAGAGAGCTATGCTATAGTAGGCTCAATCACACATACAGTGGAAAGATATGCACTGGTGGTAATACAGTGTGCTGGCAGACTACAGCAAGGGCCAGCTGAGACTATGGGCTGTATCTATGCAGTGTCACCCAGAAAGAGAGCTATGCTATAGTAAGTTCAATCACAAATACAGTGGAAAGATATGAACTGGTATAATACAGTGTGCTGGCGGACTACAAATTCCAGCTGGGACTGTGGGCTGTATCAATGCAGTGTCACCCATAAAGAGTGCTATTGTATAGTAAGTTCAATTACAAATACAGTGGAAAGATATGCACTGATGGTAATACATTGTGCTGGCGGACTACAGCAAGGGCCAGCTGGGAATGTGGGCTATGTCTATGCAGTGTCACCCACAAAGAGAGCTATGGTATAGTAAGTTCAATATCAAATACAGTGTGCTGCAATGGCAGACTACAAATTCCAGCTGGGACTGTGGGCGGTATCTATGCAGTGTCACCCACAAAGAGAGATATGGTATAGTAAGTTCAATCACAAATACAGTGGAAAGATTTGCACTGATATAATACAGTGTGCTGCCAGTGGCGCACTACAAATTCCAGCTGGGACTGTGGGCTGTATCTACACAGTGTCACCCCCAAAGATAGCTATGCTATAGTAAGTTCAATCACAAATGCGGTGGAAAGATATGCACTGGTGGTAATACAGTGTGATGGGGGACTACAGGAAGGGCCAGCAGGGACTGTGGGCTGTATGCAGTGTCACCCACAAAGAGAGCTCTGCTATATTAATTTCAATCACAAATACAGTGGAAAGATATGCACTGGTATAATACAGTGTGCTGCCAGCAGTGGACTACAAATTCCAGCTGGGACTGTACGCTGTATCTATGCAGTGTCACCCACAAAGAGAGTTATGGTATAGTAAATTCAATCACAAATACAGTGGAAAGGCACTGGTGGTAATACAGTGTGCTGGCGGACTACAGCAAGGACCAGCTTGGACTGTGGGCTGTATCTATGCAGTGTCACCCACAAAGAGAGCTGTGGTATAGTAAGTTCAATTACAAATACAGTGGAAAGATATGCACTGGTATAATACAGTGTGCTGTCAATGGCAGACTACAAATTCCTTTTCTTTTTCAATTTTTTTCTTAAGGAAACATAACCAATGTTGGTTGAGCATAATCAATTGCTCATTGACTTGTTACAGCTGGTTTTGGAAGAGAATTTTTGGGGGAAGGTTTTATCACCAGGTGACTGGTATGTCTATGGGGGTGGTGTGTGCACCGTCATACGCTTGTCACCACCTGGGGTACTGGGACGCGATGTATATGTAACAGCATTTTTCCAATGCCACGTCACCCTATGGATAAGGTTTATAGACGATGTGCTGGTGGTGTGGAGTGGCAGTAGAGAGGAACTAAGTGAGTTCATAGAATTGTTGAACCAAAACGATAGAAATATCAAATTACCCTATATCTGTGATGAGAAGGAGATCTCATTTCTGGATCTTAAAATTGCAATCAGAGACAGTTCTCTGACAAGTTTCACATATAGAAAACCAATTGCAGGAAATACAATTCTCCATGCCACCAGCCATCATCCCGGTCACCTGGTGAGAAACATTCCATATGGGCAGTTCCTTTGTCTGAGAAGGACCTGCTCTGAGGAGGAGGAGTTTTACAAAGAAACTAGGGAGCTCTATGCACAGCTGAAAGAGCGAGGCTACCCACACAAAAATCGTGATCGAAAAACCCTCATTGGTCCAAAACAAGGTGATGGGTCAAACACTGCACCTAGGGAGAGAACACAGTGTGGGTTCCATTGGGATGGTTTGAGGGAGAGTTTGGCTGATCTTGACAACACCACCAGAGAATGCTAAAATCGTGGGACCAAAACTGTCTTTGTCCCTGGGTGCTAAAAAGCCTAGCTACGCCTCTGTGCCCCATCATGATAATACTGACTGTAGGTTCAACCAACATCCAGAAGTCTTTGGGAGAGGAAGCAGTCTCCTTTTCCAGTTATTGCATGATGCATACAATGAGGAACATTTGAACACCCTGAAATTCTGCAAGTTCTCTCACTTAGAAATCATGGAGGGGTCTGACATTCACATTGTAGGTGCATTCCCACTTTGAGAGACAGCATTTAAAAAAAAAAAAAATTCAGGAAATCACATTGTATGATTTTTAAATAATTTATTTGTATTGCACTGCTGCACATAAGTAATTGAACGTCTGGCAATCAACAAGAATTCTGGCTCTCAAACATCTGTTTCTATGCCTTTAAAAAGTCCTCCTCTAGTACTCCACTCAGTAATCTAAATGAGTAGCACCTGTCTGAGCTCTTTAAAGACAACTGTCCACCCTGCAGTCAGTCAGATTCCACCTACTACCACGAGCAAGAACAAAATGCTGTCAAAAGACACCAGAGACAAAATTGTGGACCTCCACCTGGCTACGAGGCAATTGCCAAGCAGCTTGATAAAAATGGATCAACTATTGGAGCAATTGTTAGAAAATGGAAGAGGATAAAGATGACTGTCAGTCTCCCTCAGACTGGGGCTCAATGCAGGTTTATCACCTCGTGGGGTATCAGATGATAAGAAAGGTGAGGCCTGAGGAATAAGCCCAGAACTACAAGGGAGGAGCTGGTCAATGACATGAAGAGAGCTGGAACCACAGTTTCAAAGGTCGTTGTCAGTAGAATATGTAAACCTAAATACTGTAACATTCTGGATGTGGGCACACTGCTTTCACAACTAGGATGGTAGAATGGCTAGTCATTAGTTTATAGAACCTGGTGCCAAGGCCGGTTCTAGACTTTTGAGCCTGAAACAAACCCCTGATTTGGAATGATTGCACAGCATTTGACAATTTGCACCACACATTACACCCACAGTGCTTCCAGAAATAAAAATGCCATCAGTATAGGTAGGTAGGTGGCCAGATATAGGTTCCCCCAGTATAGAAAGCCAGGTACAGGTGCCCCCTATATAGGAAGCAAGGTGTAGGTGTCCTAGTATAGGAATCCAGGTATAAGTAGCCAAGTATAGGTGCCCCCAGTATAGGAAGCCAGGCATAGGTGCCCTCAGTATAGGTAGAGTTGGGCCGAACCTCCGATTTTAGGTTCGCAAACCGGGTTCGCGAACTTTCGCGGAACGTTCGGTTCGCGTTAAAGTTCGTGAACCGCAATAGACTTCAATGGGGATGCGAACTTTGAAAAAAAAAAATTATGCTGGCCACAAAAGTGATGGAAAAGATGTTTCAAGGGGTCTAACACCTGGAGGGGGGCATGGCGGAGTGGGATACACGCCAAAAGTCCCCGGGAAAAATCTGGATTTGACGCAAAGCAGCGTTTTAAGGGCAGAAATCACATTGAATGCTAAATGACAGGCCTAAAGTGCTTTAAAACATCTTGCATGTGTATACATCAATCAGGTAGTGTAATTAAGGTACTGCTTCACACTGACACACCAAACTCACCGTGTAACGCACCGCAAACAGCTGTTAGTGTAGTGACGGCAGTGGCGGGTTCACTGAACAGGAATACAGTGGCGGGTTCACTGAACAGGTATGCAGTGGCAGGTTCACTGAACACAACAGGTATGCAGTGGCGGGTTCACTGAACAGGTATACAGTGGCAGGTTCACTGAACAGAACAGGTATACAGTGGCGGGTCCACTGAACACAACAGGTATGCGGTGGCGGGTTCACTGAACAGAACAGGTATACAGTGGCGGGTTCACAGAACAGGTATACAGTGGCGGGTTCACTGAACAGAACAGGTATGCAGTGGCGGGTTCACTGAACAGGTATACAGTGGCGGGTCCACTGAACACAACAGGTATGCAGTGGCGGGTTCACTGAACAGAACAGGTATACAGTGGCGGGTTCACAGAACAGGTATACAGTGACGGGTTCACTGAACACAACAGGTATGCAGTGGCGGGTTCACTGAACAGGTATACAGTGGCGGGTTCACTGAACAGAACAGGTATACAGTGGCGGGTCCACTGAACAGAACAGGTATGCAGTGGCGGGTTCACAGAACAGGTATGCAGTGGCAGGTTCACTGAACACAACAGGTATACAGTGGCGGGTCCACTGAACACAACAGGTATGCGGTGGCGGGTTCACTGAACAGAACAGGTATACAGTGGCGGGTTCACAGAACAGGTATACAGTGGCGGGTTCACTGAACAGAACAGGTATGCAGTGGCGGGTTCACTGAACAGGTATACAGTGGCGGGTCCACTGAACACAACAGGTATGCAGTGGTGGGTTCACTGAACAGAACAGGTATACAGTGGCGGGTTCACAGAACAGGTATACAGTGGCGGGTTCACTGAACGCAACAGGTATGCAGTGGCGGGTTCACTGAACAGGTATACAGTGGCGGGTTCACTGAACAGAACAGGTATACAGTGGCGGGTCCACTGAACAGAACAGGTATGCAGTGGCGGGTTCACAGAACAGGTATGCAGTGGCAGGTTCACTGAACACAACAGGTATGCAGTGGCGGGTCCACTGAACAGAACAGGTATGCAGTGGCGGGTTCACAGAACAGGTATGCAGTGGCAGGTTCACTGAACACAACAGGTATGCAGTGGCGGGTTCACTGAACAGGTATACAGTGGTGGGTCCACTGAACAGAACAGGTATGCAGTGGTGGGTTCACTGAACACAACAGGTATGCAGTGGTGGGTTCACTGAACAGGTATGCAGTGGTGGGTTCACAGTACAGGTATGCAGTGGTGGGTTCACAGAACAGGTATGCAGTGGTGGGTTCACAGAACAGGTATGCAGTGGCAGGTTCACTGAACAGGTATGCAGTGGTGGGCTCACTGAACAGAACAGGTATGCAGCCAGGAACAAGCTAAGCCTAACTAATCTTTCCCTATGAGAGACAGTCTGCAGCAGCTCGCCCTACTCTCACTAATGCAGGCACACGAGTGACCGTAATGGCCGCTCGCTGCCTGCCTTATATAAGGGGGGTGGGGCTCCAGGGGCTAGTGTAGCCTAATTGGCTACACTGGGCCTGCTGACTGTGATGTAGAGGGTCAAAGTTGACCCTCCATGGTGCATTATGGGGCGAACCGAACTTCCGCAAAGGTTCGCCTGCGGGACGCGAACGCGAACCATGGAAGTTCGCATGGAACCGTTCGCAGGCAAACCGTTCGGCCCAACTCTAAGTATAGGTAGCCAGGTATAGGTGCCCTCAGATTTCCCCAAGCAGCTGTAAGGACTTTCACAGATTGACTCTCTGAGGGTCATTTTACAATTTATCCTTTACGTTGCATTGCAGCAGACAATATGATTGCATGGCAAAGCACATGCAATGACAGTCCTATGGGCCAATCACAATGATTGTTATGTGTCGGGATAATGCAGTGGATGCACTTGAGTTAGTGTAACACTTGCGCTTGCATTGTCAGTGAGGCATACTTTCATTGTACTGTATGCCTCACTGTATGGCTGTACTGCCCAATAAATGTGTGATACAAAGTTTTTCATACTCTGGAATGCAATTGAAGAATAATCACAATGCACCCTTGATAGTGTGAAAGGAGCCTAAAAATTGTCATAACATCAAATACTTATACAAAGTGAATTCAAGTGAATTACCAAATATCTCTTGTTTAAAAAAAAATCAAACCATACTTTACAGTAGACAATTGTAAAGAGGCGCCCTAATCGTAGATAAAAGCATCTAAAAACAGTTAAAATTGACAAAAACGTGAGGTTGCTTACCTCAATGACGAAAAATCTTTGTAATAAACAAAAGATTTATTATAGCACAGGCAACGCGTTTCGCGGGTCCAAGCCCGCGAAACACGTTGCCTGTGCTATAATAAATCTTTTGTTTATTACAAAGATTTGTCGTCATTGAGGTAAGCTACCTCACGTTTTTGTTAATTTTAACTGTTTTTAGATGCTTTTATCTACGATTAGGGTGCCTCTTTACAATTGTCTAGTGCATCTTGTACCCCCATACGTGTCCCGTTTGAGGGGTGGAGACAGACCACGCGTGGTGTACACCACGGTGGACACCTGTCCCCCTTTTTTTACCCAAGGAGTGCGACCACATCCAGGTCCTCGGTGACCTCCCCGAGTGGAGTCGGGTTTATCGTCTCCACCTGCTTCCTGCGGTCGGTTGCCCCTCTGCAACCTACCTTTGGGAGTAGATTTTTACTTACAACAATTACCCGATTTTATTGACGTACTGCACCATTGGGCTCCCCGTTTTGTTCCCTGTGTCCTTTTTCAGAAGGTGTCCTGACACCCACTACCCACTTCATATTTTACAGTACTCACAATAAAGATTTTTTATTCCTTCTGGTCTACTTAATATGGTGTTAATACAAATAAAGCAACAATTCCAAACTATCAGTAAGGTATAGGTAACATATGTTCATGAGTTTAGTTTCCTCTGTTATTTATTTTTAAAACTGTCTGGTGTTTAATTCTGGTTTTAGGAGAATAATGTATAATTTAGGAAGAAATATACAGCCCAGTACTCCAGCACTGGAGGTCAGTATGGCAAATACTTCCACAGCCACCATGTACTTCCCTCTGGTGCTCAGATAGGCCGGGATCATGGCAATCCAGACACTGCAGAACACCAGCATGCTGAACGTGATGTACTTGGCCTCATTAAAGCTGTCCGGTAATGTCCTCACCATGAAAGCCAGGAGAAAACTCACAGCTGCCAGAAACCCCATATAAGCTAACACAGAGTAGAAGCCAATCACTGACCCCTCATTGCACTGAATGATGATTACTCCAGGATAAGAGAACATGTCATACTCCTGACAGGGAGGAGAAACTGATAACCAGATTATACAAATCAGGACTTGTAAAGAAGAAGATGTAAATATAACATAAGGAGATAATTTTGGGCCAATCCATTTTTTCCAGGGGCTTCCAGGTTTGGTGGCTTTGAAAGCAATGCAGACTGTGATAGTTTTGGCCAGAACACAGGAGACAGAAATTGAGAAGATGATTCCAAATGAGGTTTGTCTCATTATGCAGGTTACGTCTACAGGACGTCCGAGGAACAAGAACACGGAGAGGAAGCTCAGCAGGATGGAGGCCAGGAGAATAATGCTCACAGTCCGGTTATTGGCTTTTACTACTGGTGTATCCCGATAGGAAATAAACACTTTCAATACAATGGCAGTGATGGTGATGCCCAACAGAGAGACTATAGAAAAGACGAGGGTCAAGTAATCTTCTTCAAATGACAAATACTCGAATGTTTTGGGAATACATGATGATTTCTTCTCATTGGGCCATTCTTCATCAGGACATTTCTGGCAATTTTCACTGTCTGTAGATGAGAACAAGTAGTGTCTTAACAATAAATCTCAGGTAGGGTAACTTGCCTTCAAGATTGTAAGCTGTGTATTTTCTCCCAAGTTACCCTTTTGCATGCATTAAAAAAATGAAAAGACGTGATAGAATTAGGCTGTAGAGAGGACCCAAGAAGACTAATGGCAAGATACAGATGCAGGGGAAAGGTCCTTCCAGTCAGTGGCGTAACTAGAGATTATGGGGCCCCACAGCAAAACTTTCATTTGGCCATGAGATGTAGGCACTTCTGAGCAATGCGGCCTGCCCCTACCCTATGCATAGGAGGTAACTGGGCAATTTACATTCTCATTCTACACTGCATATACAGTGGCTTGCAAAAGTATTTGGCCCCCTTGAAGTTTTCCACATTTTGTCACATTACTGCCACAAACATGCATCAATTTTATTGGAATTCCACGTGAAAGACCAATACAAAGTGGTGTACACGTGAGTAGTGGAACGAAAATCATACATTATTCCAAACATTTTTACAAATAAATAACTGCAAAGTGGGGTGTGTGTAATTATTCGGCCCCCTGAGTCAATACTTTGTAGAACCACCTTTTGCTGCAGTTACAGCTGCCAGTCTTTTAGGGTATGTCTCTACCAGCTTTGCACAGCTAGAGACTGAAATCCTTGCCCATTCTTCTTTGCAAAACAGCTCCAGCTCAGTCAGATTAGATGGACAGCATTTGTGAACAGCAGTTTTCAGATCTTGCCACCAATTCTCGATTGGATTTAGATCTGGACTTTGACTAGGCCATTCTAACAGATAGATATGTTTTGTTTTAAACCATTCCATTGTTGCCCTGGCTTTATGTTTAGGGTCGTTGTCCTGCTGGAAGGTGAACCTCCGCCCCAGTCTCAAGTCTTTTGCAGTCTCCAAGAGGTTTTCTTCCAAGATTGCCCTGTATTTGGCTCCATCTTCCCATCAACTCTGACCAGCTTCCCTGTCCCTGCTGAAGAGAAGCACCCCCAGAGCATGATGCTGCCACCATCATATTTGACAGTGGGGATGGTGTGTTCAGAGTGATGTGCAGTGTTAGTTTTCTGCCACACATAGCGTTTTGCATTTTGATTAAAACGTTCCATTTTGGTCTCATCTGACCAGAGCACCTTCTTCCACATGGTTGCTGTGTCCCACACATGGCTTGTGGCAAATTGCAAACAGGACTTCTTATGCTTTTCTGTTAACAATGGCTTTCTTCTTGCCACTCTTCCATAAAGGCCAACTATGTGCAGTGCACGACTAATAGTGGTCCTATGGACAGATTCCCCCACCTGAGCTGTAGATCTCTGCAGCTCGTCCAGAGTCACCATGGGCCTCTTGACTGCATTTCT
The DNA here is from genome assembly GCF_040937935.1 of Hyperolius riggenbachi. NCBI lineage: Eukaryota > Metazoa > Chordata > Amphibia > Anura > Hyperoliidae > Hyperolius > Hyperolius riggenbachi. Next base: position 11,345,016 of record NC_090646.1, on the reverse strand, counting down.
GATCAGCGCTCTCCTTGTTCGGCCTGTGAGTTTAGGTAGATGGCCTTGTCTTGGTAGGTTTACAGTTGATGATCGCTTGAACAGTGCTCCGTGGGATGTTCAAGGCTTTGGAAATCTTTTTTGCAGCCTAAGCCTGCTTTAAATTTCTCAATAACTTTATCTGTGACCTGTCTGATGTGTTCTTTGGACTTCATGGCGTTGTTGCTCCCAATATTCTCTTAGACAACCTCTGAGGCCCTCACAGAGCAGCTGTATTTGTACTGACATTAGATTACACACAGGTGCACTATTTAGTCATTACCACTCATCAGGCAATGTCTATGGACAACTGACTGCACTCAGACCAAAGGGGGCTGAATAATTACGCACACCCCACTTTGCAGTTATTTATTTGTAAAAAATGTTTGGAATGATGTATGATTTCTGTTCCACTTCTCACATGTACACCACTTTGTATTGATCTTTCACGTGTAATTCCAATAAAATTGATTAATGTTTGTGGCAGTAATGTGACAAAATGTGGAAAACTTCAAGGGGGACAAACACTTTTGGAAGCTACTGTAGTGCATGGGCACAGAGTCATAGGATGGAGGAACACAAGAAAATTGTAACGATTGTGGAATTCTCTCCGTGATCAGCGCACAGGACGTGCGCTGACACTGCGGAAATCCTCCACAAGCGTATAATTTGAGGGAACCCAGCAAAAGGTGCAACGCACCTGTAGAGGGAAATTCCTGTCGGCAGGTGGAGCTGTGGAGTGCACAGGAACAGCTCCTCTGCCCTGCCACAGACGCCAGACAGTAATTGTATGAAGGGGAGAAACACAGGGCAAGATAGCCCTGAAAGAGAGAGATCAAAGCGACAGAGGGTGTGTGTGTCCACCAATCTAGTTGCCACCCTGCGACGATGAACACACAACCATGAAGATCAGGTGAGAAGGCAATCGCCAGAGATGGCGATTGCTAACAGCGACACAAGACTGAATAAGCACAGTTGAGGAATGTATGTATGTATGTCCACCAATCTAGCCGCCAACCTGCGACGGCGGACACACAACGGAGGAAACCAAGTGAGAATGCAATCGCAAGAGAAGCGATTGCGAAAGAGAATGAGCACAGGGACAGAATGTATGTATGTGCCCCAATCTAGTCGCCAACCCGCGACGGTGCACACACAACAGCAGAAACGAAGTATGAACGCAATCGCAAGAGAGGCGATTGCCAGAGGTGACACAAGGCTTAAGCAAGACAGGGCATGAGAGTAGCAAAGGCACAGTAATCATACAATGAGAAGATAAGGAAAATAACAAACGCTAACTAAACGAGAACATCGCACTCATTCGCAACAGTGCACGCGTTTATGCGCGGTCTCCGCGTGTTAAGCACAACAGAGACAAGCATGCCTAACTAACCACCGACAGACAAACATGAAACAGAGGACGCGAGCGCTTGCTTAACGGTTACTTCACCGAGCCTCCAGCAAGCGTTCGTAGCAGACAAGACAGATACACGAAAACAGGAATAAGTGAGAGATACAATCCACTGCTCTTTCCGTCAGAGCAAGTGCGACCCAAGTATAGAAACAGAGCGAGCTGGATCCACTGCTCTTTCCGTCAGAGCAAGTGCGAGCCAAGTATAGCAAGAGAGTTGCAGACCAGAAGGATCCAGAGCCGCTACTGCTAGAGGCTAGTGTGATCCAAGCACGTCAGACAGAAAGAACAGGCAATACAAATAATACAATCCTAACTGCTCTAGCAAGGATGCCTAGTGCAGTCCCAGGAATTACTCTAATCTAATCTTCAAACAATAAGCATGGCTGACACTCCAGGAGTGTTTCACAGGACAAACCCTTATGACCAGCGAAGGTCTGTGATATCACATGGTATATATAGAGCAAGCCTACAAAGGATGTGGCTAGGCAATTTGCATGACAAACGTATGCAAATTCCTTAGCAGTAGCAAGCTGCAAAACTGACAAAAGGTCTCTCTTCCAGAGACCTGCAGAATGCAAACCTGAACAGTGGTCAAAAGGCTGCCTGCCTGCGCAGGCAGCCGAGCGGATCATTACAAAAATGAACAGTGAATACATCAAGTACCACCGGGCCCTTTCTGCTCCAGGGTCCCTTAGCAGCTGCTATGGCTATTGCTACGCCCTTGCTTTCAGTTTATTCTGATAAATAGGAGATATGATTATACCTAGAATCTGTAAGGTATTCAAAAATGCTGCTAATGACCTCAGTTTTACCAAAGGTGCATAATAAAAAATACCAAAGGAAACAAGCTTTTGTAGAGATGTAATATTTCCTTCAGTCATCTACAAACTTTGTGATCTGGATGCAGCTTTGGAGGGGGGAGTTAGAAGGGTGGAGGTTATCTTACCTTATGGTTGAAGGAGGTGGCATGATCAGGGCTGGATTTAGGCCAAGGCAACCTAGGCCATGGCCTAGGGCACAACAGGAGAAAAAGCACCAAAGCATCAGGTTAAACTGATGCAGCATTTGCAAGCTGTCAAATGCTGCAATGCAGGAAGATCAGGCGAGCACCTGACCGCAGTACTCTGCTGCTAGCTGCCTGTGCAGTGGCCACCTTGCTCTCTGTGCATGTTTGCAATGTGGCCGGTGGCTATGGACTTGGGCAGCATTGGAGACGGAAAGGAAGAGGAAGCTTCTGCACTGGAGAAGAGTGGAGAAATGACTGACACAGATGGCTGCTGCGGTGTGAAGGCGAGCTGGCTACCTATACTGTAAGGTGGGGGGGTGGGAAAAGGAGGCATTAAGGGAGTCATCTGGCTACCTATACTGGAGGGAAAGGGGTAAGGGGTCGTCTGGCTACCTATACTGGAGGGAAAGGGGTAAGGGGTTGTCTGGCTACCTATACTGAAGGGAAAGGGGTAAGGGGTTGTCTGGCTACCTATACTGGAGGGAAAGGGGTAAGGGGTCGTCTGGCTACCTATACTGGAGGGAAAGGGGTAAGGGGTCGTCTGGCTACCTATACTGGAGGGAAAAGGGTAAGGGGTCGTCTGGCTACCTATACTGGAGGGAAAGGGGTAAGGGGTCGTCTGGCTACCTATACTGGAGGGAAAGGGGTAAGGGGTCATCTGGCTACCTATATTGGAGGGAAAGGGGTAAGGGGTCGTCTGGCTACCTATATTGGAGGGAAAGGGGTAAGGGGTCATCTGGCTATCTATACTGGAGGGTAAGGGGTCGTCTGGCTACTTATACTGAAGGGAAAGGGGGAGGGGTCGTTTAGCTACCTATACTGGAGGGAAAGGGGGAGGGGTCATTTGGCTACCTATAATAGAGGGAAGGGGGAGGGGTCATCTCGCTACCTATACTGAAGGGGGGCAGCTGGTGACAGTGGCCTAGGGTGGTAAAGACTACAAATCCGGCCCTGGGCATGATAGGGATACAGAGAGAAAGAAATGCACATAAAGAGTGTGTGAGAGCAGGGATTAAAGGTTTTTTCTTTTTTCTCCTTTGTTAAAATTCAAATTTGTAAGAAATATTATTTGTTTGCTTTAGTTCATTTAGAATAAAAAAAAAACAGCATTCAGTGGACATTACTGAAGCTACTCCATCCATCCTATAACTACTGTACCTGTTCTATTAATCAGTAGCTAGGGAAGATCAGGGGAGTCAGTCCACTATGTCGGTGGTGGCTGGTGTCCTCTTGGACACTATGATCATGTATGTACAGAAAAAAGCTGTATTAGCTTGAGCACTTTTCGGAGTCTCACTTACGGTGCCCAAACGCGGTACAGTAAAAACGTTCAATTTTCCAGTTTATTCGACTAAAACGGTCGAATTGAATGAAAGTCAAAATGAATCTTTTTTTCGATCAAGGAATACAAACAATTATCCTGTTGTTTTCAATAAAAATCTGTTTGGACATATTAGAAAAATCTTTATATTCGATCTAATGGAATAATCAAATGAAATTATCTAATCAAAAAAAATGAAAACAATGTACCGTGTATGGACACCATTAGGTAGTTGTGAATAAAAGCATCTACTGCCAGTGATCCTAATCAGCTAATTTTTGATGATGACGTGACATTTAGTGTAAATTTTCACAATTACACCTAGACGTAATTACAAATTGTTAATTTAATTGATTTTATATGATCATTCGGAATGTAATTTACGCATAATTTCATGCTGGCTTTGGCAGTGAATAGCAAACCGTTCATACATGCTATTGCTGCCAAAACTGCTACATATGTTAGGGATATAGTGGGTACAAGTCCAAAAGAATTATTTTCAAAAAACCTAGTAGATTTGGAGAAAATGGATTTCAAATGTGCAAAGAAAAATGATTTTTAAACTCAGGAAAATGACAGTTTGAAAACCATTTTTCTTTGCATTTTTAAAATCGATGTTTGACCTGTAGCCACTATTCTTCTTAACCGATGTAGAAATGTTGGTAGCAATAGCATATATGGGGGCTTTGCTATTCACCGCCAAGGTCACAAATGCTTGCAATTACATCTGAAATGAATTACGCTTTTCCCCTGAAATTTTGGATTGCGGTTACGATGCGTAAATACGAATTACGATGTTTAAGTACGCATAGGTGTAATTTCTGCTCATCACTTTTTAAATCATTAGCGCAGACAGGGTATGCGACAGGCAGAGTGGGACTAGAGTATCAACCTGTAACGATCTGCTCAGCTGTCTGCACGGGCAGACAGCTGTTTGTCCATTCCTTAAATCTGAGGGCTGCAGGTCTCTGGAAAAGAGACCTGTCTTCACTTTGTAAGTTTCAGACCTGCTCTGCTGCTGAGGAATTTGCATACATTTCTTATGCAAATTGCCTAGCTGCCTCCTTTGAAGGATTGCAGTATAAATACCATGTGCTCCCAGAATCCTTTGCTAGTCATCAACGGTTTGTTCCTGCAAAACTCTCTTGGAGTATCAGCCCTGCTTGTTTGCTAAAAGATTATCTTAGAGTAATTCCTGGGGACTGCACTAGGCATCCCTTCTAGTGCAGTCAGGGTGTATTATTTTGTATTGCCTTGTTCTCCCTCTCTGTCTCGATTGCCTTGTCGCCAGCGGTGGTCGACAGGGAATCATTCTGTTTGTCTGGGAGTGTAGGCCAGAGCTGCAGTTGCTGCTGGCTGCTCCATCTGTCTGGATTGCACTAGCCCTAGTGGTAGTGGCAGTGCTTCCTTCTGAACTCTGTTTGGGAGTGTAGGCCAGAGCTGCGGTTGCTGCTGGCTGCTCCTTCTCTCTGTCTTGTCTTGTACGAACGCTTACTGTAGGCTTGGTGAGGTAACCGTTTAGCAAGCGTTCGCGTTCTCTATTTCGTGTTTGTGTGTCATTGGTTAGTTAGGGTGGCACGCTTATCACTGGGCACCTAACACGCGGTGATCGTGCTTAAACGCGTTCGCTGTTGCGAATGAGTGCGGTGTTTGCGTTTAGTTAGCGTTTGTTATTTTCCTTATTGTTCTTGTTTGCTGTGCCTTTGCTACTCTCGTGCTCTGTCCTGCTCGGTCTTCTGTCGCTTTTGGCAATCGCCACTCTTGCGATTGCGTTCATACTTTGTTTCTGCTGGTGTGCGTTCACTGTCGCTGGGTGGCGACTAGATTGGTGGACAGACATTCAGTCTGTCTCTGTGCTCTCTCTCTTTAAGGGCTATATTGCCCTGCATTGCTTCAACTCGTGCAATTCCCATCTGGCATCTGTGGCAGTACAGAGGCTGTGGCCGTCTGTACTCCACAGCTCCATCGGCCGGTGGGACTCTCCCTCTACAGGTGCATAGCACCATAGCTGGGTTCTCTCTATTTCCACACTTGTGGAGGATTTCCGTAGTGTCGGCGCGCGTCCTGTGCGCTGGCCACGGAAATAATTCTCCAAACGTTACACAACCTTATTATAATTGTTTTGGAGAAGGATGGGCATGTACGTTTTTGTGAGGAGTGAAACGGATCAGTGTGTATGAGCAGGGGGTCATGGCAGAGAGGGTTAGCTGACCTGTATTGCTGCCTCTTGTCACTGTGCTGCATGCTGCTCTCCATCTCCATGACACTTCCACCTTCACAGTTAAAACTACCAATGTGAAGGAAGAAGTGTCAGAATGATGGGGAGCAGCATATTGCACAGTGGTAAGAGGCAACAATACAGTTAAATAGAAAGTGTAACAAAGAATTGAACTTCATCCCAATCAGTAGCTGATACCCCATTTTACATGAGAAATCTTTTGCTTTTCTCAAATGGATCATCGGGGGGCTCTTTATGGCTGATATTGTGGTGAAACCCCTCCCCCAGTGTGATGTCAGTACAAGGGTGCTGACATCACACTGTGGGAGCCTTGTTGCATTGTGGGAAATAACAGCTGCGCTATCCTGCGCTTTGAGTCCCACAGGAGAAATGTGCTATACAACTGTTCGGATTATTAATATTACCCCAAGCACAGTGCGTTAAGCGTAGTGCCTGCGATAATGCGCTGCAGCCCTTGCATTGGATCGGATACTTCTGACGCACCGCAATTGACTGTAATCGGTGTGAAAGTCTCCAAAGACTTTCATTGCATTTGCGGCCCCTTGGGGTAACATAGGGTAACACAACACAGGTTTACCCTGCAAGTGTGAAAGGGGCCTAAAGGATATTCTAGTTCCAACACTGTTGACGTAACAAATGCAAGTAAGCTTCTCACCTGTGACATTGGATATTTCCCCATCTGAACATGGCAAACACTTATAGCAGCAGACATGGTGACTACTGCCAGGAGCTACTCTGAGCCCAGGAGGACATCTGTCATTGCATCGGGATACTGGGACCTTAAAGGGAATGGATAGTTATGTTATTTGTTATATATATTTTTTTTTTTACAACATTTAAAGAAAAAGTACCCTCACTGAGTAAATACCATGACACAACACTATGGATAAAGTTGCATGGTACAAAATATATTGATACATGACACGAACTGACATTTAAAAACAATTAAAAGGTTCCCCAAATGTAGGTTATAACCATACGTCCTGAAAATATCAATACCTCAACAAGTGCATGTGATATAAATATTCACACAAAACATGAGATTAAATTGCTCTGGGTTAGCACAAAAGTATATGCGAATACCAAGAAGTGACCACAAAAAAGGCTTTAAGCTTGGATGCAACATGATTGTGAGGGATGCAAAAAAAGTGCCCCTAAGTATCTAACCTAAATACAGTTGGCATATAAATTGTGCAAAGATATAGCTCCAAGATTGGAGATAGTCTGTATCAAAAAAAGGTAGGTATGCTATAACAATGAAATAGTGCACAGAGAATATCTGTGTCAAAAAATCATCCAGGCAAAACAGCTGTTTGTGAAAACCTCATAAGAAATGAAACACATCAATCATGTATGTAATAGTGCCAAAGTGCGACCTGGTGAAAACAATATGAGTGAAACAAAGGGCTTACCAGAGTGAGGGGGGATGACCAGGACGGGGAGCTCTGCCCTACGCGCTCACAGACAGCATCTGCATCAATGGAGGCTGCTGAACTAAAAGCAATGCGTGCTTATAAGGAGGAAATGGAAGGTGGGGAGGCGCTGCGCAATTGTGTGTGGCCACACGTATCAGTTCCGGTCTGTGGAGTGCTGACATCAGCGCTCCAGAGCGGAATCACATGACTTCCGGGCATGCGACCATACGGTCGCACACCACAGAAAAGGATTACTTCCGACTGTGCGACCATAACGTCGCACTCAGATAGTAAAAGAAAATCTGTAAATTTATAAAATAATAAGCAGATCTCCCCACCGCACAGTTCAATAATATATTACAACTTTTCATTGGTATTAGATATACATTTATACAGATATTTCAATATACAATCCACAACAAAATCTCATAATTATCATGACAAAAGGAGAGGTCTTCCGAGGGAATCTTGTGGTGGAACAGTGGAGAATAATATCACAAGGTGTGTCACTCCATTCAATACAGCCTGGAATGATATATATAATATTATGAGAAAACACTGGAATGTTCTCCAAAATGACCCTGTGATCAAGAAATGCATTACAGACCACCCCAGAATTACAGCAAAATGGGCTCCTGCTTTAAAGAATTTACTCAGTAAAAGTCACTTTTCGAGGCAGAATAGATCATATTTAAACGGCAGTCACAGATGCGGGTCATGCAACATCTGTCCATGAATGAAAACTACCAAAGAATTTACAAGGAAAACAACAGGTAAGAATTATGAGATCAAAGATTTCATAAACTGCCAAACTAAGGAGGTCATATACCTAATCGAATGTCCATGTGATAGACAGTATGTTGGCCAGACAAAAAATCAACTCAAATTGAGGCTGCAGAAACACATGTCGACGGTTAGACTAGCGGAGAGGGATAGGAGAGAAAGGAAGACTTTAGCACCATAGTGGAGCACGCATCGGATTATCTTATGGTAACATGCAGGGATGGAAGGTCACAGGTATAGAGCAGCAGGGGTGCTCGGATACCCCTTTTCAAAATCCGAATTGATCCGGATCCGGAAAACCCAGATATCCGGATCCGAATCGGATATCCAAATCCAAACTTTTTGGTATCCGAGTAAACTCGGATATCCGAACCCAATATCCTGAATATCCGTCTGGATTCGGATATCCGGATAGAGAACCGGAAGTGACCTGAAAATGGCTTAAAATGCCTCCAAAAGTCTCTTCAAATGGCAAAAACCCCTTTAGGAGGTCTCTCTCTCTCTCTCTCTCTCTCTCTCTCTCTCTCTCTCTCTCTCTCTCTCTCTCTCTCTCTCTCTCTCTCTCTCTCTCTCTCTCTCTCTCTCTCTCTCTCTCTAGGCCTGACTGCCTTCGAAAGGGATTTTTGCCATTGAAGTTGATTTGGGCTTCTGTTCGGATATCTGAACTAACTAATCCTTACTATGCGTCGAGATGAGCGTAATGACGTAATTACGATTTTGTGAAATTTCGCGTAATTAGTGTAATTACGATTATGGCCGTAAGTACATAATCGTAATGAAGAAGGATTTCACGAAATTTCGCGTAAGCGTAATTTTCGCGTAATTTTCGCATTACAGTGGGTATTACGAAATTAATGCGTATGGCCATGCTCCCAAGCGGAAAAGTTGACGCATGGATCAATGTTAGGTAGCCGCCGACTTTAAGGGTTAATAGCAAAGCCCCCTTAAATGCTAAGAGCCTCAAATTTGGAGCATATATTAAGGAGATCAGGAGGAATAAGAGGAAAACATTTTTTTTCAAAAAGACCTTATAGTTTTTGAGAAAATCGATGTTAAAGTTTCAAAGTAAAAATGTATACATTTAAAAACCCGCCGACTTTAACGGTTAATAGCAAAGCCTGCTTAAAGTGTAGGAACACCAAATTCCCAGGGTATATTAAGGGGATCAGTGGGAAAAAGAGGAAAATTTTTTTTTCAAAAAGACCTTATAGTTTTTGAGAAAATCGATTTTTAAATTTCAAGGGCAAAAATGTCTTTTAAATGCGGAAAATGTCAGTTTTTTTTGCACAGGTAACAATAGTGTATTATTTTCATAGATTCCCCCAAGTGGGAAGAGTTTTACTTACTTCGTTCTGAGTGTGGGAAATATAAAAAAAAAACGACGTGGGGTCCCCACTCCCAGACCTCTTTAACCCCTTGTCCCCCATGCAGGCTGGGATAGCCAGAATGCGGAGCACCGGCCGCGTGGGGCTCCGCACCCTGACTATACCAGCCCGCATGGTCCATGGATTGGGGGGTCAATATGTACCCATATTGAAAATTAAGTGTTTGTGTGTTTATTTACTTTTAACTCTTAAAGGAAATGGGTAAGGGGTACAAGTACCTCTATACTCATTTCTCCTGGGAGGGGGGGTGGGCATCTGGGGGACCCCTTTTTAAAGGGGACTCCCAGATTCCACCATGAACCCCCCCCCCCCCCAGGAAATCGCGGCCTCCACCTCCACCGCCCATCGGAGGTGGAGAAGAGCCCCTTGTCCTTGGATTGGACAAGGGCTCAGAGGGGGAGGGGAAAGCTTGGCTGCCCCTCCCCTTCCGAGACCCCCCAATCCATGGACCATGTGGGCTGGTATAGTCAGGGTGCGAAGCCCCACGCGGCCGGTGCTCCGCATTCTGGCTATCCCAGCCTGCATGGGGGACAAGGGGTTAAAGAGGTCTGGGAGTGGGGACCCCACGTTTTTATATTTCCCACACCAGGAACGAAGTAAGTAAAACTCTTCCCACTTGGGGGAATCTACGAAAATAATACACTATTGTTACCTGTGCAAAAAAACTGACATTTTCCGCATTTAAAAGACATTTTTGCCCTTGAAACTTAAAAATCGATTTTCTCAAAAACTATAAGGTCTTTTTGAAAAAAAAAAATTTTTCTCTTATTCCCACTGATCCCCTTAATATACCCTGGGAATTTGGTGTTCCTACACTTTAAGCAGGCTTTGCTATTAACCGTTAAAGTCGGCGGGTTTTTAAATGTATACATTTTTACTTTGAAACTTTAACATCGATTTTCTCAAAAACTATAAGGTCTTTTTGAAAAAAAAAATGTTCTTCTTATTCCTCCTGATCTCCTTAATATATGCTCCAAATTTGAGGCTCTTAGCATTTAAGGGGGCTTTGCTATTAACCCTTAAAGTCGGCGGCTTTTTTATACTATACGGAGCGTTACGGTTTAACGCGAAATTACGGTAGCGTTTAATGCGAAATTACGGCATGAACGAAACGCAAAATTACGCGTTGAAAATTACGCTTACGGTATTTTTAATTACGATTTTAATGGCAATTACGCTACCGCAATTTCGCATCGTAATCACAAATTTCGCATACGTAATTATAGTAATGCGAAATTACGAAAATTTCGTCTCAACTCTAACTATGCGACAGTTATCTGATATACGTGTATGACCCAGCTTTGAATTTGACTACGATTCACGCCTCACGGTTTGTACCTCGACTTTACTTGTGCACAAGTACTGACCTATCTAGACCTTATTATTGTGACAGTTGACAGTTCTCTGTTTTAGTCTCTGTTCCGTAGTCAGATCCATGGTACATTTGAACTGGCAGGACCCCAGGGATTTTGTACATTAGTCAGTGTTGATATTCTGTGTAATCAGTTACTGCATCACGCACCAGCGTGATAGTTACATTTCTTATGAGGTTTTCACAAACAGCTGTTTTCCTTGGATGATTTTTTGACACGGATATTCTCTGTGCACTATTTGCTTGTTACCTTTGTTTGATACAGACTATCTCCAATCTTGGAGATATATCTTTGCACAATTTATATGCCAACTGTATTTAGGTTGGACACTTGGGGCGGCACTTTTTTGCATCCCTCACAATCCTGTTGCATCCAAACTTAAAGCCTTCTTTTGTGGTCAGTTCTTGGTATTCACATATACTTTTGTGCTAAACAAGAGCAATTTAATCTCATGTTTAATGCGAATATTTATATCACATACACTTGTTGAGGTAGTGATATTTTCAGGATGTATGTTTATAACCTACATTTGGGGAACCTTTTAATTGTTTTTAATTGTCAGTCCGTGTCATGTATCAATAAATTTTGTACCATTTTTGCAACTTTATCCATGGTGTTGTGTCATGGTATTTACTCAGTGAGGGTACTTTTTCTTTAAATGTTGTAGCTATGCCAGTTACCCTAGAGTTGGGGCATATGTATGCTTAATTATTACTGCTTTTTTTCAGTAAGGCTTGATGTACAGAGGCGCCAGAGTAGAATAAAAACGTTTAAAAACCGTCTAAAAGAGGGGGATGTTCAGGTGGACTTACCTCCCTCAAAAATATAAAACTCAATTGAGTCACAATATATCAATACAAATATTTTATTTAACTGCACTTAGTGCAACGCGTTTCGCAGGTGTGGTCCCGCTTCATAAGGCAAACAGGAGTGTGTGTGTGTGTGTGTGTGTGTGTGTGTGTGTGTGTGTGTGTGTGTGTGTGTGTGTGTGTGTGTGTGTGTGTGTGTGTGTGTGTGTGTGTGTGTGTGTGTGTGTGTGTGTGTGTGTGTGTGTGTGTGTGTGTGTGTGTGTGTGTGTGTGTGTGTGTGTGTGTGTGTGTGCCGCGATCACGTGAAAACAGCTTGACCGATTTGAACGAAACTTGGTATACAGATCCCTTACTACCTGGGATGATATATTCTGGGGGTCTCGCGGCCCCCCTGCACACGTGGGCGGAGCTACAAACAGCAAATCAGATTTCACCCATTCATTTCAATGGAAAAATGTAAAAGGCTGCCATTCTCACAGTAATCAAGCCAGAGTCCCCACACTTGGCACAGTTGGTCACTTGGTGACCGAGGTTACAAATCCAGGAAAAGTGGGCGGAGCATAAAACAGCCAATCAAATTTCAGCCGTTCATTTTAAATGGGAAAATGTAAACTGCAGCCATTCTTAAACTGTTAATCGCAGGGTTCTCACTGGGTGACTAGGGTCCAAATTCAGGAAGGGGGTGGAGCCACAAACAGCCATATTTATTTATTTTTCAATGGGAATATACAAAGTATTGATACCAAGGACCCCAAAGCTGATAAACTTGATAATTGAGTGACTGTATGTCAAGGTTAGAAAAAGTGGGCGGTGCCAACAACTTCATTTTTTACATCGCAGGGTTCCCAAACTTTACACAATTGGCCACTGGGTGACTGGGATGAATATTCAGAAATGTGGGTGGAGCCTACAACAGCCAATCAAAATGTACCTATTGATTAACAAGGGGAATATTCAAATTGCTACCATTCTTACACTGTTAGTGGCAGAGGCCTCAAACCTGATACAGTCAATCATTGGGTGACTGGGGTCCAAATTCACTAAAGGGGTTGAGCCACAAACAGCCAATCAGATTTGTTAGATTGATTTCAGCCATTCTGTTATTGGCAGGGTTCTCAAACGTGACACAGTTGGCCACTGGGTGACTGGGACTAATATTCAGAAAAGTGGGTGGAGCTTACAGCAGCCAATCAAAATTCACCTTTTGATTTTCAAGGGGAATATTTACATTGCTGCCATTCATGCACTCTTAATGGCAGAGGCCTAACATATGCTACAGTCAGTCACTGGGAGACTGGGGTTTAAATTCTGAAGGGAGAGGGCCAAAAACAGCCAATCAGATTTGTTTAATTTCAATGGTGAAATGCAACTTATTGATGCCAAAGACCCCAAAGCTCATAAACTTGGTCATTAAGTGACTGTATGTCAAGATTATAAATAGTGGGCGGAGCCGAAAACAACTAACTTTTTACATGGTGAAATGTAAACTGCAGCTTTTCTCACTGAGGCGCTACACCTGCTATTGCTGGATTTCTGTTTTATCCCCACGTTTATTGCCTGATGAAGTGGGCTCGGCCTGCGAAACGCGTTGCACTTTTGGGGTACTATATAATAAATGTGATTGCTACTTTTCAGACAGTCTTTCATGTCTGCTTTATGGAGGCAAGTCCACCACTTCCTCTTAGCAAATTTTAAAAATGTTATCCACTTTTATTCTGCTGGCGCCTCTGTTCTCCTACTGCAGCTTTTCTTACACTGTTAATGGCAGGGTTCTCAAACTTCACACAGTTGGTCACTGAGTGACTAGGATTAATATTCGGAAAAGTAGGTGGCGCCTACAAGAGCCAATCAAAATTCACCTATTGATTTTCAAGGGGAATTGTGATGATTTGCTCAGCTGCCTGTGCAGGCAGGCAGCTTTTTGACCATTGTTTTGATTTGCATGCTGCAGGACTCTGGAAAGAAGAGCTCCTGTCAGTTTTGCAGCTTGTGCTTGCAGAGGAATTTGCATACGTTGTCATGCAAATTGCCTGGCCACATTCATTGGAGGCGTGTACTATAAGTACTATGTCTTTCCCACAATGCTTGGCTGGTCATAAGGATTTCGTCCTATGTAACACTCCTGGTGGGGTGTCAGCCTTACTCTCTGTTTGAAGATCAGCTTAGAGTAATTCCTGGAAACTGTGCTAGGCAGATTTCCCTAGTGCAGTTAGGATTGCATTATCTGTTTTGCCTGTTCCGTCTGTCTTGTGTTTGGATCGCACAAGCCCTAGCGTTAGCGGCTGTGGATCCTTCTGATTGTGTCTGGAGTGTAGGTTGGAACAGCGGTTGTTTCTGCCTACCTCATCTGTTCTGTCTCCTGGGATCACGCTAGCCACTTTTCGCTAGCGCTGTGGATCCTTCTGTTCTGTCTCCTGGGATCGCGCTAGCCACTTTTCGCTAGCGCTGTGGATCCTTCTGTTCTGTCTCCTGGGATCGTGCTAGCCACTTTTCACTAGCGCTGTGGATCCTTCTGTTCTGTCTCCTGGGATCGCGCTAGCCACTTTCCGCTAGTGCTGTGGATCCTATCTCTCGCTTGTCCCTGTTTTCGTGTGTCTGTCTTGTCTGCTACGACCGCTTGCTGGAGGCTCGGTGAGGTAACCGTTAAGCAAGCGTTCGCGTCCTCTGTTTCATGTTTGTCTGTTGATGGTTAGTTAGGCGTGCTTGTCTCTATTGTGCTTATCACGTGGAGACCGCGCATAACCGCGTGCACTGTTGCGAATGAGTGCGGTGTTCGCAGTTAGCTAGCGTTTGTTGTTTTCCGCATCTTCTCATTGTATTATTTGCTGTGCCTTTGCTACCCTCATATTCTATTCTGATCTGCCTTGTGTCACATCTGGCGATCGCACCTCTCGCGATCGCGTTCCTATTTCGTATCTGCTGTTGTGGGTGCGCGGTCGCGGGGTGGCGACTGGATTGGCGCACACACATACAACCTGTCCCTTTGCTCGTTCTCATTCGCAATCACCTCTCTTGCGATTGCATTCTGCGCTTTGTACAATTCCTGTCTGGCATTTGTGGAGGTACAGAGGATTGGTTCCTCTGCACTCCCCAGCGCCATCTGCCGACAGGAATTTCCCTCTACAGGTGCGTAGCACCTTTTGCTGGGTGCCTGCAATTACACGCTTGTGGAGGATTACCGCCGTGTCAGCGCACTCATTGTGCGCTGATCACGGAGAAATTTCCACAATCGTTACAGTATGACCAGCCCAACCCAAAACCCCAGTGTAGACGGAATTCCGATTTGTACGATTTTGTCGAATATGGCTCCTGTGTCTTTAAGAGCTTTAAAAGGCTTAATTCAGAGACCAAGGCAGAATTTCTTTCTGAATGTGTGAGGTTTTGTCTGAATCCCACCTTTCAGATTTCTGATCCGTCCACGTCGGCTCTTCTGTTTGCCTATGTGCTCTTAAAAAATGATTTGTTCACCTGGGCATATGATCTGTTAAAAACCAATTCTTGGAATGATAATCTGTATAAGTTTCTTGCAGTGATATTCTCTCACTGGTTTAAACTGCCTGGCTTACCACCTGCTCTGATTGATTGTGTAGCTGCTGATAAGTCAGCTGATCTTTTCCTTCCATGCAAAACCTTTCAGTATGACAATCAGTTCAATGTGTCAGTTGCCACTTCAGGTTTTTTAAAGCAGCCATCCAAAGCCTCTAAGTCTAAACGTAAAAGATCTAGGAAGGCTTCCCAGCGGAAAGATCCGTTGCCCATAGCAACCACAAATCAAGAGGTTATTTCTGTCAAGTCTGAAATGGGCAAAACCATGCAGTATGATAATGATGTTTATAATGCATCTGCTGATCAGTTTCCAGGTTTTTTGCCCCAATCCAAAGCTTATGTGGATCCTGCTATAGGTAGGATCGCACACTACATTAAAGCAGTTAAAAAATCTGTTCTTGTTCCTGAACTCCACCCCTATGGAGATTATTTGGATACTGGCCTGTTTGAACCCCCATTTGCTTCCTGGGATATTGGGGCCTTGCTGGAAGAATTCGATTTTGATTGGAAAGCCTTTTGCGATTTTTACATCGCAAAAAGCGAAAATGTCTTGAATGCTTGTCTCGATTCAATGTACCTTCTGATTGATTCCGATGAATGTGACAAGGATGATGTGGATCTGGTGATTTATGTGTGGCAGACGATTTTGGATGAGTTGCACACACACCAACCAATTGATTCCAATAAAGAGACATTGTTGTCGGATGTTCCTGCAGATTGTGATCGGCATGAGTCTGCCGGTTTCCTCAAGGATGTGTGGGATCCTTTGTCATTTAGAAACAGATCTTTGAGATCTTCCGTCTGTGACCCTGCTATGGGGAAAATTTCTCGACTATGCAGCGTCAAAAGTAAAATTATTATGCCTAATAAAGTTTATCCTGTTGATGTCACTATTTCTTCTGCACATGAGTCTCTGTCTCACCCTGTTCTCACCTGTAAGGGCCCGTTGCCTGGGGACAGTTGCTCCAGCATTTCGGTCCTAGATACCTTGCAGTCTGCTCCGCAGATCGCGGAGGTTTGCGCTATAGAAGCGTCAGTTTCACAACCTAAAGTGAATTTTGATTCGCAGGTTTTGCGTTCTGATTCCTCGGATTTGACATTGTTAGCCGAATCTAAGAGTGAGACAGCGCTTCGGTTTTGCGAATCTGATGCTGAACCTTCTTTGCCTTGTTCAGAGACGCTTTCTCTGAATCTGCCCTGTACCATGAATAAAAACATGATCTCCACTTGCACTGACATTTGTGAGCCCCTTTCTTGTTTTGAGGAAAATGCTGATTCTGCACCCTGTACTCTGGATGAGTTAATATTGCCTTGTACAATGTCTCCTGCAGTGCCCCTAGAGGCTCGTCTAGGTATTGCTGCTATACTCACCTGTTTTTCTGCAGTTTTGGAGTTGCAAGCTAGTTTGACTGCTACGCAGAATTCGGGGTGCAGTGAGATTAAAGTTGAGGAGTCAGTGTGTGTTCTAGTAGATATTCCTGTACATTCCGCTCATGATGATGAGATCCAGTCTCAGTTTATAGTGGAACCTTCCCTGGGACATTTGCCCTGTCCACAAAATAAAGTTCCAGTTTTGCCCTGTAACATGGATAGTTTAGAATCCTTCTCAGAAAACTTGAAAAATTATGTTCCTGAAGTTTTGTCTGATGTCCTGGAGGTCTCCGAGTTCCTCCCAAAGGGAGCAGAACTTGTAGGAGGTGTCTCCTGCCCCCCAAGTCCTTCTGAGGTGTTGCCCACTTCAGTAGGCATTGCTGTTGTGCTGACTACCTTTGCAGCTCTGGTGAAGCTTCACTCATATGTAGTCAATGATGATATTGCAGTCACGGAAATTTCTGAATTTGAGTCCGAGTCTTCTTTTGAAAGTCCAGTGCTTGAGACCATTGCTCGTGATGATTCTCTGCCTGGTCCTGGTTTTGGTTTCCTCGTGTCAGACTCTGAGGTTGGCAGTTCCCCGACATGTCCTGAGGTTTCTCCTGTGCTGGTGTACCCCAGTGTGCTCTGTGACCCAGAAAGCCCAAGTGTGCCTCGGTTACCAGCGTACTCAGATGCTTCCTCGGTGGAGACATGCTCTGATATGGCCTGCCTGCTTGCATGCCCAGAAGTGGTCCCTGAAAGTCTTGATCTTGATTGGGGTCCTCGTAATTCTGAATCCGGAATTGTCATTGGTTCCATGGGGGTTCTTGGTAATTCTCCATGTGAGCCTGGTGATTGTTCTGCCCTCTTGGGATCTCTGTGGAGCTTCAAAAGGTTCTGGGAGATTCCGGGAGAAATTTTGCTTGGTACCCTGGATAAGATCAACGGTGGCTTTTGTGTTGTAAGGGACACTTCGAACAGGTATTGTGGCAGGTTTGGTATTTTCGGACGCTCCTTGGAAGGTGGTGGGTATTGTCTGGAGGGTGTCGATGGCTTCTTCTCTGGCGTTCACAGTCCTGATGGGTGTTATACTGAGACTGGTAGTACTGATGGGCATGTTTCGGTGGCTTCTGTTTCCGATGAGGTCGGTTTCGGGTGGACTGACTCTGGAATTGGACCTTGTCGGGCTGTCCTGACCTTCATGAGTCTTCAGTTTGAGTCTGTTGCTAATAGCGGTTTTGAGGGTCGTCTGGAATTCGACCCTGGAGGGGGGGGGGGGGGGGTACTGTGATGATTTGCTCAGCTGCCTGTGCAGGCAGGCAGCTTTTTGACCATTGTTTTGATTTGCATGCTGCAGGACTCTGGAAAGAAGAGCTTCTATCAGGTTTGCAGCTTGTGCTTGCAGAGGAATTTGCATACGTTGTCATGCAAATTGCCTGGCCACATTCATTGGAGGCGTGTACTATAAGTACTATGTCTTTCCCACAATGCTTGGCTGGTCATAAGGATTTCGTCCTATGTAACACTCCTGGTGGGGTGTCAGCCTTACTCTCTGTTTGAAGATCAGC
Source organism: Hyperolius riggenbachi (assembly GCF_040937935.1). Lineage (NCBI taxonomy): Eukaryota > Metazoa > Chordata > Amphibia > Anura > Hyperoliidae > Hyperolius > Hyperolius riggenbachi. The sequence continues at coordinate 11,326,786 of NC_090646.1, read as the reverse complement.
TTAGAGTAATTCCTGGAAACTGTGCTAGGCAGATTTCCCTAGTGCAGTTAGGATTGCATTATCTGTTTTGCCTGTTCCGTCTGTCTTGTGTTTGGATCGCACAAGCCCTAGCGTTAGCGGCTGTGGATCCTTCTGATTGTGTCTGGAGTGTAGGTTGGAACAGCGGTTGTTTCTGCCTACCTCATCTGTTCTGTTTCCTGGGATCGCGCTAGCCACTTTTCGCTAGCGCTGTGGATCCTTCTGTTCTGTCTCCTGGGATCGCGCTAGCCACTTTTCGCTAGCACTGTGGATCCTTCTGTTCTGTCTCCTGGGATCGTGCTAGCCACTTTTCGCTAGCGCTGTGGATCCTTCTGTTCTGTCTCCTGGGATCGCGCTAGCCACTTTCCGCTAGTGCTGTGGATCCTATCTCTCGCTTGTCCCTGTTTTCGTGTGTCTGTCTTGTCTGCTACGACCGCTTGCTGGAGGCTCGGTGAGGTAACCGTTAAGAAAGCGTTCGCGTCCTCTGTTTCATGTTTGTCTGTCGATGGTTAGCTAGGCGTGCTTGTCTCTATTGTGCTTATCACGTGGAGACCGCGCCTAACCGCGTGCACTGTTGCGAATGAGTGCGGTGTTCGCGGTTAGCTAGCGTTTGTTGTTTTCCGCATCTTCTCATTGTATTATTTGCTGTGCCTTTGCTACCCTCATATTCTATTCTGATCTGCCTTGTGTCACGTCTGGCGATCGCAGCTCTCGCGATCGCGTTCCTATTTCGTATCTGCTGTTGTGGGTGCACGGTCGCGGGGTGGCGACTGGATTGGCGCACACACATACAACCTGTCCCTTTGCTCGTTCTCATTCGCAATCGCCTCTCTTGCGATTGCGTTCTGCGCTTCGTACAATTCCTGTCTGGCATTTGTGGAGGTACAGAGGATTGGTTCCTCTGCACTCCCCAGCGCCATCTGCCGACAGGAATTTCCCTCTACAGGTGCGTAGCATCTTTTGCTGGGTGCCTGCAATTACACGCTTGTGGAGGATTTCCGCAGTGTCAGCGCACTCGTTGTGCGCTGATCACGGAGAAAGTTCCACAATCGTTACAGGAATATTGAAACTGCAGCCATTCTCACACCGTTAATAGCAGAGGCCTCAAACCTGCTATAGTCGGTCGTTAAGTGTTTGGGGTTCAAATTCAGTAAAAGCCAAAAACAGCCAGATTTCTTTGCTGGATAAACTGCTTCCATTAGCACAATTTTGATGCCAGGAACCCAAAAGCTCACAAACTTGGTCATTGAGTAGTGACTGTGTGTCCAGGTTACAAAAAGTGGGTGGAGTTAAAAACAGATTTTTCTGGGAAATTGTAAACTGCAGTCCTTCTTCACTGTAAGTGGAAGGGTTCTCAATCTTAGCATAGCTGGTTACTGGGTGACTGGGATTAATATTCAGAAAAGTGTGTGGAGCCTAAAAATGCCAATCAAAAATCACATGTCACTTTTCAATGAGAATATAAAAATTGCTGCCATTCTAGAACTGTTAATGGCACAAGCCTCAGACCTGGTACAGTCGGTCATTGGGTCACTGGGGTTCAAATTCAGAAAAGGGGACAGAGCCACAAACAGTGAATCAGATTTGTTTCATTTCATGGGAAAATACAAATTATTGATGCCAAGGACCCTAAAACTCACAAACTTGGGCATTGAGTAGTGACTTTGTGTCCGGGTTACAAAAAGTGGGCGGAGCCAAAAACAAATTTCACTGGGAAAGTGTAAACTGCAGCCCTTCTTACACTGTTCATTTCAGGGTTCCCAATCTTTGCCCAGACGGTCACTGAGTGACTGAGATTAATATTAAGGGAAGTGGGTGGAGCCTATAATGGCCAATCAAAATTCACCTGTTGATTTTCAAGTGGAATATTTAAATTGCTGCCATTTTTACACTGTTAATAGCAGATGCCTCAAACCTGCTACAGTTGGTCATTGGGTGACTGGGGTTCAAATGCTGGAGAGGGGTGGAGCCACAAACAGCCAATCAGATTTGTTTCATTTCAATGCAGATTATTGATACCAAAGACCTCAAAGCTCACAAACTCGGTCAGTGAAAAATTGTGTGTTAGGGTTAGAAAAAGTAGGCGGAGCCAACACCAGCCAAATACATACACGGGCAACGCCGGGCAATCAGCTAGTATATATATATATATATATATATATATATATATATATATATATAAATATATATATATATATATTTACTATTTATTGATTGTGCCTGGCAATTATAAATACATACAATACTATTAGAAATGTATCAAAGTGTTACATTGAAATGTTTCAAGTTTTTTTTTTTTTTAAGTAATGTTGGACTTGCATCTCCACCTGATAGTGTTTTGTGAAAAGAAAATAATATTGCTTCACTTTTGCAGTACATATGTGTCTAAAAATGAGAACTAACTGATGTAATCATTACTGACTAAACATTAGAATGTCAAAGTCCCCAGACGTTGTGCTGCCATAAATATTTTTTCCTGCATGCAGAAATTGTATTAACCTCTTGCCGACCGCGCCACGCCGATGGGCGTGGCCGTGGCGGCAGCCCCAGGACCACCTAACGCCAATTGGCGTAAAGTCCTGGGGCTCTGTTTTGCAGGAGATCGCGTGCAGGCTGCGCGTGCATCTCCTGCTTGGGGGGCGGAGCTCCGCCCCGCCTTCAGTCTCCGGGCGGCTATTGCCGCTTGGGAGACTAATAGACGGCGTGATCGCCGTATATGTCCATGTGCAGCGCTGCGATCGGCAGCAGCGCTGCACTGGGGACAGCTGTGTCACATGGCTGTCCCCCTGGGGGACAAGAGAGCGATCGGCTCTCATAGGCAGAAGCCTAAGACAGCCGATCGCCATAATTGGCTGGCTGTGGGGAGGGAGGGAACATTTTTAAAGAAACAGCTTTAAAAAAAAAAAAAAGCTAACAATAATATTTATTTAAAAAAAAAAATAAACATAGTGGGGAGAAAGGGGGGGGGGGCTAAGAAATAAAATGTTAGTAGCAAAGAAAGGAGTCTCATACAGTTTTCCAGTTCAGGAAGAGTTTAACAACTTCAATTGTTATGTAATCAAAAGAGCTTCTCTGAGCTCTCCGACCCACTAAATCAAATACAGTTCTGTTTTCTGAAACACTTATACATTAAATAAACAGTAAGAGACAGCTTGATATAAGGTTTTACTGCAGGATAGTTCAGAGGGTCATTATTACTGCTTTGTTTTGTAGTTTAAAAGATAGAAGCCCACATGCAATTCATTTTTTTCACCTCAGTTTTCGCCTGGGTGATATTTTCACACCTGCCATAAAATGCCTTTTATGTCACCAACAGCAAGCAAGAAAACACTTAAAATAACTTGGATAGTACTTTTTCACCAACTTTTGGGTACCTTTTTATCTGTAAAATGCTGAAAAGTTCTTTTTTAGAGAAGATGACAATGAATTCCTAGGAGGTAACTCAGGTGAAAAAGTTAATTGCATATGGGCCAGAGTGTGCTTTTAAAACTGCAAAATTGAAAGAAAGCTGCTGTGTTTTTAAAATAAAAAAGCTAAATAACTGAAAATACATTTATGAGACTCCTTTCTTTGCTACTAATATTCTTTTCCTCATGTGTACTACGCATGCACTTCATTATTGTGAGAAAACGCGGAAAAGCCGCCGCGTGTGTTCAGAACAAGGCGGCTGATTCCGCGTCCAACGCGGCGGTTTGCACGCGGAGGCCTACATCTACCATTATGGCTAACACGGAGAAACCGCCGCATGCCCTGATAGCGGTGCGGCTGGTTCCGCGTCCAGCGCGGCGGGTGGTACACAACACATGGCTGGTGTGGCTGGGACTGATAGTCCACACAGGTTCAGAAGGACGCGCTGAGAGGCAGAACTTTTATGACAGCCAGAAGGGAGTCAGCTGACCCAGCCGGTCAGCTGACGATTCAACCAGTTCCCATTGTTCCAGCACTTAGGGGAGGCGCTGGAGAGCGCTGTGCTATATATACTGGGTGCTGGTCATTCACTGGTTGTCTGCTGTTGCGATCACTACATGGAAGCACTCAGACCTTTTGTTAGATTCTGTGTTACCAGTTGTTATATTCAGACTAGTTCCAGGGTGTTGATGATCAAGGACCTCACACCCAGATTAGGGACTTGTATTACCATTCTGTTATACTTCAGACTAGTTCCAGGGTGTTGATGATCACGGACCTCACACCCAGACTAGGGAATTGTATTATCAGCCTGTTATATTTCAGACTAGTTCCAGGGTGTTGATGATCAAGGACCTCACACCCAGATCAGGGTCTTGTATTACCATTCTGTTATACTTCAGACTAGTTCCAGGATGTTGATCACGGAGCTCACACCTAGACTAGGCATTGTTTATTATCTGTTATGACATTCTGCTTTCCTGACCTCTCTTCTGATTCTGATTTGGTACTTCACTATATCTGATATTCTGTTGCCAAACCCTGCATGTCTTAGGATTACTGAATCTGTCTCCTGTCTTTGTACTTATCTGTCCGTGTGTTGCCGACCTGGCTTGCCCGACCTCGAGAGCTATCTCCCTACCTTAGAGATAGTTCACGGATCATTAGTGACACTCTCCTATTGGTGTCACTAACGCTCTGGTCCTCCCTTCTCCTGGCCTGGCTCCTCCCTTCGGGAGATTTTCAGGTTACTGGAAGGCACTTGTTCTCTTTTGCAGTATAGCCTACTGCTCTGATATCTGTTCTCCAGGTATTGCTCTCAAAGTATTTACTGTTGCACCAAAACACTCATATCTCTCCGGTGTCCAGAGGTTAGTGATATATCTGATTATCGGTGATACTGCAGATCATCAATAATCGGGTATATATCTGTATTCTTGGTGATACTGCAGATCACCAATAATCAGACCCTCTCTGTGTTACACCGATCGTTACAATTATATCATATATTTTATCCTTCAGGTTTGTATTAAAGGAGTTCTTTTGATACTAGAAATAAACAAAAACTGAGACTTATCTGGGGTGAAAGTTGGCAGAAAGTGTCCTGTGATGACCTAGACATCACAGGACGCTGAGGAGCTCATCAGATTGCATTATATTTAATTATGTACACCCCTAACATACCTCTTAATAATTATGTACACCCCTAACATACCTCTTAATAATTATGTACACCCTCTACTAACCATAACTCGTCCATCAAATGAATAAATATTAATTGTTACGTCATGTAATCTATCATAATCAAGGCTGCGTCCCAATAAAAACTGGTTAATTATGAATCTAATAGATATGGTCTCCGTGTCTCTCTGATTCAAGGTTTCTATTCTAAATGCATGCATAGAAACAAGTATTAACCTTAATTTGGAGCACTTGGATAAATCCACCAAGGTGGTGTTCCTGCTGTATCACCAGATAAATAAATACATTAAAACATAGACTAAAACATTTAAATATTAAGATGGTGTTCAGCTTACCGTCCCAGTTTTCCAAATGATTTCATTGGGCTCAATGGAAAAAGCATTTTCTCCAGTTGAAGATGTATTAAAAAACCCGGCAACTCTCCTCATTGCTGTTGTACCATTTGGGGTATCGTGGAAGGTCCAGCTAGTCAGGAGGATCAATGGAAAAGACAAGTCCCCTTTTTTGTTATGAGTTATGTGTTCTCCGCGTTGCATGTCAAGAGTTTTTCTCAAGTACTTCTGGAACTTTTATTTTGTAAAAGATAGAGAAGTTATTCTTTAATCTAAAGAGACATTTGTGTACATGTGTGTTATTGTATCCCTAACTTGCACCATTTAACAAGTAAGAATCTAATCATCATAAATATTTATTTTTCCCCCCACTGAAGAAAAATATTTTCTTGATGAATACATCACATTACATTCTAAAGTTTACATAACAATCTGATGGTAAAGTGACGAAATGCACAAAAGAAAAAAGGAGAAGGTAACCCCCCCCCCCCCCAAAATAAATAAATAAATAAAAACAAAACAAAATAACATGGGCTAATTTATATTCCTTTGCATTCTACAGTCAAAGTTATCTATAACTTACTACTAGCACAGGACACAGGGGTTCTCCAGGGTGCTGAACTTCTGCTACTAATTGTGCAATCAAATCCCTTCAGAAAAGCACCCGAGCCCAGTGGAGAAGGGCCCCAAGCTGCTCAGCAGTCAGCACATCCAGGGCCCTCAAGGGACCCCACATTCCTGCACAGGAGGGGAGAGTGTATATGGTACCTACATTATGGGAAAGGAGCTCCAGTGGCGTAGCAATAGGGGTTGCAGAGGTAGTGGCCACATCAGGGCCCTTGGACCAGAGGGGCCCCGAGGAACCTACCCTCAAACACAGTATTAGCTCTTTATTGGTCCTGTGCTGATAATATACTCTTATATAGATGCTTTAAATAGCAGTGATCATTAATACACAGTTTCCCATCCCCTTTTTGCACCTATGACACTGTGTTGTCCTTGTTTGGTTTTGGTGCGCTGTATCAATTTTTATGCATAGAGTGTTTGGAGGGCCCCAATATAAAACTTGCACTGGGGCCCACAGCTTCTTAGCTACGCCACTTAGGATCTCCCTTACACATGAAGGGAAAACCATTATAAATAGGTATTTTTCAGAACCCTTATTCATTCAAAAAGATGAAAACTATAATAGAATCAATAATAATAATAATAATAATAACAATAAAAAAATAAAATAAAAAAGAGATGTATCTTCAGCAATGGACACTGCTTTGTATCAGCCACCTCTTACCAAATGCTGATATCAGATTCTGTTAGGTATAGTCCCTGTACCTCGGTAAATGTCACATGAGCAGGCAGTGGACATAAAGTTTACTACCAATTATGTAATGCTTAATCCTGATTGTTCAGGCAGTCATAGACATCCCTGCGCCTGGAACTATAATTGGCAGAGGGTAGGGACCTCCCATCCAGCCCGTCCACCCACCTCTCTATGCCCCGGGGATGGTGACATCAGTGCAGTTTCAAGCATGGTGAGCCACAGGAAAGGGAGAGAGGTGGCAGTGGGGGATTTTATTAGTAGATTGCACCTAAGGATTCCATCATCAGTGACTGCTAAAATACATTGGGCTTGATTCACTAAACTGTAATATCACACCTTATCAAAGATCACACCTTATCAAATATATCACACCTTATGAAAAGATATCACACCTTATGAAAACATATCACACCTTATCAAATATATCACACCTTATCAAAGATATCACACCTTATCAAAGTCAACAAGCCTGATCAGAGTAGCATATCGAGCGCTACAAACTTATGCCTGCCAATTGGCAATGGCCCCCGTCCTGCCCTGAGCCCCTGCGGGCTCGCATCGCTCGCTGTGCTACTCTGATAAGGTGTAATATATTTTCATAAGGTGTGATATTTGAGTTATCACGGTTTAGTGAATCAAGCCCATCGTGTAGAAATAAAAAATATTTCTTTCATCTATATTGTGCTTTGGTTAGATGTTAACCACTTCCCGACCGCTGTATAGACAATTGGCGGCCAGGAAGTGGACCCCGCAAGGACCGCCGTTTTGCCAAATGGCGGCGGTCCTTTTACGGGCATGGGCGGCGCGATCGCGTCATTCGTGACGCGATCGGCCGCCGGGGACTGGCTCCACCCACCTCGCGCTGTAACCCGCCGGCCGTTCGGAAGCGCCGGTGGGTTACTAGCACCCGGATCGCCGCATACAAAGTGTATAATACACTTTGTAATGTTTACAAAGTGTATTATACAGGCTGCCTCCTGCCCTGGTGGTCCCAGTGTCCGAGGGACCACCAGGGCAGGCTGCAGCCACCCTAGTCTGCACCCAAGCACACTGATTTCCCCCCCCCTGCCCCCTGATCGCCCACAGCACCTCTCAGACCCCCCCCTGCCCACCCCCAGACCCCTGTTTGCACCCAATCACCCCCCTAATCACCCATCAATTACTCCCTGTCACCATCTGTCAACGCTATTTTTTTTTATCCCCCCCCTGCCCCCGGCCCCCTCCTGATCACCCTCCCACCCCTCAGATTCTCCCCAGACCCCCCCAGACCCCCCCCTGTGTACTGTATGCATCTATCCCCCTGATCACCTGTCAATCACCTGTCAATCACCTGTCAATCACCAATCAATCACCCATCAATCACCCCCTGTCACTGCCACCCATCACTCAGCCCCTAACCTGCCCCTTGCGGGCAATCTGATCACCCACCCACACCAATAGATCGCCCGCAGATCCGACGTCAGATCACCTCCCAAATGCAGTGTTTACATCTATTCTCTCCTCTAAACACCCACTAATTAACCATCAATCACCCATCAATCACCCCCTATCACCACCTGTCACTGTTACCCATCAGATCAGACCCTAATCTGCCCCTTGCGGGCACCCAATCACCCGCCTACACGCTCAGATTGCCCTCAGACCCCACCTTATCAATTCGCCAGTGCAATATTTACATCTGTTCTTCCCTGTAATAACCCACTGATCACCTGCCAATCACCCATCAATCACCCTCTGTCACTGCCACCCATCAATCACCCCCTGTCACTGCCACCCATCAATCAGCCCCTAACCTGCCCCTTGCGGGCAATCTGATCACCCACCCACACCAATAGATCGCCCGCAGATCCGACGTCAGATCACCTCCCAAGTGCAGTGTTTACATCTGTTCTCTACCCTAAACACCCACTAATTACCCATCAATCACCCATCAATCACCCCCTATCACCACCTGTCACTGTTACCAGATCAGACCCTAATCTGCCCCTTGCGGGCACCCAATCACCCGCCTACACGCTCAGATTGCCCTCAGACCCCCCCTTATCAATTCGCCAGTGCAATATTTACATCTGTTCTTCCCTGTAATAACCCACTGATCACCTGCCAATCACCCATCAATCACCCCCTGTCACTGCCACCCATCAATCACCCCCTGTCACTGCCACCCATCAATCAGCCCTTAACCTGCCCCTTGCGGGCAATCTGATCACCCACCCACACCAATAGATCGCCCGCAGATCCGACGTCAGATCACCTCCCAAGTGCAGTGTTTACATCTGTTCTCTACCCTAAACACCCACTAATTACCCATCAATCACCCATCAATCACCCCCTATCACCACCTGTCACTGTTACCAGATCAGACCCTAATCTGCCCCTTGCGGGCACCCAATCACCCGCCTACATGCTCAGATTGTCCTCAGACCCCCCCCTTATCAATTCGCCAGTGCAATATTTACATCTGTTCTTCCCTGTAATAACCCACTGATCACCTGTCAATCACCTGTCAATCACCTATCAATCACCCTCTGTCACTGCCACCCATCAATCACCCCCTGTCACTGCCACCCATCAATCAGCCCCTAACCTGCCCCTTGCGGGCAATCTGATCACCCACCCACACCAATAGATCGCCCGAGATCCGACGTCAGATCACCTCCCAAGTGCAGTGTTTACATCTGTTCTCTACCCTAAACACCCACTAATTACCCATCAATCACCCCCTGTCACTGCTACCTATCAGATTAGACCCCTATCTGCCCGTAGGGCACTCAATCACCCGCCCACACCCTCAGAACGCCCTCAGACCCCAGCCCTGATCACCTCGCCAGTGCATTGCTTGCATCTATTCCCCCCTCTAATCACACCTTGAGACACCCATCAATCACCTCCTTTCACCCCCTAGCACACCAACCCATCAGATCAGGCCCTAATTTGCCCCGTGTGGGCTCCTGATCACTCGGCCAAATCCTCAGATCCCCCTCAGACCCCCTTCCGATCACCTCCTCAATGCATTGAATGCATCTATTTTCCCCTCTAACCACCCCCTGAGAAACCAATCAATCACCTCCTGTCACCCCCCTAGCACTCCTATCCATCAGATCAGGCCCAATACAACCTGTCATCTAAAAGGCCACCCAGCTTATGACCGGTTCCACAAAATTCGCCCCCTCATAGACCACCTGTCATCAAAATTTGCAGATGCTTATACCCCTGAACAGTCATTTTGAGACATTTGGTTTCCAGACTACTCACGGTTTTGGGCCCGTAAAATCCCAGGGCGGTATAGGAACCCCACAAGTGACCCCATTTTAGAAAAAAGACACCCCAAGGTATTCTGTTAGGTGTATGACGAGTTCATAGAAGATTTTATTTTTTGTCAAAAGTTAGCGGAAATTGATTTTTATTGTTTTTTTTTTCACAAAGTGTCATTTTTCACTAACTTGTGACAAAAAATAAAATCTTCTATGAACTCGCCATACACCTAACAGAATACCTTGGGGTGTCTTCTTTCTAAAATGGGGTCACTTGTGAGGTTCCTATACTGCCCTGGCATTTTAGGGGCCCTAAACCGTGAGGAGTAGTCTAGAAAACAAATGCCTCAAAATGACCTGTGAATAGGACGTTGGGCCCCTTAGCGCACCTAGGCTGCAAAAAAAGTGCCACACATGTGGTATCGCCGTACTCAGGAGAAGTAGTATAATGTGTTTTGGGGTGTATTTTTACACATACCCATGCTGAGTGGGAGAAATATTTCTGTAAATGGACAATTGTGTGTAAAAAAAAATCAAACAATTGTCATTTACAGAGATATTTCTCCCACCCAGCATGGGTATGTGTAAAAATACACCCCAAAACACATTATACTACTTCTCCTGAGTACGGCAATACCACATGTGTGGCACTTTTTTGCAGCCTAACTGCGCTAAGGGGCCCAAAGTCCAATGAGCACCTTTAGGCTTTACAGGGGTGCTTACAATTTAGCACCCCCCAAAATGTCAGGACAGTAAACACACCCCACAAATGACCCCATTTTGGAAAGTAGACACTTCAAGGTATTCAGAGAGGGGCATGGTGAGTCCGTGGCAGATTTCATTTTTTTTTGTCGCAAGTTAGAAGAAATGGAAACTTTTTTTTGGTCACAAAGTGTCATTTTCCGCTTACTTGTGACAAAAAATAATATCTTCTATAAACTCACTATGCCTCTCAGTGAATACTTTGGGATGTCTTGTTTCCAAAATGGGGTCATTTGGGGGGTATTTATACTATCCTGGAATTCTAGCCCCTCATGAAACATGTCAGGTGCTCAGAAAAGTCAGAGATGCTGGAAAATGGGAAAATTCACTTTTTGCACCATAGTTTGTAAACGCTATAACTTTTACCCAAACCAAAAAATATAGGCTGAATGGGTTTTTTTAATCAACAACATGTTTGTCCACATAAATTTTACTTTATTTGAAAAATGTCAGCACAGAAAGTTAAAAAAAAATCATTTTTTTTGACAAAATTCATGTCTTTTTTGATGAATATAATAAAAAGTAAAAATCGCAGCAGCAATCAAATAGCACCAAAAGAAAGCTTTATTAGTGACAAGAAAAGGAGCCAAAATTCATTTAGGTGGTAGGTTGTATGAGCGAGCAATAAACCGTGAAAGCTGCAGTGGTCTGAATGGAAAAAAAGTGCCTGGTCCTTAAGGGGGGTAAAGCCCACGGTCCTCAAGTGGTTAAAGAGGAATTCAACTCTGACATAATATTCAGTGTGTTTTCCTAATTGTTATTACCGATACAGTTATCAAATTTGCTTTGGGTCACAAGAAGTATTGTTGTCTGTCTGCAAATTACAAGTTCCCAACGTACAGTTTATCCACTCTGAAAGTGAGCATGGCATTGTATTGCATAGCTGCTGTATTCATGTATTTAAATCTATCTAGTGATCACTTCTCGTCTCTCTCTGCTTCTGCTTTGTGTGCAGCTCAGTTTCAGCACTGATGCTAATGTATACCAACGGTAGCTAACAAAGGAATGTAAACAAAATATAATGTTATCATCTCTGCAGGAATGTAAACAAAAGATAATGTTATCATCTCTGCAGCAGGATCTTCAGTGTAGCTTTCCACTGAAGAAAAGAAGTGCTGTGTTTAACTGTCCTTTATCTGTGGGGTACCTCCGGGCTCTGTCCATGGCCCCCTCCTCTTTTCCATTTACATTCACAGTTTCAGCAACACAAAATGAACCTAAACTGAAGTAAAAATAAAACTTTAACTAACCTGACCGCAAAAAAAAAATCTCTATTACGCATGTATCCTGGCGACGGGCACGTGAACTAGGAGGCACATGGGCATAGCAGAGCATGCGCAATGACTGTCAACCCATAAGTCGGCTGGCCAAAAGAGTGTTATTGCCGGGGGGGGGGCTTGGAGGATTACTTTAGTGATAGCGCAGTGTGCCTGCAGGGGGCTGGTAGATGTCCCAGTTAAGTTATATATATATACATATATACATATATACATACATATATACATACATTTATGCATATATATATATATATATATATATATATATATATATATATTATTTTTTTTATTTTTTTATTTCAGTTTACTTTCCCTTTAATGGACTCATTTGGTTTTCAATACCACTTATATGCAAACTATACACCACCTCTCAGGCCTAGACCTTAACTCCCTCCTAACACATGTTCCTGATTGCTTGCCTGCTATATTCTCTTTTATTCTCACAGTAATCAAGCCAGAGTCTCCAAACTTGGCATAGTTGGTCACTTGGTGACCGAGGTTTTAACTTCTGGGAAAGTGGGTGGAGCATAAAACAAGCAAATCAAATTTCAGCTGTTCATTTTAAAAGGGAAAATGTAAACTGCAGCTATTCTTTTTTTTTTTTTTTTAAATAGTCAAATTTATTAGGAAAATAATAAAACAAACATTTATTAAAAAATAAATAAACATTGGGGGAGCGATCAGACCCCACCAACAGAACGCTCTGTTGGTGTGGAGAAAAGGGGAGGGATCACTTGTGTGCTGACATGTACGGCCCTGCAGCGAGGCCTTAAAACTGCAGTGGCCTATTTAGTGAAAAATGACCTGGTCTTTAGGGTGGTTTAACACTGCAGTTCTTAAGTGGTTAATATTCAGAAAAGTGGGTGGATCCCACAATAGCCAATCATTGATTTTCAAGGGTAATATTTAAATTGCTGACATCCTTAAACTGTTAATGGCAGAGGTCTCAAACCTGGCACAGTTGGTCATTGGGTGAATGGGGTTTAGATTCAGAAAAGGGGAAACAAACAGCCAATCACACGTGTTTTATTTCAAAAGGAAAATGTAAATTATTGATGCCAAGGATCTGAGGAAGCGGACTGCGATCTGTGAAATGCTTTAACAGTCCAGTGTCTAATAAAAATGTTAGTTACCTCATATAGGCTTTGTCCTTACTGAGAGGTAAGCTCTTTTTATGGTTTATAATTAACTTCTATTGTACCTAATTGTTGGGGTGCACAGTAGTATACAGGAGCACTAGAGAGTGATAGCCCTAAGTGACAGGGGCGATCACTAATCAGGAGTGGTCATACAGGTAATGTCGGTAACAGATCAATCAGTCAGAAGTACAGAGTCGTTAGGCAAAATCGGCTTAAGTATTCAGGCAATAGTCGGCAACAGATCAGATTGGCGGAAGTACAGAATCGTTAGACAAGATCAGGGTAAGTATTCAGGCAGAAGTCGGCAACAGATCAGATTGGCAGAAGTACAGAATCATAAGGCAGAGAGTAGTCAGAGGTACAGGCAAAAGGTCATACACAGTAATAATATAACACTGAATGGAAATGGAGAAAAACTAGACTTAACCAGGATTTCCTACAGTACAAGACCAACCTGCTGCAGTTCCACACTGCCCTTGCTCATGCAAAGCAGGAATACTTTACCAAGCTCATCGAAGCACAAGCTTCCAACCCCCGGCGTCTTTTTGCCACTTTCAACTCCCTGCTTAAACCCACCCCCCCACCCTCCGTTTCCTCCCTCTTTGCCACAGATTTAGCCACCCACTTCACCAACAAAATTGTCTCCATCCGCCAGGAAATTTCCAATCTACAATCTTCACCTCCCACCCCCTCCCAACCAGCTCCTCCTCCACCCTATCCTCCCCTCACATTCTTCACTCCTACTACCACCGAGGAAGTCAACCACCTACTGCAGACTTCACATACCACTATTTCCCCCCTTGACCCCATCCCTTCTGATTTACTCCAGCCTCACTTCACGGAATTGGCCCCAGTCCTCACTACCCTGTTCAACCTCTCGTTATCCACAGGCACCTTCCCCTCAGACTTCAAGCAGGCCACTGTACTACCCCTGCTCAAGAAACCCTCCCTCGACCCCTCGCTACCCTCCAACTACCGTCCTATCTCCCTCCTCCCCTTTGCCTCAAAACTCCTTGAGCGTCTGGTTCACAAACGCCTGACCCAGTACCTCAATGCCAACTCACTGCTAGACCCACTGCAATCTGGATTTCGGCCTGCCCACTCAACCGAAACTGCTCTCACCAAAGTGGTCAACGACCTTGCCTTAGCTAAAGCTGAAGGTAAATACTCCATTCTCCTCCTCCTTGACCTTTCAGCAGCTTTTGACACAGTAGATCATCCCCTACTCCTCCAGTCCCTCCAGTCCTTGGGCATTCACGATCTCGCCCTGTCCTGGCTTTCATCCTACCTCTCCAACCGCTCCTTCACGACCGCCTTCAATGAGTCCTCATCCACCCCCAACCACCTCTCGTTGGGAGTCCCCCAAGGTTCGGTCCTTGGCCCCCTACTGTTCACCCTATACACATCCTCCATTGGCAAGGTTATCTCCTCCATGGGTTTTAACTATCATCTGTATGCAGATGACACCCAGATCTACTTACACACCCCTGACATATCCCCCACTACCATGGACAAGGTCTCCTCCTGCCTATCAGCCATCTCCTCCTGGATGTCCGCTAGGTTCCTGAAACTAAATCTAGACAAAACGGAATTTATGATCTTCCCACCCCGGCCATCCATGAACCTCCCAGATGTGCATGTCACTGTTAACCACACTACCATTCGCCCTACCTCTCAAGCCCGTTGTCTGGGTGTCACCTTGGACTCCGCACTCTCCTTCACTTCCCACATCCAAAACCTCACAAAGTCCTGCAACTTCCACCTTCGTAACATCTGTAAGATTCGCCCTTTCCTGACCTCTGCCACCACCAAACTCCTCATCCATGCCCTCATAATTTCCCGCCTTGACTACTGCAATGCCCTGCTGTCTGGTCTCCCTATGACCCGAACAGCCCCACTGCAGTCCATCATGAATGCGGCAGCCAGAATTATCCAATGCTCCCATCGCTCCACCATGGCAGATCCCCTCCTTGAATCCCTCCACTGGCTTCCTATCCAGTCCAGAATCAGATTCAAGATACTGTGTCTGACCTACAAATCTGTCCACAAAACCTGTCCAACCTACATTTCCGATCTTACTCAGAGGTACACACCTAGCCGCTCACTCCGCTCTTCCAATGAACTTCGCCTAACCGCCCCCCGCATCACCCAGTCCCATGCACGCCTCCAGGACTTCTCAAGAGCTGCTCCAACACTATGGAACTGCCTACCTCCACCCATTAGGACAGCCCCCTCTTTCAACATCTTCAAGAAAGCCCTCAAAACTCACCTTTTCACTCTGGCCTACTACCCCTCACAAGTGCTCTAAACCTACAGCTGAACTCTGGTCCCCTACCGTTCGTGTCCTTACCTCTCCCTCTAGATTGTAAGCCTTTGGGCAGGGTCCTCCTCCTTTTGTGTCCTACCTGAACATGCACCTCCATTACTGTGAACCCATCCTATGCATTTGAGTGAACCTAACTTGCCTAATCTCCATGCTCCATCCAGTGACTGAATAAGCATTACCTGGTACTCATACTGTGCTGTGTGATCTGGTTTTCTTGTATTCCTGTATTGTCATATTGCTGTATGTCACCCCTAAATATTGTCTGTAACCTAAATTAATGTTCAGCGCTGCGTAATATGTTGGCGCTTTATAAATACAATAAATAAATAAATAAATAAATAATAAATAACAATAGTAATAATAATCCTAAGCTAAGTGTGAATCCCCGGGGTCCTGCCGGTTCAAGCACACAAGGATCTGATTAAGGTCTGAGAGCTTTCACTGTGAAGTTTCAGCAACAACAGACAATGAGTGAGTGACATCTCCAGGCTTAAATGCAGGAAGGCAATTCCAAGCGTCCCGCCCAGAACACTTCCACCAATCAGCAAGGAGAACAGCAGCCAGATGTCAGCTGACCGGCCGGTCAGCTGACTTGTCTCCTAAGTCCATAAAGGTCCTGCCGCTCCGTGCGCGAGCGTGCCGACCTGACCCGATGCGCGGCAAAGAGACCTGTTCTGCCCGAGGCCGTGAGGGATGCCTGCAATGATGCGGCGACAGCCGCCATGACGTCAGAAGCGGAATCGGCGGGTGCGCTGCTTTCCGCCGCTGAGGTAATTCCATCATTCCTGTCAGCAACCTATCCAATGGAAAGACCCAAGGACCCGAGTGAGGATGGGCTTTACCTCACTGGCTAATATACTGTGGCTGCTGGACTTGCAACCCACATTTGTGAGCATTGCTCATATCCTTCTCTAATCTAAGAAAATTACCTTAACATCCTGCCCCATAATGAGATCCCAGTGTCTCTGTGTCTTTTTCTGTCTTCTCTGGAAGATCATTGGATTCCCCAGAATCCAACCCCTTACATCTTATCTTACTTTTGAGCTGGACAAATAGCAGATGGCAGTTTATCTAATATAAGGCCAAAACAAATAGGACTCACAACCAACAGGGTTTAAAGAGGAGCTGTCAGCCACACTGTCCCAGAAAAAAAAAAGACTTGCTCTAGTACTCACATATGTATTGCACTGTCCATGTTTTTATTTTAGTGATTTTTCTACAGTAAAAAAAAAGAAAAAATCCTTCTCAGCATTTCCCACTTTAAGTGTGGCTATTTTGAAGACAATCCTAATGTCATTTCCTCCCTTACTCTCCTCTGCCTGACTGTGTATGCATAGAAAGTGCATTGTCTCAGCATGAGAAATATTGGCCAATCAGAGAGGAAAAGAGGTGCAGGGATGCTCATCCGGATTCCAGATATCCGGGTAACCCGGATAACCAAACAATTTTATGCTATCCGGACCGGATAACTATCTGTGGATATTTGGCTGCATAACCGGGATATCCGCGGATATTGCGGCTATCCGGCTCTGAAATACTGTAACTAAGGAGATTATGTCCTAGAGCCAATCAGAGGGCTCCCAGCAGAAGCCCTAGCAACCAATCACAGAGGGATACCCTGGCCAGCCCCACCTGACCTCATTGGGCCAATCAGAGGGCTCCCAGCCTAAGCCCTGGCACCCAATCATAGAAACAAACACTGGCTAGCCCCTCTGTATAATAAGGAGGGCTGCCATGATGAGACATATTGTCTTGCTGAATGCTCACTGAGAGACATGCTCCAGTGCTGCTGGCCTAGCAAGGGCTGTACACAGTTATAAACCTAAAGCTGTTCAGTGATTAACCCCTTCACTACTATCACTGCACTATTGTTAAATCGTTAATTAGCATGATTGATGTCATAGTGTGACAGTCAGAGTGTGTGCTCCAGTGCTGCTGGGCCAAGGGCTGTACACAGTGATAAGCTGTTCAGTGATTAACCCCTTCACTATCACTACACTATGGTTAAATCGTTAATTAGCTTGATTGGTGACATTGTATGACAGTCAGTGTGTGCTGCAGACAGCTGCTATGTGTCTGTGTGTGCTGTGCACAGACCAGGCCAGCTGCTGACTGCTGGCCAGCTATTAGCCTTAGGTATAGGTTAGGTTAGGGATTAGCCGATAGGATGATTACTGTATTATTGTGTAGTTAGTACTGTAGTACTGCAGTCAGTGTGCTAGTAGTTGTTAGAGTAGTAGTACTACTGTGTTAGCTTTCTACAGAACTGGTGTGCTGTGAGCAGTGCCAGTGTGACAGTTAGTGTGCACTAGTGTCTTCTCCTCTGTTGTCTGACTGTCACTCGGCACGTGTCACGTGGCACTTGGCAAGTGCCACGTGACACTTGACAAGTGACACTTTGCAAGTGCCACGTGGCAGGTGGCAAATGCCATGTGACACTTGGCAAGTGCCACGTGACACGTGCCTAATGCCACGTGACATGTGACACGTGCCAAGTGACATGTGCCAAGTGCAAAGTGCCAATTGCCACGTGCCACATCCGACATGCCCCTGGCACACGTTACACCTGCTGCTGCTCCATTGCCCTGCTCCTGCTGCCTGTGCAGCTCCCACCACCAGGCCAGGGTGCCACAGGCCACCACTGATACCACCTATATTTAACCCAAAACACAATTGTCTAGGCTGAAAACTGCCATGTCCCAGTTGTGCGGTTGGACTTTGGACACAACGTGGGCTGCACGACCGCTGTCTGGAACCTAGTCCTGATGTTAATTTACAGCCATTTTTTTTTGGGGGGGGGGGGGATTTGAAGTCCCCACATCATCAATTAGTGTTCCCCTTTAAAAAATTATGATGCCACATGCCTGATTTACCCTAAAAAACGTTTTTAAAGCAATTTAAAGGGCACTTCCGATTTTTCTATCCGGATATCCGAATCCGCCCGGATAGCCCGGATAATGCGTTTGGATATCCGCATGAATGTGGATATCTGAACAATCGGATTTGGATATCCGATCCGTATCCAGATATCTGGGTATCCGGATCTGGATTGTAACGTCAGAAACTGTGGCGGCTGCGCATACGCAGGCTATGCCCGCAGCCGCCTTTGTTCCCTGTTTACAGGCCTTATCCGTCCCGGCAGCGTCAAGCACGCCGGGAACGGCATTGTCTCTTGCTCATAGGGTCTCTGTGTCGCGTGCGCGCGGAGACAGGACCTTTATGCTGGAAGAAGGTGCATCAGCTGACCTGCCGGTCGGCTGGCGTCAAGAGTGACTCGCGCCGCTCGGATTGGCTGATTGCTAGGGGGCGTGGCACTGGACTCTCCTCGGCTTCTTAAGCCTTCACAGATCATTGGCAACTGGTCTGTTGTTGCGAATACACTCGTGTTAGCGCTCAGACCTACTGAGGTTCCTGTTGATGATAGATGTACATGCAGTGTTTGCGATATACATCTATCTATAGTTAGTTATTATTACATTGTACTCTGATAACCTGTGTATGATTCTGGCTACTCTCTGACCTTGCTCTTGCTAAAACAATTCTGTACCTCTGCCTTTCTGACTTAAGTTGCTGAACCTCTGCCTGATATTAACTACTCTCTCGCCTGCTGATTTTGTACTATCTCTACCTGCCTGTTATCGAACCTTGCCTGTCTGACTACTCGATTCACCAGTGGGCCCTTGCCACTGGTGAGGTGCTCAAGCTGTTAGAACCTACCAGCCCCTCTGGTGAGGTTCAGACTTACTTGCATAGCTCCAGTGACTGATAGTACCTTGCCAGCACCTCTGGCAAGGTCTAGTTAAACTATTCAGTCATTTGTGCTGTTAGTACCTTGCCAGCTCCTCTGGCAAGGTCTAGTTAAACTATTCAGTCATTTGTGCTGTTAGTACCTTGCCAGCTCCTCTGGCAAAGTCTAGTTAAACTATTCAGTCATTTGTGCTCTTAGTGTCCTGCCAGCTCCTCTGGCAAGGACTAGTTAAACTATTCCGTCATTTGTGCTGTTAGTACCTTACCAGCTCTTCTGGCAAGGTCTAGTTAAACTATTCACTCATTTGTGCTGTTAGTACCTTACCAGCTCCTCTGGCAAGGTTTAGCCAAACTTCGTTAATTCTTTCATTATTAGTACTTTGCCAGCTCCTCTGGTAAAGGTATTGTTATTTGTGTTGGTAGACCCTCCAGCTCCTCTGGAGAAGTCTATACTGTTGCACCAAACACCACACCTTACTCTCAGCTAGCTATACTAGTATTATTGGTGATACTGCAGATCACCACATAATCAGGTATAGCATCTGTATTATTGGTGATTCTGCAGATCACAAATAATCAGACGTCTGAGTTACAGCACCCAATCGTTACAGAACAGCAGACCAGAAATACCATGGATACACTGGCTAGTCATGTGGAAGTGTTGATTAAGGTTGTTGATCGATTGTCTCTCACGGTTAGCACCCAGCAGACTCAGATTTACCAACTATCTCAGGCCCTACAAAACATTCCAACACATACTACACCAGTGTCATCCCCTCTTGTTCTGGAACCCAGACTACCACTTCCTGAGAGATTTTCTGGGCATAGGGCAGAGTTTCAGAATTTTAAAATCGGTGCCTTTCATACTTTGAGTTATGTCCTATGGCATCAGGGTCAGAAAGCCAGAGGGTCGTTTTAATAAAGACGTTATTATCAGGAGACTCGCAGTCATGGGCCTATAGTCTTCCAGATAACCATAAGGCTTTGGCTTCTGTGCAGGATTTCTTTAAAGCAATGTCAGTTATATATGATGATCCCGATTTAGCAATAACGTCAGAGAGGAAGCTTAAGACCCTCAGACAAAGCCTTAACACTGTTGAGATCTATGCAGCAGAGTTTAGAAGGTGGGCAGTGACGGCCAGATGGGGGCAGCATGCTTTACTTGATTGTTTTTTATCGGGATTGTCTGACGCAGTGGCCGATTTGATGTTGGGACACCCCGAACCTAAATCATTGGACGAGGCCATCTCACTGGCTGTTAAAATTGATCGTCGAGTTCGCTACCAGAGGCGGGCTCGGGGTAAAGTACCCAGGAGATTTGCTTCTGGTACTTTCTCGGCTCAAGTGTCTTCCTCTCCACCTTGTGATGAGCCAATGCAGGCTGGGCAAACCAAGCTCACACAGGCCGAAAAAAGCAGAAGACGCAATGAAAAATTATGTCTTTACTGTGCTGAGAAAGGGCATATAGTGTCTAGCTGTCCCAAGAAGGTGGAACTCTATCGCCTAGGAGTAGCTGGAGGTACTACCCTGGGCGATCCAGTCTTACCTTTAAACAATAAACGTTTATTACCCCCATGCTCTATCACCTGGAGGGAGCAGGTTCACTCCACTCAGGCGTTTATAGACTCGGGTTCGGCTGTGAATGTTATAGCTTATGATTTTGCTGTCAAATTTGGTTTTCCTTTAACTCCTGTGGGACATCAGGTGCGGATTACCGCAGTGGATGACTCCCCTTTACCAATAAAACAGTCCATCACCCAGACTCCTGTGTTGTTGTGTCAGTTAGGAGTCTTGCATAAGGAATGAATACAGTTTCTGGTACTCAAAATGTCCACCTCCACCGTCATTCTGGGTATGCCCTGGCTTAAAAAACATTCTCCTGAGATCGACTGGAGTTCCAGACAGTTGTTAAGCTGGTCTCCTTATTGTCATCATCATTGTCTGGAGAATGTTACCTTAGCCGCTACTGAAATTCAAGTGGAGGGGACTTCTGAGTCGTCCTCTGAAACTCCTGAGATGGATTCCTTGGTGGATTGGGTACCTACATTAAGCCCATTTCAACAGGACATCCCTGAAGGGAAACCAGATGGGGTTCTATTCATTCCACTTCAGTTCAGATTTAAAATTCTTCACGCATTCCATACTCATAAAAATGCTGGTCATCCAGGGATTGCTCGCACACAGGAGTTGCTGGACTGTTGTGTCTGGTGGCCTTCGCTAGTGTCAGATTGTAAGGAATTTGTCAATAATTGCTCCGTTTGTGCTAGGAGTAAGTCATTTAGACGGGCTCCTGTGGGTACCTTACAGTCACTTCCGGTGCCTGAGCAGCCATGGACCCATGTGTCTATGGACTTTGTGGGCGAACTGCTTAGATCAGAAGGTAAAACAGTCATATGGGTGGTAGTCGATAGGTTCAGTAAGATGGAACCATATTAAATACTGGAGAACAGGTTATTTAATGTGCATTTACCCCTTTAGGGGGAGCAAAGGGTGCCAATATCCTTAACAACAAAACAAGGGAACCAGTTTCTCACAATGCTTCATAATTTATTGATTCAGCATACAAACCCCGCAATAAACAACCCCTACCCCCCTAAAAACAATGCCTATATTGGATTGGAGAGCTCCCCATTCACACCAACACATGCACATGCAAATATTTGCCTGGTCAGCACAAACAATGCTCAGTTGGAATAGCAATTCAAGATCTATCTAGTTTTCTTTGCAACATCGCATTTATCAAAGGAATTCTGTTTGAGATCTAGTCAGTTTAATTTCCGCATCACAGTTCCATATATTGCTTTAATCTTCCAAGGAAATACTAATGTCCATGGACTACACCTTCCTCTACAATGGGCTGCACTCCCACAGCATGGTCAGGGCTCCCTTGAGCTTTCTTAATCATGCATAGTCCTTATATGATGCTTATTCCAATGCTGCTCAGCAGCACTCACCACTTCATGTCACATCTCGTCTCTTATAAGATCATCTCAGCGCTTGTAGACTTGTGTCCGCGGCGTCCCGCGGCTTCCTCTGCCATCACTGAATGATACTCCACGAGTTGAGGGGTAATCTTCTCTGACCGGCCAGACTTGCTAAATCTATGTGCTGGTGGAGGGGTACATAGCGTCACACGCTCTCTTTCAGCGGCATGTACCACGCCTCGCATACGCGTTACGCCCACTAGTCGTCACGTGGGCTTCCTCAGTGCATCTGCTGTGGATGTGACAGAGGGGGCGTCGCCCGGCCCTTTTATCTCGTAGTGCATTTTTTTCTCTTCCTTACAGAACAGCCTACACCCAGGGGAGGAGTCAGCCACTTTTTCTTTTTAACACTTTTCTTTTTACAGGGACCCTGATACACAGTCCTTCGTCATTATTGCTTCTTACCCGACTTTGAACAATCGTTTCTAGAACATTATTTGATCATTCATATATCGTTCTCAGCAACATTTCTTGATCATATTTTAATCATTTTTGAAGCATTTATAGAGCATTTTTCGGTCCTTTCTAGAACATTTTTAGATCCTTTTTTTGGCATTTTTGAAGCATTTTTAAAACAGTTTGAGAGCATTTTTTGAGCATTTTTTGAGCATTTTTTTAGCATTTATTGAGCATTTTTTGAGCATTTTTTGAGCATTTTTTGAGTGTTTTTTGAGCATTTTTTTGAGCATTTTTTGAGCATTTTTAGAACAGGATTTTTTCATCCATCCACTGCTATCTTATGCAGTCCAGGTGCAACCAACATGCATGCCTCCACCTATATCACAACATATATTTCGGCATTGGTGCAACCTATTTTTCTTGCAGTACCAATATCCCAACTACTTAAAGTGATAGTATTAGTGGAAATTAGTATAAAATTGCTGTAAAATTACATCCATGGCAACGTAACCCGTGCTCCTACTAAACAAGGCAAGATCATATGGAACCTAATCTGGAAAAAACACCGCCAGATTTAAGTCTGTGTTTAGCCCTCCAGGGCAGTGATGCTCAAATACCCCTTTTCAAAATTCGAGTTAGGTCGAATTCGAATAGTAAATTATTCGAGATCAGTCGAATATTCGAGTCGAATAATTTTTACTATTCGATTCGACCTCGGAATTCGAGCTCATTATTCGAGTCGGTATTCGAGCTCATTATTCGAGCTGACTATTCGAAATGGCCTTAAATAGCTTCCAACACTTGTTTTGAGGGTGAATGATGCAAGAAACCTCTTTTTTTCCAAGTAACAACAGCAAGTGATTATGTGGGGATGTTCCTTTAAAAAAAAAAGTTGAAAAGAGAAGTTGTGTCCAGAAATTTGTTCAGTACTGTATATACTTCTTCTTCTTCTTCTTCTTTATCTTCTATATCTTCTTCTTCTTCTTCTTCTATATCTTCTTCTTCTATATCTTCTTCTTCTATATCTTCTTCTTCTTTTATATTGTCTTCTTCTTCTTCTTCATCTTCTTCATCTTCTTCATCATCATCTTCTTCTTCTTCATCTTCTTTTTCTTCATCTTCTTCATCTTTTTCATCTTCTTCATCTTCTTCTTCATCTTCTTCTTCATCTTCTTCTTCATCTTCTTCATCTTCTTCATCTTCTTCTTCTTCATCTTCATCTTCTTCATCTTCTTCATCTTCTTCATCTTCTTCATCTTCTTCATCTTCTTCCTCTTCTTCTTCATCTTCTTCATCTTCTTCTTCTTCTTCTTCTTCTTCTTCTTCTTCTTCATCTTCTTCTTCTTCATCTTCTTCTTCTTCTTCATCTTCTTCATCTTCTTCTTCTTCTTCTTCTTCTTCTTCTTCTTCTTCTTCTTCTTCTTCTTCTTCTTCTTCTTCTTCTTCTTCTTCTTCTTCTTCTTCTTCTTCTTCTTCTTCATCATCTTCTTCTTCTTCATCTTCTTCATCTTCTTCTTCTTCGTCATCTTCTTCTTCTTCATCATCTTCTTCTTCTTCATCATCTTCATCTTCTTCTTCTTCATCTTCTTCTTCTTCATCTTCTTCATCTTCTTCTTCATCTTCTTCATCTTCTTCATCTTCTTCTCCTTCTTCTTCTTCTTCTTCTTCTTCTTCTTCTTCTTCTTCTTCTTCTTCTTCTTCTTCTTCTTCTTCTTCTTCTTCTTCTTCTTCTTCTTCTTCTTCTTCATCTTCTTCTTCTTCATCTTCTTCATCTTCTTCTATATCGTCTTCTTCTTCACTTATTTCTCTTTTCAAATTTTTTTTTTTTAAAGAAATGCAGCTATTTTTGAGCGTAACAAATAGCTGGTGGCGCACGCATGTTGGAAGCGCCATTGTATGTGCTCCCTGGCAGTGGAAACACACAGACAGCAGGAGGTAAATTCAGCAGCAGGAGGAGGAGGATGAGTGTGTGGCAGCAGGCAGTCAATGAGGCAGGCAGCGTGACATAATAGCCCTGGTACCTAGCGGTGATACCAGGCCGTAAATGAACACAACAGGAGGTCCCAGACAGCGGTCGTGCAGCCCACATCGTGTCCAATACACAACTGGGACAACACAGTTTTCAACCCGGGCACCTCAGAAAAATTAAACCTTTTTTTTTTTTTTGGTTTTGTAGTTTTGGTTTTACAACCAATTACACAGATATAGCTATTTTTTGACGTAATAGCTGGTGGCAGAGTGGCAGCAGAAGGTAAATCTGTGTACCCTGGCGTTGGGAAACACAGACAGACAGACAGCAGCAGCAGCAGGAGGAATGGAGGAGTAATTATGTGTGCAGCTATTGTTTGACGTAATAGCTGGTGGCAGACTGGCAGCAGAAGGGAAATCTGTGTACCCTGGCAGTGGGAAACACAGACAGACAGCAGTAGCAGGAGGAATGGAGGAGTAGTGTGAGTGTGGCAGCAGGCAGGCAGCGTGACATAATAGCCCTGGTACCTAGCGGTGATACCAGGCCGTAAATGAACACAACAGGAGGTCCCAGACAGCGGTCGTGCAGCCCACATCGTGTCCAATACACAACTGGGACAACACAGTTTTCAACCCGGGCACCTCAGAAAAATTAAACCTTTTTTTTTTTTATATGGTTTTTGGGTTTTGTTTGTAAAACCAATTACACAGATATATAGCTATTGTTTGACGTAATAGCTGGTGGCAGAGTGGCAGCAGAATGTAATTCTGTGTACCCTGGCAGTGGGAAACACAGACAGACAGCAGAAGGGCAGTACACAGCAGCCCACTGTAGGTGTAAAATGTGTGGCTGCAGGCGACGTAATAGTCAAACTGAACCAGGCTGGCTTAGTGAGCAGGAGCCAGGAGGTGGTAAAGGGTGGTAAGGCACATTAACGATGGTTCTTAGCCAGTTCATGTCCCCCTCTCGCCGACAACAGGGGCCAGGAACTCGCCTTCCACCCACGCCTGGTTCATCTTGAGAAACGTCAGTCTGTCCACAGACTTGTGAGACAGACGTGAGCGTTTCTCGGTGACCACGCCACCAGCTGCACTGAAGCAGCGCTCGGACAGCACGCTGGAAGGGGGGCAGGACAGCACTTCCAGGGCGTACTGCGCCAGCTCGCTCCAGATCTCCAGGCGCTTGACCCAATACTCCATGGGATCAACAGGGGCATCGCTGTCAAGCCCGCTGTAGGACCCCACGTAGTCAGCCACCATGCGGGTCAGGCGCTGGCTGTGACCGGTGGAGGATGCTGCTGCATGCACCTCCTCTCTAGTCACTGCTGCCGGAGCCTCTACAGTCCTGTAGAGCTCGTGGCTGAGAGACAGCAGGTCTGTGGGGCGCTTGCTGCTGCTGGATGCAGGCACCTGCTGCTGCCTCTGTGCTGGCTGCTGGACAGTGGGGGTGGAAGGCTGGGGGAAGGCTTCCTCCAAGCGCTCAACAAGGGCCTGCTGCAAGCTCCTTATTTGTTGCGCTGGGTCTCCTCCTGCAGGCGGCAGGAACTGGCTCAACTTCCCCTTGAGGCGTGGGTCCAACATCATGCTGATCCAGATGTCCTCCCTCTGCTTCATCTGGATCACCCTGGGGTCTCTGCGCAGGCACGTCAGCATGTGCGCTGCCATTGGGAAGAGGCAGGCCACGTCTGCTGGCACATCGACGGCAGTGCTGCTGTCCTCATCCTCCTCCTCTGCCTCGTCAGCCTCATCCTCTCTCCACCCCCGCACCAACTCAGCTGCACTGTGCTGCTCCCCCTCATCAGCAGCAAGGTCAGGGACCTCCACCAAGTCCTCCTCCTCCTCCCCCTCAGAGGTGGACTGTGCAGCTGCTTGCCGCTCCTGCTGGTCCAAGGCTGCCGCTCCCTGTTCCAGCAAAGCATCGAGGGCCCTGTTCAGCAGACAAACCAGGGGCACCCACTCGCAGACCATAGCATGGTCCCTGCTCACCATGTTAGTGGCCTGCAGAAAGGGAGCCAGCACTAAGCACACCTGCTGCATGTGCCTCCAGTCATCATCGGGGACGATGGACGGGATGTTGCTGGTCTTGTCCCTTCTCCGAGCGGCGGAAACAGTGGCCAGGGCAAGGTACTGGTTGACAGCGTGCTTCTGTTCAACCAGACGCTCCAACATCGCCAGGGTGGAGTTCCAGCGAGTCGGAACGTCAAGGATCAGCCGATGGCGTGGCAGATCCAGCTCCTTTTGCACGTCTTCCAGGCTCGCACAGGCTGCAGCCGAGCGCCGGAAGTGACGCACAACGTTCCTTGCCGTTTCCAGCAGTTCGCCCATCCCCTGGTAGGTGCGCAAGAACTTCTGCACTACCAGGTTCAGCACGTGGGCAAGACAGGGGATGTGGGTCAGGTTTCCCCTGTCTATTGCGGCAACCAGATTGGCCCCATTGTCGGCCACCACCTCTCCGACTCTGAGGCCTCTGGGGGTCAGCCAAATCCTCTCCTGCTCCTGGAGTTTGGCCAACACATGGGTTGCCGTCAGCTTGGTCTTTCCAAGGCTGACCAAGTGCAGCAGCGCTTGGCAGTGGCGGGCCTTCACGCTGCTGCTGAGGCGGGGGGTTTGGCCAGGTGTGCCGGAGGATGGCAGAGGATCGGAGGAACCTGCTGCAGTTCCCCTGACCCTGCGGGGTGGCACCACCCACTGTGTTGCTGCTGCTGCTGTGCCCGCTGCTGCTCTCCCATCCTCACCCCCTTCCACCAAGCTGACCCAGTGGACAGTGAAGGACAGGTAGCGGCCTGTCCCGAAGCGGCTGCTCCAGGAGTCCATGGTGACGTGGACCCTTTCACCAACCGCGTGCTCCAGCCCTCGCTCCACATTGGCCATCACAAAGCGGTGCAGTGCAGGAATGGCCTTGCGGGAGAAAAAGTGTCTGCTGGGGAGCTGCCAGTCTGGGGCTGCGCAAGCAAGCAGCGCACGAATGTCGCTCCCCTCCTGCACGAGCGTGTACGGCAGGAGTTGGGAGCACATGGCCCGTGCCAGCAAGCCGTTCAGCTGCCGCACGCGACGGCTGCTGGGAGGCAGAGCCCTAACCACCCCCTGGAAGGACTCGCTCAAAAGGCTCTGGCGTGGCCTTTTGCTGGCACGGGAATCAGCAGACACAGCGGAGGAGGCCACTGAGGACTGGCTGCCAGAACAGGCCTCAGTGTCGGCGGCAGGAGTTGCAGAGGGGGGAGGAGCAGTGCGTTTCCGCACTCCTGCTGGTGCTGCTGGAGGAGCAGGAGGGCGGGTGGCTGCTGTTGCTGCTGCTGCTGAAGGCTGTGCAGTGATGGGTGTGGTGCCACTGCCAGCACCAGATGCCTTCAGCCTCTGGAACTCCTCATGCTGGTGGAAATGTTTCGCAGCAAGGTGGTTGATGAGCGAGCTGGTGCTGAACTTTAAGGGGTCTGCACCTCTGCTCAACTTCCGCTGACAGTGTTTGCAAGTGGCGTACTTGCTGTACACAGTGGGCATGGTGAAATATCGCCAGATTGGTGACAGAAACATCCCCCTACGGCATGGAAGCGCTGCTGCCTGTCTCCCTGTGGTGGTTGGGGGGGGGGGCTTGGGTGCGGCTGGTGGTGGTACTGGCAGATGCTGCTGCTGCTGCTGCTGAGCCTGAGACACCAGCAGGCTGTGGGACCTGCCTACTGCTGCCAATGCTTGCAATGATGCGCCTCCTTGCAAGGCCCACAAGCGCATCCTCCTCCTCCTCCTCAGAGCTGCTGAGGACGACATCCCCTGGAGGTGGTGGCACCCAGTCTCTGTCTGTCACCGGGTCATCATCATCCTCCCCCTCCTGAAACATGTCCTGCTGGGATGATGACCCCCCAAACTCCTCTCCTGATGCATGGATGGGCTGCTTGACTGTCGCCACAGTCTTGCTGTCCAATCCCTCATCCCCCAAAGTGCCCATCAGCATCTCCTCCTCCAAATCGCCAACAACAGCAGACAATTGACTCATCATGCCTGGGGTCAAAAGAGTGCTGAATGACAGGTCGGCGACTGACGGTGAACTGGCCTCCTCCCCAGGCCCTGCTGGGCGGCTGCTGCGAACAGGGGTGGTGGTGGTGGTGGTGAGGGTGGAGGCCTCGGATGCAGAGCTGATGGCGGGTTGCTCATCCTCCGTCATCAGTTGCACCACAGTGTCTGCATCCTTTTCCTCAATGGGATGTTTCCGACCCGGCTGGAGGAAAATCGGAGCAGGTGCTACACGCTGCTGCTGCTGTGTCTCTGCAGCGTGAGTTGCAGATGCTCCTGCTGGGCGGCGCCCAAGGCGTCCACGGCCAGTGGCTATGGGAGGAATGTTAGCCACTGACGCTGCTGCTGCTGCTGCGGAACTGTGCATGGTGGCGCGGCCGCGGCCTGCCACAATGCTGCTCCCTCTCCTCCTGATTCCCTTGCTGCCCTTCCCCTTGCCCAAACCGCGCTGGCTGCCACTTCCAGACATCTTCGATGTTTTGGGCGTATAGACAAAAGTTTTTTAAAAGGGCGGGTGAAAAGTGGGGTACTTTAATGGAGTGGGTTGGTGGGTGAGGTGACTGAGTGAGTGTCCCTAGTACAGTAAGTAAGTAGTAACAGTCAGGAAGTACAACTAGCAGTTACAATAATCAGTAGTAATCACAAGTAAATTTAGTGTGTGTACACTACAGACAGTGAGTGCACGCACGCGCAAACACGCGCAGGAGCTAGCCTATGAACAGTGACTGAGTGAGTGTCCCTAGTACAGTAAGTAAGTAAGTAGTAACAGTAAGTACAAACAACTAACTAATTACAATAATCAATCAGTTATCAGAAGGAAATAGAGTGTGTGTAGTGTGTGTACACAGACAGTGAGTGCACACACGCAGGAGCTAGTAGCCTATGAACAGTGACTGAGTGTCCTAGACTCCTAGTACAGTAAGAGTAAGTAGTAACAGTAAGTACAACTAACTAATTACAATAAGCAATCAGTTATCAGAAGGAAATAGAGTGTGTGTAGTGTGTGTACACAGACAGTGAGTGCACACACGCAGGAGCTAGTAGCCTATGAACAGTGACTGAGTGTCCTAGACTCCTAGTACAGTAAGAGTAAGTAGTAACAGTAAGTACAAACAACTAACTAATTACAATAATCAATCAGTTATCAGAAGGAAATAGAGTGTGTGACTGTGTGTAGTGTGTGTACACAGACTGTGAGTGCACACACGCAGGAGCTAGTAGCCTATGAACAGTGACTGAGTGTCCTAGACTCCTAGTACAGTAAGAGTAAGTAGTAACAGTAAGTACAACTAACTAATTACAATAATCAATCAATAATCAGAAGGAAATAGAGTGCGTGTAGTGTGTACACAGACAGTGAGTGCGCACACGCAGGAGCTAGAAGCCTATGAACAGTGACTGAGTGTCCTAGACTCCTAGTACAGTAAGTAGTAACAGTAAGTACAACTAACTAATTACAATAATCAATTACAATAATCAATCAGTTATCAGAAGGAAATAGAGTGTGTGTAGTGTGTACACAGAAAGTGAGTGCACACACGCAGGAGCAGCTAGTAGCCTATGAACAGTGACAGTGAGTGTCCTAGTACAGTTACAGTATATAACTACAATACTAATACAATCAGTAGTAAAGGACAGCAGAAATACTGGTATAGAATAGAGAGAAATAAACAGAGGACAGGAGGACAGCTGCCCACACAGGCAGGCCCTGAGGCCTAAAGCTGTAAACTTGCAGCAGCTGTCTCTGTCTATGTAACACAAAAGCTAATAACTAAAATACAAGGTCTATCTAACTAACAACAATATAGGTGTGTATAGGAGGTGTATGTGAGCAAAAACGTTAGGTAAATGACCACAATAGAGCTCTTGCTAAGCCAAAGCACAAAGGAGCAACTCTCTCTCTGTACAAGTCTCAGGCAAGCACGGAGAAACCTAACATGGCGGCCGCTATTTATAGGGTAGGGGCTGGCCAGGGTCCCCCTCTGTGATTGGCTGCCGTCAGAGGGCCTGGGAGCCCTCTGATTGGCTCTAAGGACATCAATCTGGGCTATGACGCTATTCGAGCTCGGTACCGAGCTCGAATAGCGCCGTTTTGCTCGAATAGCTCGAATAGTGAATGGGCTATTCGAGTGTACTCGAATAGCCCATTCGAATAGCTCCAGCTATTCGGAGCTCGAATACCGAGCTCGAATAGCTGGAAAAGAGCTCGAATATTCGAGCTACTCGAATATTCGAGCTCTGCTGAGCACCACTGCTCCAGGGTATAATGTGCCTAGGGTATATATCCACCTACTTTCTACCTGGTATAGCAACCTATCATAATCACCCCCTCTTAGGCTCTGTTTGGGTTTCACTATGCCTTTAAATCTCAATAGACTCGGATCACTATTGTGGAACACAGCAAAGTGAGTTCCCAGGGGGCTATCTTCATCTACACCTTTTATGTTGGCTATGTGTTCCCCTATGCGTTTTTTAGTAATCTACCTGTCTTGCCAATGTATTTGAGGCCGCACGGGCACGTTATCATGTATACAGCTCCCACTGTATTGCAGTTAATATAAGTTCTTATATCATATTGTTTGTCTCCTGCTGCATTTTCAAACTTTTTTGTTTTATGAACCAATTTACAGTAGGTACACTTTCCGCACAGGTACATTCCCACTGGTTTGGGGCCTATAAAGCCCCTACTCTCTTATAAGAGACGAGACGTGACATGAGGTGGTGAGTGCTGCTGAGCAGCATTGGAATAAGCATCATATAAGGACTATGCATGATTAAGAAAGCTCAAGGGAGCCCTGACCATGCTGTGGGAGTGCAGCCCATTGTAGAGGAAGGTGTAGTCCATGGACATTAGTATTTCCTTGGAAGATTAAAGCAATATATGGAACTGTGATGCGGAAATTAAACTGATTAGATCTCAAACAGAATTCCATTGATAAATGCGATGTTGCAAAAAAAACTAGATAGATCTTGAATTGCTATTCAAACTGAGCATTGTTAGTGCTGACCAGGCAAATATTTGCATGTGCATGTGTTGGTGTGAATGGGGAGCGCTCCAATCCAATATAGGCATTGTTTTTAGGGGGGTAGGGGTTGTTTATTGCGGGGTTTGTATATTGAATCAATAAATTATGCAGCATTGTGAGAAATTGGTTCCCTTGTTTTGTTGTTCAGTAAGATGGCCCACTTTATTCCATTGGATGGACTCCCCACTGCACAAGAGTTGGCATGGCTCTTCATCCGTCACATTTTCAGACCACATGGAATTCCGGAAAATGTGGTGTCATATAGGGGAGTCCAGTTCGTGTCCAGGTTTTGGAAGGCCTTCTGTCGTCATATAGGAATGAACCTATCGTTTTCCTCCAGCTACCACCCACATACTAACGGGCAGACCGAAAGGGTCAACCAATCTTTAGAGCAGTTCCTTAGATGTTACGTGGCTGATGCTTAGATGGATTGGATCAAATTCTTGCCTTTTGCAGAATTTGCCCATAATAATTTGAAATGTGCCTCCTCGGGATTCTCCCCTTTTTAAGTAGTAACGGGGAGATCACCGAAGTTCTCTCCGCTGCCGGTGGTGTCATCACCTTTCCCGGCCTTGGAGGAGTGGCAAGGGACATTAAAAGAGACCTGGGGAAAAGTCAAAGAGAATTTGAAAAAGGCTTTTTCTACCCAGAAAAAACAGGCGGATA
Organism: Hyperolius riggenbachi; assembly: GCF_040937935.1. Classification (NCBI taxonomy): domain Eukaryota; kingdom Metazoa; phylum Chordata; class Amphibia; order Anura; family Hyperoliidae; genus Hyperolius; species Hyperolius riggenbachi. The sequence goes on along the minus strand of NC_090646.1, from coordinate 11,294,453 downwards.
GGAAACGTTCTGTGGAGTGGAATTTTCTCCCAGGAGATTTAGTGTGGGTTTCTACTCGACACTTGGACCTAAAGCAACCCTCTGCTAAATTGGGTCCCAAATTCATAGGGCCATACCCTGTGACCAAAAGGGTCAACAATGTTACCTTTGTTGTCTCGCTCCCACCCAGCTTCAGAGGTGGTAGAATGTTTCATGTATCTCTTACGAAGCCTGCTGTGCATGTGGATTCCTCTCAAACCCCCATGGTGATTGATGGAGAAGCAGAGTATGAGATGGAGCAGATCTTGGATTCTCGGGTGGTGCGTAACTCCATACAGTACCTAGTCCACTGGAGAGGGTATGGTGCAGAGGAGAGATCGTGGATACCACTTTCTCGCATGCATGCAGAAGAACTCAGGAAGGAGTTTCATAGATTGCACCCTGATAGACCAGGTGGTTTGTGTCCGGAGTCCACGTCTAGAGGGGGGGTACTGTAACGTCTGAAACTATGGCGGCTGCGGACACGCAGGCTATGCCCGCAGCCGCGTTTGTTCCCTGTTCACAGGCCTTATCCGTCCCGGCGGCGTCAAGCACGCCGGGAATGGCAATGTCTCTTGCTCATAGGGTTTCTGTATCGCGCGGGCGCGCACGGAGACAGGACCTTTACGCTGGAAGAAGGCACGTCAGCTAACCTACCGGTCGGCTGCTGTCAGGAGTGACTCGCGCCGCTCGGATTGGCTGATTGCTAGGGGGCATGGCGCTGGGCTCTCCTCGGCTTCTTAAGCCTTCACAGATCATTGGCAACTGGTCTGCTGTTGCGAATACACTCGTGTTAGCGCTCAGACCTAGTGAGGTTCCTGTTGATGATAGATGTATATGCAGTGTTTGCGATATACATCTATCTATAGTTAGTTATTATTACATTGTACTCTGATAACCTGTGTATGATTCTGGCTACTCTCTGACCTTGCTATTGCTAAAACGATTCTGTACCTCTGCCTTTCTGACTTAAGTTGCTGAACCTCTGCCTGATATTAACTACTCTCTCGCCTGCCAATTTTGTACTATCTCTACCTGCCTGTTATCGAACCTTGCCTGTCTGACTACTCGACTCACCAGTGGGCCCTTGCCATTGGTGAGGTGCTCTAGCTATTAGAACCTACCAGCCCCTCTGGTGGGGTTCAGACTTACTTGCATAGCTCCAGTGACTGATAGTACCTTGCCAGCTCCTCTGGCAAGGCCTAGTTAAACTATTCAGTCATTTGTGCTGTTAGTACCTTTCCAGCTCCTCTGGCAAGGTCTACTTAAACTATTCACTCATTTGTGCTGTTAGTATCCTGCCAGCTCCTCTGGCAAGCACTAGTTAAACTATTCCGTCATTTGTGCTGTTAGTACCTTACCAGCTCCTCTGGCAAGGTCTAGTTAAACTATTCACTCATTTGTGCTGTTAGTACCTTACCAGCTCCTCTGGCAAGGTTTAGCCAAACTTCGTTAATTCTTTCATTATTAGTACTTTGCCAGCTCCTCTGGTAAAGGTATTGTTTTTTGTGTTGGTAGACCCTCCAGCTCCTCTGGAGAAGTCTATACTGTTGCACCAAACACCACACCTTACTCTCAGCTAACTATACTAGTATTAATGGTGATACTGCAGATCACCACATAATCAGGTATAGCGTCTGTATTATTGGTGATTCTGCAATTCACAAATAATCAGACGTCTGAGTTGCAGCACCCAATCGTTACACGGATCAATTCAGATTTTGAAAAGTGGTATCCGAGCACCCCTTCAGAGGTGTTGGAGGGGAAAACAGGAGGGAAAGAGGTTTCAGCCAATCAGGCTGCATCAGTTAAGCCTGCGGGGAAATAAAGAAGCAAAAAAGGACAACCCAGCATGAGCTGCAACTTCCTTTTTGCATACCAAATTTTTTTTGTGTACCAAATAAGAGTCAGGTAAACTGGGGAATGATCCTTTATCAACAAGAAAAATAATAGTGATTTTAACTTTTGGATTGCCTGGTTAGCATACTTATTACCGGTTTACCAGATAAATATAAAGAACTAGCTGACCCACGGCGTAGCATACGCCGCATAAGAGGGTAGAGGGCAGGAAGGGGGTATTGGGCACAGCGGTGGGGAGGGGGGTTGGACCCCCCCCTCCTGCTTAAGCTCAGCAGATATCCCCCCCCTCACCTGGGTCCCCCATGCGCGCTCCCCCTCCTGCTTAAGCACAGTAGCAGCCGCCACTATTAGTAAGAGGCAGCGGGCGGGATGCCTCACCTCTTCCGTGTTCCAGCGTGTGTTCCACTGTCATCACTTCCTGCAATGCCACCCACTGTATTGGTGTAATTTACCTTTCTAAAACAGAAGGAAATCTGCAATAATTCAGCTATAAGTGAACATTTGTGGTTACCCACAATGCACTGCTACTAAATATGCAAATAATTCATTTTCACCCTTATTAAGCCAAGCAAGCATCCAGAACCACTGGTGTATAGCAAGCCTATAGCTTTAAATTTTACACAGTCATATCTAACCAACATGTGACAGTCTGATTCAGACTTTTGGTCCTCATCTGTACAAGGCAAGGATTGATACGGCTGTATGAGATAGGGCTTGGACCAGTACAACAGAGTAACCAAGCAGCTCAGGGTGACCCAAACCACTCGGAATGTATAGGTGGATAAAAGGGACCAAAAAGACCTTCTACTAATAAAATCAAAGCTTGGTGTAATTTGCCTTCTTAAAACAGAAGAAAAACTGCAATAATTCAGCTATAAGTGAACATTTGTGATTACCCACAATGCACCGCTACTAAATATGCAAATTATTCCTTTTCACCCTTGGTAAGTTAAGCAAGCCTATAGCTTTAAGTTTTACACAGTCATATCAAACCCACATGTGACAGCCTGTGTTTTTTTTTTTGCTTTCTTGGCTCCTGTTGCACGCAACAGGAGTCCCGGGTAAGCAAGGCCTTTATGCCCATGCACGTAAAAAGCGCACCCCACAAAACGTGCATGGGCAGCCACAGGTGCCACAATACAGCAGGACCCTTCCGGTGTTCCCCGAAGGGAACCTTCCGCCTTTGCCTTCGGTGCAGGGGGTTTCTTGGGTCCTCCAACACCCGAAGTATAGAAGGACCCCAACCTGCCCAGCGGTTACCCAAAGGGCCTGGCCATGTGGCAACCGTGTCTACATGGTCCGAGTGGTTCTCCCAAGAGGGAGCCGGGGCGGGAACCAAAGTCCCCGGTGCTAGCAAGCTGGCCCCGGCCTTGCGACTGGAGTTATAAAAATTCTGCACTATCCCTAGCCAAAAGGCCAGGGAGCTGCATTAGTCAGCAATGCATATGGGCAGTACAGACCAAAGCACCATACTTCCACCTGGAATCTGCTACATCACAGGTTTTTTCAGGTACACCTAAACAAAGCCCTTAGCCCTTCAGCCTCAACCAGTTTTCAGACGTTTGGATCTCATCAGTACATAGCAGGAATTGATAAGGCTGTATGAGATAGGGCTTGGACCAGTACAACAGAGTAACCAAGCAGCTCAGGGTGACCCAAACTACTAAAAAATGTATAGGAGGATAAAAGAGACCAAAAAGCCCTTCTACTAAGAAAAAGCAAAGCTTGGTGTAATTTTCCTTCTTAAAACAGAAGCAAATCTGCAATAATTCAGCTATAAGTGAACATTTGTGGTTACCCACAATGCACTGGTACTGAATATACAAATTATTCCTCTTTGCCCTTGGTTTGATATGACACTACTTCTTCCTCTTGCTTGGACCGGCCCCTTCTTGCTTGGACCGGCCCTGGGGGTGGGGCGCTACTTCTTCTTCTTGCTTGAAGGTTGAGGCACTTACTCTATTATATATATAGATTGTTTTTTGATTTTATGCCTGACAGTTACACTTTAAGTGCTAGAGCAGTTGATTAACTGAAATTGTTAACCTGTGAACTAAATATGGGAATTGAATAGGTGTAAAGATACCACTTTTGGTGTCATTCATACTTAATGTGAGAAAGTGGGACTGCAAAGGGATGAATGCAAGGATTTTGCAGGATTCTAAATTCTGACTTTTACATTGGAATTTCCCAATTTTGAGTTGAAAGTTGGAATTCACAGAATTTCCACAAGTCAATTCCAAATGCAACATGAAATTACATTAGTGCATATGCAACTTTTTTTTTTCTTTTTTGCATCAATAGAGAATACAGTATGTCTTTTTCTCAAGGAATATGAATGAGAAAATTCTATATAAAAATTTGAAATGAAATTGTAACCTTGTTTTCACAAATTCTCACTAACTATAACTAATCTTATGGTTAATGCACACATGTATTTACATTAAAAAGACACTGAAGCGAAAAACAAAAATGATATAATGATTTGTATGTGTAGTACAGCTAAGAAATAAAACATTAGGAGCAGAGACATAAGTCTGATATTGTTTCCAGTACAGGAAGAGTTAAGAAACTCCAGTTGTTATCCATGCAAAAGAGCCATTTAGATCCACAACTTTCAAAGTCTTCTGAAGCTTGTTATCTCAACTGTCAGTCACTGTATTTTCTTTTTCTCTGCAGAGGACAGTTCAAAAGTTCACTAGCATGCTCTGTAAAATCATGTAGAATGCTGAGTAGTGTGTAAACTGCAAGTATTAGGGAATGATGCAATGTTATAAAAAACACTATATAACTGAAAATAAAAATATGAGCATATTTTCTTTGCTACTAATTCATTATAACATAATTTTTGTTTCCATTCAGTGTCTCTTTAAGTACCATTTAGCAAATTTGCAATGCATTTTTGGAATCTGAGAAATTTTTCATTCGGTGTAACATCATGCAAAATTCAGGAATTTTGTCGGATTTGAGATACAGCAATCTTCACCATCCCTTGAGAATAAATTTGAATAACTATCACAGTTCTGATTCTTACCTGAGCTTTATATCTACGATCTCTGGATCTCCCCAGTTTCTGCATTTCATGCAAGGCATGGGCCATAGAAACCACTGCAAGGGTTATAGAGAAGAAGCTGGCATAATTATAATTAATATCAAACAGTTCAGTGTCTAATGGGGATATACAGTAATGATAGTTTTCCTTATTAATGTCAAATACTTTCTGAAATGAATGTTTTTCATTCTTGTCAATAGATCGAAAATAAGACATAAAGATGTCTCGAAGTATAGGGTCTTCAGGATGAGTGCATCGATTTACTTTCCGGAAAAACATTTTTAGGTCAGGAATTTCTCTCTCCATTGTTGAATAAATCAAACTACAGTTAAACACCTCTACAATTCCCGTTTCTGATTCTAAAAATATTTCATGGAGAATATATGTTATGTTATATGTGCTCGCTGTTCTTAAAGCAGTAAATGTAAAATCGACCTCAGATTTCCCACAGATTATTACCACCTTAGCAGTATATTTCTCATTCTCAAGTGTTTGTTTAAAGTTAACCCGAGAGTTTGTATCAATACTGTTTAGTTTGTAGACAAATTCAATGCAGATCCCATTCCTGGTCAGCTCCTTGGTCAGTTCTCGCAGTTCCTGTTCCGTGTTGTCATCGATCCGTATAATGATTCCAACCCAGTTCCAATGAAACTGTTTCAGGGAGTAAACAATGGCTTCAAATCTCAGCTGATCATTCTGTGCGGTGGTAAATAGGGATTTGTAACGGATGGTATCTCTTGAGAGAGGACTGGTTTCATAGCTAATCTGGAATATGGAAATATTATAACTGATGAGTTAGAATTTCTTTTTAGTGATCATTAAAGTCAGATCAGAATCTGAATCAATTGTATTTGGCCAAATAAGTTTGCACTTACAGAAATCTGACTTGTCAGTTTTTTGGTGGACACAGAAAATATGGTTCAAGGACAGACAATACAGATATTACAAGTCAAGGACAGTATATGAGTTAAAGTGGTAGCAAACAGGGAGGGATGTGCTCATTTTCAGTTTTGTGCTGTTCAGGAAGATGAGGGGGAGTTTCCTGCCAGTGATGCTCATCCAGATTTCGGATTTCCGAACTACCGGAATTTTTCCACTATCCGAATAGCAATTCGGATATTTTTTGAAATCCGAATTGACTAATTGGGCAGGGAGGGAGGAAAAAAGTCTGCTCCAAGAAGTTTAACGCCAATTTAAACAAAACCTGTATATATAAAATCTCTACATATATTTCTATGATCCTTTCATGATGACAAAAGCCAGAAAGAAGTAGGCAAAGGAGTGCCCATTTTTCCGTACAGCTAAGCGGTCTCACTCACTTTTTACTACAACAAAGCATCTGCTGTACAGCAGCAGAGTGGCTCAGTGGAAGCGTGCTATGCCCATAACCCAGAGGTTGATGGATCGAAACCATCCTCTGCTACGTGTGCTTTGGTTTTTACACCTTGCTTTCCCACACGGGCCAATCGGTGGCCATAGCCCCATAAGAGAAAGTGTCATTATAGCCTTTCTGTAACATAGATAGTAGTGTAACTATTTCAACTAATGTACCCTTCCTAAAGTTGAAGGTTGTATACAAACGTAAGCAGAGTGGTGCAGCGGAAGCATGCTGGGCCCATAACCCAGAGGTTGATGGATCGAAACCATCCTCTACTAGGCATGATTTCATTTTTGCACCTCGCTTTATAGCATGGGCAAAACGGTTTCCATAGCCCTGTAAGAGAAAGTGTAATAAGGGCCCTGCCATAACACAGATATTATGGTAGCTAAGACTACTCCTGGGCCTTTCTTGTAGGTGAAGAGATGAGTGAACTGGGACACCACACTTAAAAAAAAAAAAAAAGCAAAAAGCAAACAGAGAAGCTTCCCCATATTGGAGCATTGGATTTGGTAAAGTCTTAAGCCAATGTTGTGAGAAAACGCGGAAAAACCGCCGCGTGTGCTGAAAGCAAGGCGGCTGATTCCGCGTCCAACGCGGCGGTTTGCACGCGTAGGCACGCGTCTGCTAGTAGGGCAGAACGCGGAAAAGCCGCCGCATGTTCTAACAGCAAAGCGGCTGTTTCCGCGTCCAAGGTGGCGGTTTGTACGCAGCAGCGTGCCTTTGGAATGGCTGGGTCTGTTAGTCCACATAGATGGATCTAGAGTAGTGTTGGGCGAACTTCTAGATGTTCGGGTTCGGGCCGAACAGGCCGAACATGGCCGCGATGTTCGGGTGTTCGACCCGAACTCCGAACATAATGGAAGTCAATGGGGACCCGAACTTTTGTGCTTTGTAAAGCCTCCTTACATGCTACATACCCCAAATTTACAGGGTATGTGCACCTTGGGAGTGGGTACAAGAGGGAAAAATTTTTTAGCAAAAAGAGCTTATAGTTTTTGAGAAAATCGATTTTAAAGTTTCAAAGGGAAAACTGTCTTTTAAATGCGGGAAATGTCTGTTTTCTTTGCACAGGTAACATGCTTTTTGTCGGCATGCAGTCATAAATGTAATACATATAAGAGGTTCCAGGAAAAGGGACCGGTAACGCTAACCCAGCAGCAGCACACGTGATGGAACAGGAGGAGGGTGGCGCAGGAGGAGAAGGCCACGCTTTGAGACACAACAACCCAGACCTTGCATGAGGACAAGAAGCGTGCAGATAGCAATTTGCATTTTGTCGCCATGCAGTCATAAATGTAATACAGATGAGAGGTTCAATAAACAGGGACCGGAAACGCTAACCCATCACAGATGTTCATTGTTCATGTTACTTGGTTGGGGTCCGGGAGTGTTGCGTAGTCGTTTCCAATCCAGGATTGATTCATTTTAATTTGAGTCAGACGGTCTGCATTTTCTGTGGAGAGGTGGATACGCCGCCGATCTGTGACGATGCCTCCGGCAGCACTGAAACAGTATTCCGACATAACGCTGGCTGCCGGGCAAGCCAGCACCTCTATTGCGTACATTGCCAGTTTGTGCCAGGTGTCTAGCTTCGATACCCAATAGTTGAAGGGTGCAGATGGATTGTTCAACACAGCTACGCCATCTGACATGTAGTCCTTGACCATCTTCTCCAGGCGATCGGTGTTGGAGGTGGATCTGCACGCTTGCTGTTCTGTGTGCTGCTGCATGGGTGTCAGAAAATTTTCCCACTCCAAGGACACTGCCGATACCATTCCCTTTTGGGCACTAGCTGCGGCTTGTGTTGTTTGCTGCCCTCCTGGTCGTCCTGGGTTTGCGGAAGTCAGTCTGTCGGCGTACAACTGGCTAGAGGAGGGGGAGGATGTCAATCTCCTCTCTAAAGTCTCCACAAGGGCCTGCTGGTATTCTTCCATTTTGACCTGTCTGGCTCTTTCTTCAAGCAGTTTTGGAACATTGTGTTTGTACCGTGGATCCAGAAGGGTATAAACCCAGTAATTGGTGTTGTCCAGAATGCGCACAATGCGTGGGTCGCGTTCAATGCAGTCCAAGGCCAAAGAGGTCATAGCCTAGGGTCACAAAACCTGTTTATTGGGCAATTTCAATGGTGGCGAGTCTGACGTACATAAATCGCAGCAATGGCCGTTAGCAACGTCTGAATCTCACGAAATGTCTCATGCAGGTAGAAGACATATTGTTAGACTTGGGCTCCAAAGATGGGTTCCCTACATCTCTGCAAACCAGAGTTACAGGGCTCCAAATTTGGTAAAATCCCCCATAGGCTTTCATTGGGCCTCCTATTTACAGTTCCAAAATCTCACATCTTTTCAAAGGGCAATTACTCAGCAGTGGCAAATTTTCTAGCATTGTAGGGACCCTTAGGGGGAACATGACTGGTGAGTTTCGGGCCCCTAGGCCGAAGAGGTCATAGCCTAGGGTCACAAAAACCTGTTTATTGGGGCTATTTCAATGGTAGTGATGGTGACGTACATAAATCGCAGCAATGGCCGTTAGCAAAGTCTGAATCTCACGAAATGTCTCATGCAGGTAGAAGACATATTGTTAGACTTGGATTCCAAAGATGGGGTCCCTACATCTCTGCAAACCAGAGTTACAGGGGTCCAAAATTGGTAAAATCCCCCATAGGATTTCATTGGCTCCCTATTTCACTTTCCAAAATCTCACAGCTTTTCAAAGGGCAATGGCTCAGCAGTACCAAATTTTCTAGCATTGTAGGGACCCTTAGGGGGAACATGACTGGTGAGTTTCGGGCCCCTAGGCCGAAGAGGTCATAGCCTAGGGTCACAAAAACCTGTTTATTGGGGCTATTTCAATGGTAGTGATGGTGACGTACATAAATCGCAGCAATGGCCGTTAGCAAAGTCTGAATCTCACGAAATGTCTCATGCAGGTAGAAGACATATTGTTAGACTTGGATTCCAAAGATGGGGTCCCTACATCTCTGCAAACCAGAGTTACAGGGGTCCAAAATTGGTAAAATCCCCCATAGGATTTCATTGGCTCCCTATTTCACTTTCCAAAATCTCACATCTTTTCAAAGGGCAATTACTCAGCAGTGGCAAATTTTCTAGCATTGTAGGGACCCTTAGGGGGAACATGACTGGTGAGTTTCGGGCCCCTAGGCCAAAGAGGTCATAGCCTAGGGTCACAAAAACCTGTTTATTGGGGCTATTTCAATGGTAGTGATGGTGACGTACATAAATCGCAGCAATGGCCGTTAGCAAAGTCTGAATCTCACGAAATGTCTCATGCAGGTAGAAGACATATTGTTAGACTTGGATTCCAAAGATGGGGTCCCTACATCTCTGCAAACCAGAGTTACAGGGGTCCAAAATTGGTAAAATCCCCCATAGGATTTCATTGGCTCCCTATTTCACTTTCCAAAATCTCACATCTTTTCAAAGGGCAATGGCTCAGCAGTACCAAATTTTCTAGCATTGTAGGGACCCTTAGGGGGAACATGACTGGTGAGTTTCGGGCCCCTAGGCCGAAGAGGTCATAGCCTAGGGTCACAAAAACCTGTTTATTGGGGCTATTTCAATGGTAGTGATGGTGACGTACATAAATCGCAGCAATGGCCGTTAGCAAAGTCTGAATCTCACGAAATGTGTCATGCAGGTAGAAGACATATTGTTAGACTTGGATTCCAAAGATGGGGTCCCTACATCTCTGCAAACCAGAGTTACAGGGGCCCAAAATTGGTAAAATTCCCCATAGGATTTCATTGGCTCCCTATTTCACTTTCCAAAATCTCACATCTTTTCAAAGGGCAATTACTCAGCAGTGGCAAATTTTCTAGCATTGTAGGGACCCTTAGGGGGAACATGACTGGTGAGTTTCGGGCCCCTAGGCCAAAGAGGTCATAGCCTAGGGTCACAAAAACCTGTTTATTGGGGCTATTTCAATGGTAGTGATGGTGACGTACATAAATCGCAGCAATGGCCGTTAGCAAAGTCTGAATCTCACGAAATGTCTCATGCAGGTAGAAGACATATTGTTAGACTTGGATTCCAAAGATGGGGTCCCTACATCTCTGCAAACCAGAGTTACAGGGGTCCAAAATTGGTAAAATCCCCCATAGGATTTCATTGGCTCCCTATTTCACTTTCCAAAATCTCACATCTTTTCAAAGGGCAATGGCTCAGCAGTACCAAATTTTCTAGCATTGTAGGGACCCTTAGGGGGAACATGACTGGTGAGTTTCGGGCCCCTAGGCCGAAGAGGTCATAGCCTAGGGTCACAAAAACCTGTTTATTGGGGCTATTTCAATAGTAGTGATGGTGACGTACATAAATCGCAGCAATGGCCGTTAGCAAAGTCTGAATCTCACGAAATGTCTCATGCAGGTAGAAGACATATTGTTAGACTTGGATTCCAAAGATGGGGTCCCTACATCTCTGCAAACCAGAGTTACAAGGGTCCAAAATTGGTAAAATCCCCTATAGGATTTCATTGGCTCCCTATTTCACTTTCCAAAATCTCACATCTTTTCAAAGGGCAATGGCTCAGCAGTACCAAATTTTCTAGCATTGTAGGGACCCTTAGGGGGAACATGACTGGTGAGTTTTGGGCCCCTAGGCCGAAGAGGTCATAGCCTAGGGTCACAAAAACCTGTTTATTGGGGCTATTTCAATGGTAGTGATGGTGACGTACATAAATCGCAGCAATGGCCGTTAGCAAAGTCTGAATCTCACGAAATGTCTCATGCAGGTAGAAGACATATTGTTAGACTTGGATTCCAAAGATGGGGTCCCTACATCTCTGCAAACCAGAGTTACAGGGGTCCAAAATTGGTAAAATCCCCCATAGGATTTCATTGGCTCCCTATTTCACTTTCCAAAATCTCACAGCTTTTCAAAGGGCAATGGCTCAGCAGTACCAAATTTTCTAGCATTGTAGGGACCCTTAGGGGGAACATGACTGGTGAGTTTCGGGCCCCTAGGCCAAAGAGGTCATAGCCTAGGGTCACAAAAACCTGTTTATTGGGGCTATTTCAATGGTAGTGATGGTGACGTACATAAATCGCAGCAATGGCCGTTAGCAAAGTCTGAATCTCACGAAATGTCTCATGCAGGTAGAAGACATATTGTTAGACTTGGATTCCAAAGATGGGGTCCCTACATCTCTGCAAACCAGAGTTACAGGGGTCCAAAATTGGTAAAATCCCCCATAGGATTTCATTGGCTCCCTATTTCACTTTCCAAAATCTCACATCTTTTCAAAGGGCAATGGCTCAGCAGTACCAAATTTTCTAGCATTGTAGGGACCCTTAGGGGGAACATGACTGGTGAGTTTCGGGCCCCTAGGCCAAAGAGGTCATAGCCTAGGGTCACAAAAACCTGTTTATTGGGGCTATTTCAATGGTAGTGATGGTGACGTACATAAATCACAGCAATGGCCGTTAGCAAAGTCTGAATCTCACGAAATGTGTCATGCAGGTAGAAGACATATTGTTAGACTTGGATTCCAAAGATGGGGTCCCTACATCTCTGCAAACCAGAGTTACAGGGGTCCAAAATTGGTAAAATCCCCCATAGGATTTCATTGGCTCCCTATTTCACTTTCCAAAATCTCACATCTTTTCAAAGGGCAATTACTCAGCAGTGGCAAATTTTCTAGCATTGTAGGGACCCTTAGGGGGAACATGACTGGTGAGTTTCGGGCCCCTAGGCCAAAGAGGTCATAGCCTAGGGTCACAAAAACCTGTTTATTGGGGCTATTTCAATGGTAGTGATGGTGACGTACATAAATCGCAGCAATGGCCGTTAGCAAAGTCTGAATCTCACGAAATGTCTCATGCAGGTAGAAGACATATTGTTAGACTTGGATTCCAAAGATGGGGTCCCTACATCTCTGCAAACCAGAGTTACAGGGGTCCAAAATTGGTAAAATCCCCCATAGGATTTCATTGGCTCCCTATTTCACTTTCCAAAATCTCACATCTTTTCAAAGGGCAATGGCTCAGCAGTACCAAATTTTCTAGCATTGTAGGGACCCTTAGGGGGAACATGACTGGTGAGTTTCGGGCCCCTAGGCCGAAGAGGTCATAGCCTAGGGTCACAAAAACCTGTTTATTGGGGCTATTTCAATGGTAGTGATGGTGACGTAAATAAATCGCAGCAATGGCCGTTAGCAAAGTCTGAATCTCACGAAATGTCTCATGCAGGTAGAAGACATATTGTTAGACTTGGATTCCAAAGATGGGGTCCCTACATCTCTGCAAACCAGAGTTACAGGGGTCCAAAATTGGTAAAATCCCCCATAGGATTTCATTGGCTCCCTATTTCACTTTCCAAAATCTCACATCTTTTCAAAGGGCAATGGCTCAGCAGTACCAAATTTTCTAGCATTGTAGGGACCCTTAGGGGGAACATGACTGGTGAGTTTCGGGCCCCTAGGCCGAAGAGGTCATAGCCTAGGGTCACAAAAACCTGTTTATTTGGGCTATTTCAATGGTAGTGATGGTGACGTACATAAATCGCAGCAATGGCCGTTAGCAACGTCTGAATCTCACGAAATGTCTCATGCAGGTAGAAGACATATTGTTAGACTTAGATTCCAAAAATGGGGTCCCTACATCTCTGCAAACCAGAGTTACAGGGGTCCAAAATTGGTAAAATCCCCCATAGGCTTTCATTGGGCCTCCTATTTACCGTTCCAAAATCTCACACCATTTCAAAGGGCAATGGCTCAGCAGTGGCAAAACTCACCAGTCATGATCCCCCTAAGGGTCCCTACAATGCTAGAAAATTTGGTACTGCTGAGCCATTGCCCTTTGAAAAGATGTGAGATTTTGGAAAGTGAAACAGGGAGCCAATGAAATCCTATGGGGGATTTTACCAATTTTGGACCCCTGTAACTCTGGTTTGCAGAGATGTAGGGACCCCATCTTTGGAATCCAAGTCTAACAATATGTCTTCTACCTGCATGAGACATTTCGTGAGATTCAGACTTTGCTAACGGCCATTGCTGCGATTTATGTACGTCACCATCACTACCATTGAAATAGCCCCAATAAACAGGTTTTTGTGACCCTAGGCTATGACCTCTTCGGCCTAGGAGCCCGAAACTCACCAGTCATGTTCCCCCTAAGGGTCCCTACAATACTAGAAAATTTGGTACTGCTGAGCCATTGCCCTTTGAAAAGATGTGAGATTTTGGAAAGTGAAATAGGGAGCCAATGAAATCCTATGGGGGATTTTACCAATTTTGGACCCCTGTAACTCTGGTTTGCAGAGATGTAGGGACCCCATCTTTGGAATCCAAGTCTAACAATATGTCTTCTACCTGCATGAGACATTTCGTGAGATTCAGACTTTGCTAACGGCCATTGCTGCGATTTATGTACGTCACCATCACTACCATTGAAATAGCCCCAATAAACAGGTTTTTGTGACCCTAGGCTATGACCTCTTCGGCCTAGGAGCCCGAAACTCACCAGTCATGTTCCCCCTAAGGGTCCCTACAATACTAGAAAATTTGGTACTGCTGAGCCATTGCCCTTTGAAAAGATGTGAGATTTTGGAAAGTGAAATAGGGAGCCAATGAAATCCTATGGGGGATTTTACCAATTTTGGACCCCTGTAACTCTGGTTTGCAGAGATGTAGGGACCCCATCTTTGGAATCCAAGTCTAACAATATGTCTTCTACCTGCATGAGACATTTCGTGAGATTCAGACTTTGCTAACGGCCATTGCTGCGATTTATGTACGTCACCATCGCTACCATTGAAATAGCCCCAATAAACAGGTTTTTGTGACCCTAGGCTATGACCGCTTCGGCCTAGGGGCCCGAAACTCACCAGTCATGTTCCCCCTAAGGGTCCCTACAATGCTAGAAAATTTGGTACTGCTGAGCCATTGCCCTTTGAAAAGATGTGAGATTTTGGAAAGTGAAATAGGGAGCCAATGAAATCCTATGGGGGATTTTACCAATTTTGGACCCCTGTAACTCTGGTTTGCAGAGATGTAGGGACCCCATCTTTGGAATCCAAGTCTAACAATATGTCTTCTACCTGCATGAGACATTTCGTGAGATTCAGACTTTGCTAACGGCCATTGCTGCGATTTATGTACGTCACCATCACTACCATTGAAATAGCCCCAATAAACAGGTTTTTGTGACCCTAGGCTATGACCTCTTCGGCCTAGGAGCCCGAAACTCACCAGTCATGTTCCCCCTAAGGGTCCCTACAATACTAGAAAATTTGGTACTGCTGAGCCATTGCCCTTTGAAAAGATGTGAGATTTTGGAAAGTGAAATAGGGAGCCAATGAAATCCTATGGGGGATTTTACCAATTTTGGACCCCTGTAACTCTGGTTTGCAGAGATGTAGGGACCCCATCTTTGGAATCCAAGTCTAACAATATGTCTTCTACCTGCATGAGACATTTCGTGAGATTCAGACTTTGCTAACGGCCATTGCTGCGATTTATGTACGTCACCATCACTACCATTGAAATAGCCCCAATAAACAGGTTTTTGTGACCCTAGGCTATGACCTCTTCGGCCTAGGGGCCCGAAACTCACCAGTCATGTTCCCCCTAAGGGTCCCTACAATGCTAGAAAATTTGGTACTGCTGAGCCATTGCCCTTTGAAAAGATGTGAGATTTTGGAAAGTGAAATAGGGAGCCAATGAAATCCTATAGGGGATTTTACCAATTTTGGACCCCTGTAACTCTGGTTTGCAGAGATGTAGGGACCCCATCTTTGGAATCCAAGTCTAACAATATGTCTTCTACCTGCATGAGACATTTCGTGAGATTCAGACTTTGCTAACGGCCATTGCTGCGATTTATGTACGTCACCATCGCTACCATTGAAATAGCCCCAATAAACAGGTTTTTGTGACCCGTCCCTAGGCTATGACCTCTTCGGCCTAGGGGCCCGAAACTCACCAGTCATGTTCCCCCTAAGGGTCCCTACAATGCTAGAAAATTTGGTACTGCTGAGCCATTGCCCTTTGAAAAGATGTGAGATTTTGGAAAGTGAAATAGGGAGCCAATGAAATCCTATGGGGGATTTTACCAATTTTGGACCCCTGTAACTCTGGTTTGCAGAGATGTAGGGACCCCATCTTTGGAATCCAAGTCTAACAATATTTCTTCTACCTGCATGAGACATTTCGTGAGATTCAGACTTTGCTAACGGCCATTGCTGCGATTTATGTACGTCACCATCACTACCATTGAAATAGCCCCAATAAACAGGTTTTTGTGACCCTAGGCTATGACCTCTTCGGCCTAGGAGCCCGAAACTCACCAGTCATGTTCCCCCTAAGGGTCCCTACAATACTAGAAAATTTGGTACTGCTGAGCCATTGCCCTTTGAAAAGATGTGAGATTTTGGAAAGTGAAATAGGGAGCCAATGAAATCCTATGGGGGATTTTACCAATTTTGGACCCCTGTAACTCTGGTTTGCAGAGATGTAGGGACCCCATCTTTGGAATCCAAGTCTAACAATATGTCTTCTACCTGCATGAGACATTTCGTGAGATTCAGACTTTGCTAACGGCCATTGCTGCGATTTATGTACGTCACCATCACTACCATTGAAATAGCCCCAATAAACAGGTTTTTGTGACCCTAGGCTATGACCTCTTCGGCCTAGGGGCCCGAAACTCACCAGTCATGTTCCCCCTAAGGGTCCCTACAATGCTAGAAAATTTGGTACTGCTGAGCCATTGCCCTTTGAAAAGATGTGAGATTTTGGAAAGTGAAATAGGGAGCCAATGAAATCCTATGGGGGATTTTACCAATTTTGGACCCCTGTAACTCTGGTTTGCAGAGATGTAGGGACCCCATCTTTAGAATCCAAGTCTAACAATATGTCTTCTACCTGCATGAGACATTTCGTGAGATTCAGACTTTGCTAACGGCCATTGCTGCGATTTATGTACGTCACCATCACTACCATTGAAATAGCCCCAATAAACAGGTTTTTGTGACCCTAGGCTATGACCTCTTCGGCCTAGGGGCCCGAAACTCACCAGTCATGTTCCCCCTAAGAGTCCCTACAATGCTAGAAAATTTGGTACTGCTGAGCCATTGCCCTTTGAAAAGATGTGAGATTTTGGAAAGTGAAATAGGGAGCCAATGAAATCCTATGGGGGATTTTACCAATTTTGGACCCCTGTAACTCTGGTTTGCAGAGATGTAGGGACCCCATCTTTGGAATCCAAGTCTAACAATATGTCTTCTACCTGCATGAGACATTTTGTGAGATTCAGACTTTGCTAACGGCCATTGCTGCGATTTATGTACGTCACCATCACTACCATTGAAATAGCCCCAATATACAGGTTTTTGTGACCCTAGGCTATGACCTCTTCGGCCTAGGGGCCCGAAACTCACCAGTCATGTTCCCCCTAAGGGTCCCTACAATGCTAGAAAATTTGGTACTGCTGAGCCATTGCCCTTTGAAAAGATGTGAGATTTTGGAAAGTGAAATAGGGAGCCAATTAAATCCTATGGGGGATTTTACCAATTTTGGACCCCTGTAACTCTGGTTTGCAGAGATGTAGGGACCCCATCTTTAGAATCCAAGTCTAACAATATGTCTTCTACCTGCATGAGACATTTCGTGAGATTCAGACTTTGCTAACGGCCATTGCTGCGATTTATGTACGTCACCATCACTACCATTGAAATAGCCCCAATAAACAGGTTTTTGTGACCCTAGGCTATGACCTCTTCGGCCTAGGGGCCCGAAACTCACCAGTCATGTTCCCCCTAAGGGTCCCTACAATGCTAGAAAATTTGCCACTGCTGAGTAATTGCCCTTTGAAAAGATGTGAGATTTTGGAACTGTAAATAGGAGGCCCAATGAAAGCCTATGGGGGATTTTACCAAATTTGGAGCCCTGTAACTCTGGTTTGCAGAGATGTAGGGAACCCATCTTTGGAGCCCAAGTCTAACAATATGTCTTCTACCTGCATGAGACATTTCGTGAGATTCAGACGTTGCTAACGGCCATTGCTGCGATTTATGTACGTCAGACTCGCCACCATTGAAATTGCCCAATAAACAGGTTTTGTGACCCTAGGCTATGACCTCTTCGGCCTAGGACTGCATTGAACAAGACCCACGCATTGTGCGCATTTTGGACAACACCAATTACTGGGTTTATACCCTTCTGGATCCACGGTACAAACACAATGTTCCAAAACTGCTTGAAGAAAGAGCCAGACAGGTCAAAATGGAAGAATACCAGCAGGCCCTTGTGGAGACTTTAGAGAGGAGATTGACATCCTCCCCCTCCTCTAGCCAGTTGTACGCCGACAGACTGACTTCCGCAAACCCAGGACGACCAGGAGGGCAGCAAACAACACAAGCCGCAGCTAGTGCCCAAAAGGGAATGGTATCGGCAGTGTCCTTGGAGTGGGAAAATTTTCTGACACCCATGCAGCAGCACACAGAACAGCAAGCGTGCAGATCCACCTCCAACACCGATCGCCTGGAGAAGATGGTCAAGGACTACATGTCAGATGGCGTAGCTGTGTTGAACAATCCATCTGCACCCTTCAACTATTGGGTATCGAAGCTAGACACCTGGCACAAACTGGCAATGTACGCAATAGAGGTGCTGGCTTGCCCGGCAGCCAGCGTTATGTCGGAACGCTGTTTCAGTGCTGCCGGAGGCATCGTCACAGATCGGCGGCGTATCCGCCTCTCCACAGAAAATGCAGACCGTCTGACTCAAATTAAAATGAATCAATCCTGGATTGGAAACGACTACGCAACACTCCCGGACCCCAACCAAGTAACATGAACAATGAACATCTGTGATGGGTTAGCGTTTCCGGTCCCTGTTTATTGAACCTCTCATCTGTATTACATTTATGACTGCATGGCGACAAAATGCAAATTGCTATCCGCACGCTTCTTGTCCTCATGCAAGGCCTGGGTTGTTGTGTCTCAAAGCGTGGCCTTCTCCTCCTGCGCCACCCTCCTCTTGTTCCATCACGTGTGCTGCTGCTGGGTTAGCGTTACCGGTCCCTTTTCCTGGAACCTCTTATATGTATTACATTTATGACTGCATGCCGACAAAAAGCATGTTACCTGTGCAAAGAAAACAGACATTTCCCGCATTTAAAAGACAGTTTTCCCTTTGAAACTTTAAAATCGATTTTCTCAAAAACTATAAGCTCTTTTTGCTAAATTTTTTTTTCCTCTTGTACCCACTCCCAAGGTGCACATACCCTGTAAATTTGGGGTATGTAGCATGTAAGGAGGCTTTACAAAGCACAAAAGTTCGGGTCCCCATTGACTTCCATTATGTTCGGAGTTCGGCCATGTTCGGCCCGAACCCGAACATCTAGATGTTCGCCCAACACTACACGTGACCCGTTCGGCCAATCACAGCGCTAGCCGAACGTTCGGGTAACGTTCGGCCATGCGCTCTTAGTTCGGCCATATGGCCGAACAGTTTGGCCGAACACCATCAGGTGTTCGGCCGAACCCGAACATCACCCGAACAGGGTGATGTTCTGCAGAACCCGAACAGTGTCGAACACTGTTCGCCCAACACTAATGGAGAGCTACGCGCGCGTGGGCCAGAAGTCAGGACCTTTATACCAGCAGGGGAAGTGTCAGCTGATCAGGAAGATCAGCTGATTCCTGCAGGACTCATGATTGGCTGAATGGTTCGGGCGGGGCAGCAGAGTTCAGCTACTATATATTCTGCTGCTTGTCAGTTGCTGGTTGTCTGTCATTGCTAACACTTTGTGGAAGCATTCAGACCATAGTCAGATCCTTACAGTGTGTTTGAACCAGGTGGACCTGGGAATTCACACTGAGCCATATTTCCTTGTACTGTTATTATTATTTGTTAGACCAGTTCCAGGGTGTTGAGATCAAGGCCCTCACACCCAAGACTAGGAAACTGTATTGTCTTTATGTTATATTCCAGACTAGTTCCAGGGAGTTGATGATCACGGAACTCACACCCAAGACCAGGGAATTGTATTATCATTTATGTTATGTTCCAGACTAGTTCCAGGGTGTTGATGATCACGGAACTCACACCCAAGACTAGGGAATTGTATTATCATTTATGTTATACTCCAGACTAGTTCCAGGGTGTTGATGATCACGGAACTCACACCCAAGACTAGGGAATTGTATTATCATCTATGTTATACTCCAGACTAGTTCCAGGGTGTTGATGATCACGGAACTCACACCCAAGACTAGGGAATTGTATTATCATTTATGTTATGCTCCAGACTAGTTCCAGGGTGTTGTGACTACGGACCTCACACCCCAGACTAGGATTGTGCTATTTCTACTGCGGTGTCCCAATGGCCACAAATTTACGGAAAGCCTCTGACTCCACCAGCTTATATGGTAATAGCTGGCGAGCTAATAGTTCCGCCACACCAGCTGTCCCAATGCGGTGTCCCAATGGCCACAAATTTACGGAAAGCCTCTGACTCCACCAGCTTATATGGTAATAGCTGGCAAGCTAATAGTTCCGCCACACCAGCTGTCAGACGCCGGGCAAGAGGGTGACTGGCAGAAATTGGCTTCTTCCACTCAAAGACTTCCTTCACGGACACCTGGCTACTGCTGTAGGCAGAGGAGCAGGAACCGCTCAAGGGCAGAGTCGGTGTGGAGGAGGGTGGCTGTGAAGGTGCAAGGGAGAAAGCAGCTGAAGATGAAGCACCTGAAGGAGGAAGAGGAGAAGGAGGGTGGCTTGTCTTTTGGGTGCTGCTTTCTTGCCATAGCTGTTTGTGCCTTTTCTCCAGGTGCCTTCGTAAGGCACTTGTCCCTACGTGAGTGTTAGCCTTTCCACGGCTCAATTTTTGGAGGCAGAGAGAACAGATGGCTTTGCTCCAATCTGAGGTACACACGTTAAAAAATTTCCAAACCGCTGAGCCCCCCTGGGGTGATGGTGCTACGGTGGCATCAGCAGCTGACGTTGAAGGGCATGTTAGCTGGCTTTCCATAGCTGGCGATACATGGAACCGGACACTGCCCCCAGCTGTTTCTGAAGACGAGCTCCCTCTGCTTCTTTCATGGACTCGTCTCATCCTACTCCTCTCTGACTCCCCCTCTGAACTGTCCCCCCTGGTCATCTCCTCCATTGGAAACATACGTGGCATCCGTATAATCGTCATCATAATCCTCCTGCCCAGCTTCGCTTTCCTCAGACACCTCAACAACTGCACCAACATCAGGTGCTTCATCATCCCCCTCCTCATATGTTACGTCCATACTATCGCCACCTAACTCAGATGTATGAGGTGGTATAACTTGCTTAGTGCCTTTATCTTGTTGTAGATGTATTGGCTGTGAATCAGTGATGTTCACACCAAATAACTCCCGCGAAATGTCAAATGCAGCGGATGTGGTGCTTGTAGTAGCGCTGGTGGCTGCGGGAGATGAGGTGTTCTGTGTTAAATAGTCAAGCACGTCCTGACAATCTTGGGAAGTGATGACACGTGCCTTCTTCTGAGCACTGTACTTTGGGCCAGGGCCCCACTAAATCACATCAACACAACCTGGCACAGACCTGCCAGGTGGCCTTCCTCTGGGTCTGCCTCTACCTCTTCCTCTACCTGCTTTGTCCATGTTGTCCATCTCGGGGGGAAGATAGGTACATGCAGTGAGGTGGGTTCACTGAACACTAAAGGTAGTTAGATGCAGTGAGATGGGTTCACTCAACACAACAGCTAGGTGTATGCAGTGAGGTGGGTTCACTGAACACTAAAGGTAGTTAGATGCAGTGAGGTGGGTTCACTCAACACTAAAGGTAGGTAGATGCAGTGAGGTGGGTTCACTCAAAACAACAGCTAGGTATATGCAGTGAGGTGGGTTCACTGAACACTAAAGGTAGTTAGATGCAGTGAGGTGGGTTCACTGAACACTAAAGGTAGTTAGATGCAGTGAGGTGAGTTCACTGAACACAAAAGGTAGTTAGATGCAGTGAGGTGGGTTCACTGAACACTAAAGGTAGTTAGATGCAGTGAGGTGGGTTCACTGAACACAAAAGGTAGTTAGATGCAGTTAGGTGGGTTCACTCAACACAACAGCTAGGTATATGCAGTGAGGTGGGTTCACTGAACACGAAAGGTAGGTAGATGCAGTGAGGTGGGTTCACTCAACACAACAGCTAGGTATATGCAGTGAGGTAGGTTCACTGAACACAAAAGGTAGTTAGATGCAGTGAGGTGGGTTCACTGAACACTAAAGGTAGTTAGATGCAGTGAGGTGGGTTCACTGAACACAAAAGGTAGTTAGATGCAGTTAGGTGGGTTCACTCAACACAACAGCTAGGTATATGCAGTGAGGTGGGTTCACTGAACACGAAAGGTAGGTAGATGCAGTGAGGTGGGTTCACTCAACACAACAGCTAGGTATATGCAGTGAGGTAGGTTCACTGAACACTAAAGGTAGTTAGATGCAGTGAGGTGGGTTCACTCAACACAAAAGTTAGTTAGATGCAGTGAGGTGGGTTTACTCAACACAAAAGGTAGTTAGATGCAGTAAGGTGAGTTCACGCAACACAACAGGTATGTATATGCAGTGAGGTGGGTTCACTGAACACTAAAGGTAGTTAGATGCAGTGAGGTGGGTTCACTCAACACAAAAGGTAGTTACATGCAGTGAGGTGGGTTCACTCAACACAACAGGTACTAGTAAGTATATGCAGTACTGGGTAGTACAATGTGCAGCTCCCTGTCACACACACAGGTAGTCACTGAATGTGCTGGGCTGCTGGCAGTGGCACACACACAGTATGAATTAGCAAGGCTGTGTATGCAACACAAGTGTCACTTTGACACACACAGAAAAAAAAATGATCACAAGAACAGGATTAGCTCTGAAAAGAGCTGTTGAGGGGTGCTATTAAAGCAATAAGATTCAGCCAGGAGGAATCTAAGAAGCCAAGAGCCTAACTAATCTTTCCTTAGGAGAAAAAAATCAGCAGCAGCTTCCCCTAGTCTGTCTATATGCAGGCACACGAGTGAGTGTAATGGCCGGCGAGCCTGCCTTACATAAGGGGGGTGGGGCTCCAGGGCTGAGTGTAGCCAGATTGGCTACAATGTGCCTGCTGACTGTGATGTAGAGTGTCAAAGTTGACCCTCATAGTGCATTATGGGGTGAATCGAACTTCCGGGAAAGTTCACCTTCGCCGGCGAAGGCGAACCACCCGAAGTTCGCCTAGAACCGTTCGCTGGGGATCCGTTTGGGACATCTCTAGTATAGTGGTGAGCATAGCTGCCTTCCAAGCAGTTGACCTGTGTTTGATTCCTGGCCAATGCATGTGAGCTTGCTTTTGACGCCATACAAATCCCTGGAAGACAAGATCCATGAACAGTTAGGGCATCCCCTCACCTGCTGAGGAGAGAGAGTGAGTTTTACCTTCCCAAACATTTTGGAAGCATTTTAAAGGCCTCTTCTGGTTTTCAATCCAGATATCCGAATCTGACCGGATATTGGGTTCGCATATCCGATTCTTCTCGGATACCCAAAAGTTCGGATTCGGATATCCGATTCGGATCCGGATATCTGGGTATCCGGATCCGAATCTATTAGGATTTTAAAAAGTGTATCCGAGCACCCCTGTTTCCTGCACGCTTGTTCCCTCTGTTGGTCATATAGCCCTCGTCTATATGCAACTGAAGTCCTCTCCAATGATTGGCTGAATTGCTCAGCCTCTGCTTAACTAAGTACTGCAGACTAGGTGTATTTTATTTGCACTTATTATTGGCTGACTGGCAGTCTGCACACTAAGTGGCAGAGTGCTGTCTGGGAGTGAGGATTGCTTTTGTGTTTGGTAAGTTGAAGGAGTGGTGGGGGAGAGTTCCTGTTGGTGGCAGCTCTGGGGCTCACCTGCACTCCCCTATTGTGTTACATGCTGGTTTTGGGGTCCCAAGTAGTGGCAGAGCATGGGGCCCCACCTGTCATGTGCACTAGTGTTTGCGAAGATGGAGTGAGCAAGGTGAGAGGGGTCAGAGGCAATCTTGGGAAGATGGAGTGAGCAGGGTGAGAGGGGAGGGGTCAGAGGCAATCTTGGGAAGATGGAGTGAGCAGGGTGGGAGGAAGAGGCGTAGCTTGGGGTGGGCGGGGTAGGACATGTGCCCCCGGGTGCTGGGTCGCTAAGGGCGCCCAGCCATACTGTGTATTTTATTTATTTATTCATTTTTTTCTGCCAGTACTATACTACTATGCGCTCGCCAGGCCGGGGTCTCCCAGTCAGTGACGTCCCCAGTGACGTTGCCGCACAGCGTCCATAGAGGTGGAACGCTGAGCAGAGCAGCAGAGAGCCAGCTCCATCCATTCGCTGCTGGCCGGGTGACGAGGTGTGTGAGGAGGAGCCGACGAGGCAGGGAGGGACAGGCAGCCAGGTCATGTGACTGCAGCGAGTCAGAGTGTGGAGTGGAGCGGCTTCAATTTATTCAGAGGAACTTAGAGCAGAGCCACCTAGAGTTGAGCTGAAATTTTCGAAATTTCGCATTACTATAATTACGCATGCGAAATTTGCGATTACGATGCGAAATTACGGTAGCGTAATTGCCATTAAAATCGTAATTGAAAACACCGTAAGCGTAATTTTCAACGCGTAATTTTGCGTTTCGGGCATGCCGTAATTTCGCATTAAACGCTACCGTAATTTCGCGTTACACCGTAACGCTCCCGTATAATACAAAAAAGCCGCCGACTTTAACGGTTAATAGCAAAGCCCCCTTAAATGCTAAGAGCCTCAAATTTGGAGAATATATTAAGGAGATCAGAAGGAATAAGAGGAAAATTTTTTTTTCCAAAAAGACCTTATAGTTTTTGAGAAAATCGATGTTAAAGTTTCAAAGTAAAAATGTATACATTTAAAAACCCGCCGACTTTAACGGTTAATAGCAAAGCCTGCTTAAAGTTTAGGAACACCAAATTCCCAGGGTATATTAAGGGGATCAGTGGGAATAAGAGGAAAAACATTTTTTTCAAAAAGACCTTATAGTTTTTGAGAAAATCGATTTTTAAGTTTCAAGGGCGAAAATGTCTTTTAAATGCGGAAAATGTCAGTTTTTTTTGCACAGGTAACAATAGTGTATTATTTTCATAGATTCCCCCAAGTGGAAAGAGTTTTACTTACTTTGTTCTGAGTGTGGGAAATATAAAAAAAAAATGACGTGGGGTCCCCCCTCCCAGACCTCTTTAACCCCTTGTCCCCCATGCAGGCTGGGATAGCCAGAATGCGGAGCACCGGCCGCGTGGGGCTCCGCACCCTGACTATACCAGCCCGCATGGTCCATGGATTGGGGGGTCTCGGAAGGGGAGGGGCAGCCAAGCTTTCCCTAGTGTTGGGCGAACAGTGTTCGCCACTGTTCGGGTTCTGCAGAACATCACCCTGTTCGGGTGATGTTCGAGTTCGGCCGAACACCTGACGGTGCTCGGCCAAACCGTTCGGCCACATGGCCGAACTAAGAGCGCATGGCCGAACGTTCCCCGAACGTCTGGCTAGCGCTGTGATTGGCCGAACGGGTCACGTGGTTCGGACCCGAACGCGCTCTGATTGGCCGAACTGTCACGTGGTTCGGGTAAATAAATACCCGAACCACGTCATATCTCCGCCATTTGTCTGTGGGTTTAGCTTTGGGTAGGCAGGCAGGGTAGTTCGCGCTCCAGCCACGCTAGCCAGGGTCCCCCCAGTCATTGTGTGTCGCTGCTAGGAACAGTAGTACACCGCTCGCTCAGCCACACTATATAGCATTCTGTTTACTGCCACTCTGTGTACCTCGCTCAGCCACACTATATAGCATTCTGTTTACTGTTCTGTGTCTGCTGGGAATAGTAGTACACCGCTCGCTCAGCCACATTATATAGCATTCTGTTCACTGTTCTGTGTCTGCTGGGAATAGTGGTACACCGTTTGCTCAGCCACACTATATAGCATTCTGTTTACTGTTCTGTGTCTGCTGGGAATAGTGGTACACCGCTCGCTCAGCCACACTATATAGCATTCTGTTCACTGTTCTGTGTCTGCTGGGAATAGTGGTACACCGCTCGCTCAGCCACACTATATAGCATTCTGTTTACTGTTCTGTGTCTGCTGGGAATAGTGGTACACCGCTCGCTCAGCCACACTATATAGCATTCTGTTTACTGCCACTCTGTGTACCTCGCTCAGCCACATTATATAGCATTCTGTTCACTGTTCTGTGTCTGCTGGGAATAGTGGTACACCGCTCGCTCAGCCACACTATATAGCATTCTGTTCACTGTTCTGTGTCTGCTGGGAATAGTGGTACACCGCTCGCTCAGCCACACTATATAGCATTCTGTTTACTGTTCTGTGTCTGCTGGGAATAGTGGTACACCGCTCGCTCAGCCACACTATATAGCATTCTGTTTACTGTTCTGTGTCTGCTGGGAATAGTGGTACACCGCTCGCTCAGCCACACTATATAGCATTCTGTTTACTGTTCTGTGTCTGCTGGGAATAGTGGTACACCGCTCGCTCAGCCACACTATATAGCATTCTGTTTACTGTTCTGTGTCTGCTGGGAATAGTAGTACACCGCTCGCTCAGCCACACTATATAGCATTCTGTTTACTGCCACTCTGTGTACCTCGCTCAGCCACATTATATAGCATTCTGTTCACTGTTCTGTGTCTGCTGGGAATAGTGGTACACCGCTCGCTCAGCCACACTATATAGCATTCTGTTTACTGTTCTGTGTCTGCTGGGAATAGTGGTACACCGCTCGCTCAGCCACACTATATAGCATTCTGTTTACTGTTCTGTGTCTGCTGGGAATAGTAGTACACCGCTCACCCGCCACTGTATAGCATTGTGCTCTGTGTCGCTGCTGGGAATAGTGGTACACCGCTCACCCGTCACTGTATAGCATTGTGCTCTGTGTCGCTGCTGGGAATAGTGGTACTGTATAGCATTTCTGTACTGCCACTGTACTGCTGCCAGTCAGCGTGTACTGTAAGGATAAGTGAAATGAGGAAGAAATCCGGTGAAAGAGGGAGGGGCAAGGGAAGAGGTGTTTCCCCTGACGGTTCACGTACAGGCCACAGGGGAGCACCCAAGAAAACCCACTCAATACCGCCCATGTTGTCCAGGACAACAACCCTCACAAATCCAAAAGAACAGGACCAGATAATTACTTGGATAACCTCTCAAGCGTCCAGCAGTGGGTTAAGCAGCACCAGCACATCACGCACGAGGTCCGAGTCCTCAGCCAGTTACAAGGAGCCAGTGGGCACAAAGCTGACACAACCGGCAGCGACACCACGCACACAACTGCCAGATAACCAGTCCGATGAATTACCTCAGGACACAATGGGGTATTCGCAGGAGCTATTCCCAGCCCAACAAACTTCCACCTTTCAAAGGTCAATGGAGGAACAGCCAGAAATGTTGTGCCTGGATTCACAACCGTTAACTGTGGGAAATGCACCGCGCACTGAAATACAAGGCGAGTCCGAGGAGGACTCGGAAACCCAAATCCCAGAGCAATTTGGGCAGGAGGGGTTGCAATTGCAGGAGGTCAGCCGACAAGATCTGGAAGACGACGTTGGAGTGAGCTGCGCAGAGGTTGTTGTGGGGAGCTCTACTCCACGGCGGCGGCCCACAATGACATATGACGAGTTTGAGGAGATGGAAGAGGAGGGTATGGACAATGTGGACAGAGACCCAGATTTTGTTTGTGAACGAGAACATCGCCGTCGTAGCAGCAGCACAGATGAGTCTGTTGAAGAACCCACTGCTGCACGAGTTCGCCTTGTGCCACAAGGTAGGCGGAAAGAGGAAGAGGAAATTGCCAGCAAATGACCCCCGGGCCGTGGCAGTAACAGCCAGCATAGCCAAGCTTCTGGCCTGCGAAATGCTGCCATATCGAGTGGTGGAGACAAACAGCTTCAAGGGCATGATGTCAGTGGCCATCCCACTTTACGTGGTTCCCAGCCGCTACCACTTTGCGCGCTCTGCAGTGCCTGAGTTGCATGAGCACGTGGTCAGCAAAATAAAGCGAAGCTTGAAGAATGCCGTTGCCTGCAAGGTTCACCTCACCACTGACACCTGGACGAGTGCGTTCGGCCAGGGTCGATACATCTCCCTTACCGCGCACTGGGTGAACCTTGTGGAGCCTGGCAGCGATTCCTCACCTGCTACGGCACGGGTGTTGCCCACGCCACAAACAGCTGCACCGCCGTCCCTCCCACTGGATAACAACAGCAGCACCTACCTCTCTGACTCCTTCTCCTCCAACGCATCTCAAAGCTGTACCTCATCCGGAAACGCTAACCCAGCAGCAGTAGGATCGTGGAAGCAGTGCAGCACAGCTGTTGGCATGCGTCAGCAAGCGTTGCTGAAGCTAATCTGCCTTGGGGATAAGCAGCACACAGGGGAGGAAATTTGGAGGGGAATAAAGGAACAGACGGATTTGTGGCTGGCACCGCTGGACCTGAAACTGGGCATGGTTGTGTGTGATAATGGGAGTAATCTCATTCGCGCTTTAAGGTTGGCTAAGCTGACACACATCCCTTGCCTGGCGCACGTGATGAACCTAGTAGTTCAGCGGTTCCTGAGGACATACCCAGGCGTGGCCGATCTTCTGTTGAAGGTGCGTCGAGTGGCCAAACATTGTAGAAATTCCAGTACTGCTTCGGGGGCACTCGCCAAGATGCAGGAGCGCTTCAATCTCCCCCACCATCGCTTGCTGTGTGATGTCCCTACGCGCTGGAATTCTACGCTGCACATGCTAGCCCGCTTTTGCGAGCAGAAGAGTGCAGTGGTCCAGTACATGACGGCGCAGTACCGAGGCGCATCCGGCCAGCTGCCAAGCTTCTGTGGATCCGATTGGGCCAATATGTTGGACCTCTGCCAAGTCCTCCAAAATTTTGAGCAATCCACGTTGCTTGTGAGCAGTGACAACTCTTCAGTCAGCATTACCATACCACTGCTGTGTTTACTGAAGAGGTCGATGTTAAAAATCAAGGAAACAGCTGTCATGATGCAACTGGGGGAATCTGAAGGAGAAAACGATCAGCGTGATGGTACCAACATCAGGCCATCCGCCTCAGGGAACGCTGGCCCCAGCAGCTATGACGAAGAAGAGGAGGAGGAACAGCTGGAGTTGGAGCAGGAATTTCATGCCACCACTGACGAGGGCCAGAGCGGTGCACGTTGGACTTCCACAATTCAACGCGAATGGTCAGCAGAAGCAGACCAGGAGGAAGGTGACGACTATGATGCATCACAACAACTATCACAACGCTCACAAGAGGATGATGAGGATTCTGGTAGGACTCTGGCACACATGGCTCAATTCATGCTAGACTGCATTGAACGTGACCCACGCATTGTGCGCATTCTGGACAACACCAATTACTGGGTTTATACCCTTCTGGATCCACGGTACAAACACAATGTTCCAAAACTGCTTGAAGAAAGAGTCAGACAGGTCAAAATGGAAGAATACCAGCAGGCCCTTGTGGAGACTTTAGAGAGGAGATTGACATCCTCCCCCTCCTCTAGCCAGTTGTACGCAGACAGACTGACTTCCGCAAACCCAGGACGACCAGGAGGGCAGCAAACAACGCAAGCCGCAGCTAGTACCCAAAAGGGAATGGTATCGGCAGTGTCCTTGGAGTGGGAAAATTTTCTGACACCCATGCAGCAGCAGCCCACTGAACAGCAAGCGTGCAGATCCACCTCCAACACCGATCGCCTGGAGAAGATGGTCAAGGACTACATGTCAGATGACGTAGCTGTGTCGAACAATCCATCTGCACCCTTCAACTATTGGGTATCGAAGCTAGACACCTGGCACGAACTGGCAATGTACGCAATAGAGGT